>NC_072384.2:97689238-98345738 GCF_028885625.2 Pongo pygmaeus
AGAATTAGGTCTTAACCCCCTAGCTAAGCCAGAACCTTCCCATATCCCATCAGTTTAGAATCTTACTTTCTGCTTCCTCCCTAGAAAACTTCCTTTAGCTCACTGCTCTGTTCACTAGCCCTTGAACTTACTCCAATCTCTTAATCTTTTTCTGTTTAAGCCACTTTCTTCAAGGGTCAGTTAAAGTCCTAACTCTAGTTCCAACTGATCCTACTCAAAATTGATTTCTCCTTTTTCTGATACTTGTTGTAGCACACTATTTCCTCCACATGTACCTTGTATTGTAATTTTTCGTTCATTCACTCATTCAACAAAGAATATTGACCATCACTCATATTCCAAACATCATGCTGGACACAGGGTGTACAAAGATGGAGATGATATAATTCCTAACCTTGATGAGTTCATGACCTTGTCCAGTTTGACCAAGTTGAATACAAAATATCTGAGGGCAGAAACTGTCTTATTCTTTTTTATATTTCCAATGCTAATCAGCATTTTTTACAGAGTACATATATAATATATATCTATTCCTGTTAATGGTGATGATGAAAGACAAATAGAATTTCTTGTTCTAATAATAATGAAGCAAGCTAGAGGCTAGCAAAATTTCACTCATATTTTATGTAATTCTACCAGAAATTCAGATAAGGAAGCTACCATCCAGTTTTCTGTTGGGTTTTAGTATTGTAGAACCTCTTTTTACTCATAAAGCTATAAATGCTGTAAAAATTCTTAAGGCTACTATTATTCAGATTGTTTCCTGGAATTATACAAGGAGGTAAATTAATCCTTTTGGATCACTTGTAGAGTTATTTTAACTTTTTGTTAAGAAACCCTATAACATACTCACATACATACATCATATGCTCTCATAAACACATATAAATGGATATACTATAAGAAATCTCTAGACTATTTTGAATTTTCACTAATAAGCAGGAATAATGAATTGTTACTTTATCATAACACAGTGAAAGAAATCATTAATATACAATAATCCAGAAAAATATCATAAACATTTTACTGAAACCTCATTAGTGCAGTTGGTAGACTTGGCATAAAGTTCCAGAAAAATTCGGCCTACCTAGATGAAACTTTAAATTTCTTAAAAGAAGGGGCTATGTGTTTTATTTCTTTTATAGTACCTAAGACACCCAGGATAGCAGAGCAATCAGGAACTACTCCAAACAGATTTGTCGAGTTGTAGTTGCACAAACTAATAATTTTATGGTCAGAATAAGAAAAATGTGTATGAACCTTTGAAGAGAACATATAAGTAACCAATACTTGATGATTATGTATCAGAGGGGAAATGCAGGAATTATTTTAATGACCTCAATAGGTTGGTCAAAAAGCATCCTGCAGGAACTGGGTTTAAAGGAGGAATGTGGAGACAGAGGGTATTCTCAGAGGAAGGATCATAACAGTTAACTTTTATCAAGTGCTTACCAACTGCCAGATACCTTTCCAAGCAGATCATCTTATATTAGCTCCTTTGATCCTTAAAACAACTTTGTGATGTCTGCACCATGAGAATACCCATTTTATAGATGAGGAAACTGAGATAGAACAACATTTACAAATTTGCCACAGTTTTCAGCCTAGATTCAGGACCCCAAAACTATGACTCCAGAGTTTTGTATGCTTCAAGTCTATGCTATGATTTTTTCTATAGAGATGTAAATAATGATTCAAAGGCCAAAAAGAAAAAGAAAAGTGTGGGGAAGGGAGAGGGAGTGAGACAGAGACAGAGCGATAAGGAGAGAATGGGAGGTGTAAGTTGTTTTGTTTTCTGGGTGGAGCTTTGAAAGTGATATATAATTGAATGGAAAATAAATAAGTTGTTCAAGAAAGTTATAACCACCATAATGCAGGACAGGGCACTGTGGATTTTCAGAGGGTTTCCTCCTCCTGTCCCCATTGGATCTACTTTCTGTGCCATGGCCTCTATTTGGAAAAAACAGAAGAAAATAATGTAAGAGAGCAGGCTCATCATGAGCACACACAGCTGTCACCAGGCCATTTTATTTCCTGAGATGTTGCTCATTCCATGGTGGCCTCTGACAGGCAGGAGGTGCCACTATTCAAGACTCCCCCCAGCAACCCAGGACAGAATTACCAGTGCCAAACAGAAGGCTGGCATGTTTTAACCCACCCATGACCCACTCCTATATACACTGGAGTGGCAGCCGGAGGTCAGAGACAACAGAAGAGCAGCAGGGAAACTATGACCTGGAAGGTAATTTGTGGAGCTGGGCTGATGCTGAGTCCTGGCTTCTGAAGCAAAGGCAATGGGGAAGACAGAAACAAAGAAAAAACTAAAACAAAAACATGTGGAAAAATTGGAGAGCAACGGGGCACCAGGATACTAGGCGCCTGTACCAAATAGGATCCAGGTGCAGCTTTAAAGTATGTGCCTGCTTTATGTGTTAACATTTGCACACTCTGCCCATACTTAAACTTTTACAGTGTAATACACTGTTATCTCTTCTAAGCACCTAGAGTGGAAGGTAGAAATTATACTCCTTTCACAGAGAGAAGGGCTTCTGAGAATAACAAAACCCGAATGACTTTTGAATAAAGCTGCAGATCTTTCTGATTCAAGGATGACTGCATTTATACAAATTTGTTTGAGATGTTAACATTGTTGGAAGGAAATGAATCAGAAAAACTTTTCAAGTTACTTTAAACCCTATGATCCTACGATGGATTGTGCAGAGAATCCTAAAGTACAGATCAAAATAGTTCTGACCTAAATTCATGAATAGACAGTGTTTCAAGGTTAAGGAGAGTATGTGTCTGTCTCCTATGGATTTACAGAAACGAGTCTTAAAGAAAATTGACAAGGAAAATCAGTGGTGTGAACATAGCACCGCATTACAAATATTTTCTCAAATGAAGGTTTTTGAAAAAGTATAGAAAAAATTCAAACGGTTGTTTGGTTACTTCTCTGATAATCGCCATTATCTTAATCCATTTTTAACATTCATAATTTAAAAGAAAATTAAGAAATTAAGAATATTAATTTTTTCTTTTGGTAGCCTTAGCTTTAAACAAAAATAGGATATGAACATGTTAAAAGTCTATGTACAGATTTTGTGTATGTCCCTGGAAGGGAGTTTGTTTGCTGGCCAGCTTAATTTTTGACAAAGAAAAATGGGCTGCTCTTGCTTCTTGCACAAAGATGCACTGTTTCTAGAGCAAAGCAAAAAAAAAAAAAAAAAAAAAAAAAAAAAGAAAAGAAAAAATGTGTGTAAACAAAAAATTTGGAAAAAAATTAATATTCAACATGATAATTTAGTATAAACTTTTTGTGAATTGATAAAATGTGTGGCTCATTAGAATTAAAAATATAACTATAATAAGAACTTTACTAATATCTGATAACGTTAACAGCAAGTAAAGCACTCTAAATTTCATTTTTAGTACCTCATAAATAAGATATAGCTTTTTTTAAAAGCTGCTTTGTCTATGCAGTTGTACAGTACTCTAAAGTTTCCAAAAGAAATGAGACAAAGTATTTGTGAAATCGAGCCACCTCAATTCCTTCCACAGAGCTGCCATCTGGGCTTGTTTATTTGTGTTTCCAACTTTCTGGAACAGAGAGTTTCTCTGTTAGGGACAGGGCACTGAGCAAAGGAAGTGTCTTACAGAAGGCTATCTTTTTTTTTTTTAACTACATTTTCAAAACTTATAGTTTAGTTTGGTCAAAAATATCAAATGACTACCATAATCACAGAGTCTAACACAATTGGAAGCCTCAGAATTGTCTTAGCAAACACTCTTCCACAATATGATGCAAGTAATATTTCGTACATAATACCTTCTTGTGATTTTCAAATCTTTTTCAAAATACAAACTGTCACTAAGGCTATATAGCTATTTTTCCTGGAAATCAAGCATTTTTCATAAATCTTTCTATAAGTATTTGATTTAAAAATGAAAGAAGTATTTCTAAGCAATTTCCCTAATTTTAGAAGGTACATACGAGCCATGTTACCAAAACACGAAGCAATCAACAAAACAAAAATCTTACAAAGTATAGTTAAGAAGTGAAGCATTATTGTTTGAATATGCAATCTCATTATGAAGAACAGTTTAAAAATTTATAAGTCAACAATTAAAAATGACTAGTAGTCTCATCTCTGAAACATTTAACAAACAAAATAGAAGCAAAAAGTACCTTGTAGAGTAAAATCCAGCAATACATATTCGTAAGCAAATTCTGTCTTTGTTTCCACTTGCGGTCTCTTCAGGGTAGAAAATATTTTTCCAGGGCTGCTATCATCAGGGTCTTCTAGCTTTCTAAGTCCACACCCCATGGCAAAATCTGTAAGGAATTAAATTGCAGGAAAGGGGAGGGAGAGCAGCAAATTCTGTTGTTTAAGCTGCAAAAAGAAAGTTACAGACTTAACTGCTTTGATTTTGTTTTCAGCTAAACCATAGATAACCAAAAAAAAAAAAAAAAAAAAAAAACCATCCGGATCCAAAGAAAGGAGTTGAAGAATTTTTCTATCCATTTTTCTGTAAAGTCATTGAACCCATGATTAAGCTACAGCTCCAGGAGGCTGGGCTTGATCTTAGAGAAACATGCAAGCTGCTACAACTTAGCGGAGAATTTCCATGCCACGTCAATTTACAGCCAGCCCCCTACCAGAGTTCTGTCGCTCAGGGCACCAGCGGTGCTTTGTCTATCCCAGTTGGCTGGATGATAAAAAGAGGTGTCCAAAAACGGAAATAAAAAGGCAAAAAGGCAACTTGGATGTAATTATCTACAAGTAGAAGATATATTCAGACATAGTGGCACACAATTCTTTTTCTGTTTTCCCTCTTCTCTCTGTCCTGCGCCGACCCTCCTTCCTCTCAACTACTACCAAGAAAGCAAAAGGAGAGAGAGAGAGAGAGAGAGAGAGAGAGAGGCAGTAGGGGGGTGGAGAGAGAGAGGGAGGGAAAAAGAGAGAGAGAAAGAGAGAGAGAGAAAGAAAGAGAAAATGAAAAGAATGGATTCTCAACATATTTAGAAACAAAAATCATTTCCAGAAAGGAAGTCAGCTTTATAAGGAAACTATTTCTGGAGTCTAAAAGGAGGAAAGTAAAGTTTTAAAAAACAGCCCTTTAGTAAGTTAATACTTTTGAGGATTTCTTTCCACATGAAGTTTCTTTCTGTTGGAAAAAATCATATGCTAATTAAAACAGCAAAGTATAAAAAATTTATATTAAAATATTTTCATAAAAAAGACTTTACTTAATTGCAAAGGAGAGACAGTTACGTGTGTAATTAGTTTCCCCAACATCCTTAAATAGTTTAAAACACTCTACTATTAGAAGGCTTATGATAGGAACTAATACTTCTATAGGTCTCAAAGTATCCTTAATTAAAAAATAAAACAAAACTGACAACTTGATTCATTTAATTTTTTTTTTTTTTTTGAGATGTGGTCTTGCCTGTCACCTAGGCTGGTGTGCAGTGGCACAATCATGGTTCACTTCAGCCTCGACCTCCCGGGCTCAAGCCATCTTCCCACCTCAGCTTCCCAAGTAGCTGAGACCACAGGCTTCAATGTGATTGAAAAAATTTTTCAGGCTTGTATTCTCTAGAATCTCAACTGTGTTAAGGGTTTATTTTGTAAATAATGGAAGCAGTGGCAGAATTACACGCCACCACATCTGGCTCATTTTTGTATTTTTTTGTGGAGATAGGGTCTCACTATGTCACCCAGGCTGGTTTTGAAATCCTCAGCTAAAGTAATCCTTCTGGATCGGCTTCCCAAAGTGCTGGGATTACAGGTGTGAGCCACTGCAACAGGCCCATTCAGTCTTATAAACTGCCATTTACCGGAGGTCAAGAATAATTTATAATGGACCAATTGTAATGAATGTTTATTGTATTTTACCCTTTATAGGTCAGGAGGTATGGTGTGCTCATCAAAACTGTGAGCCCTGGAATCAGGCTGCCTGGGTTCAAATCCTGCTTCTTAGGCCTACTAGAGATGTAATCTTGGGCAAGTTACTTGACCTCTTCAAGTTTCAATTTCCTCCCCTGTAAATGGTACTTACTTCATAGGCTTGTTATGAAGGCTGAATGAGATAATCCTATCTCATATCTTAACACTAGGCCTGGCTAATAGCACAAAATACATTTGTTGATGTGTGTACATTATAAAACAGGTTGGGAGTAGGAATAGGAAGGAAGTGATTCTGCCACTGCTTCCATTATTTACAAAATAAACCCTTATCACAGTTGAGATTCTAGAGAATACAAGCCTGAAAAATTTTTTCAATCATGAAAACTCTCAAAAGGGGGATGGATTCTTTATTTTATAGATCACTATTACCTTTTTTCTTTTCCTACTGCCTACTTGCCTTTAAATGTTTTATTTCTCAGAAAAGTCTTAGAGAAAAATTCCACAGTCTTTCATGCTCCAGGATGAGCACTGTCGGTGGTAAGCAATTTCTGGATGAATTCGACTAAAAAGACAGCCAACTCTGACCCAGTGTGACTCATTTGACTGTTCACAGTACTTTCATGCCTGTCATTTTCCATAACCTTTTTGGTATGGTGGGCTGTGTGGTCTTGTATGGCAGAAATGGAATCTTTGAAGATCACTAGCATCTACTGAAGTGCCTGGAAGATTATTTAAGTACCCATTATATTTATTAAATGCATACTATATTCCAGCCACTGAACTAGGTGCTGGTACACAAGATAATTAAACATGCCCTCTGCCCTAAATAAACTTATAGTGTAATGGGGAAAACAAACTTATATGCAGATACTTTCAATGTAATTTGGTAGATGCTGAAATGAAAGTATGCAAAACATGCTATAGAAACTCAAGATGGGGCCTCTAACTCAGCCTGGAGGACGATGTCTGAGTTGTCCTCAAGGATAAATATTTTTAAGATGATAAAGAAAGGTGGGTAGCATGTGCTGGGAGAGGAGAAAAGCATGAGCAAAATCATGGAATCATGAAAGAGTATGGCATGTCGAAGGAACACGAAACAGTTGACAATTACTAGAACATAAGAAGTGAGAAAAGACTAAGCTGTAAGGGAGGCAAGGGGTAAGCTGTAATGAACTTTGTCTACCATACAAAGGGAATTTGGACTTTATTTTGTAGGCAACAAAGGTGAGTCAAATAATCAAATGGAATAATCAAGTGAGGAGTCTGAAGCAGGCAAGTGATATCAGTTTGCCTGTTAGATTGGTTACTGTGGCTGATTTCAGGAAGATGGTTTTACTTAGAGCAAGAATGGAGACCAGTCAAGAGGGTAAATGCAATAGTCCAGTAGAGAGCTGATGACTGAACGAATGTGGTACATCAGTAGGTCCTTAAGGAATTATTTTTACCTTTAGTAAAAGGAACTATAGTTCCTTAAGTTCATAATTGAATACTTAAGTAATTTTCTCCTCCAAATTCTAACAAAATAAAATTTAATTAGACTCTTACGATATTTTAAAAACATTTTCATTTATCAATATGGCACACATTCCTGCTATTTTAACAATTACATGGGATTTCACTGCATTAATACAATGCTTACCAAGTAACATTTTGGTCATTTTCAAACTTTTACTGTGAAGATTTTTGTAAGGGTTACTTTTTTCTTCACTTTGGATTATTTCCTAAATACTTAGATTCTAGTTCATAAATGGTCAAGTAGTTTACATACAAGAAACCAGTTAGAGGATGGACACAGTGGTTCATGCCTGTAATCCCAGCACTTTGGGAGGCCAAGGCAGGAGGATCACTTGAGGCCAGGAGTTCAAGACAAAGAAATCAGTTAGGAAGCAATAAGCAGAGAAAATGCATTCTAATGACTAAATAACTCACGTGTATTACTTATCTAAATATGTGGTTGGCGATAAAACTGTTTAAGTTATCAATCATATATTTTAAGTTTTATCAGTTGTTACCACATATTTTGCCTGTATCTTTTATGCCTATATATTTATATAAAAACACTTGCATGCAAAAATTTTTCTCTGATGGGTGCAGTGACTCATGCCTGTAATCCCAGCACTTTGGGAGGCCGAGGTGGGCAGATCACTTGAGGTCAGGAGTTCCAGACCATCCTGGCCAACATGATGAAACCTCATCTCTGCTAAAAAAAATACAAAAATTAGTCAGGTGTGGTGGTGCATGTTTATAGTCCCAGCTACTCGGGAGGTTGAGGCATGAGAATTGCTTGAACCTGCGAGGTGGAGGTTGCAGTGAGCCGAGATGGGGCCACTGCACTCCAGACTGGGCAACAGAGTGAGGCTCTGTTTAAAAAAAAAAAAATTTTTTTTCTGCCTCTCCTTTATGTCCTGAAGAATAATCTGCATCTCTTCAGTAGTATATTTCTCTTTTTGGAACAAATATTGTTTTCTGTTAGTTTTTAAAAAATTAATAAACTTTTTTTTTTAGAGCAGTTTTAGGTTCACAGCAAAACTGAACAGAAAGCAGAGAATTCCCATATGCGCCATTTTCATACATGCACAGCTTCCCCTACTATCACCATCCCACCAGAGGGGCATATTTGTTACAATCGATGAACTTACATCGGCACATCATTATCTCCCAAAGTCCGTAGCTGACATTAGGGTTCACTTCAGATGTACATTCTATGAGTTTTGACAAATGTATAATGACATGTATTCATCATTGTAGTGCTACACAGAGTAGTTTCACTGCTCTAAAAATTCTATGGTCCACTTATTCATTCCTCCTTATTGCTTTCACTCTGATTCACCTGGCAATGGTAATATATAGGGTAAGCTATAGATCCAAGTCATTTCTCTTCCAGCCTGATATCCAACTGTCACTACCACATTTGTTTCCATAATCTTTTATCAATGATGTTTCCTCAGGCTTATCATATATTAAATACTAACAGTAATTAGGATAAAATTTTGGAATAAATGTCTTCTAATTCTGGTCACTTTTTCTGTAATGAATTATATTTGTTTGCTGCCAATGGCAGATTTCAGGGACAGCTTTCGGTTCTGTATTGTAAATAGGATTTCCCCAAGTGCAGGTTTGTATGTGGCTAGGTATGATGGAGATGTATTATCAATTCTTGCCTGTGCTCTAGTATGGGCTCCCTTAGTCCTTGAATGAATGAAGGAAACTTATGAAAATATAGCATAGGCCGGGCGCGGTGGCTCACACCTGTAACCCCAGCACTTTGGGAGGCCAAGGCGGGCGGATCATCTGAGGTCAGGAGTTTGAGACCAGCCTGACCAACATGGAGAAATCCTGTCTCTACTAAAACTACAAAATTAGACGGGCATGGTGGCACATGCCTGTAATCCCAGCTACTCAGGAGGCTGAGGCAGGAAAATCACTTGAACCTGGGAGGCGGAGGTTGTGGTGAGCCAAGAGCGCACTATTGCACTCCAGCCTGGGCAAAAAGACTGAAACACCATTTCAAAAAAAAAAAAAAAAAAAAAGAGAAAAGAAAATGTAGCATAATATTCTGATAGCTACTAGGCAACTTTGGATCACCTGAGTTTACCAAAGACACAAAGCTTCTAAGAGTTAATTATGTATCATCCAATCCATTCTCTACAGAGAAAACTTTTGCATAATAGCAACTTTTAAATCTAGTCTATCTTGGTAAATAGATAGTCTATCTATTACCATTCTCAAAGAAGTAAATTCAACAACTCAATTATTTATGGAGTGTCTACTGTATATGTAAGGCACTACCTGGACACAAAGATGAAAAAGCCACATGTTATGCTCTGCAGAATTCACAAGCTAGCAGACTAATGCTGAGTTTTAACTACCTACTGTACCATTGGTTTCGTTACGTAGTCAAGTTTCCCAAGATGTTAATGACTTATTGAAAAAACATCACTTATTGAAAAAGCCATTCTTTGTTTAATATTTAGAAATGCTACATTTATCACATTATGGTTTAGATAAACTATAGTTTAGATACTTTATCTAAACCACTTTATGGTTTAGATAAACTATGATTTGTATTTTGACTTTTAATTTTGTTCTATAGTCTGGTTTCTCAGCATTACCCACTTCGAAATTTTTATGGGTTTATAATTTTTCAATGTCCAGAAATTACAAAAATATATTTCTTTTTTTAAAAAAGTTACTGACTATTCTTAACTATTTAGTCTTCTGGAGCAGTGTTTTCAAACTGTACGGCAGAACTCTTTTGTTCCAAAGAGGTGCCAGCTTTGGTGAAGAAAGAGGGTTTGATCATGAGGGGAGGCCAAGCAGGCAGCCTCTTGGTTTCCCTCCATCCTTTCTTCAAACAGAACAGCCTAGCTTTGATCAATGTCATGCACCAGTAACAAACAATTTAAAAGCCCTAACTATCAGACCATGACACCATTTACATTAGAAATAAACTAGGAATAAATCCATCAAAATATTAAGCCACACTTATATGTAGAAAATCATAAAACTTTACTGAACAGCATTAAAGGAGATTTAAGTAAATGGGTATATATTCATAGTCATTTTTAGGAACCCTTAATATAGTAAATATGTCAACTTCCCCCAGCCCTTGACACCTATCATTGAGCTATAGATTTAATGCAATGGTGACCTAAACCCAACAGGTCTTTGGCAGGGAACTCGTCAAGTTGATTTTAATAGTTATGTGGAAGATAAAAGGGCAAAAAATGGCTAAGATTCTTCTGAAGAAGAATATGGAGGACAGGTAAATTCTTCGTATATTAAAATTTAGTATAAAGCTACAGTAATTAAAATAGTGTTTTTAGCAAGGCATAGATAAATTAGCCAATACAACAGCTAAAGAGCCTAGAAACAGACCTGGCACATGAAAATGTAATATATGATGAAGATGGCATGGTAGGTCAGTGGAGAAATGGAACTGAGAAAACTGGTTATCCATATGGGGAAAAATTGGATCCCTACCTCCTGCTATACACAAAATTTCAGTTCTATATAAAGAACTTAAACATTGAAAGCAATTTTTTAAAAATTTCTTTTTCTTTTTTTCTTTAGTTTTTAAAATTTTACTTTAAGTTCTGGGATGCATGTGGAGAATGTGCAGGTTTGTTACACAGGTATACATGTGCCATGGTGGTTTGCTGCACCTACCAACCTGTCTTCTAGGTTTTAAGCTCCACATGCCTTAGGTATTTCTCCTAATGCTTTCCCTCTTCTTGCCCCCCACCCCCCGACAGGCCCTGGTGTGTGATGTTCCCCTGCTTGTGTCCATGTGTTCTTATTGTTCAACTCACACTTATGAGTGAGAAAATGCAGTACTTGGTTTTCTGTTCCCGTGTTAGTTTGCTGAGAATGATGGTTTCCAGCTGCATCCATGTTCCTGCAAAGGACATGAACTCATTCTTTTTTATGGCTGCATAATAATCCATGGTGTATATGTGCCACATTTTCTTTATCCAGTCTATCATTGATGGGCTTTTGGGTTGGTTTCAAGTCTTTGCTATTGTGAGCAGTACTGCAATAAACATACATGTGCATGTGTCTTTATAGTAGAATGATTTATAATCCTTTGGGTATATACCCAGTAATGGGATTGCTGAGTCAAATGGTATTTCTGGTTCTAGATCCTGCAGGAATCACCACACTTGTCTTCCACAATGCTTGAACTAATTTACACTTCTACCAACAATGTAAAAGCATTCCTATTTCTCCATATCCTCTCCAGCATCTGTTGTTTCCTGACTTTTTAATAATTGCCATTCTAACCGGTGTGAGATAGTATCTCATTGTGGTTTTGACTTGCATTTCTCTAATGAGCAGTGATAATGAGCTTTTCTTCGTATGTTTGTTGGCTGCATAAATGTCTTCTTTTGAGAAGTGTCTGTTCATATCCTTCACCCACTTCTTGATGGGGATGTTTGTTTTTTCTTATAAATTTGTTAAATTCCCTGTAGATTTTGGATATTAGACCTTTGCCAGATGGATAGATTGCAAAAATTTTCTCCCATTCTGTAGGTTGCCTGTTCACACTGATGATAGTTTCTTTTGCTGTGCAGAAGCTCTCTAGTTTAATTAGTCCCCATTTGTCAATTTTGGCTTTTGTTGCAATTGCTTTTGGTGTTTTAGTTATGAAGTCTTTGCCCATGCCTATGTTCTGAATGGTATTGCCTAGGTTTTCTGCTAGGGTTTTTATGGTTTTGAGTTTTACATTTAAGTCTTTAATCCATCTTGAGTTAATTTTTGTGTAAGGTGTAAGGAAGGGGTCCAGTTTCTGTTTTCTGCATAAGGCTAGCCGGTTTTCCCAGCACAATTTATTAAACAGGGAGTGCTTTCCCCATTGCTTGTTTTTGTCAGGTTTGTTGAAGATCAGATGGTTGTAGATGTGTGGTGTTATTTCTGAGGTCTCTGTTCTGTTCCATTGGTCTATATATCTGTTTTGGTACCAGTACCATGCTGTGTTTGTTACTGTAGCCTTGTAGTATAGTTTGAAGTCAGGTAGCGTGATGCCTCCAGCTTTGTTCTTTTTGCTTAGGATAAAAAGCAAAAATTTTACACTTTTATGTGAAAATATGGATATTTATTCTGACTTAGAGTACAAGAGTGTTTTTAAGGTAAAAACGATAATCATAAAATAAAATTTAATAAATATAATTAAGGCTTCTATTCATGAAGACTCCTTAATGTGAAAAGGCAAGATACAAATTGGTGGGTGATACTTGCAAATTATCATCTAATAAAGGAATAGTATCCAGCAATCCCATTACTAGGTATTTATCCAGAGGAAAGGATGTCAGTGTGTCAAAGAAATATTGGCATCTCCATGTTTATTGTAGCAGTAATCACAATAGCCAAGACATGGAAGCAACCTAAGTGTCTTTCAACGGATGAATGGATAAAGAAAATGTGTGTGCTTGCACACACACACACACACACACACATGCGAATACTATTCAGTCATAAAAAAGAATGAAATCCTGTTATTTGTGGCAATACAGAAGAACCTGGAGGACATTATGTTAATAAGCCAGACACAGAAAGACAAATACTCTATGAGCTCGCTCATATGTGGAATCCAGCATAGTTGATCTTATAGAAGAGTGGAACAGAGGTTACTAGAGGCTGAGAAGGGTAGAGGGAAGTGGGCTTGATAAGGAGAGATTTGTTAAAAGATACAAAATTTCAGCTAGATAGGGGGAATAAGTTCTAGTATTCTATAGCATTGTAGTGTTACTTTAGTTAACAATGACATATTATATATATTTTCCAAGTAACTAGAAGACACGATACTGAATGTTCCCAACACAAATAAATGATAAATGTTTGGGA
Organism: Pongo pygmaeus; assembly: GCF_028885625.2. Lineage (NCBI taxonomy): Eukaryota > Metazoa > Chordata > Mammalia > Primates > Hominidae > Pongo > Pongo pygmaeus. The sequence goes on from NC_072384.2 coordinate 97,702,492, forward strand.
TGATGTATGCTAAATACTCTGATCTGATCACTATACATTATATGTATTGAAACATGACTATGTACTTCATAATTATGTACAGTTGTGCCAATTTAAAAAATAAATCTAAAAAATGCATAGAGAAAAAGTATATAAAGAACTCCTGCAAATAAGTAAAGAAAAAGACAAGCCAATAGAAAAACAGGCACAAAATATAAATACGCATGTCACAGGCAAAGTAACACATATGGTTCAAGTATATATGAGGAGATGCTCAACTTCAATTGTATTTGGATAAATGTAAATCCAAACCACAGCAAGGTAACATTTAAAAAAGTTGTGGCAAAGTATAAATAATACTGTATAAAACTTACCACCTTGTGCATTTTAAAGTGTACAATTCAATGGCATTAAGTACATTCATAGTGTTGTACAATGAACACCACTATCTAGCTCCAGAACTTTTCATCATCCCAAGAGGAAACCCCATTACCAATTAAGCATTCACTCTCCATTCCAATTTTCCCCCAGCCCCTGGTAACCACTTACCTACTTCCTGTCTCTATACATTTGCCTGTTCTGGATATTTCATATAATGGAATCATACAGCATGTGGCCTTTTGTGTCTGGGTTCTTTTTTATTTTATTTTATTTTATTTTGGCTGAGTCTCACTCTGTGGCCCAGGTTGGAGTGCAGTGGTATGATCTCAACACGCTGAACCTCTGCCTCCCAGGTTCAAGCAATTCTTGTGCCTCTGCCTCCTGAGTAGCTGGGACTACAGGCAGGGGCCACCATGCCCAAATAATTTTTTTGTATTTTTAGTAGAGATGGGGTTTCACTATGTTGGCCAGGCTGGTCTTGAACTCCTGGCCTCAAGTGTTCCACCTGCCTTGGCCTCCCAAGGTGCTGGGATTACAGGCGTGAGTCACCGTGCCCAGCCATTTTTTTTCTAACAAGAGAAAAGCACACAAATTTATTTAATATAAATTTTAGATTACACAGGAACCTGCAGAAATAAAGACTTAAAGAAATAGGGAAAGTTGTGTATTTTTCAGGACAGTTTGGCTGCAGAAGTATGATTGGATGACGGATGGCTGTCATCTAATGGTAGTAAACTGGGGGAACTCAGCAAAACCTATTGAGATTCTTCTTGGTGCCTCTGTGTCTTGAGAACATTTCTTTCCTTTGGGTATAAGGAGAAGCCCTTTATCTGGAATGAGGATCTCGTGACCTACTTTCAGGGGAAGGTCAGCTAGGTTTTGAAAGAAAGAGAGAGAGAAAGAGAGAGAAAGGGGTATCATCACTCTCTCACTCTTTTTTTTCTTTTAAAAATTTTTTTTAAAAATTTTATTTCAATACTTTTAGGGTCAGGCGGTGTTTGGTTACATGAAAAACTTATTTAGTGGTGATTTCTGAGATTTTGGTGCACCCATCACTGAGCTGTACCCAGTATGTAGTATTTTTTTTTTTCATGGAGTCTTGCCCTGGTGCCCAGGCTTGAGGGCAGTGGCGTGATCTCGGCTCACTGCAACCTCTGCCCTCTCCCCGGGTTCAAGTGATTCTTGCTCCTCAGCCTCCCGAGTAGCTGGGATTACAGCCACGCACCACCACGCCTGGGTAATTTTTGTATTTTTAGTAGAGACGGGGTTTCACCATGTTGGCCAGGCTGGTCTCTAACTCCTGGCCTCAAGTGATCCACCTGCCTTGGCCACCCAAAGTGTTAAGATTACAGGCGTGAGCCGCTGCATCCAGTGTCAATGTGTAGTCTTTCATCCCTCACCCACCTCCCACATTTCCCCCACAGTCCCTAAAGTCCATTATATCATTCTTATGCCTTTGCGACCTCATGGCTTAGCTCCCGCTTGTGAGAATATATGATACATGGTTTTCCATTCCCGAGTTACTTCACTTAGAATAATGGTCTCCAGCTCCATCCAGGTTGCTGTGAATGCCATTATTTCATTTGTATGAAATAATGAGTAGTATTCCATGGTGTACATATACCCCATTTTCTGGTATACAACCAACCCACTTGTTGGCTGATGGGCATTTAGGCTGGTTCTATATTTTTTAGGCTGGTTATATTTTTTCAATTGTGAATTGTGTTGCTATAAACAAGTTTGTGCAAGTGTCTTTTTCATACAATGACTTATTTTCCTCTTGGTAGACACCGACTAGAGGGATTGTTGGATCAAATGGTAGCTCTACTTTTAGTTCTTTAAGGAATCTCCGTACTGTTTTCCATAGTGGTTGTACTAGTTTATGTTCCCACCAGCAGTGTAAAGATGTTCCCTTTTCACCACACCCATGCCAGCATCTGTTATTTTTTGAGTTTTTAATTATGGCCATTCTTGCAGGAGTAAAGTGGTATCTCATCCCAGTTTTAATTTGCATTTTCCTGATAATTAGTGATGTTGAACATTTTTTCATATGTTTGTTGGTCATTTGTATGTCTTCCTTTGAGAACTGTGTATTTGTGTCCTTTGCCCACATTTTAATGGGATTATTTGTTTCCTTTCTTGCTGATTTGAGTTTCTTGTAGATTCTGGATATTAGTCCTTTGTCGGATGCACAGTTTGTGAATATTTTCTCCCACTCTGTGGGGTGTCTGTTTACTCTGCTGATTACTTCTTTTGCTGTGCAGAAGCTTTTTAGTTGACTTAGGTCCCATCTATTTCTCTTTATGTTGCATTTGCTTTTCGGTTCTTGGTCATGACCTTTTTGCCTAAGCCAATGTCTAGAAGAGTTTTTCCGAAGTTATCTTCTAGAATTTTTATGGTTGCAGGTCTTAGGTTTGTCTTTGTTCCACCTTGAGTTGATTTTTGTATAAGGTGAGAAATGAGGATCCAGCTTCATTCTTCTACATGTGGCTTGCCAGTTATCCCAGCACCATTTGTTGAATAGGATGAACTTTCCCCACTTTATATTTTTGTTGGCTTTGTCAAAGATCAGTTGCCTGTAAATATCTGGCTTTATTTCTGGGTTCTCTATTTTATTCCATTGGTCTACGTGCCTATTTTTTTTTTTTTTTTTTTTTGAGATAGGGTTTCACTCTTGTTGCCCAGGCTAGAGTGCAATGGTGCGATCTCGGCTCACCACAATCTCTGCCTCCCAGGTTCAAGCAATTCTCCTGCCTCAGCCTCCCGAGTAGCTGTGATTACAGGCATGCACCACCATGCCCGGCTAATTTTGTGTTTTTAGTAGAGATGGGGTTTCACCACGTTGGTCAGGCTGGTCTCGAACTCCCTATCTGAGGTAGGTGATCTGCCTGCCTCAGCCTCCCAAAGTGCTGGGATTACAGATGTGAGCCACTGTGCCCAGCCAACGTGCTTATTTTTAATACTAGTACCATGCTGTTTTGGTAACTATAAACTTGTAGCATAGTTTGATGTGGGGGTAATGTGATACCACTAGATTTGTTATTTTTGCTTAGTCTTTCTTTAGTTATGTGGGCTCCTTTTTGGTTCCATATGAATTTTAGGATTGTTCTTTCTAGTTCTGTGAAGAATGATGATGCTATTTTGATGGGAACTGCACTGAATTTGTAGATTGCTTTTGGCAGTATATTTATTTTTATAATATTGATTCTAGTCATCTATAAGCATGGGACATGTTTCCATTTGTTTGTGTCATCTATGATTTCTTTTAGCAGTGTTTCTTTTTTTATCTCAATATAATACAAACATTTTATTCAAAAGAGAACATCAAATTTTACCTTTGTATGGTGTATATATATATATATATTTTTTTTTTTTTAAAGTATTTATTGATCATTCTTGGGTGTTTCTCGGAGAGGGGGATGTGGCAGGGTCATAGGATAATAGTGGAGAGAAGGTCAGGAGATAAACACATGAACAAAGGTCTCTGGTTTTCCTAGGCAGAGGTCCCTGCGGCCTTCTGCAGTGTTTGTGCCCCTTGGTACTTGAGATTAGGGAGTGGTGATGACTCTTAAAGAGCATGCTGCCTTCAAGCATCTGTTTAACAAAGCACAACTTGCACCGCCCTTAATCCATTTAACCCTGAGTTGACACAGCACATGTTTCAGAGAGCACGGGGCTGGGGGAAAGGCCACAGATCAACAGCATCCCAAGGCAGAAGAATTTCTCCTAGTCAGAACAAAATGGAGTCTCCTATGCCCACCTCTTTCTACACAGACACAGCAACAATCTGATCTCTCCTTCCTTTCCCCACACTTCCCCCCCTTCTTTTCAACAAAACCGCCATCTTCCTCATGGCCCGCTCCCTCTTCGATGGTCGCTGTCTCTTCGGAGCTGTTGGGTACACCTCCCATATAGGGCTGCCGGGCAGAGGCGCTCCTCACCTCCCAGACAGGGTGGCCGGGCAGAGGCGCTCCTCACCTCCCAGACCGGGCGGCCTGGCAGAGGCACTCCTCACTTCCCAGATGGGGCGGCTAGGCAGAGGTGCTCCTCACCTCCCAGACGGGGAGGCCGGGCAGAGGCGCTCCTCACTTCCCAGATGGGGAAGCCGGGCAGAGACGCTCCTCACCTCCCAGACGATGGGCGGCCGGGCAGAGGCGCTCCTCACTTCCTCCCAGACGGGGTGGCAGCCAGGCAGAGGTGCTCCTCACCTCCCAGACGGGGCGGCTGGGCAGAGGTGCTCCTCACTTCCCAGACGGGGAGGCCGGGCAGAGACGCTCCTCACCTCCCAGACGGGGCGGCCTGGCAGAGGCGCTCCTCACTTCCTCCCAGATGGGGTGGCAGCCAGGCAGAGGCGCTCCTCACCTCCCAGACGGGGCGGCCGGGCAGAGACGCTCCTCACCTCCCAGACGGGGCGGCCTGGCAGAGGTGCTCCTCACTTCCTCCCAGACGGGGTGGCAGCCAGGGAGAGGTGCTCCTCACTTCCCAGACGGAGCGGCCGGGCAGAGGCGCTCCTCACTTACCAGACCGGGCGGCCGGGCAGAGGCGCTCCTCACATCCCAGACTATGGGCGGCTGGGCAGAGGCGCTCCTCACTTCCCAGACGGGGCGGCCAGGCAGAGGCGCTCCTCACTTCCCAGACGGGGCGGCCGGGCAGAGGCGCTCCTCACCTCCCAGACAGGGCGGCCTGGCAGAGGCACTGCTCACTTCCCAGATGGGGCGGCTGGGCAGAGGTGCTCCTCACCTCCCAGACGGGGAGGCCGGGCAGAGGCGCTCCTCACTTCCCAGATGGGGAAGCCGGGCAGAGACGCTCCTCACCTCCCAGACGATGGGCGGCCGGGCAGAGGCGCTCCTCACTTCCTCCCAGACGGGGTGGCAGCCAGGCAGAGGTGCTCCTCACCTCCCAGACGGGGCGGCCGGGCAGAGGCGCTCCTCACTTCCCAGACGATGGGCGGCCGGGCAGAGGTGCTCCTCACTTCCCAGACGGGGAGGCCGGGCAGAGACGCTCCTCACCTCCCAGACGGGGCGGCCTGGCAGAGGCGCTCCTCACTTCCTCCCAGATGGGGTGGCAGCCAGGCAGAGGCACTCCTCACCTCCCAGACGGGGCGGCCGGGCAGAGACGCTCCTCACCTCCCAGACGGGGCGGCCTGGCAGAGGTGCTCCTCACTTCCTCCCAGACGGGGTGGCAGCCAGGGAGAGGTGCTCCTCACTTCCCAGACGGAGTGGCCGGGCAGAGGCGCTCCTCACTTACCAGACCGGGAGGCTGGGCAGAGGCGCTCCTCACATCCCAGACGATGGGCGGCCGGGCAGAGGCGCTCCTCACATCCCAGACTATGGGCGGCTGGGCAGAGGCGCTCCTCACTCCCCAGACGGGGCGGCCAGGCAGAGGCGCTCCTCACTTCCCAGACGGGGCGGCCGGGCAGAGGCGCTCCTCACTTCCCAGACGGGGCGGCCGGGCAGAGGCGCTCCTCACTTCCCAGATGATGGGCAGCCAGGCAGAGATGCTCCTCACCTCCCAGACGGGGTGGCCAGGCAGAGGCGCTCCTCACTTCCCAGATGGGGTGGCGGCCAGGCAGAGGCGCTCCTCACCTCCCAGACGGGGTGGCCAGGCAGAGGCGCTCCTCACTTCCCAGATGGTGTGGCGGCCGGGCAAAGGCGCTCCTCTCCTCCCAGACGGGGTGGCCAGGCAAAGGTGCTCCTCACTTCCCAGATGGGGTGGCCGGGCAGCGGCGCTCCTCATTTCCTCCCAGACGGGGTGGCGGCCAGGCAGAGGCGCTCCTCACTTCCCAGATGGGGCGGCCGGGCAGAGGCGCTCCTCATCTCCCAGATGGGGCGGCCGGGCAGAGGCGCTCCTCACTTCCCAGACGGGGCGGCCGGGCAGAGGCGCTCCTCACATCCCAGAGGATGGGCGGCTGGGCAGAGATGCTCCTCACTTCCTATACGGGATGGCGGCCGGGCAGAGGGGCTCCTCACATCCCAGACGATGGGCAGCCAGGCAGAGACGCTCCTCACTTCCTAGACGGGGTGGCGGCGGGGCAGAGGCTGTAATCTTAGCACTTTAGGAGGCCAAGGCAGGCGGCTGGGAGGTGGAGGTTGTAGTGAGCCGAGATCACGCCACTGCACTCCAGCCTGAGCAACATTGAGCATTGAGTGAGCAAGACTCCATCCGCAATCCCAGCACCTCGGGAGGCCGAGGCGGGCAGATCACTCGAGGCCAGGAGCTGGAGACCAGCCCGGTCAACACAGCGAGACCCCGTCTCCACCAAAAATACAAAAACCATTGAGGCGTGGCGGCGCGCGCCTGCAATCCCAGGCACTCGGCTTAGGCAAGCCGAGGCAGGAGAATCACAGGAGCCCGAGGCAGGGAGGTTGCAGCGAGCCGAGATCACGGCAGTACAGTCCAGCTTCCACAACAGAGGGAGATTGAAAAAAGAAGGAGAAGGAGACGGAAGAAAGGGGAGAGGGGGAGGAGGAGGGGGAGGAGGAGGGGGAGGGAGAGGGGCAGTGTTTCATAGTCTTTCTTTCACCTCCTTGGTTAGGTATATTCCTAAGTATTTTATTTTATTTTTTTGCAACTGTTGTAAAATGGGTTGAGTTCTTGATTTCTCAGCTTGGTCACTGTTGGTGTACAGCAGTGCTACTGATTTGCATACATTAATTTTGTATCCGGAATCTTTACTGAATTCATTTATCAGATTTAGGAGCTTTTTGGATGAGCCTTTAGGGTTTTCTAGGTATATGATCATTTTTATTTTTACTTTATTTTTATTTTTTGAGGTGGAGTCTCACTCTATCACCTAGCCTGGGGTGCAGTGGCGCAATCTCGGCTCACTGCAATCTCCGCCTCTTGAATTCAAGCAGATTCTTCTGCTTCAGCCTCCCAAGTAGCTGGGATTACAGGTGCCCACCATCATGCCTGGGTAATTTTTGTACTTTTAGTAGAGATGGGGTTTCACCATGTTGGCCAGGCTGGTCTCAAACCCCTGACCTCAAGTGATTCACGTGCCTCGACCTCCCAAGGTGTTAGGATTACAGACATGAGCCACTGTTCTCAGTCAGGTATATGATCATATCATTAGCAAACAGTGACAGTTTGGCTTTCACTACCGATTTGGATGCCTTTATTTCTTTCCTTTGTCTAATTGCTCTGTCTAAGACTTCCAGTACTATGTTGAATAGAAGTGGTGCAAGTGGATATCCTTGCCTTGTTCCAGTTCTCAGGGGGAATGCTTTCAACGTTTCTCCATTCAGTATAATGTTGGCTGTGGGTTTGTCATAGATGGCTTTTATTACCTTGCAGTATGCTGATTTTGCTGAGTGTTTTAATCATAAAGCAATGCTGGATTTTGTCAAATGCTTTTCATGTATCTATTGAGATGATCATATGATGTTTGTTTTTAATTCTGTTTATGTGATGTATCACATTTATTGACTTGCATATGTTAAACCATTCCTGCATCCCTGGTATGAAATCCACTTGATTATGGTGGATTATCATTTTGGTATTCGGCTAGCTAATATTGGATTTGGTTAGTTAGTATTTGTTGGATTCGGTTAGCTCGTATTTTGTTAAGGATTTTTGCGTCTATGTCCTTCAAGGATATTGGTCTGTAATGTTCTATTTTTTTGTTGTGTCTTTTCCTGGTTTTGGTGTTCGGGTGATACTGGCTTCACAGAAAGATTTAGGGAGGATTCCCTCTTTATCTTTTGGATCAGTTTAAGTAAGATTGGTATATTCTTTTTGAATGCCTGAGAGAATTCAGCTGTGAATCCATCTGCTCTTGGACATTTTTTTTGTTGGCAATTTAAAAAATTACTATTTCAATCTTGCTGCTTGTTATTGGTCTGTTCAGTTTCTATTTCTTCCTAGTTTAATCGAGGAGGGTTGTATATTTCCAGGAGATTATCTGTCTCCTCTAGATTTTCTAGTGTGTGTGTGTGTAACGGTGTTCATAGTAGCCTTGAATGATCTTTTGTATTTCTGTGGTATCAGTTGTAATATCTCCTGTTTCATTTCTAATTGAGCTTATTTGGATCTTTCTTTTCTTGGTTAACTTTGCTAATGGTCTATTAATTTTGTTTATCTTTTCAAAGAACCAGATTTTTGTTTCATTTATCTTTTGTATTGTTTTTTGGTTTCAATTTCATTTAGTTCTGCTCTGATCTTTGTTATTTATTTTCTTCTGCTTGGTTTGGGTTTGGTTTGTTCTTGTTTTTCTAGTTTCTTGAAGTGTGACCTTAGATGATTTGTGCTCTTCAGTTTTTTTGATGTAGGCATTTAATGCTGTGAACTTTCCTCCTACTACCACTTTTACTGTATCCCAGAGGCTTTGGTAAGTTGTGTCCCTATTACCATTCAGTGAATTTCCAGTTTTATTCCACTGTGGTCTGAGAGGGTACTTGATATAATTTCAATTTTAAAAAATTTATTGATATTTGTTTTGTGGCCTATCATATGGTCTATCTTGGAGAATGTTCTACGTGCTGATGAAAAGAGTGTATATTCTGCAGTTTTTGGGTAGAATGTTCTATAAATATCTGATAAGTCCATTTCTTCTAGGGTATAGCTTAAGTCCATTGTTTCTTTGTTGATTTTCTGTCTTGATGACCTGTCTAGTGCTGTTAGTGGAGTAATGAAGTCCCCACTATTATTGTGTTGCCATCTATCTCATTTCTTATGTCTAGTAATAATTGTTTCATAAATTTGGGACCTCCCATGTTAGGTGCATATATATTTAGGATTGTGATATTGTCCTGTTGGACTGATTTTTTAAATCATTATATGATGTCCCTCTTTATCTTTTTAAACTGTTGTTGCTTTAAAATTTGTTTTGTCTGATACAAGAATAACTACTCCTGCTCACTTTTGGTTTCCATTTGCATGGAATATCTTTTTCCACCACTTTCTCTTAGATTTATGTGAGTCCTCATGTATTAGGTGACTATCTTGAAGACAGCAGATAATTGTTTGGTGGATTTTTATCCATTCTGCCATTCTGTAAAAATTTTTTTAACTTGAAATGTTATTATTTATGTATTGGCATATAATAGACTATTTAAAGCTGTTAAAATTATTTAAAATAGTTTTTAAAATTATTATAATTTAAGTTCTAGGGTACATGTGCACAATGTGCAGGTTTGTTACATAGGTATACATGTACCATGTTGGTGTGCTGCACCCATTAACTCGTCATTTACATCAGGTATATCTCCTAATGCTATCCCTCCCCCCTCCGCCTACCCCACTACAGGCCCCGGTGTGTGATGTTCCCCACCCCGTGTCCAATTTCCTTGTTCAATTTCCACCTATGAGTGAGACCATGCGGTGTTTGGTTTTCTGTCCTTGCGATAGTTTGCTCAGAATGATGGTTTCCAGCTTCATCCATGTCCCTACAAAGGACATGAAATCATCCTTTTTTACGGCTGCATAGTATTCCATGGTATATATGTACCACATTTTCTTAATCCAGTCTATCATTGATGGGCATTTGGGTTGGTTCCAAGTCTTTGCTATTGTGAATAGTGCCGCAATAAACATACGTGTGCACGTGTCTTTATAGCAGCATGATTTATAATCCTATGGGTATATACCCAGTAATGGGATGGCTGGGTCAAATGGTATTTCTAGTTCTAGATCCTTGAGCCATTCTGTAAATTTTAAGTGGAGCATTTAGGCCATTTACATTCAACATTAGTACTGAGATGTGAGGTGCTGTTTTATTCATAGTGCTAGTTGTTGACTAAATACCTTGTTTTTTTTTTCCATTGTGTTATTGGTTTATAGGCCCTGTGAGATTTATGCTTAAGGAGTTTCTATTTTGGTGTATTTCAAGGTTTTGTTTCAAGATTTAGAACTCCTTTTAGCAATTCTTGTAGTGCTGGCTTGGTAGTGGTGAATTCTCTCAGCATTTTTTTTGTCTAAAAAATACTTTATTTTTCCTTCATTTATGAAGCTTTGTTTTGCTAGATACAAAATGCTTGGCTGGCAATTATTTTATTTGAGGAGGCTAAAGATAAACCCAGTCCCTTCTGGCTTGTAAGGTTTCTGCTGAAAAATCTGTTGTTAACCTGATAGGTTTTCCTTTATAGGTTACCTGATGCTTTTGCCTCACAGTTCTTAAGATTCTTTCCTTTGTCTTGACTTTAGATAACCTGATGACTATGTGCCTGGGTGATGATCTTTTTGTGATGAATTTCCCAGATGTTCTTAGAGTTTCTTGTATTTGGATGTCTAGATCTCTAGTGATGCCAGGGAAGTTTTCCTTGATTATTCCCTCAAACATGTTTTCCAAACTCTTAGATTTCTCTTCTTCCTCAGGAACACCAATTATTCTTAGGTTTGGCTGTTTAACACAGTCCCAACTTTCTTGGAGGTCTTGTTCTTTTTTTTTTTTTTTTCTTAAGACGGAGTCTCTCTCTCTCTTGCCCAGGCTGGAGTGCAGTGGCCCGATCTCGGCTAACCGCAACCTCCACCTCCCTGGTTCAAGCAATTCCCCTGCCTCACCTTCCCGAGTAGCTGGGATTACAGGCGCATACCACCACACCCGGCTAATTTTTTTGTGTTTTTCGTAGAGACGGGGTTTCACCATGTTGGCCAGACTGGCCTCGAACTCCTGACCTCAGGCAATCTGCCTGCCTCGGCCTCCCAAAGTGCTGGGTAATCCCAGCCGTGCCCGGCCTGTTTATTTTTTAAAATATTCTTTTTTCTTTGTCCTTGTCTGATTGGGTTAATTTAAAAGAGTTGTCTTTGAGCTCTGAAGTTCTTCTACTTGTTTGATTCTGCTGTTGAAACTTTTAAGTGCATTTTGTATTTCTCTAAATGTGTCTTTCATTTTCAGACGTTGTGATAGTTTTTTCTTTATGATATCTATTTCTCTGGAGCATTTTTCATCCATACTCTGTATTGTTTTTTAAAATTTCTTTCTCTGGTATCTTTTCGAGAAGCTGAATAATCACCCTTCTGAATTTTTAATCTGGCAATTCAGAGATTTCTTCTTGGTTTGGATCCATTGCTGGGAGCTAGTGTGGTCTTTTGGGGGTGTTATAGAAACTTGTTTTGTCACAATACCAGAATTACTTTTCTGATTCTTGCTCATTTGGGTAGACTATTTCAGTGGAACAATCTGAAACTCAAGGGCTGCTGCTCAGAATCTTTTGTCTCATGGGGTGATCCCTTGATGTGGTGCACTCCTCCTTTCCCTAAAGATGGGGCTCTGGCAAGCCAGACTGCAGACTGATTGTTATTGCTCTTCTGGGTCTAGCCACCCAGCAGTGCTACCAGACTCTAGGCTGGTGCTGGAGAATGTCTGTGAAGAGTCCTGTGATGCAATTTGTCTTTAGGTCTCCCAGTTGTGGATACCAGCACCTGTTCTGGTAGAGATGGTAGGGGAGTGACGTAGACTCTGTGAGAGTCCTTGGTTGTAGATATGTTTAGAGTGCCTGCTTTCTCAAATGCCGGTTATGCCAGCAGTGAAGCTGTCATGTGGACAGATTCAGAACCACTGGTTAGCCAGGATGTTGCAGGCAGTGGAATTAGCTGTTATTTTCTCCTTCCTTGGAAAAGGGTTGTTCTGTCATGAGTTGCTGTAATGTCCTGAGTTGGTTGGCCTCTAGCTGGGAGGTGGTGTTTTTGAGATAGCACCAGAGTTTTTCACCTGTCTTGTGGAATTTGCAGGGGCCTGTCACTTATTTTAAAGGATCTGTGATTTGTTTTGGTTTTCCTGATATGCTCCTGCAGTGGTTGCTGGAGCAAAAGTTCATGGTGTGAATCTCCCCACACTGTTCTCTCCATCCAAGTGGGAGCTGCACATCAGCCCTATCTCCTAACCACCATCTTCCCTCTCTCACTTTTTTCTTTTTTATTGCTGAGTAATAGTCCATTATATAGATATATCACATTTGTTTATCCATTCATCAGATGATGGACATTTGGGCTGTTTCCACCTTTTGTCTATTGTGAATACTGCTGTTATAAATAAACACTAGTGAGATAATACTTTACGTCTATTTGACTGACAAAAATTAAGACAGACAATACCAAGTACTGGAGAGATCTATTCAAGGGTATATTGCTGAGTAGAGTGTAAATTTGTTTAGCCATTGGAAAATAACTTGGTATTGTTTTGAAAAATGGAAAACTCATACTCTCTATGATCCAGCAATTTCATTCCCATGTATATATCCAAGAGAAACTTTAGCATATAGGCACCAGAAGACATATACAACAGTGTTAATGGTAGTATTGTTTCTAAGAGTGAAAACTTGAATCACTGAAGTGTGTATCAACGGCCATTTCTTTAAGGAGTTCTGCTCTAAAGGGAAGGAAAGAAATGGTGCAGTAATGGAGGTTGAGAATTTTTTTTTTAAATGGGAGAAAAAATAGCACACTTGTATGCTGAGGCAGTACTTCAATGGAAAAGGAAAAAAAATAGTAAGAATTTCTGGATACCCTGGTTTCTCAGACACTTAGCTTCAATTTATCTGCCAGTTCTGGAGGGTGCTGTATATACCTTCCAGTTTTAAGTTTTACCTATGCTCACTTGCCATTTTAAAAAAAACTTGTATTAGGTTCAGGGTACATGTGCCTGTTTGTTATACAGGTAAATTGTGTGTCACTGCAGTTTGGTGTACAGATTATTTCTCCACCTAGGTAAAAAGCATAGTATCCGATAGGTGGTTTTTCAGTCCTCACTCTCCTCCCTTCCTCCACCCTCAAGTAGGCCCCAGAGTCTGCTGTTTCCTTTTTTGTGTCCATATGTCCTCAATGTTTTGCTCCCACTTGTGAGAACATATGATAGTTGGCTTTCTGTTCCTGTGTTGGTTAACTTAGGATAATGGCATCCACCTCCACCCATGTTGCTGTAAAGAACATGATCTTGTTCTTTTTTATGGTTGCATAGTATTCCATGGTGTATATGTACCACATTTTCTTTATTCAGTCTACTGTTGATGGGCATTTAGGGAAGATTCCATGTCTTTGCTATTGTGAACAGTGCTGCAATAAACATGGGAGTGCGTTTTTTTTACAGTAGAATGATTTATATTCCTTTGGATATATACTCAATAATGAGATTGCTGAGTCAAATCATAATTATGCTTTGTGTTCTTTGAGAAATCACCAAACTGCTTTCTATAATGACTGAAGTAATTTACATTCCCACCAGCAGTGTATGTGTTCCTTTTCTCTGCAACCTTGCCAGCATCTGTTGTTTTTTGACTTTTTAATAATATTCATTCTGACTGGTGTGAGATGGTATCTAAATGTGGTTTTGATTTGCATTTCTGTAATGATGAGTGATGTTAAGCATTTTTTATATGCTTGTTGCATGTCTGTCTTCTTTTGAGAAGTGTCTGTTTATGTCCTTTGCCTTTTTAATGAGGTTTTTTGCTCATTGATTTGTTTAAATTCCTTATAGATTCTGGATATTAGACCTTTCTTGGATTCATAATTTGAAAATATTTTCTCCCATTCTGTAGATTGTCTGCTTACTCTGTTGATAGTTTATTCTGCAGTGCAGAAACTCTTTAGTTTAATTAGGTCCCATTTGTCAATTTTTGTTTTTGTTGCAATTGCTTTTGGCATCCTCATGATGAAATCTTTGTTAGGTCCTATGTCCAGAATGGTATTTCCTAGGTTACCGTCTAAGGTTTTTAGTTTTAGGTTTTACATTTAAGTCTTTAATCCATTTCGAGTTGATTTTTGTATATGGTATAGGAAGGGGGTCCTGTTTCATCTGTATATGGCTAGCTAGTTATCCAAGCACCATTTATTGAATGGGGAGTCTTTTGCCCATTGCTTGTTTTTATCAACTTTGTTGAAGACCAGATGGTTGTAGGTCATTCTTAAACTGCTGGATTAAATAAGAGCACATTAACTGAGTATCCAAAGTTATTTTTTATATCTCTTATACAGAATTCGATTGGTCCATCCATCATATCACTATAGAAATCAGATCCAAGTTACCATATGTGTTCAGTCACAGGTTATTATACAGCAGTCAAAATGAATGAATTACATGCAACATGTATTAAGAACATATGAATGCAGTTACATGCAACAACATGGATTAATATAGCAACAAAATGTTGAATAAAAAGGCAAGTTGAAGACTACATGTAGTATTATATCCTTTTTAGAATATTTAAATACAAGCAAAATTAAACAATGTTACTTAGACATACTATGTATGTGATAACACAAATGTGCAAGAACAAAATTCAGGACAATGACTACCTCAGGGAGGACAGTATGAGAAGAAAAGGAGCACACAGATCTAAATCACTGGTAATTTTCTAGTTCAGTGTTTCTCAAACTTTAATGTGCATCAGAATCACCTTAAAATCTAAATTACTGGGCCCTACCCTCAAGAGTTTCCTGATTCAGTACGTGGGGGATGGGGCCTAAGAATATACATATCGAACGAAGTTCCAGGTCCTGCTAGTTCTGCTGCTCTGGGGACCACACTCTGAAACCACTTGTAGTTCTTAGATTGGGTTGTAGGTTCATAGCTGCTCCATTTTATTATAAAATGTATATGCTACTTAAATTAAACGAAAAAAAAAAAAAAGATCAAAGATGAGAGTGTGTTATGAACCAGGGATTAACATTAATTCAATTCTGGGCTCCTAAGGTTTCCTCCCCTAAAAAAAATTCTAAGGTTCCATTACTAAAAGCAAACTTGAAAAACACTATTTTAAAAGAACTTCAAGACCATTAAAAAATTAACTATTTTTGAGAAATAAATTTGAAAATTATTCTTTATATGCACAGTGACAGCATATTGCACTCTACTTTCCTGGATCTCAATAAACTTTGGCAAGAACTTGGCAGATCACAAATCTACTTTTGTTGATTCAACAAAAACTGTTTAAAGACTTCTCTTCCATTCTCAGTTCTTATCCTTCTCTCAAAATGCTGTAGGTAATGATTTTTCATCTTTTTTCTCTCTCCCTCCCTTACAGATTTAGGCTCTGAGATAAAATTTAGGTGACATTTTAGATATTGACTGGGCATGTGCAGGGCCATACTCTGTCTTGCAGTATGCCAGCCACGGACGGGGTTTAGACAAACTGCTGAATATAAAACTCTTGCCTACAAGCAGCTCAACCTAGGGGGGAAACAGATTCATAAATATAAAATTACAATCCAAAGAGGTAACACAGTATGTTATACGAAGGCAAACAGGTTCGTCTTCTTTCATAGCCTCTCCTAAACCCGGCAACTCCGAGCTACTCTTCTGGCAAGCCGCCGTCCGTTGGCGGCCTCTGGCGCCGCGGCTTTCGGCCTGCGGAGGGCGCAGGCGCGGGCGGGGCGGGGCCGGGCGGGGAGGGCGGTGAGGGCGGCGAGGGCGGTGAGGGCTGGCGCTCGGGGCCGCGTTTCATTGGCTTTCCGGCCGGAAGCTGCAGCGCGACCCGGCTGCGCATGCGCCTCTCACACGTGCTGTCAGAACACCGCCTCCTCCGCTGGCGGCCGGTCTGCGCCATGCTGCGAACGTCCGTCCTCCGGCTGCTAGGACGCACGGGGGCTAGTAGGCTCTCTCTCCTGGAGGACTTCGGCCCACGCTACTACAGTTCGGGCTTCCTCAGTGTCGGCGATGATGCTTGTGATGCGCGCGCCTACTTCACTACACCCATTTTCTACGTGAACGCGGCGCCGCACATCGGGCACCTGTACTCGGCACTACTGGCGGACGCCTTATGCCGCCACCGTCGCCTCCGAGGTCCCAGCACGGCGGCCACGCGATTCTCCACTGGTACCGACGAGCACGGGTTGAAGATTCAGCAGGCAGCAGCTACTGCGGGCCTGGCCCCGACCGAGCTGTGCGACCAAGTCTCTGAGCAGTTCCAGCAGCTTTTCCAGGAGGCCGGTATCTCCTGCACTGATTTCATCCGCACCACGGAGGCCCGGCACCGGGTGGCTGTGCAGCACTTCTGGGGGGTGCTTAAGTCCCGCGGTCTGCTCTACAAGGGCGTCTATGAAGGTTGGTATTGCGCCTCCGACGAGTGCTTCCTGCCTGAGGCCAAGGTCACCCAGCAGCCGGGCCCATCGGGGGATTCGTTTCCTGTATCTCTCGAGAGCGGGCATCCAGTCTCCTGGACCAAGGAAGAAAACTACATTTTCAGGCTTTCCCAGTTCCGGGAGCCACTCCAGCGGTGGCTGCGGGGCAACCCTCAGGCGATCACCCCCGAACCATTTCATCACGTAGTTCTTCAGTGGCTGGACGAGGAGCTGCCCGACCTGTCCGTGTCTCGCAGAAGTAGCCACTTGCACTGGGGCATTCCGGTGCCCGGGGATGATTCGCAGACCATCTATGTATGGCTGGATGCCCTGGTCAACTACCTCACTGTAATTGGCTACCCAAATGCTGAGTTCAAATCTTGGTGGCCGGCCACCTCTCATATCATAGGTAAGGACATTCTCAAATTCCATGCCATCTATTGGCCTGCCTTCCTCTTAGGGGCCGGCATGAGCCCGCCACAGCGCATCTATGTCCATTCCCACTGGACAGTCTGTGGCCAAAAGATGTCCAAGAGCTTGGGCAACGTGGTGGATCCTAGGACTTGCCTTAACCGCTATACTGTGGATGGCTTCCGCTACTT
Organism: Pongo pygmaeus; assembly: GCF_028885625.2. Lineage (NCBI taxonomy): Eukaryota > Metazoa > Chordata > Mammalia > Primates > Hominidae > Pongo > Pongo pygmaeus. The sequence goes on from NC_072384.2 coordinate 97,719,447, forward strand.
TCTCCTTCGGCAGGGCGTCCCCAACTGGGACTGTGACTACTATGATGAAAAGGTGGTTAAGTTGCTGAACTCCGAGCTGGCAGATGCCTTGGGAGGTCTCTTGAACCGATGCACTGCCAAAAGAATAAATCCTTCTGAGACCTACCCAGCCTTCTGCACTACCTGCTTCCCTAGTGAGCCAGGGTTGGTGGGGCCATCAGTTCGGGCTCAGGCAGAGGATTATGCTCTGGTGAGCGCAGTGGCCACTTTGCCAAAGCAGGTAGCAGACCACTATGATAACTTTCAGATATATAAGGCTCTGGAGGCCGTGTCCAGCTGTGTCCGGCAAACTAATGGTTTTGTCCAAAGGCATGCACCATGGAAGCTGAACTGGGAGAGCCCAGTGGATGCTCCCTGGCTGGGTACTGTGCTTCATGTGGCCTTGGAATGTTTGCGAGTCTTTGGGACTTTGCTGCAGCCTGTCACCCCAAGCCTAGCAGACAAGCTGCTGTCCAGGCTGGGGGTCTCTGCCTCAGAGAGGAGTCTTGGAGAGCTCTATTTCTTGCCTCGATTCTATGGACATCCATGCCCTTTTGAAGGGAGGAGGCTGGGACCTGAAACTGGGCTTTTGTTTCCAAGACTAGACCGGTCCAGGACTTGGCTGGTGAAAGCCCACCGGACCTAGAAACTCAGTTCTTACCGGCTTGTGGTAAAAAAGCAAATGTGTTATTTTTTTATTTCTTATTTTCAGGAAAGTTATACTAGTATTTTCTTAAGTGTGGAATCAAATGAGCACATAAGCTGTGTCCCTGTGAAAAGAGGTTTGTAGCCTTTCAGGTGCCTACTTCTATTCTTCATTTCTCTGTGACCATTGATCACTGTCCTTTGTGCATTGTGTGTCTTAAGATGTCTTCAGGGGAAAGATGGTTAAGAGACAGTGTTGCTAATGCTGTTCCTTCTTTGTGCCTCCTTCCAAACCACAGTTATTTGCCCAAACTACCTCTCGTGGCTGGTTTTTCATTGGCCTGGCCTCTGCTTCTCAGGCTAATTAGTGACTCCTTTGAGAGTCAGGGTTGGAGGCCCCTTACTGGGGCTTTTACAGGGGGATCCTACTTTGTTACACATGTTGGGTTTCCTGATGAAAAGAGAGTATTTTATTAAACCTTTTAACCAGTGTCCTAGACCAGATGATTTTTGCCCATGTGCATCCCCATTTAAATTCCTCCAACTAAGGCTCCCTGCTTTGTTAATAGTCTTAACAGTTGGGTTGTGTAACATCACACTTCAACCGGTAGATGGCTCTAATCTCACACATTTAATTACTAAAGATTGAGGATTCAGAATATTTAGAATAAATTAGTTTTCTGCTTTCTAATTTTGCAGATCTTTACATTTTTATTGCTTTTCTTAAAATAAGGGATAGCTTTGCAACCACTATTGTTTTAATGGAAAGCAAAAAAACCCCCCAAACTTATCAGAATCCTCGTTCTTTTTCAGACTACTGAAAAATGACATTTACTCTGTTAAATGTTTAATAAGTGAATAAGTAAATGTATCAAGTTGTTTATATAATAAATTATAAAACTCTTGAGGCACTTGGTATGTTAAAAATTTTAAACCTTAGTAACATTAGGTTACAGGTATGATTTAAAAATTTGTAAATAGTTCAAAAGGGCAATGTTTTCTTTATATTTCTTATAGTCTTAATTTTGTTATCCATGTACATAATTTACCTCATGATTTATTTTGGTCAATCAGGATCTATAATACAATATAGAAATTGTGTAATAGTTACTACAAATGTTAATACACAACTTTCAGGTAATTTTAACTGATTATTTCTTTTGCTCTTTTAACTTAAGTTATTAAAGTTTAAAAGTTTGTAAGTACCTTATTCAGATCTGTTCTGTTGCATTCGTTGAAGGTGATGGTGAAAGGAGGAACTGACCAATGCTTCAGGAATCTCAAACTGGATTTAGGAATCTCTCTAAGGTTCCATAAGAGAACATCACAGAGAAGATGTTAGCGATTTATACAGTGACTACAACATAGTAAGCCAGTTATGTCTCATAGGTGATTAGACAGCTGGGCCAGAGTTCAAAATGAGAACTTGCCTTGGAATATACATTCTAAGTATGGTAGCAAGTAGAGCGGGCCCACAATTAATTAAACTATAGTACTGGTAGTTCCCTTGGATTTATTCTAGGTGCCACCATTCAGTTCCAGTTTCTGTTTATTAATCAGCGAAATGAGGAATTTTTGGTTGCTGGAATATTGCTTAGAAGAGAATGCTTGAAGGCATTCTAAAGGTGGAAGGACTGTTTCCACAAATGTTCCTTCAGACCCTTCTTATTCATAAGTCTGGGCTTTCCACATGACATGTTCCAAGTTAACTGCTGGGGTTATTAGCACAGACTACTGGGGCATAGGATGTAGGAGTGTAATATCTCCTACAGGTGGATAGAGCAGAGAGTGGAAAAAGATAACATGTATTTACATGGATGAAGGAAAACATATTTGAAAACCAGTGAGATGATAACCTCTGCCTTTGAAGTGCTCTTATAGCAGTGTTACAGTTCCTACCATGGATGGAGACAGTATCTTCTACTTGAATGATCTTTCCTACAGCCTAGTGCTGGTCAATACAATCGACCTTTGCTTGCTGGAGGGTGTCAATGGAGTTCTTTTAGTGCAGTCTGTCATTTGTGCAGGCACTTAGCTGGCTACCTGGATATTTGTGATACTGGAGGACACAAGAACATAGGGGAACCAGATAGGACAGGGTGTAATTATTAGAAAGACAGGATATTTTATTTTGTTTATTTATTTATTTATTTATTTTTGTGTGAGCAATAAAGCTTTTTAATCACCTGGGTGCAGGCGGGCTGAGTCGGAAAAGAGAGTCAGCGAAGGGAGATAGGGATGGGGCCGTTTTATAGGATTTGGGTAGGTAAAGGAAAATTACAGTCAAAGGGGGTTGTTCTCTGGCGGGCAGGGGTGGGGGTCACAAGGTGCTCAGTGGGGGAGCTTTTGAACCAGGATGAGCCAGGAAAAGGAATTTCACAAGGTAATATATCATCAGTTAAGGCAGGAACAGGCCATTTTCACTTCTTTTGTGGTGGAATGTCATCAGTTAAGGCAGGAACCGGCCATCTGGATGTGTACGTGCAGGTCACAGGGGATATGATGGCTTAGCTTTGGCTCAGAGGCCTGACTTTCCAAAGACAGGATATTTTAAATGGAGGAATGTGTGGTAAGTTGGATCTGACTTCTGCGGTGATACTGAAGATGAACCAGTTGGATTCTCTATAGGAGGCACAATAGATACAGCAAATATTTTTTGAGTAATTAGTGATGTGTTTGAGTTGGTCCAGCAGTTTAAGAATAGCAAATGGAGAATACGTGAAAACTGGAGGGGATGTACTTCCAGGAGGGGGCATCCTAACCACTTCTGGTAGAAGATGATACACTTGTAGAATTCCCTACTCTAGCACTGTTAATATTTCTATCTGGCATTTTCTGGATTCCTTCGCCAGAAAGTAACTGTCTTCCAAATACTATCCTTGAAGTCCTCAAATATTCATTTTGGTGTGTTCCTTGATGCAGTATTGCAGGAGGTGACAGACCACTGCCTAGATCAGGTATTCATGGATGTCACATTAGGAGAGTAATGAAAAGACGTCAGCTCACTCAGCAGACTAATCCTCTCTGTGAAGTCATGTGAGAAGTGGGCAATGCACATTTTAAGTGGCACCATTATATACTGGAGGGCTGTTTCACAAGTGAACTCATAGATTAGACATCTCAGAAGTTGGAAGACCTATGGCTATAGGAAGGAGCATAAGAAATAGATATAATCTCTGATTTTATTGAAACCTCAGTTTATTCTGCATGTAGTCCTCATTATTTCTCTTAAGAATCTGTGGACTTTGTAGGGGCTATGAAGAGCCCAATAAATTGAATATGAAGTTGATGTCAGTACTTAAGAAGGGCTTAGGCTGGAACATGGGCCCTGGGACACTGGTCTTCCCCCTTCCCCCCACCCCCCAAGGTGGTTGTACCTGTGATTGGGACTTAGCTCTTTAGCTCTGGGAAATGTCAAAACTGAAGTGAAACCAGTAGTTGTTCAGGTTGTGAGCCCTCAATGAGGATGACATCATCATGAAGTGAGACCTGGAGTGCTGGTGGGTCCTTGCCTTGTCTTTTGTCAGAAAGTGAATATCAATGGACCTAAAAGGGTGTAGACATATTGACAGCCATTTGTCTATTTTTGCAGCAATGGTTTACTAGTTCAGAGAGCTTGGGAGGAGCTAGGACACAGGGGTAACCAAGAGCACAGATTCTAGAAGAAAGCCCTTGAGTCTCTTGCAAAACTAAGATAATATAATATATGTTATTTCAGCACAACAAAACTCACACTGCCCCTTCCTCTTGCAGGAAGTTTGGAGAGGATTGGTTAACTCTTAACAAGAGGAGCACACCAAATTTGGAGTTAATAACAGTAACAACTAAGTTAATTAAGGTTAATGGGAATTTTAACCTTTTAGGAAGAGTATCTTATTCTTTCTGGAGACAGGACAGGAGAAGCCCAGGTTAAACTTCCTTCCTATGTCACCAATTACTTTGAGCAGAGGGGAAGGGACTAACCAATTTAGAGGTGAAATTAGCTTCTTCTCTTTAGTAGCTAGTCTTGGGTTACCCAGAATAGATCCTCTGAATTAAAGGAACTACCTAGCAGGAAACAGTCGGCCATATTTAAATAGTTTGTTTAGGATTGTATCACATTAGTTTCCACTTACTTTTCACGATGAGGGAAGGGAACTGGAAGGAACTACACACCAAGAGGATCTTCCTATGGCCCCGACAACTAGAAATAATATATCCTCTACCATGCCTCTTCTGATGAGTACCACTTGGGAAGTTCAGCCATACTTGGATGTTCACCAAGGTAAGCAAGGCATAGTGCATATGTTTCATCCTTGGCCTTGAGCTGAATTTTACCCCCTTAGCTAATGGCACAGTTTACTCACCATGGATTTTAAAGTCCACTGCTCCTCACTTAAGAACAGGATGGTGTGAGATGTCAAGATGTTTCAGCAAACCAAGTGTGCCATCTGCAAGAAGAAAATTGTAGCTCCAAGGAGAGATGAGCCCTGCCCTTGAGTCACTTCTGGATGAAACATCTGCAGAGGGCCTGACTCACTGGGTAAGCTGAAGGGACAGACCCAGGAGTAACTATGGAAATGGAGGATGCCACCTTTCTTAGATTATGATGCAGGAGAAATGGTACTAACACCTCCGTGCTACTGCTATTAAGGCCATGTACCCCTCATTAGTTGAGAATCAATTGTTTATGGGATTTAACATGATGATGAAGCTTCAAAAACTAGATAATGATTGTTATAGGTTGGTATCATCATACTATTCTCTTAATACATTCTATAAAAATATGACCAATTACACATTTTTTCTTGATTGTGTATTTTTGGAACACATTAAACAAAATAGCTTCAGTAGTTTGGCTTCCTTTGAAACCAGTCTAGAAGCTTCTATTGGTTAAAAAGCTATAGATATTAAAAATATAAAGTTAATAAACATGGTATACATCTTAGGTTAATCACAAAATAATACAAATGGAATGTATTTCTTTCAAGCCAGATGAAAAGAGAAGTGAAAGAAAACAATCCAACAGAAGCCAGCAAGGAACAATGCCAATAGAAGACAGGTAGGAGAAAAAAGAGGCAAAGAAAAAGGAAAAATATAAATAGAAAGCCCAAAATAAAATGGCAGAAATAAATACAAATATGTCAGTAATTGTAATAAAATAAAACTTCATGAGTCTTCTGTCAAAAGACAAAACTATTCAAAATTAAATTTAAAAAGCAATATATGTAGTTAAAAGGGATATACTTAAACATAGAAGAAACTAAGACATATGAAGAAACACTAGGCATATATTAACCAAAAGAAAGCTGGTGTAGCAATATTAATATTACATAATCTATACTAGGGGGAAACCATTACTAAAAAGGTAGAATTTAATATAAAAGGAGTAATGCACCAAGTTACAATTATAAACTTGTATGACCTAACCACATAGCCTCAAAATGTAAAAAGCTAAGATTGAAAATTACAAGAAATGTTCAAGTCTATAAAAAAAAAAGGCCCACATGGTAAAAGTATAACAACTCATACTAGAAATTAGCATTTCAGTCTTTAATGCTTACTACTAAGTGTATCATCACTGCTAAATGTAGGAAAAAAAAATTAAGGCAGTCAAGGTTTTGTGACTCTAAAACTTTGTCTTTTTCCATCTATACCTGTGTGAAAATAACAGCTTGCTTTTTGAATATAACTGTCAGCCAAATATACCTATTCAGTAAGTCCTCTCAGTGGGTTACTAAAAGGGGGGAATCACATGGCCATAATTTGGCAAATTTTCTGTTAGTTCAGTAATGAGTTGAGGGGAGAGAACCAACAGTTCTGTATTCCTTATTTGTGTTCTCTCATTTACTTTTCCCTTCAGGTATTCAGCGCCTTGAGGTACTCTTCTTGTGTTTAACCCATTTATGCCTGAGGTTGCAATTTTTTGAATTTTTGCAATCAGACCTTGGCGAAGACTTTGAGCAGGATATAAAATAACCCCCACATGCTTGGCGTTCCAATAATGGAACTCTAGGCATAAATGGGCTAATGAGAAACAGAGGTACAGAGATTAAGCAACTTGGCTAGGGTTATACAGCTTGTAAAACAGGAGAGCCTGGGACTCAATCCTGTGTTAATGCCAAAGCCTTAGCACCATCTTTAGTACCAACACCACAATCAGTCAATGTGTATATACTGAGGGCATTGTTTTAAGTATTGTGGGGAAGAGGAAGTAGTATAATGAGATTTAAAGATCTGAAGATGAAAAGTCCAAATAAGAACCTTGAACTGAAATACATCAGTTAGTGTTTCAAGATGAGGAATCTGTTTGTTGATAGCCAGATTATGAAACTGATGAGTGCCAAAATAGAAATTCAGAAAAATATACTTACCTTTATCATGAAATATGGTATATTTCACTTTTGCTTTTAGTATTTTCTTTTATATCCTAAACCTGCTTATGTGTGCTGTGCAAATTGTTAAAATTTTAAATAACTGTGTAGTCCCTATTTTTGTTTGTCCTTGTTTTCTTATTTTGTTTCTTAATTTTAGAATGATGTTCCGATTTCTAGAATCCAGCAGTTCTCTAAGTGAAAGTATATAGTCATAAATTCATGAATCTAAATATTTTTTAATGATATTTTACTAATTATTTAAATATACATTTATCTCTGAACATGAAAACATCAACATTCAAAAGTTTTATTTGAATTAACTATTATAGTAACAAAGCCAGAGAATTTTATTAGAGGCCACAAACAGAAACTTTTTCATACATACAGTTTTAATACAAATGAACTTATTAATATGACATCCATTTATTAACAATTTAAGTTCTATGAATTTATCGAACATCTATTACTGTATTCTTATATCTTTCCTAACAAGCCTGCAGAAACCAGATTAAATACCCTTGACTGTGGTTATTATCAAAGCAAATACCACCCTGTTAGCTAAAATGCCACAGATTGGATAATTCCTGGTAAATTAAACATCTCATATCACAGCTGAGATAAGCTCTTATACCCCCAAACTAAGAGACTTTACTATGAATTGCATAATGAATACACAATGCTGTATTTTACATTTTTTCTGAAGTGTAGCTATTTTGTTGGATATGATGTGTCTTTGAAGAAATGTGTTGAATCTTATTTTTATATAGGTCTCTTAGCTATCATCTAAAATGTATTTAAAAAAATATCAAAAGACATTAAAGTTCTTGCTAACTTGGAAGGCCAGGAAGACCTATATTTTTATTCCATGTTTAAATAATTTTTTCAGGATTCTGTCTAAATGCAAGCGGTATAGTCCCACAGCAAAGCATGATGGGTGCTTTTTAATTTTTTTTTTTGGTATGGCAAGTTATGACTTTTTGACAGAATCAGATTGATAGATCATACAAAATGTCCTGGGTAGCATATTTTAGATTACCTTTAAAACTCACTTAAGGAATTTATAAAGGCTTTCTCTTTTTTTTTTTTTTTTGAGGTGAAGTCTCACTCTGCCGCCTAGGCTGGAGTGCAGTGGCATGATCTCGGCTCACTGCAACCTCAGCCCCCCGAGTTCAAGCAATTCTCCTGCCTCAGCCTCCCGAGTAGCTGGGATTATAGGCATCTGCCACCGTGCCCGGCTAATTTTTGTATTTTTAGTACAGACGGGGTTTCACCATCTTGGCCAGGCTGGTCTTGAACTCCTGACCTCGTAAGGTAAGAAAGGCCTCCCAAAGTGCTGGGATTACAGGTGTGAGCCACCGCTCCCGGCTTATAAAGGCTTTTGTAAAGAGTCTTCAATTTTGGTAAATTGAAGTTACTGCATTAATTTTTTACATTTAAATTTCTATAAAATTTATTTTACAGAAACATCCTATATTTTATATAAAAAGCAAAACAGTACTGAGTTCTGTTTGATTTTGTAAGTAATAACTGGAACATATCAAGTTAAAATGTGTGAGAAGCCTATTGATTTATAGAATAAAATTATAAGTACTAACATAAGCAAATTTTTGAAAATATATATGGTTAATTGCATGAAAGCTGATGATTGCATTTTCGTGCCATTTTAAGAGTTGAAAAAAGTATTTTTTGGCTTGGCTATAAAGGAAATATTTTTAACATTCATTGTGATATTGTTTGACCTACTACAAAAAATAATAATAGTTCTCAAAATAGTAAGTTTTTTCTTATTTAAATGTTATGTACATAAAAATCAGCCTCTAGAAGGTAGTTAATTCATAACAAATTTTAAATAAAACACTTTTGGTTGTAACTGATGTCCTAAAATTAGTTTTTTAGCTTAAGGAGAATATGTAGCACTTCTTTCTTTTTCCGTAATCCATGGAGATGATCTAAAAGTGGAGCTATCAGCACTGGGGCATAAAACCAATATAAATGTATAACTGTGTAGCTATTGTAAAAACTGAAATCAGTATGATATCAGTTAGAAAAACATAGGAAAAATAGTGAAATCTTATTGCTTAACACAGAGTAGAGAGAAGGGGACTACCCAAGTTAAACAAAGTTATCGAAACTCATCATTGATAAGTTGGTTGAGGTAGATGTTTAAATATTCAGTATGTGAAGGTAGGTAGGTGAGTCTGAGCTCAAGAGTTTTAAACAAATTGTCTAAACAGCTAGGGCGTAAGCTTGAAAATCTATTTGGTAAACATAGGATTGTTGCTGCATTTATTTGAATTTTTCCTTAGATATAAGGAAATAGACAACATTAGGATATTAAATATGTTACTTTAATTGAAAGCTATTCTCACAGACAGTTGGAAATAGCCTGAATAAAATAATGCTAACAGGTTAACTGAAGTCAGTATGTGGGTACCTATATAGGGCAGGAAAAATTTACACGTTATTAGTATCTTTTAAAATATTATGCATAATAGTTCAGATACTAATAAGGATTTTTGGAAATTTATGTGTTGCTACAAATATATAAATGTTGTGTAGCTTTATTTTGGTATCAAAATTAGACATGTTAAAAGCAAAGATCCTGAGTATGATTAGCAATTAATACACATTGTATTAAAATCATCTCAAATTGTTAATGAATACTTTAAAATTATCATCCTTTAGATGTTTTCTCCAAAACATCAAAGGAAAAAAAGATATGCTTTTTAGGCAATACTTTTTATAGTAATGAAATGTTTATATACTATCATTGTGTTGTTTCACAGCTATATGAGGTTAAAGATGAGAGTTTAGTCTCGGTATCTTCATTCATTTTTATACCATGATTTATAAAAATGATGTTGATAATTAAAAGTTAAAGCATTGATCTTTTATAGTTATTAAAGGTATTTTTGCTATCATGGATATGTTATATTACAAAATAAGAGCCAAATATCACAATTTAAGCAGGGTAAGTTTTTTTTTATTATTATATTTTAAGTTTTAGGGTACATGTGCACAATGTGCAGGTTAGTTACATACGTATACATGTGCCATGCTGGTGTGCTGCACCCATTAACTCATTATTTAGCATTAGGTATATCTCCTAATGCTATCCCTCCCCCCTCCCCCCACCCCACAACAGTCCCCAGAGTGTGATGTTCCCCTTCCTGTGTCCATGTGTTCTCATTGTTCAGTTCCCATCTATGAGTGAGAACATGCGGTGTTTGGTTTTTTGTCCTTGCGATAGTTTACTGAGAATGATGATTTCCAATTTCATCCATGTCCCTACAAAGGACATGAACTCATCATTTTTTATGGCTGCATAGTATTCCATGGTGTATATGTGCCACATTTTCTTAATCCAGTCTATCATTGTTGGACATTTGGGTTGGTTCCAAGTCTTTGCTATTGTGAATAGTGTCTCGATAAACATACATGTGCATGTGTCTTTATAGCAGCATGATTTATAATCCTTTGGGTATATACCCAGTAATGGGATGGCTGGGTCAAATGGTATTTCTAGTTCTAGATCCCTGAGGAATCGCCACACTGACTTCCACAATGGTTGAACTAGTTTACAGTCCCACCAACAGTGTAAAAGTGTTCCTATTTCTCCACATCCTCTCTAGCACCTGTTGTTTCTTGACGTTTTAATGATGGTCATTCTAACTGGTGTGAGATGGTATCTCATTGTGGTTTTGATTTTCATTTCTCTGATGGCCAGTGATGATGAGCATTTTAGCATGTGTTTTTTGGCTGCATAAATGTCTTCTTTTGAGAAGTGTCTGTTCATATCCTTTGCCCACTTTTTGATGGGGTCATTTGTTTTTTTCTTGTAAATTTGTTGGAGTTCATTGTAGATTCTGGATATTAGCCCTTTGTCAGATGAGTAGGTTGCGAAAATTTTCTCCCATTTTGTAGGTTGCCTGTTCACTCTGATGGTAGTTTCTTTTGCTGTGCAGAAGCTCTTTAGTTTAATTAGATCCCATTTGTCAATTTTGGCTTTTGTTGCCATGGCTTTTGGTGTTTTAGACATGAAGTCCTTGCCCATGCCTATGTCCTGAATGGTAATGCCTAGGTTTTCTTCTAGGGTTTTTATGGTTTTAGGTCTAATGTTTAAGTCTTTAATCCATCTTGAATTAATTTTTGTATAAGGTGTAAGGAAAGGATCCAGTTTCAGCTTTCTACATATGGCTAGCCAGTTTTCCCAGCACCATTTATTAAATAGGGAATCCTTTCCCCATTGCTTGTTTTTCTCAGGTTTGTCAAAGATCAGATAGTTGTAGATATGTGGCATTATTTCTGAGAGCTCTCTTCTGTTCCATTGGTCTATATCTCTGTTTTGGTGCCAGTACCATGCTGTTTTGGTTACTGTAGCCTTGTAGTATAGTTTGAAGTCAGGTAGCGTGATGCCTCCGGCTTTGTTCTTTTGGCTTAGGATTGACTTGGCGATGCGGGCTCTTTTTTGGTTCCATATGAACTTTAAAGTAGTTTTTTCCAATTCTGTGAAGAAAGTCATTGGTAGCTTGATGGGGATGGCATTGAATCTATAAATTACCTTGGGCAGTATGGCCATTTTCATGATATTGATTCTTCCTACCCATAAGCATGGAATGTTCTTCCATTTGTTTGTATCCTCTTTTATTTCATTGAGCAGTGGTTTGTAGTTCTCCTTGAAGAGGTCCTTCACATCCCTTGTAAGTTGGATTCCTAAGTATTTTATTCTCTTTGAAGCAATTGTGAATGGGAGTTCACTCATGATTTGGCTCTCTGTTTGTCTATTATTGGTGTATAAGAATGCTTGTGATTTTTGTACATTGATTTTGTATCCTGAGACTTTGCTGAAGTTGCTTATCAGCTTAAGGAGATTTTGGGCTGAGACAATGGGGTTTTCTAGATATACAATCATGTCATCTGCAAACAGGGACAATTTGACTTCCTCTTTTTCTAATTGAATACCCTTTATTTCCTTCTCCTGCCTAATTGTCCTGGCCAGAACTTCCAACACTATGTTGAATAGGAGTGGTGAGAGAGGGCATCCCTGTCTTGTGCCAGTTTTCAAAGGCAACGCTTCCAGTTTTTGCCCATTCAGTATGATATTGGCTGTGGGTTTGTCATAGATAGCTCTTATTATTTTGAGATACATCCCATCAATACCCAATTTATTGAGAGTTTTTAGCATGAAGAGTTGCTGAATTTTGTCAAAGGCCTTTTCTGCATCTATTGAGATAATCATGTGGTTTTTGTCTTTGGTTCTGTTTATATGCTGGATTACATTTATTGATTTGCCTATATTGAACCAGCCTTGCATCCCAGGGATGAAGCCCACTTGATCATGATGGATAAGCTTTTTGATGTGCTGCTGGATTCGGTTTGCCAGTATTTTATTGACGATTTTTGCATCAATGCTCATCAAGGATATTGGTCTAAAATTCTCTTTTTTGGTTGTGTCTCTGCCCGGCTTTGGTATCAGGATGATGCTGGCCTCATAAAATGAGTTAGGGAGGATTCCCTCTTTTTCTATTGATTGGAATAGTTTCAGAAGGAATGGTACCAGTTCCTCCTTGTACCTCTGGTAGACTTTGGCTGTGAATCCATCTGGTCCTGGACTCCTTTTGGTTGGTAAGCTATTGATTATTGCCACAATTTCAGATCCTGTTATTGGTCTATTCAGAGATTCAACTTCTTCCTGGTTTAGTCTTGGGAGAGTGTATGTGTCGAGGAATTTATCCATTTCTTCTAGATTTTCTAGTTTATTTGCGTAGAGGTGTTGTAGTATTCTCTGATGGTAGTTTGTATTTCTGTGGGATCGGTGGTGATATCCCCTTTATCATTTTTTATTGCGTCTATTTTTTTTTTGCGTCTAACATTTTTTCCTTCATTTCAACTTTGGTGAATCTGACAATTATGTGTCTGGGAGTTGCTCTTCTCGAGGAGTATCTTTGTGGTGTTCTCTGTATTTCCTGAATCTGAATGTTGGCCTGCCTTGCTAGACTGGGGAAGTTCTCCTGGATAATATCCTGCAGAGTGTTTTCCAACTTGGTTCCATTCTCCCTGTCACTTTCAGGTACACCAATCAGGAGTAGATTTGGTTTTTTCACATAGTCCCATATTTCTTGGAGGCTTTGTTCGTTTCTTTTTATTCTTTTTTCTCTAAACTTCCCTTCTCACTTCATTTCATTCATCTTCCATCACTGATACCCTTTCTTCCAGTTGATTACATCGGCTCCTGAGGCTTCTGCATTCTTCACGTAGTTCTCGAGCCTTGGCTTTCAGCTCCATCAGCTCCTTTAAGCACTTGTCTGTATTGCTTATTCTAGTTACACATTCGTCTAAAGTTTTTTCAAAGTTTTCAACTTCTTTACCTTTGGTTTGAATTTCCTCCTGTAGCTCGGAGTAGTTTTATTGTCTGAAGCCTTCTTCTCTCAACTCGTCAAAGTCATTCTCCGTCCAGCTTTGTTCCATTGCTGGTGTGGAGCTGCGTTCCTTTGGAGGAGAGGTGCTCTGATTTTTAGAGTTTCCAGTTTTTCTGCTCTGTTTTTTTTCCCATCTTTGTGGTTTTATCTACTTTTGGTCTTTGATGATGGTGATGTACAGATGGGTTTTTGGTGTGGATGTCCTTTCTGTTTGTTAGTTTTCCTTCTAACAGACAGGACCCTCAGCTGCAGGTCTGTTGGAGTTTGCTAGAGGTCCACTCCAGACCCTGTTTGCCTGGGTATCAGCAGCGGTGTCTGCAGAACCGCAGATTTTCGTGATCCGCGAATGCTGCTGTCTGATTGTTCCTCTGGAAGTTTTGTCTCAGAGGAGTACCCGGTCGTGTGAGGTGTCAGTCTGCCCCTACTGCGGGGTGCCTCCCAGTTAGGCTGCTCGGGGTCAGGGGTCAGGGACCCACTTGAGGAGGCAGTCTGCCCGTTCTCAGATCTCCAGCCGGGTGCTGGGAGAACCACTGCTCTCCTCAAAGTTGTCAGACAGGGACATTTAGGTCTGCAGAGGTTACTGCTGTCTTTTTGTTTGTCTGTGCCCTGCCCCCAGAGGTGGAGCCTACAGAGGCAGGCAGGCCTCCTTGAGCTGTGGTGGGCTCCACCCAGTTCTAGCTTCCCAGCTGCTTTGTTTACCTAAGTGAGCCTGGGCAATGTCGGGCACCCCTACCCCGGCCTCGCTGCCACCTTGCAGTTTGATCTCAGACTGCTGTGCTAGCAATCAGCGAGATTCCGTGGGTATAGGACCCTCCGAGCCAGGTGCGGGCTATAATCTCCTGGTGAGCCGTTTCCTAAGCCCCTTGGAAAAGCGCAGTATTCAGGTGGGAGTGGCCCGATTTTCCAGGTGCCGTCTGTCACCCCTTTCCTTGACCAGGAATGGGAACTCCCTGACCCCTTGCGCTTCCTGAGTGAGGCAATGCCTCGCCCTGCTTTGGCTGGCGCACAATGTGCTGCACCTACTGTCCTGCGCCCACTGTCTGGCACTCCCTAGTGAGATAAATCCGGTACCTCAGATGGAAATGCAGAAATCACCCGTCTTCTGCGTCGCTCACGCTGGGAGCTGTAGACCGGAGCTGTTCTTATTCGGCCATCTTGGCTCCTAAACCTCCAGAGTAAGTTTTTTGGGGGGAATACATTAATAAATTTTCCTACTATCTCTGTTCTTCTGTACTTTCTAGTTTGGAGTGAGAAATAAATATATAATATTTGTAGAACTGAACGAAAGTAATGTGGAAGCACATCAATACATTTTGGTAAAGAGCCAACTGCCTAAAATAAATTAGCTAAGAAAAACACTTCGATATCAATCTTCCTTGAACTAATATACAATGACTCTCAGACTCTTAAAATTTACAGACGGTGTGGAACAAAAATGCCTTGTTGTACACTTAAATAAGACTGAATAACAAATATAGGATTAACATGTATGCTGAAAACATCAGACAGGCTGAATATGAAATAGATTGTTTCATGATATTTTGACTAAGGCTCTAATAACACTCTACTGGGCTTGTCCCACACAGCATGTACTTTAAAAATAACTGGCTGGGCGCAGTGGCTCATACCTGTAATCCTAGCACTTTGGGAGGCCAAGGCAGGTGGATCACGAGGTCAGGAGATGGAGACCATCCTGGCTAACATGGTGAAACCCCATCTCTACTAAAAATACAAAAAAATTAGGGGGACGTGGTGGCGGGCGCCTGTAGTCCCAGCTACTCGGGAGGCTGAGGCAGGAGAATGGCATGAACCCGGGAGGCAGAGCTTGCAGTGAGCCGAGATGGCGCCACTGCACTCTAGCCTGTGCAACAGAGCGAGACTCAGTCTCAAAAAAAAAAATAATAAAATAAAAAATAAATTAAAAAAATAAAAACTAAATAAAAATAACTGCAGAACTCAGGCCTGTAATCCCAGCACTTTGGGAGGCTGAGGCGGGTGGATCACCTGAGATCAGGAGTTTGAGACCAGCCTTGCCAACATGGTGAAACCCTGTCTCTATTAAAAACACAAAATTAGCCAGGCGTGGTGGCAGGCACCTGTAATCCTAGCTACTCGGGAGGCTGAGGCAGGAGAATCGCTTGAACCTGGGAGGCAGAGGTTGCAGTGAGGCAAGATGGCGGCATTGCAATCCAGTCTGGGGGACAAGGGTGAGACTTCATATCGCAACAAAACAAAGGAAAAAACCAAAACAGAACAAAAAAACTGCAGGAAAAAAAATTAAATAGATGGAGTGGCCTTAGGGTGTGCCAAAATATTCTTTAATATAACTATGCCATTACATTTTATTCCTTAATCTAAATATTTGAGCTCAGAAACATTAGTACATTATCTTTTATGACAAGGTAAAATAAAATCACCTAAAGTTATTATTGGGTTATCTTCCTAATATTATGAGAAGATTTTTTGTATATAATTCTTATTCTTGCCCAACAGAAGTACAAATCAACTTTAGATCTTAGAATGGATGTGAAATTAAAATAGTAAAACCCTAGTATTTCCTAGTATTGTGCAATCGAATTTTATTAAAGGCCAGAATAAAGTTTCATTTAGTCAATGTAAATATTGCTGATTTATGTAACTTTTTATTGTTTTATTAATCTAATCATCTCTAAAAGGAGTATAATGTTTTTACAGAAGAAAGGTGGGATATATATTAAACAGGCAATATTTAAAGTTACTGTGGCAATTATTTAATTTTAAAATGTTCTAGTTAGAGTGGCATTTGTTAATTGTGAAAAGCTTCTCTAATTCTGTAAAAGCAGGCAATCATAGCTTCTTTGTATTTAAAAGGTGAAATATGCGCGGTGGCTCAACGCCTGTAATTCCAGCATTTTGGGAGGCCGAGGCGGGCGGATCACGAGGTCAGGAGGTCGGGACCATCATGGCTAACACGCTGAAACCCCGTCACTACTAAAAATACAAAGAATTAGCCAGGAGTAGTGGCGGGCGCCTGTAGTCCCAGCTACTGGGGAGGCTGAGGCAGGAGAAGGGCGTGAACGAACCTGGGAGGTGGAGCTTGCAGTGACCCGAGATTGCGCCATTGCACTCCGGCCTGGGCTACAGAGCCAGACTCCGTCTCAAAAAAAAAAAAAAAAAAAAGATGCCATAAGGAATAAGGATCGTTATACTTCACATATGGATGGCAAAAGAGGGCCAAAAATAGATATGGAGATAATCCAGATAATCATTAAGTATATTTAAGAATAGTGTAAACTTTGGCCATTGTAATTCGTATAAAATAAAAATATGACAGATTTCTGGATATTTTATATATATACAGATTATATTTTATAGATAGTTTGCCAATATTTCTAATATAAACTTAGAGTTTGAAATGTTTCATCAAAACATTTAATACATGTAAAATATATACAAAGTTAAATACAGTAAAATCAAAATAATGTGGAAACTAGAATCTGCTTGACATATCTCCCTAGCAAGATAGTGTTTTTTTTTTTTAACTGTACTGTATTATACAAATGGCCTGTTGCTACACATATTCTGTACATGCCATGGTTATGTCTACAAATATGGAACAGCTGGAATAAAATGGAAAAATCTAAACACCAAAGATGTTTGTACATGGTTGTATATGAAATTATCATGTTGACAAAATAGCCAGATAATAACTAAATTTTTCAAACTCAAGATTTTTGTTGTCTTGTAGGTGTAATCTTTGTTCTATTTGTTACAGATTATAAGTCTATGTTACTTAAATGTGTGAATGAATAAAGGACACATTTAGTTTATCCTGCATCTGCAATGTTCTGGTTACTAAGATTTCTTTAATTCTCTTAAAAAAGCAAAAACATTTAACCTTAAGCACATCCAGACCCTCATATTTGTTACCAGATCACATATGGGGCTAGTTGTTTTTTATTATTGGACAAAATAGTTATCCAAGATTCTACTTAACAGAATCAGTAGAGGAAGGTGGAGTAAGAATTGAATCCTCTGCTCTGAAATCTTTTCTAGGATGAAGATGTGGGCTTTGAGAATATCAAGGTTTCAAACCTAGACAAAGGCTGAGAAAAGCTTCTCACACAATGTAACCTTGGTTCCTATTAAGAGATTTAAAGAAAATTAAGGTTTAATGCATTTTAAATGGCTCTAATTTTATAATTACTTGGGAAAGATTTAAAAAAATCAGATTAACTGGGCCTGGATTCTTCGGAGAGAAGGTGTGTTTTAGGAAATTCCCACTAGAAAAAGTAGGTGACCTTATAACCTGCTGCTGGACAAGGAGGCATTCTAGGGCTATAAAAAGAGACTCACTTCAAGGGATCTGAGGCCACATCCAATGGTATTTCTAAATTATTAGGTTATGCTTTCTTTGTATCATCCCTGAACTTTGGTAAAGATTTGTTGAAAAAAAGATTTATGAACTTATGATATACAAAATTAAGATGAGATCCGATAGGTAATAAAGCAACTATCCAGAGAAAATCAGAGAATTATTAATTTACTACTTCATGTTAATAGAGTAACATCCTGTTAAAACATGCAACGAATAGACTGTGTGTCCCAACAAATGATTTTTATTCGATCCACTGCTGAACATAAGGATCCTTTGAGATATTGTTTTGCTCAAGAAACTGAGAATAGGAAATTTCAGTTAAGGCATCCATAATGAATAAATGCTTACTTCAGGAGTCAAGATGTAACCAAATCCTTTTACCTAAAAATCTTGTAATTTTCCCTGCCTGCTTTAAGTGATTTGAGTTGTGATTGAAGAAGAATGCAAGCATCAAGGAGGTGGGGTTAACTTCATAAAGATGAACACAACTTTTGAAGTAGCACTTAGGCCAAATCAACTGCCTGGCCTGCATCTAATAACAGAAATTTAATACTAAATGTTCTGTTAGTTTTTCCAAAAACTTAACTAGGGACTTATATGTTAAGGGAAATGAGCTAAGGATTCTAAGGTAAAAGGCAAAATTTTTGTAAAGAGGTATGTTTGATTATATATTGTAATTTCCATGATTTAGGTACGTAGGCCACTCTGCTGACTTACCAAAACATTGAGCATGTCTATCAACAATCAATTTGCCACTGCTGGAATAGGTAAGTATCAGGAGTAAGTAATAAAAACAATGGATAATTTCTCATGGCATATAAGACCTAGATAACTCTAGGGTCAAGTGTTTTAAATTGTGCAATTACACAGAGAGTTTATTCTTATCAAGTATCTTAAAGCAACATGAATAAGCTCTCTGTGTAAATGCACAGTTATCACTTGTGAAGTTATAAAATAGTCTTCCAACTAGGAAAAAAACACATTTAAGATGTATTTTAATAATAAGTTAAAGGTGGTTTATCGAAATCAGTGTTGTGAAAAAAATTCACTCCAGTGACATCAGACTATATTTAACCTTAGGCACTGTTATAATTTTTGAGCTAAAAATACTTCAGTGGACAATTATGATAATAACCCATTTACCTTAGAGACACATCCAAGTTTTATCAGTATAAAAAGTCTGGTACCTGTCATTAGGATGTAAAAAGGAAAACTAAACTAGAATAACCCTTTCCCAAAATAGCAAATTCTACATGGAGGGCCTGTACTAAGACTGATGCATGCCTACATTGTGGCAATTAGCAAGAAAAATTGAAAGGAAGAAAGAAGAAAAATAACATTTATTTTTGGTGAACTTTATTCTTTCATAAGCAGTGGAAATGTGCCATGTTCCCAATATACAAAGAGGACATGGCACAGCCTCTAGGTATCTTTTGCTATAGCAGGGATTAAAGTTTCTCCGGGATACCTTAGAAGTTCTTTCTTCTCATGCTGTGTTCCTTCTTATATTTCCCAGAACGCTGACTTGCACAACGCTTTTAAAGAAAATTAAATTCTGGGGTAATTTATTTCCACTATTTTGGTTAGAAAACTGGTTCATATTTAGGTTACTTGATAAAAGCATGATTAAACAGTTTTATGTTTATCACAATGTTTCTTTTTTTTAGAAGTGAAATATTTTTCTGATTCAGATTCCCAGATGCTAAAGGGATTAAAATAGATATTTATTTGAGTTAGATTTAATTTTGGTGATTCAATGAAAGACGGTCCATAACTTTGGATGGGACAAAAATTATTTTTGAAAAGCATTGTGTTAAGGAACTTCCCTCTCACTCCTCCTGCCTTCCTCCCACCACCACTCCCCAGAAATCACTTGCTTCCTTACAGGTGACCATTTATTAGTAAAAAAAAGTTCTGAGTTCTAACACTTAATAGTAATGTCACCTTGGGAAATTCTCTTAACCTTTCTGAGCTTCACTTCTCTCATAAAAAAGTGCCTGATTATCTCACAAAAATATTGAGTGGATAAAATGAGATAATGCATGTGAAGTGCTTGTACATTGTAAGGTGCTATATAAATATAAGGTATTACTCTTGTTTTGAAATAATATAGTTGGGAAAAATGTGATATTTTAAGCAGGACTTTATAGCACATCATCAACAAAGTTAATACCATTTTTACTTGGAATATTATCGTGGACTTTGAACAATCTTCAGTGATTTAAGCAAAGCTTTTCTGTAGAACAGTGAACACAGGTTAAGTGACCAAAATTTCAAGACTAGTATCTTAAAATTATTCCATAGTTATAGACTCTGTTTCTTCATATATAAAGTAAGGGATAATAGGATCTCTGGGATTTATTTGCATCCTTAAATTATATAATTCTATGATTTCATATTTATAACATAGGAAAATAGGCTTATATCTAAACATAAGTCAATCTGTTTATATAGCTGTATCACTCACTGGCTAAACTGGAAACCATAAAGCTTCAAGGGTTAAAGTAATAAAGCAGTCCAGGCCTAGGCCCTATAGCTTAATCCCTTTGTAGGCCATACTTTTTGATCCTGATTTAATGTTACATTTATTGTGTAATATATTAATAGGGTTAGCTATATTCCAATTTCCCTGAGACAGTCTAGGCTTACACTTAGTGTATTACTAGAATTTTAGTTTTGAAAAACAGTTTTTGAATAGAATGATTTTATAGGCTTATTAATATGGCAAACTTCTTTGTTGGCCAATAAACACATATTTCAAAAAATATGTAATTTTAATTCCTTTTGGTGCCCCCTTTCTCTCTCAAGTATTCATATTTGGATAATAAGTAGATGATCACCCCATATAAGATCTCTGAGCAGAGATCAGCAAAGTCAAGAACTGTCTGACTATTACAAGGAGCAGAAGTTAAAGCAGAATTTGATATGACTGATGAAACATCAGAGGACCTCGTCTATAGGTGAATCACCTTGATTTCTGTAAAGATAATAAAAATCAAGTCTGCTGCTCATCAATGCAGGTGGGGGTGAGATTCAAGAGGAAATATGTGTTGGAGAACAAGGACTCCTAATTCTGAGTCCATATAATGTTGTTTCAGAGAAGATTAAACTAATAATTACATTGGAACTTGGCATGTGTCTAAGGATGTAATCAGTTCTGAGAAAAGATGTAGTTATGTTACTACACATGACCCTATTCAGGCAGACTGTAATTGTAAGTCTGTCATACTTTAATGGAACGAATTGTACTTTATTTAAATAATAAAGATGAGATTTCTTTTGAAACTGCATGACCCAAGATTAAATCATGTCAGTAAAAACTGTACTGTTACTTACCTTTAGCTAGCATGTATGAAGATGTTTGGTTTGAAGGATGTTTAATAAGGAAAGACCAACTGGATGATTTATATGAAGAAATGACATTTAGAATGAATTCTGGATGTTTCTCCAAATAATTCATCATTTAGAAGAAAATAAAGAAAGCTGAATTCTCTGTAATGGATATACAAAATTTAAGCAAAGGTGACAGTGATTTAGAAAGTAATTTTCATGAAGCAAGTGAATGGATTAAATGAGTTGTACGGTGTTAGGTTTATATCCCAAATCAAAGTTTGAGTCTTTAAAAAAAGTGTTTAACTTCAAAAAGTCCCATCAAAAAAAGAACACATTATTTTTTCTTCAGCTTTCTAAACTTTTCCCATATCATGGCATAACCATAATATTCACATGGCACAGTGGGGCTAAGGGAGCCTGTGTGCACTGAAGGTGATGTGAAAAGATGTCCTGAATTCTCTATTGCTGTTTTTAATATGGTTACTAAGATAACAAAGTCATTTATTCACTGGGGGATAGGGGAAAAAAATAAATAATGCTTTAGACTACCAATACAAACAAATACATATACTCCAGTTCTGTAGGAAACCACCAGTTAAACATCTGATGCACGAAGAACTAAATCTTTTTATTTTGTTTTTGTTTTTGTTTTTGAGATGGAATCTTGCTCTGTCACCAGGCTGGAGTGCAGTGGTGTAATATTGGCTCACTGCAATCTCTGCCTCCTGGCTTCAAACGATTCCCTTGCCTTAGCCTCTTGAGTAGCTGGAACTACAGGCGTGCACCACCACACCTGGCTAGTTTTTTATATTTTAGTAGAGATGGGGTTTCACCATGTTGGCCAGGATGGTCTCGATCTCCTGACCTCGTGATCCACCCGCCTCGGCCTCCCAAAGTGCTGGAATTACAGATGTGAGCCACTGTCCCTGGCCAAGAACAAATCTTAACAAGGAATTCAGACTTTTATATTTCTCAAAAATCAGATGTTGGTCAGTTCCCCCCAAACTAGAAATAAGTCCACAGAATTTTGATCCATTAATTAGATGGGATTTATCAGTTGCTTTTCTGATACCCTCTACAAAGGGATGGAATGACAGCTGTTAGATAAAGCTGCAAAAACTCACCTGTTAAAAAGTTAGAACCTGTCTCTAGCCTCAGATTCCCAGTCCAGACACCTAGAACAGGTGCCACACTACTTGTTAATAAGTAATATTACAATATTTTCTGTTCTAATTAACATGTTTTCTCTGTTATACTTCTTTATATCTATACATGTATGCATACATATATATTTGTGTATATATATAATATATATAATACAGTTACATAAAAGCTGTAATCACCAAGATATTTCTATAAAAGGACTTCACTATAGATTATCACAAAGCCTCAGGTTTCAGATGATTATATTCCATTTGATTAATTAAAAAAACAGAATGATGACATGAGCAATTGTACCCCAATGGGCATCTGAAATTCAAATACTATGAGATACTGAAGGACAAACTTAGAAATGTTTTTATCTCAAATACTTCATGAGCGAAAGTAAAGCTACTATTAATGTAAATAACACAAGTCCCATTTGATGGAGAAAATACTTTACTGAGATAACGCATAGATTATATGATAGACCCAGCCTTCACAAATACTTTTTAAAGGAATAAAACCTATCAAAGACAAAGGTATAGAGAGAATGCCACAAAACTTGTCAATGGTTAGTAAAGGGAGAAAATAAATATTAAGACGTTAGGGGCAGTTACTTTGAAGGCTTTATACCTCTGGAAAGAAACCTGACTCATTATAAAACAAAATAACAACACAAAACTACCATCTTTTAAAATGATATTTTTTTCCCAGGAAATAAAACTCTTAGAGATGTGTTTTTATCTTCATCTCATGCAGGAAGAAATGGAGAAGAAAAAAGTAGGAGTCTAATCAAAGAACTTTCTTATTAGACATTCTCTCTTCAGACCTAAGGGTATACCAGAATCTTATGGGTATATCCCAAGAAGTGTGAGGATCTAGGTCCCCAAAATTTTCTCTGATGATCAACCACCAACTGTTGCTTATCTCCTGAAGTGAGAAGACTCTTAGCAGGGGAGGAAGTGAGGGGCCTTGGTCTCTTAAGTAGAGAGAGGTCACTTCTCACACTCCTGTATTTCAAAGGGAAGAGTAAGTCCAACAAACAGCAGCCACTGTAGTTGCTAATCAGAGAGTGGTATTCAACATGTAAGGACAAAGCCAATGCGATATTTTTAAGGACTTATGCACAGGGATAAAAACACTGAATAGAGATGAAAGAAACAGCACCAATTATGAATATTATTTATATTCATTCTTTGGGTAAAACTTTCCTCTTTGCCACTTTTAAGTCTATAGGGATTTCAGGATAAATTGGAGTCAAACTATAGATCTAGAGGCCAACAATTTATTACAGTAACAAAGAGCATGTTGAAGCATAATATTGAAGTTGTATTGGATGCCCTCCTAAAGTCCTTTGATTCTGTATTTTAATTCTATTGAAGTGCAATTTCTGGGAAAGATACAAATAATTTTTATGTGTGACCCCCAAATCATTATTTTATAGTTAAGTGTAGCATAAATCCAGGAAACACACTCCTACATATGGGGGTTATCATGTATAATTTGTTTGAAAATAATGGTACTGTTCTTGTCGGTGGAAATTTATAAAGCAATCTGTTTTAAACTAAATCGTACCTCTTTCCAAGCCATCCTTCTGAAATCAGCTGACAGAGGAAGTTAAAGCCTAATTTCCCAAGATGCTTTATCTTTTGACATGTTACCATCTTTCTACCTCTGATTGTATTAGAGATTTTTGGAAAACAGGCTGCAAAGTTATTACCTTGTGATTTTGGTACATGTACTAATATCTGTATTATCCATTTTATTCTAACACCCAGTGAATTTCCGATAATTTCTTCAGATTGGCCTTTCAAAATGGGTCCTAAGTAAAAGCTTAATTTTCAAAATTATCAGAGATATACTACAAAATAGAAATAAATAAAATGAGCTTTACTTATTATATGTAAGGAGAATTTTTGTTCTCTCTATCTGTTTTTAGAAGTAACACATGTGGGGCTGGGTACAATGGCTCACGCCTGTAATCTCAGCACTTTGGATGGCCAAAGTAGGAGGATCACTTGAGCCCAGGAGTTTGAGACCAGCTTGGGGAACCTAGTAAGACCCTGTCTCTACAAAAAATAAAAAATTAGCTGGGTGTGGTGGTGCATGCCTGTAATCCTAGCTACTAGGGAGGCTGAGGTGAAAGGATGGCTTAAGCCCAGGAGTTTGAGGTCACAGTGAGCCATGATCACATAACTGCATTCCAACCTGGGCCCCAGAGCAAGACTGTCTCTTAAAAAAAAAAAAAAAAAAAGTAACATGTTTGGGCTATTAAGCTAGGCCATGAAGAAGGCTGAATGATATCCTCCATTTATTCAGATTGTCAAACTCCGAAATTTTTAGTAGCTTCTCAAGATAAAGCTAAATTCTAAGAAAGTGCATATGTATAAATTATATATGTGTGTGTATATATGTATATAAACATGTATTTATGTGTATGCATATAATCTATATAGTTGTGGAAGAAACACACTTGGGTATCAATTATCATCAAAATTCCTTATCCAATAATACATCATTAATTTTTATTAACAGTCCAGGATTTGTTTAGCATCTTGTTTAACATTTGAAAATCAAAACATAAACTTTTTGGTTCTCAAGGATAGTGCTATTAAAAGAAAATCTTGAACATCGTGGTTAGTAATTTTTTACTTACTGAACAAAAACTTTTGAAATTTCATTGTGGGACTTAATCTATTTACATTCCTAAAACTGAGAATAATGTATTTGAGATCCTTGTATGCTAGTATACATTCATAAGATTCTACTGTTCTCATGAAACCATTTGACTGGCAAACATATTCATTACAGTTTCAAAAGAAAACACCCTATTTGACTCACCAGAAAAACCTTTGTGATCTATATCCTATTATTTCTACTGCTGCTGCTGAGCATGGAATACATTTGGGGTAGAAACAGGGGAGGAAAGAGATAGATTTATTAGGGTAATACCAACTTGGCTCCCCCTGCCCCCTCCACCTAAAATTAGGAGGTCAGTGAAAGAACTGCAAATGAATGTAAAGAGGAATATTTCCTGTACTACTGTAGAAATTTTAGAGATTAAAAACCCCTATGATTTGTTCTGTACCTTTTGAACAATGAATGACACCCCTCCCATCTATTTTCCAATTTTATAGTAAAAATCGGATTTAGAATCAGGATCTAAAATTTTCCTTTGGTGTAAAAAATAGTTTTGCATTTTATGAAAACAATTGGCCTTTTAAAAATTAATCACATATATAATTGAATATATTGGTTGCATATCAGAAGAAAAGGTTTAAGGATTAAAGCATTCAAAGAACAGTAATTTGGTGGAATTTCAGTCAATGTTATGGGATCATGTCAGAGATGAACCCTTCTTTTATCAAAATTCCAAAGGTGGATCCATATTTTATAAAATTTGATACCAAATAAATTATGTTATAGGAAGATTTCAATATTGTCTCAAACATTGCAGAAAAAATTTAATATAGTCAAATTACATGAAAAGGCAAGAATATTGATCATGTTGATGGTATTTCTAATATTTGGAAAATGTTATAAAAAGAAGTATAAATACTATTCAGATTCTGAAAACCATGGCAGATGCAAAATTAAATGAGTAACAGTAATAAATGAATTAAAAATTAGACAAAAGCATATTAAATGACAAAACAGCAAAGCAAAAATAGAATTGTCATTAATATTAAATAGTATACTGTTGTAAAATATATGAAAGTATTAAAAGTATTATAATTAAAAATGATTCTTATCCTAAATATGAAAATAAATATCAAATAATATGAAACATAACATCTAATTGTTTGATAAGAAAAAATAACACAAAGCGGAGAAAATAAAAGACACCTCACTATTCCCAATGTGGTTATTATTTATGGAATGGATAAAACATGTTGTAGAAAAGGTCATTACAGTTAGGTTAGCACATAAAAAACCAACATGCCACATCTACCTAAATAATTTTGTAGAACACCTGAAAAAGCAAATTTCATCAAATTTAGACAGCTTATAGTGGAATAACTGAGTATGGTGAGGTATTAACTAACACTAAGTTTCACAACGGGCAGCTTCTAGCTGGTTCGTTGAAGCTGGATCTCGGCCATGCAAGGATCATTGGACAAGAAATCAGTTGAGCTGGACTAGAGCTGCCCAATTGTCTTAATAATGAATGCTCCACACTGTCTGTTAAGTAAAGAGAAAATATAGATCAGGAAGACTGAATGGAAAAAAAAAGATAAGTTAGAACAGATGAGTGCAGACCATCAATCAACATTCACTAAATATTTGCAGAACCTTGGTACCAATTAAATTAGAATGTTACAAAGTGAGAGGCTAGCAATTAGGAGGGCTCCAGAACTCAGGAAAACCTGCTCTCTGAGAGCTTAGAATCTATATTAGACAATCTCTAGTCTAGTGTTACAGTATAAATGTTGAGTAAATAAAATGAGGGATGGGTCAGCACAGATTACGAGTTACAACATTTCCTTCTATTAGGTGGGTCTTAAAAACTTGTTTTTAAAAGGGGAATAGTGTTTTTGGCAGGAGGCTATTTAGAACGCTGTCCAAAACCCAAAAGTATCCTTTAAGTGGGCATAAGTAGGACAGGCATACAGGTACTTATGCTGTATAATTCAGAAGAATTCCATATACCTGTGTCATCCTGGGATTTTTTGTTGTTGTTGTTCATACTAGTTTGGGTCAAAGAATCAACCTAGTTACTACTACCTTTTTGGCAATTTGGGCCTAGGCCAGCTCCTAATTTAGGGAATCATGCTATCCTAAGACATATTTTAAATTTTGGATAGGCTCAAAATTTTCCATATTTGTTCCACTGTCTCTAGAGCAGTGCTGTCCAATAGAATGGTCAACGCTGATGGGAATGTTTTACGTCTACACTAACAAGTATGGTGGCCACTAGTCCCATGTGGCTATTTAGCACTTGAAATGTGGTTAGTTGCAACTCAGGAACTGAATTTTTAATTTAATTTAAATTAATTTAAAATTGAAATTCAATAGCCTCATGTGGCTAGTGGGTGCCATATTGGAGGCAACATGGCTTTAGTGGCTCAAATTTGTTGGGTTTGCTAAAACCAAACTCTACAGACTGGCCTAGATTTCCCTGGCCTGTTTAATACCATCCAGTACCATTTACTAATGTTCATAGCTGTATTCCCAGTGTCTACAATAATGGCAAACACAAGGTAGGTGCTCAATAAGCATTTGCTGAATGAATAAAATCTACTATGTTAATACACAGCCATTCATACCTAGTTAACTACTTAGAGATTATTGGCTGTAACCCAGTATACACTGGTCCTCTCAGGAGAAATAAAGATATATGAAGTCAAACTGTTTTATGTATGTGAAATTACTTGGTTAAAGGCTCAATGTGCTAGAGAGAACAGGGAGCAGTGCTAACTTCAGTATATTAATATATGAATAATTTAGGTTGATAAATATGGGAAAATGAGAGAATATATCTCACTCTATTGCCCAGGCTGGAGTGTAGTGGCGTGATCTCAGCTCACTGCAACCTCCGCCTTCCAGGTTCAAGCAATTCTCCTGTCTCAGCCTCATGAGTAGCTGGGACTACAGGTGCATGCTACCATGCCTGGCTAATTTTTGAATTTTTAGTAGAGACGGGGTTTCACTGTGTTGCTCAGGCTAGTATCAAACTCTTGACCTCAGGTGATCCACTCACCTCGGCCTCCCAAAGTGCTGGGATTACAGGCATGAGCCACTGTGCCCGGTCAGAGAATATAATATTTAATGGTAAGAGTGTGGCTAAAAGTTGATGAGAGTGATAAGAGGGGAAAATGGAAAAATTGATGTCGGATAAAAAACTAAATTCAGATTTTATGTATGACTAAAAGATGGAAAGTGAAGATGTAGAAGTCTTGAAGAAATATATAGTAATCCCAGGCTGGGCGCCGTGGCTTACGCCTGTAATCCCAGCACTTTGGGAGGCTGAGCAGATAGATCACGAGGTCAGGAATTCAAGACTAGCCTGGGCAATATGGTGAAACCCTGTCTCTACCAAAAATAGAAAAATTAGCCAGGCATGGTGGCGTGCACCTGCAGTCCCAGCTACTTGGGAGGCCGAGGCAGGAGAATCACTTGAACCTGGGAGGCAGAGCTTGCAGTGAGCCAAGATCGCGCCACTGCATTCCAGCCTGGGCGACAGAGCAAGACTCCATCTCAAAAAAAGAAAAGAAATATATAGTAATCCCATTAGGCAGTAATAGAGCTTTGAAAAGGGATTTGGCAGTGGAGAGAGATTAATACAGCTGACCCTTGAACAACATGGGTTTGAACTGCATGGGTGCATTTATTAAATATATGTGAAGTTTTTGTCTGAGACAGTCTCATTCTTTTGCCCAGGCTGGAGTGCAATGGCATGATCTCAGCTCATTGCAACCTCTGCCTCCTGGGCTCAAGCGATTCTCATGCCTCAGCCACCTGAGTAGTTGGGATTACAGGCATGTACCACCATTCCTGGCTAATTTTTGTATTTTTAGTAGAGACAGGGTTTTGCCATGTTGGCCAGGATGGTCTTGAACTCCTGGCCTGAAGTGATTCCCCTACCTTGGCCTCCCAAAGTGCTGGAATTACAGGCATGAGCCACTGCGCCTGGCCACTTATATGTGAAGTTTTTTCAATAAATATATCAGAAAACTCTTTGGAGATTTGCAACAATTTGAAAAAACTCGCAGATGAGCTGTACTGCCTAGAAATACTGAAAAAGTTAATAAGGCACTTTTAAAGTTAGGCATGTCATGAGTGCATAAAATATATGTAGGGTCATTCTATCATTTACTACCATAAAATATACACAAATATTTAATAAAAAGTTGAAATTTATCATAACTTCTACACACATAGACATGGTGCCATTTGCAGTTGAGAGAAATGTAAAGATGCAGTACTATATCATAAAATTTACTTCGTAAAATTTACTGTAGTACATACTATACTACTGTAAAAATTTCATAGCCACTTCCTGTTACTATTGTAGTAAGCTCAAATGGTGAGCTCAAGTGTTGTGTCTGCTTAAAATACTGTGTGATGATAATCATCTCTGCGTGAGCAGTTCACCTCTCCAGTAAAATGCATATCAAAGTAAAATTTAATGTCTCTCAGTTTTTGCATATTTCTCGTGTTTAGTGCAACACAGTAAACCTTGAATAACACCATAGGACCCTTATGAAATGCTACTAGTGATGCAGGAAGTGCTCCCAAGAAGCAAAGTCATGACATTACAAGAAAAAGTTGAATTGCTTGACATATACTGCAGATTGAGATCTGCAGCTGAGGGTGCCCACCATTTCAAGACAAATGAATCCAGTGTAAGGACCGCTGTAAAAAAAAAAAAAAAAAAAAAAGGAAATTCATGAAGGCATTGCTGCAACTATGCCAGCAGGCACAAACACCTTGCACTTTTTGTAAAATAATATCTTTTTATCTTGTATTGGAAAATATGGATTTTATGTGGATGTGGGATTGCTAAGATAAGAAAGGCATTCCTATAGACTCTAATATGATTCGAGAAAAAGCAAAGTCATTATATGATAACTTAAAGCAAAAGGAAGGTGAAGGATTTAAAGCTAGATAATTTAATGCCACTAAAGGGTGGTTTGATCATTTTAGAAAGAGGTTTGGCTTAAAAAATGTCAAGATAACAGGAGAAACAGCTCCCAAAAGGCAGCAGATGAGTTCCAAGATGCCATTAAGAAAATCATTGAGGAAAAAGGATATCTGCCTAAACAAGTTTTTAATGCAGACAGAAGTGCCTTATTAAAAAAAAAATACTGCAAAGGACTTTATTAATAAGGAAGAGAAGCAAGCACCAGGATTTAAGGCAGGAAGGTAGAGGCTAACTCTAGTGTTTTGTGCAAATGCAGTCAGGTTTATGATCAGTACTGCCCTTATCTATAAAGCTACTAATAACTGAGTCTTGAAGGGAAAACATAAACACCAGATGCCAGACTTTTGCACTGAAGGCATCAAAGTGGTCTACTTGTCCCTAAACACAGTGCGTCTAATTCAACCTCAGAGGGTCATAAGGACCTCTAAGGTTCATTACACATGATATTCTACGGAGAGAATTGTCAATGCTATGGAAGAGAATCTCAAAAGAGAGAACATCATGCAAGTCCGAGGGATTACAGCATTGAAGGTGCCATTGTTATAGAAAAAGCTGTGAAAACCATCAAGCCTGAAATAATAAATTCCTACTGGAGAAAACTGTGTCTAGATGTTGTAAATAACTTCACAGGATTTACAACAGAGCCAATCAAGGAAATCATGAAAGAGATTATGGATATGGCAAAAATGGTGGAGGGTGAATGGTTTCAAGATACAGATTTTAGAAAAATTAAAGAGCTAATAGACACTACACCAGAGGAATTTACAAAAGACAACTTGATGGAGATGACTGCTTCTGAACTAGTACCAGACAATGATGGAGAAGACATAGAAGATGCACTGCCAAATTGACATTAGACAGTCTGGAAGAAGGGTTCTGATTATACAAGACTGCTTTTGACTTCTTTTACAACAGACTTAGAAAACTCCCGTAGAAAGACAGTTTAGAGGACAAAGAGAATTGTGCTATAATTAGTAGTTGATAAGAGAGGAAGAAATATATTTCTTAAAGAGACATTGAAAGATCAAACTGAAGGCAAAGAAAGAGAGTCACATCTTAGGAATAATAAGAGTTGAGGACAGGCTAGTTGACAGTATTGAATTAAAGAAAATCTAAGAGGACATGGACTAGCACAAGACCCTTGGCATTTGGCTAATAAGAAGCTGCCAAATATATCTTGGTAATATATCTTAAGATGAGTAGTTTGAATAGATTGCAATATTGAAGAAACAATTTCATATGAAATAATTTCATATGGAATAAAAAAGATACCCCTATATTTCTCCCCCACACCTTTCTAAGACAGATAAATTAAAAATGTTAATGATGCGTAGAATACAAAATCCTGCTACCTGCTCTCATCATATGTCCTGAAAGTAGAGGAAGATGTTATCTAAAGAATGTTTAAAAATCTATTCTGTAAGAGATTAAGGTTTCATAAGTTGAATTTTATGTCATGAAAAGTACAGTGCCTATCCATGTAGTCTAGGTTCTAAGGGAAAAGAAAAAACATTAGGTAAAAGGAGAAAAGAATGTTCAATTAGAAGGAATGATAGACTCAGAATGCAAGGAAAGTAAGTGCTCAAACTAAGAATGGAAAACCATAATTGGATATGAAAATAAAACAGTAAGATTTTTCCCTATAAAAGAAGTGTAAGATTTACTCAGAATACTGTATCAATCAATACTCATCCTTACACAGTAATGAATGAATATCTCAAATTACCTTTTACTTACACTTTCCCCCCACTTAAGTATTTTGGCTAGGAAGGGCTTATGGCAAATGTAAATATCAAAACAGCCCAGAGGCTCAGGGTCAGATAATCCATGTTAAACTAAAAAGTAGATTTAAAAGATATAATTAAAAATGAAATTATAACAAATGAATTTCTGCTATATTTCATATTATACTTTAAGAGGATACATTAACCTGTTAATGGATTAACTCAAGGGTCATAAAACTATGGACAGCAGGCCAAATCTGGCTCATCACCTATGTTATAGATAAAGTTTTACTGGAACACAGCCTTTCTCGTTGTTTCTGTTATGTCTATGGCTACTTTCATGCTACAATGGCAGAGTTGGGTAGTTTTGATAGCAACTATGTATTTAAGCCTGTAAAACTGAAAACATTTGGTATTGGGCCCTTTTGTGACCCCCGGTTTAACTTTCCAGTCTGGAAAGAAATTTTCAGGCTGAGAACTTCTGATATACTATGAAAGGAAACCTTAATAAGGTGCTTTAAGTGCATAGGGTGAATATATTCTTGCTATGGACTGAATGTTTGTGTCCCAGCCAAGTTCATATGTTAAAGCCCAGTCCCCAGTGTGATGGCATTTGGAGGTGGAATCTTTGGGAGGTAATTAGGTCATGAGGGTGAGCTCTCATGAATGGGATTACTGCCCTTTTAAGAAGAGACAGGAAAGAGCTTGCTTCTGCTATCTCTGCTTTTCACCTTGCAGAAATGAGAAGACAGACATCAGCAAACCAGGAAGTCAGTCCTTAACAGATACCAGACCTCCCAGCACCTCAGTGTTGGACTTTCCAACCTTTTCGTCTCCAAAACTTTGAGAAATAAATGTTTGTTGCATAAGCTACCCAGTTTATGATATAGCTGTTATAGCAGCCTGAACTAAGACAACTTTATAATGTGGGAATAATTTATTACCAGGCTTAAATATATTGGATTCACTTTAATTAAATGAAAGTTCAAATCAGAAATGATAAGTTTAATAGAAACCTTGAGAGAAAGAAGCTATAAAATACTGGTGCTTTTGAGACTACAAAGAACAGGATTAACTAGATACATGTTTAGATATTTAGGAAAATAAGTATTTGTGCACTTGTTACCATGGTTAAGTTAAATCTCTATATATTCTGTGTTTTACTGTTAGTTAAAAAAATGATGAGGGGACATCCTTGCCTTGTTGCTGACTAATAGTTTTTATTCATTTCAAAATAGAAAAGTGATACCCTTTGAGTCACAAATGTTCACATAATAACTTTTAGAAATGTACATTATAGTATATATCACTTAACCTGATATCCTAGAGAGGATCCATTGATATTCCCCTCATTTATTTCTTTTACTTCTTTCCAAAACAAGGTAATTTAACTTAGGTCCTGTCAGTTTCAATAAAAAGTACATGTTGGCACTGAATTTTGCCATATTTAAAGGAAATAGCCATTAACAATTCTAAAGTAACAGTTAAAGTTACAAGAAAACTATGGGCTCAGGTCATGAAGAAAGTTGAAAGTTATCTTGAGGGTAAGGTCTTATTAATTGTATTTACATCACTGCAAAATTATTCTTCAAATGTCATGCTCAATGGATGTTTGATGAACTACTGAGAATGAGCTCTTACTTAAGGCTTGTCATATGGTAGAGCCCATATGTTATTTCTATGTAAAGGGCAACTTATGTGATTTATAGAGTTAACTAATGGCCCATAATACATGAAGATTCTGCCAGATTTGACAGTACATAGCAATATGTAACAGAAATGGCAATAATAACTTAAATCCTTAAGTAAAGTTTTATTTTAGCTACAGTTTTTTTTTTTTTTTGACAGAGTTTTGTTCTGTCGCCCAGGAGGCAGTGCATTGGCATGATATTGGCTCACTGAAAGCTCTGCCTCCTGGGTTCAAGTGATTCTCATGCCTCAGCCTCCCGAGTTGCTGGGATTACAGACATGCACCACCACACCCAGCTAATTTTTTTTTTTTGTATTTTTAGTAGAGGCAGGGTTTCGTTGTATTGGTCAGGCTGGTCTCGAACTCCTGGCCTCAAGTGATCTGCCCACCTTGGCCTCCCACATTGCCGGGATTACAGGCATGGATGTCTGTGCCAGCCTATTTTAGCTATAGTTGTAATATCATCCTCCAATTAAATACATACTTTTTTTTCCAGATTAGAAGGATAAACACACTGATCTGATTTTTTATTCCTTTTCCTTATTTTTAAGAAACTTACTTAAGGAGCAGCATTCAAAAATGAGAAAAAAACTTACCAAAAGTCAATATAGGAAGTGAAAATAAAGGGAACTGAGGTAATCTCCAGCTCATATAAGCATTATATGAATAAGACAAAATTGACAGTATGGAATAGAAAAGATATCCTATAAATATTTTTTAAGTAAAAATTATTTGACCAAACTTTAAAGTTGAATGAGGAGGCTTTTAAATAAACCTTGGTTTAAATTTCCAGGATGACAATGAAGAACTCTTCCTTAAAGGTTTACAAGAAGAAATAGGCAGCTATTTTCCCATTGCAATGAAGAGCTAATACAGTTTGGGTTAGGAATATCTCATTGCAGAAAGAATTTATTCTGCAAAGATAAAGTGTTCTGCAATGTACAAATACTTTAAAATTTGCTATTATTTTGAAGTTTAAATATAAACAAAAAATACAACACTTAAATAACACTGGTTCATGAATGATATACCTAAGGTCTAAAGCACTTAAGAAAGAATGGCAAAGAAAATGTATGGAATGGAATTTTATCTGAATGTATTTTATCTGACTTAGTTGTACACAGAGAAACTAACTCAAATTCACAGAATTCTATTTAAAGTGGGGTGGAGCCAAGATGGCCGAATAGGAACAGCTCCAGTCTACAGCTCCCAGCGTAAGCGACACAGAAGACGGGTGATTTCTGCATTTCCAACTGAGGTACCGGGTTCATCTCACTGGGGAGTGCGGGACAGTGGGTGCAGTGCACCATGTGTGAGCTGAAGCAGGGTGAGGCATCGCCTCACCCAAGAAGCACAAGGGGTCAGGGAATTCCCTTTCCTAGTCAAAGAAAGGGGTGACAGACGGCACCTGGAAAATCGGGTCACTCCCACCTTAATACTGCACTTTTCCAACGGGCTTAACAAACGGCAAACCAGGAGATTATATCCTGCACCTGGCTCGGAGGGTCCTATGCCCATGGAGCCTCCCTCATTGCTAGCACAGCAGTCTGAGATCAAACTGCAAGGCAGCAGCGAGGCTGGGGGAGGGGCGCCTGCCATTACTGAGGCTTGAGTAGGTAAACAAAGTGGCCTGGAAGTTCGAACTGGGTGGAGCCCACCACAGCTCAAGGAGGCCTGCCTGCCTCTGTAGTGTCCACCTCTGGGGACAGGGCACAGACAAACAGAAGGCAGCAGTAACCTCTGCAGACTTAAATGTCCCTGTCTGACAGCTTTGAAGAGAGTAGTGGTTCTCCCAGCACACAGCTTGAGATCTGAGAACAGGCAGACTGCTTCCTCAAGTGGGTCCCTGACCCCTGAGTAGCCTAACTGGGAGGCACCCCGCAGTAGGGGCGGACTGACACCTCACACGGCCGGGTACTCCTCTGAGACAAAACTTCCAGAGGAACGATCAGACAGCAGCATTCGCGGATCACGAAAACCTGCGGTTCTGCAGACACCATTGCTGATACCCAGGCAAACAGGGTCTGGAGTGGACCTCTAGCAAACTCCAACAGACCTGCAGCTGAGGGTCCTGTCTGTTAGAAGGAAAACTAACAGAAAGGACATCCACACCAAAAACCCATCTGTACGTCACCATCATCAAAGACTAAAGGTAGATAAAACCACAAAGATGGGGAAAAAACAGAGCAGAAAAACTGGAAACTCTAAAAATCAGAGCACCTCTCCTCCAAAGGAACGCAGCTCCTCACCAGCAATGGAATAAAGCTGGATGGAGAATGACTTTGACGAGTTGAGAGACGAAGGCTTCAGAAGATCAAACTACTCCGAGCTAAAGGAGGAAGTTTGAACCAATGGCAAAGAAGTTAAAAACCTTGAAAAAAAATTAGATGAATGGCTAAGTAGAATAACCAATGCAGAGAAGTCCTTAAAGGACCTGATGGAGCTGAAAACCACGGCACGAGAACTACGTGATGAGTGTACAAGCCTCAGTAGCTGATGCGATCAACTGGAAGAAAGGGTATCAGTGATGGAAGACTAAATGAATGAAATGAAGAGAGAAGAGAAGTTTAGAGAAAAAAGAATAAAAAGAAACGAACAAAGCCTCCAAGAAATATGGGACTATGTGAAAAGACCAAATCTACGTCTGATTGGTGTACCTGAAAGTGATGGGGAGAATGGAACCAAGTTGGAAAACACTCTGCAGGATACTATCCAGGAGAACTTCCCCAATCTAGCAAGGCAGGCCAATATTCAAATTCAGGAAATACAGGGAACGCCACAAAGATACTCCTCGAGAAGAGCAACTCCAAGACACATAATTGTCAGATTCACCAAAGTTGAAATGATGGAAAAAATGTTAAGGGCAGCCAGAGAGAAAGGTCGGGTTACCCACAAAGGGAAGCGCATCAGATTAACAGCTGATCTCTTGGCAGAAACCCTACAAGCCAGAAGAGAGTGGGGGCCAATATTCAACATTCTTAAAGAGAAGAATTTTCAACCCAGAATTTCATATCCAGCCAAACTAAGCTTCATAAGTGAAGGAGAAATAAAATACTTTACAGACAAGCAAATGCTGAGAGATTTTGTCACCACCAGGCCTGCCCTAAAAGAGCTCCTGAAGGAAGCACTAAACATGGAAAGGAACAACCGGTACCAGCCACTGCAAAAACATGCCAAACTGTAAAGACCATCAAGGCTAGGAAGAAACTGCATCAACTAATGAGCAAAATAACCAGCTAACATCATAATGACGGGATCAAATTCACACATAACAATATTAACCTTAAATGTAAATGGACTAAATGCTCCCATTAAAAGACACAGACTGGCAAATTGGATAAAGAGTCAAGACCCATCAGTGTGCTGTATTCAGGAAACCCATCTCACGTGCAGAGACACACATAGGCTCACAATAAAGGGATGGAGGAAGATCTACCAAGCAAATGGAAAACAAAAAAAGGCAGGGGTTGCAATCCTAGTCTCGGATAAAACAGATTTTAAACCAACAAAGATCAAAAGAGACAAAGAAGGCCATTACATAACGGTAAAGGGATCAATTCAACAAGAAGAGCTAACTATCCTAAATATATATGCACTCAATACAGGAGCACCCAGATTCATAAAGCAAGTCCTTAGTGACCTACAAAGAGACTTAGACTCCCACACAATAATAATGGGAGACTTTAAAACCCCACTGTCAACATTAGACAGATCAATGAGACAGAAAGTTAACAAGGATATCCAGGAATTGAACTCAGCTTTGCACCAAGCGGACCTAATAGACATCTACAGAACTCTGCACCCCAAATCAACAGAATATATATTTTTTCAGCACCACACCACACCTATTCCAAAATTGACCACATAGTTGGAAGTAAAGCTCTCCTCAGCAAATGTAAAAGAACAGAAATTATATCAAACTGTCTCTCAGACCACAATGCAATCAAACTAGAACTCAGGATTAAGAAACTCACTCAAAATCGCTCAACTACATGGAAACTGAACAACCTGCTCCTGAATGACTACTTGGTACATAATGAAATGAAGGCAGAAATAAAGATGTTCTTTGAAACCGATGAGAACAAAGACACAACATACCAGAATCTCTGGGACACATTCAAAGCAGTGTGTAGAGGGAAATTTATAGCACTAAATGCCCACAAGAGAAAGCAGGAAAGATCTAAAATTGACACCCTAACATCACAATTAAAAGAACTAGAGAAGCAAGAGCAAACACATTCAAAAGCTAGCAGAAGGCAAGAAATAACTAAGATCAGAGCGAACTGAAGGAAATAGAGACACAAAAAACCCTTCAAAAAATCAATGAATCCAGGAGCTGGTGTTTTGAAAAGATCAACAAAATTGATAGACTGCTAGCAAGACTAATGAGGAAAAGAGAGAAGAATCAAATAGATGCAATAAAAAATGATAAAGGGGATATCACCACCGCTCCCACAGAAATAGAAACTACCATCAGAGAATACTATAAACACCTCTACGCAAATAAACTAGAAAATCTAGAAGAAATGGATAAATTCCTGGACACATACACCCTCCCAAGACTAAACCAGGAAGAAGTTGAATCTCTGAATACACCAATAACAGGCTCTGAAATTGAGGCAATAATTAATAGCTTACCAACCAAAAAAAGTCCAGGACCAGATGGATTCACAGCCGAATTCTACCAGAGGTACAAGGAGGAGGTGGTACCATTCCTTCTGAAACTATTCCAATCAGTAGAAAAAGAGGGAATCCTCCCTAACTCATTTTATGAGGCCAGCATCATCCTGATACCAAAGCCTGGCAGAGACACAACAAAAAAAGAGAATTTTAGACCAATATCTTTGATGAACATTGATACAAAAATCCTCAATAAAATACTGGCAAACCAAATCCAGCAGCACATCAAAAAGCTTATCCACCATGATCAAGTGGGCTTCATCCCTGGGATGCCAGGCTGGTTCAACATATGAAAATCAATAAACGTAATCCAGCATATAAACAGAACCAAAGACAAAAGCCACATGATTATCTCAATAGATGCAGAAAAGGCCTTTGACAAAATTCAACAACTCTTCATGCTAAAAACTCTCAATAAATTAGGTATTGATGGGATATATCTCAAAATAATAAAAGCTATCTATGACAAACCCACAGCCAATGTCATACTGAATGTACAAAAACTGGAAGCATTCCCTTTGAAAACTGGCACAAGACAGGGATGCCCTCTCTCACCACTCCTATTCAACATAGTGTTGGAAGTTCTGGCCAGGGCAATCAGGCAGGAGAAAGAAATAAAGGGTATTCAATTAGGAAAAGAGGAAGTCAAATTGTCCCTGTTTGCAGATGACATGATTGTATATCTAGAAAACCCCATCGTCTCAGCCCAAAATCTCCTTAAGCTGATAAGCAACTTCAGCAAAGTCTCAGGATACAAAATCAATGTGCAAAAATCACAAGGATTCTTATACACCAATAACAGACAAATAGCCAAATCATGAGTGAACTCCCATTCACAATTGCTTCAAAGAGAATAAAATACCTAGGAACCAACTTACAAGGGATGTGAAGTACCTCCTCAAGGAGAACTACAAACCACTACTCAAGGAAATAAAAGAGGATACAAACAAATGGAAGAACATTCCATGCTTATGGGTAGGAAGAATCAATATCGTGAAAATGGCCATACTGCCCAAGGTAATTTATAGATTCAATGCCATCCCCATCAAGCTACCAATGACTTTCTTCACAGAATTGGAAAAAACTACTTTAAAGTTCATATGGAACCAAAAAAGAGCCCGCATCACCAAGTCAATCCTAAGCCAAAAGAACAAAGCCGGAGGCATCACGCTACCTGACTTCAAACTATACTACAAGGCTACAGTAACCAAAACAGCATGGTACTGGCACCAAAACAGAGATACAGACCAATGGAACAGAACAGAGCCCTCAGAAATAATGCCGCATATCTACAACTATCTGATCTTTGACAAACCTGAGAAAAACAAGCAATGGGGAAAGGATTCCCTATTTAATAAATGGTGCTGGGAAAACTGGCTAGCCATATGTAGAAAGCTGAAACTGGATCCCTTCCTTACACCTTATACAAAAATTAATTCAAGATGGATTAAAGACTTAAACATTAGACCTAAAACCATAAAAACCCTAGAAGAAAACCTAGGCAATACCATTCAGGACATAGGCATAGGCAAGGACTTCATGTCTAAAACACCAAAAGCCATGGCAACAAAAGCTAAAATTGACAAATGGGATCTAATTAAACTAAAGAGCTTCTGCACAGCAAAAGAAACTACCATCAGAGTGAACAGGCAACCTACAGAATGGGAGAAAATTTTTGCAACCTACTTATCTGACAAAGGTCTAATATCCAGAATCTACAATGAACTCCAACAAATTTACAAGAAAAAAACAACCCCATCAAAAAGTGGGCAAAGGATATGAACAGACACTTCTCAAAAGAAGACATTTATGCAGCCAAAAAACACATGCTAAAATGCTCATCATCACTGGTCATCAGAGAAATGCAAATCAAAACGACAATGAGATACCATCTCACACCAGTTAGAATGGCGATCATTAAAAAGTCAGGAAACAACAGGTGCTGGAGAGGATGTGGAGAAATAGGAACACTTTTACACTGTTGGTGGGACTGTAAACCAGTTCAACCATTGTGGAAGTCAGTGTGGTGATTCCTCGGGGATCTAGAACTAGAAATACCATTTGACCCAGCCATCCCATTACTGGGTATATACCCAGAGGATTATAAATCATGCTGCTATAAAGACACATGCACATGTATGTTTATCACGGCACTATTCACAATAGCAAAGACTTGGAACCAACCCAAATGTCCACCTATGATAGACTGGATTAAGAAAATGTGGTACATATACACCATGGAATACTATGCAGCCATAAAAAATGATGAGTTCATGTCCTTTGTAGGGACATGGATGAAGCTGGAAACCATCATTCTC
The DNA here is from genome assembly GCF_028885625.2 of Pongo pygmaeus. Classification (NCBI taxonomy): domain Eukaryota; kingdom Metazoa; phylum Chordata; class Mammalia; order Primates; family Hominidae; genus Pongo; species Pongo pygmaeus. Next base: position 97,759,775 of record NC_072384.2, read on the forward strand.
AGCAAACTATTGCAAGGACAAAAAACCAAACACCGCATGTTCTCACTTATAGGTGGGAATTGAACAATGAGAACACATGGACACAGGAAGGGGAGCATCACACACCAGGGACTGTTGTGGGGTGGGTGGAGTTGGGAGCGATAGCATTAGGAGATATACCTAATGCTAAATGATGAGTTAATGGGTGCAGCACACCAACATGGCACATGTATATATATGTAATGAACTGCACATTGTGCACATGAACCCTAAAACTTAAAGTACAATAATAATAAAATTAAAAAAAAAGAATTCTATTTAAAGTCTGAATAATGAAAAATAAAGCAGAAAATTACTGCAAAAAATACAGTAAACATTCTTACAAAGTGAACCATTGAGACATAATTATTTCCAGGTTACATGATACATTTGAGGTAAAAATTATTGTAAAATTTATTTAAAAAATGCATAAGATCAAGGGGAAATGTGATCTATTTTCTCTCTTTAAAAGCTTTTGGAATTTTTTCTATTATTCCTGCCATTCTGAAATTTCACAATAATTGGCCTTAGTGTGAGTCTTTTGCAGTAATTGTGGCAAGTAGTTGGTAGGCCCTTTCAATTTAGAGACTCTTGTCCTTAAGTTTCTAGGAAGTTTTCTTGTATTCATTTATTGATAATTTCCTCCAATGATTTTTCTCTATTCCTCTTTCTGCAATTTAAAAAATATTTGACTTCTTGGATTAATCTAATTTTATCTTTTCTCTATTATTCACCTCAGTCTTTTTTGATTCTACTTTCTGAAAACTTTTGCCTGTAATATTTAACTCACACATAATTTATTTCAGTCATCACATTAGTGGAAAAACTAGTGACATTTTAGAATAAGGTGTATAGTTTAGACGACTGTACTGATGTTCATTTCCTGTGCCAGTGCCCTCTAGCCAAAGGATGAAGTAGGTGAAGGATATACAGAAACTCTATTATTTCTGTAACTTCTCAGTAAATCTGAAATTATTTCAAAATGCAAGGCTAAAAAAATTAAAAGGACAGATGTTTGAGAGAAAAAGTATCAGGCTGTCTATGCATGTACCACTTCTCATTAGTTTTTGCCTATTTTGGAGAGGATATTAATTGTAGTTTCTTTGATCTTATCTTCTGCTCCCTGCATTGTATGTTTCTTATGAATTTCTTTTTTTCTGTTTATTTTGTTCTCTCACTCTAGAGGTTTTCTTCTAACGTGGCTGCACGTCATAGTTAAGAGAGAGGTACTAAAATCCTAATGGGAAGTTCTTTGTGCATGGTTTGTCAGTGATCTTCACTTCAAGGATTTAAGAGACCAGCAAACTTTTTCTCTATGGTAGAAAGCATGCTTGGATTAGAATCCTGGATCTGCCACTTACTCAACTATGCTACTGTGGGCAAGTTACTTTTTAAGCTTAAAGTGATCAAAGTTAACACTGCCAGTAATTAGACATATTGGCATCTCATATCCCCTGATATGACACACTGATAAGGGCATATCACCTCTGTGATATTATTGTCCCAAATTCATAACCTTTATCTAATTAAGAGAAAACATAGGCCAAACTCAAAAGTGAAGAGTGTTCTACAAAATAACTAATCAGTATTTAAAAAAAGAATCAAGGTCATGAAAGACAATAAAAGACTATGTAAATGTCACAGATTGGTGGAGAATAAGGAGACATGAAAAATTAATGTAGGATCTTAGATTAGATCCTAGAACAGAAAAAGAACATAAGTGAAAAAAATGGTGAAGTTTGTAGTTCACTTAATAGGTCTGTAGTTTACTTAACAGTACTTTATGAATGCTAATTTCTTGGTTTTGCTAATTGTTTCGATTATGTAAGCTGTTAAAATTAGAAATTGAGTGAAGAGATACATGAACTCTATGTATTATTTTTACAACCTTTCTGTAAGTGTAAAATTATTTTAAAATAAAATGTTAAAAAATAGGTTAAAAGGCCAAGGACGTTTGGTGGGATGGGATGATGGGGGAAAGATAACTGCCAGAATATCTATGCATGGGTTGCCTCTTATTAATTTTGCTTGAGGCATGATGAATCCTTTTTTGATTTGTAAATTCAAGTCACAGTGTTTTTGATTTTGTTTTGCTGTTAAAATTTCTGCACATTCTTTCTGTTCCATTTATTCTGTATTCTTTTCTTGAGAATTACTATTTTTTGGTTGGACCTGTCTCTCTGCTCTCTCTATTCTAGCATTTTATCTCATCATTTAATCTTTCATGTTATTTTCTTTTACATTCTGGAAGAATTAAAAATATCCTTTTCTATGAAGGATTTCATTTTCTTTTGTGACTACTGGTCCTTTATGACAAAGGCAAATATGATTCTTTCCATCATGTCAATAGTTTTCGGGCAGTATTTTCTTACACTAGCCAGCAACCATTTCATTTTTCCTGTTTTTCAGTTTGCAATTGTTTCTTAAAGATCTGTTACTGAGAACATGGGATATATCTTAAAAATTGTATTTAATTTCCTCTCATACATACGTTCTTATACATATATACATATTTATACTATTCATCCTTGCCTTCAATGTAGTGCCATATTCAATTTTTTTTCACAGAATCCATATAATATATACTTTTCTGTTTACTCATCCTTGAATGGGGATCTACCCATGACAATTAGAATTGGTGTCATGAACACTTGATTCTCCTTACTGTCCTTACATCAAAAAGGAGGCTTGGTAGACACAGAACCTACACAATTTCTAATGTCTAAGTGGGTGAGCATTTTTTGCTCCTCCTGCCTAGTTCTTTATGAGTAAAAAACTTATTCTAGAGAATCTGAGGCTGTCTATTGTTTGACTATATATAGCATACATGAAAATTTATACCCTCCTTATATATTCAGAGCTTTTCCTGCCTCTGCCCTCTAGATTACATTGCTTTATACTTGTCCTTCCTAGGTTTTTCAGAATACAAGACAATTTTAGTCTCTAAATTGATTCATAAGAAGTATTAATGATACTCAAGTGAGGAAATGGTTGGGAAAAAGATACTGGTAGTGGAATGTTTTTGTAAAGTAGATATAGTTGCTAATTTTTAGGTAAGTGCACGCTCTGGGCCTCTGAACTAGAAGTAGATAGTGGTAGTAGTTCAGATCCCTCTCCAATTTACTTCTGAATAATACTTTGTAGACCATTAGTTGTGTTTTTCATGTAAGTCCAATCAGTACTTTAATTAGAAGAAATTCCTTATAGCCTGGGCAAGTGGGTAAAGATGATCCTTAATAGCCATATGTTTTCATCGATTGTTAGTAGACATGGGAGTTAAATGAAATACACATTGAACTTAATCCATATAAGAACAATTTTAGTAGATGCTTATATTAATGCAAAAATGTAAAAACACTGTAAGAAAACCAAAACACTTTAGAATTCTCCACTTATACCCTTCATACCTTGGGATTTGATATTTATCTTAGAAACATAATAGTTCATATACCCAGAAACACAGATTTTCCTTTTGTTCCTTCCTAGTCTAGTTCAGTGGGATAATGTTGACATTATGTGGTTTTGCTTTTTTTGACTTTAAAACTTAATTCTCTTTTATTTCTTTTTTAAAATTAGAGATGGGGTCTCGCCATATTGCCAGGCTGGCCTCAAACTCCTGGCTCAAGTGATCCTCCTGCCTTGGCCTCCCAAAGTGCTGGGGTTCAGGTGTGAGTTACCACACCTGGCCTAAAACTTGATTCTGTATAAGATGTTACTGCTGAATTAGGGAATGATGGCCCTAATTAGTATCATATTAATCTAGTTACCTCTATATTGGTCTGTTTTGTATTTATTCATTTTTGTATTTGATTTGACAGAGTATGTAGGCTGTGGCTTACAGTCAATGAGTAGTTTCTGGTAAACAGTACTTCACAGCAGTTAGACTTGTGCTTCGAACCCTGCATAAGGTTTCTATTTTATGGAATAGATTTGTTGCTTCAAGATAATTTTGACATCTGAAATTCCTACTTTGGGATATTCTCAATTAACATTCATAAAGTTATAATCATTAGAGCTTTAAAAATGAGTTTTACGCTTATGAAAACAACAACTCCTCCAAAGAATATTTCCACCTTTCTATTTGAAAAGTCACCAAGATTTTTGGTACTAGAGAAAATTTGCATTGGAAGTAAAAAAAGGCTAATGTTTCAAATGTCATTCACTAATATTTTAATATTAGTAATATGTTCTAGAAAAAGATTGTTTCATAATGTAGAACAACATTTGTATATTAAGATTTCCATGTTATAATACAAATGCACTGTAAATAAAAATAGATAATTTGCCACATAGTAATACATGCATATTAAAGCATTTCTACAGCATTATATAGTTCTAGAAAACTACAGAAGTGGTTTTGCAGTTTCTGTCTCTGAGTAGGGTATCGTTTTGTATTGAGGGCCACTAAGTCACCTAAAGAAAAATATTGAGTATAAAATGCATAGAACATTTAATCTTAAAAAATAAAAATGAGAAACACAAAATTCTACATAACTATCTTGTGCTCCAGTTTTGACTTTGGAAGTCTATTTTTTTCCATCTCTAACAAAAGAGGAATTGGTAATTTTTTTTTTTTTTAAATTTTAGAGATATACATGGTCTCACTCTGTTGCCCAAACTAGAATGCAGTGGCGTGATCATAGCTCACTGTAACCTTGAACCTTTGGGCTCAAGTGATCATCCTGCTTCAGCCTCCTGAGTAGTTAGCACTATAGGGGTGCACCACCATGCCCAGATAGTTTTTAAAATTTTTATTTTGTAGAGGCAGGGTCTCACTATGCTCTCAAACTCCTGGCTTCAAGCAATCCTCCTACCTTGGCCTCCCAAAGTGCTGGGATTACAGGCATGAGCCACCACACTTGGCCAGAATTGGTAATCTTTATATGACTATATTAATGAGTAAGATACCAGTTTCTCCATACAATTTCTGATGTTACCTACTCACAGATCTAAGAACATTTAGAGAAATATATACTCTTAAACTAGAAGAATTAAATTTTAAGAATGTTTAACATTAACATCCTTTGGAAATTTTTCCTATCCAAATACCACCCACCACTCCATCCTCTATTCAAATTATTCAATTTGTATAATTGTATAAATTACACAATTTCCATCACTTGTGATATAGCCCTCTCTCAGTAACTGAAAATAACTGTCACTTACATAATATGGCATAGCAACATCAGCCATTTCTGCAAAAGTATATTTGGAATAAATGTTAATGACAGAAGAAGTCTGTTTTAGAAGATTTTCTAACAATACTAAAAATGAAGCCTCTATAAGTAATGTTTAGTAACACTATAGGTTTTGACAATATGTCAAAATTATGGTTTTATTTCATGTTTGGTGTATAGCGATAAAGCCAATGAAGGGATGCAGTGAGTGGTAATGGCAGTGAGTGGTAATGGGGTGAAGGGACACGAGAAGATCAGGAGGCTCCTTAAAGTAGACTGTCTTGGTATTGAGTTCAACACATAGGATGGGCCAGAACATAAATATGAGTGTGAAATAGCTAATATCCATTATTTTAATGCAAAGACTACGCCTACCTTCCTCACCAAAGTACACTGTATGCAGGATTCATATTACCATCTTAACAGTTGATCAGTCTGTGGCTCTTTACTGCAGATAAAGTTCATTTCCTTAAAGGGATGATGCAAGAGTTTCACCAAGAAACTTGTTCATAAGGGAATAGGAAGAATTCCCTGTACATAGTAGATAGTCAAAATATATTGAGTATGTACATGGGTATAACTAGATTATCATTCTTTGGCCTGAATATGACTAAGGAGGCATGAACATGATTCCCAAACTGGAAAAGGAGATCATTAATTGTTTTTACCTCCCCATAAATGTCACATGTCATCAACATAGATAATAAAAATCAGAGTACTGTATATTAAATATCTAGAATAGGCAAATTCATATAGATAGAAAGTAAATTAGAGGTTACCAGGGACTAGTGGTTGAGAGGAAGCACATAGGAAGAGTTATTGCTTAATGGGCGCAGAGTTTCAACTTGGGGTGAGGAAAAGGTTTGGAAACAATGGTGATGGTTGCATAGCATTGTGAATGTAATTAATGCCACTGAATTGTACACTTAACAATGGTTGAAATAGAAAATTTTTAAGTTGCATATGTTACCACAATAAATAAAAAAATGTTAATAGTTAATTTAGAATTATATTTCCTTCACATGAAAGAGTTTGCTAATTCTGTACTTCTGATCACAAGTGTGATGTAAATATCCAAAACTGTTCCTTTCTGGAAGAGAAAGTTGGAAAACTTGAAATACAATGGAAGAAAAACAAAGTAAAAAGTCAAAACAAACTTCTTACTTTAATTGGTTCAGGCTGCATCACAGGCGCAGGCATAGTGATGGCACTTGGAGCATAAACCTGGTGATATGTTGCTTGAACTCCATGATCAGAATAAGGCTATTACAAAAAAAGAGTGAAAAAATATCACCTTTCATCTATTAATTCTTAATATTTACTCAGCATTTACAATATACTAATCATCTAGCTATACAATGTAGAAACAGTTAAAAACACATGCCCTTATGTTTAATTAACTTATAATCTGATGAGTTAATATAATGAATTAACTTATAATCTGATGAGGGAAATAGACAGTAGTCAGAATGATCATAAATCCTATAGACACGTATAGGGATACAACAGGCAAGGGAAGAGATTATGTAAATGCAGTTATGGCTTGTCCAGCAGATGGTGGTACCATTCATTGGAATACAGAATACAAGGAAAGCTTAATATTCATGTAATTGTGTGTAAGGGGTTGGAGAGCAGGAGTTAGGTTTGTGATATACAAAATTTGTGGTATTTGTAGGAATTCTAGTAGACGTATACTGTTGATAGATGTGGCTCTAGACCAGGACTGTCAAATAGAAATATAATGTGAGCTACATATGTTATTTAAAATTTTCCCATTGTCATGTTAGAAAAATAAAAAATGGTAGAATTAATTTTTAGTAATGCCTTTTATTTAAACTAATACATATTAAATATTATCATATAAAAGTACAATCAATATAAACATTACCAAGATGTTTTACATTCTTTTTTCTTTTTTTTTTTGAGATGGAGTCTTGCTGTCTTCCAGGCTGGAGTGCAGTGGTGCGATCTCGGCTCACTGCAAGCTCTGCCTCCCGGGTTCACACCATTCTCCTGCCTCAGCCTCCTAAGTAGCTGGGACTACAGGCACCGCCACTATGCCTGGCTAATTTTTTGTATTTTTAGTAGAGATGGGGTTTCACCGTGTTAGCCAGGATGGTCTTGATCTCCTGACCTCGTGATCCACCCGCCTCGGCCTCCCAAAATGCTGGGATTACAGGCGTGAGCCACTGCGCCCAGCTACATTCTTTTTTCACACTGTGTCTTCAAAACCCAGTATGTATTTTACACTTAGGGGACATCTCAATTCGGTCTTACCACATTTCAAGTGCTCAATTGCCACATGTGGCTAGTGGCTATTGTAGTGGATAGTGCAGTCTAAAACTCAGGAGTGAGACGGGGGCTAGATATATGGCTATGGATGATAACATCAGAGTGAGTACATGTGGTGAAAGAATGGAGAATCAAATATGAAATCTGCTTATAAAAGAAAACAAAAGGAGGTAAAAGGATTGCCAGAAGAGAGTAGTATCATGGAAACCAAGGGTAGGAAGAGTTTTAGGGAGTAGGTACAATGTCTCTGAGAGGTCAAATAAGATTAAAAAGAAAGGAAAGTTTGTGTCAGTTAGGAAGTCATTGAGGACCTTTACCCAAGGCAGCTTCAGCAGAAAGGTAATGAAGTAGACTTCAGCAGGTGAGGAGTGAATGGGTAGTGAAGTAGCAGAAATTCTGAATGTAGACTACTTTTTCAAGAAACTTGGCTTTGGAAGGTAGCAGAAAATTAGGGAAGTGGTGGGAGTGTGTGTCACAGGATAATATTGCCTCTTACAAGGTGCTGGGCACTATACAAAGAACTTTGTATACCATCTCTCTAGTCTTTACATCAATCCTGCAAAATAGTTTTTCCTGATGTCCTCATTTTATAAATAAGGAAATTATGAAAGCAAGACCATGAAGGGTTAAGCAATTCCTCAAAGTAACACAGTTAGTAAGTCGTGAAGCTGTAAACCAATGGAGAGAAGAAGACTTCAAATACAAGAGAGAAAAAGAACAGTAGATGGAATGAGGTCCCTGAGGAGGAGGGAACTGATAGCACCTAGATCGCAAGAGGTAGAAATAACCTTGGACAAGACTGAAAGTCACTAAATAAATATAAGAAGTTAAGGATGAGTTAGGATACAGGTAAGTTTGTGTTTCGGGGGTTGGAGGCTGAGTTGGTTTTCACAAATTGGTTCTTACTTACTCTGCAAAAGAGAAGGCAAAGTTATATTCTCAGAATGACATGGGCAGGCGTTGGAGTGGGTGCAATCTGGTAGTACTGAGGGCTTGGCAAAGGTTTAAAATAATCATTGAAATAAGTGAGTGAAGACGGTCACTTTTTTTTTTTTTTAAAAAAAAGAAATTTGACTATAACGCTCACAAGAAAAGTCATGAAGTTCTTAATTTTAGGGAAAAAAACACTTCAACTGTAAACCATCCCACTCTATTCATTAAGTTATATATTAGTCAGACTATACCCTCTACTAGAAACAATATCAAAACAAAAACATACAAATATTTTGTATGGAAATACCATACAAAGTACAAGTTATAAGATAATGATGAGCAATATTTTCAGAAAAGCTTTATTAGATTTCATTAAATAGTGCATATATTCTGATGGTAAGTATCTGATATCAGATATTAAAAATATGATTTAATGCCAAAAGAGATTCTGACAAAAAATCAAATGTAAAAGCATTCTTATCTCACTACCTGCTCCTGGCAAACCAGAAAACAACAAAAAGAACAAAATATAGATTTTTAAAATGCCATCATCAATTAAAGAAGAAAATGCCTATGATGCCCAAACCATACACAATGTAGAATGTCTGCCAAGTGCTGTGCAAGTTGCACCAACATAAGGGAGGATTCTGAAGTCTCCTCAGTCATGAGAAAGGATGACGATTTCCCTAGAGGTCGATGTTCTGGAAAACCTCAAAGATACTTTAGAGTCTTGAGTGCAGAAGTATGTATTGGTCAGGGTGAGGTAGAAGCACAAAATATTTCCACAGAGATCCTATTAATAATTAGGATAATAATTAATAATAATTAATAATCCTGACTTAACAGGGGAGGTAGAATTGATGGAGAAATCATGTTTATACAATTTTTCTTGTCTACTATCTAGCCTTTTACCTGAGGAATACTGCTGGAGGTGAAGCAGGGAGAAAGTGGGAAAGGAAGTAGCAATTGCCACATCCCAATACAGAACCCCTATGATAAAAAGGGCTTTAAAAGGAACAAAAATGATCTCTGGCAAGGATGTGGAGGAAAGGGAATCCCTGTACACTGCTGGTGGGAATGTAAATTAGTATGGCCATTTTGGAAAACAGTAGGGTGGTTTCTCAGAAAATTAAAAATACTATCATATGATCTAGAAATCACACTACTGTGTATATATATCCAAAGGAAATGAAGTCAGTATGTTAAAAAGATATCTCCATTTCCATGTTCACTCCAGCATTATTTATAATAGTCAAGATGTGGAATCAACCTTAGCGTCTATCAATCAGTGAATGGATAAAGAAAATGTAGTATCTATATACACAATGGAATACTGTTCAGCCTTAACAAAGAAGTAGATCCTGTCATTTATGACAACATGGATGAACTTGGAGGACATTATGCTAAGTGAAATAAGCCAAGCACAGAAAGACAAATACTACATGATTTCACTTATATGCAGAACGTGAAAAAGTCGAACTCATAGAAGCAGAGAAGGCCAGGCGCGGTGGCTCACGCCTGTAATCCCAGCACTTTTGGAGGCCGAGGCAGGCAGATCACGAGGTCAAGAAATCGAGACCATCCTGGCCAACATGGTGAAACCCCGTCTCTACTAAAAATATAAAAATTAGCCGGGCGTGGTAGTGTGCGCCTGTAGTTCCAGCTATTTGGGAGGCTGGGACAGGGGGATCGCTTGAACCCGGGAGGCAGAGGCTGCAATGAGCTGAGATCGTGCCACTGCACTCCAACCTGGTGACAGAGTGAGACTCTGTCTCAACAAAAAAAAAAAAAAAAAAAAGAAGCAGAGAGAAGAATGGTGGTTGCCAGGGGCTGGGGAGGGGGAGTGAGATGGGAGATGTTGGTCAAAGGTTAAAGAGTTTCAGTTCTAAAGGAAGAATATGCTCTGGAGATCTACTGTATAGCATGACTGTAGTTAATAATAACATATATACTTGAAAATTGCTAAGACTTAAAGTACCTTAAATGTTCTCATCACAAACAAAAAAAGGATAACCATGTGAGGTGATGGATTAGCTTGACTGGGGTAATCATTTCACAGTGTGTACACATATCCAACCATCATGCTATACACTGCAAATGTATACCATTTGTCGTTAGTTACAATTTAGTAAAGCTGAGGATAACAAGAAAAAAGCAACCATAAAAAAATAGGTGGGGCAGGCCAGGCGCAGTGGCTCACACCTGTAATCCCAGCACTTTGGAAGGCCGAGGCGGGCAGATCATGAGGTCAGGAGATCGAGACCATCCTGGCTAACACAGTGAAACCCCATCTCTACTAAAAATACAAAAAATTAGACAGACTTGGTGGCACACGCCTGTAGTCCCAGATACTTGGGAGGCTGAGTAAGGAGAATCGCTTGAACCCAGGAGGCAGGGGTTGCAGTGAGCCGAGATGGCACCACTGTACTCCAGCCTGGGCGACAGAGCGAGACTCGGTCTCAAAAAAAAAAAAAAAAAGTGGGGCATGAAACAAACAATAAAGAAATCCTAGTAAAAGTATTGATAGTAAATCTTAAGATCCAACTGTGGAAATTATTGTTTCAGAACAAAATTATAATATTAAAAAAGTAATAAAACAATGTACTTAAACTGGGAGGCAAATGCTAATTTCTTAATCTTTCACCACACTGATTTAAAACATACCATGCACATGGTACTGGTACAAAAACAGACACAGACCAATGGAACAGGATAGAGAACTCAAATAAGACCACATATTTACAACCATCTGATTTTCAACAAACTTGACAAAAACAAGCAACGGGGAAAGGATTCCCTGTTTAATAAATGGTGCTGGGGAGGTCCAGGGCAAGATGGCCAAATAGGACCAGCTCTGGTCTGCAGCTTCCAGTGAGAACAATATAGAAGGCAGGTGATTTCTGCATTTCCAACTGAGGTACCCAGCTCATCTCACTGGGACTGGTTAGACAGTGGGTGCAGCCCACGGAGGGTGAGCAGAAGCAGGGTGGGGCATCACCTCACCAGGGAAGCACAAGGGATTGGGGAAATCCCTTCTCCAGCCAAGGGAAGCCATGAGGGACAGTGATATCTGGCCCAGATACTACGCTTTTCCCATGGCTTTTGCACCCGCAGACCAGGAGATCCCCTCGGGTGCCTACACCACCAGGGCCCTGGGTTTCAAGCACAAAAGTGGGTGCCCATTTGGGCAGACACTGAGCTAGCTACAGGGTTTTTTTTGTTCATACCCCAGTGGCACCTGGAACCCCAGAGAGACAGAACCATTCACTCTCCTGGAAAGGGAGGTGAAGCCAGGAGCCAAGTGGTCTTGCTCAGTGGATCCCACTTCCATGGAGCCCAGCAAGCTAAGACCCACTGGCTTGAAATTCTCGCTGCCAGCACAGCTGTCTGAAGTCAACCTGGGATGCTCAAGCTTGGTCAGGGGTAGGGGCATCTGCCATTACTGAGGCTTGAGTAAGTGGTTTTCCACTCACAGTGTAAATAAAGCCGCTGGGAAGTTCGGACTGGGCAGAGCCCACCTCAGCACCACAAAGCCACTGTAGCCAGACTGCCTCTCTAGATTCCTTCTCTCTGGGCAGGGCATCTCTGAAAGAAAGGCAGCAGCCCCAGTCAGGGGCTTATAGATAAAACTCCCATCTCCCTGGGACAAAACACCTGGGGGAAGGGGCAGCTGTGGGTGCAGCTTCAGCAGACTTAAATATTCCTGCCTCCCGGCTCTGAAGAGAGCAATAGATCTCCCAGCACAGTGCTTGAGCTCTGCTAAGGGACAGAATGCCTCCTCAAGTGAGTCCCTGACACCTGTGCCTCCTGACTGGGAGACACTTCCTAGTAGGGGTTGACAGACATCTCATACAGGAGAGCTCCAGTTGGCATCTGGCGGGTGTCTCTCTGGGACGAAGCTTCCAGAGGAAGGAGCAGGCAGCAATCTTTGCTGTTCTGCAGCTTCCGCTGGTGATACCCAGGCAAACAGGGTCTGGGGTGGATCTCCAGCAAACTCCTGCAGACCTGCAGCAGAGAGGCCTGACTCTTAGAAGGAAAACTAACAAACAGAAAGAAGATAATAAATAACTATATTAGAGCAGAACTGAGGGAGATAGAGACACGAAAAACCCTTCAAAAAAAATCAATGAATCCAAGAGCTGGTTTTTTGAAAAGATTAACAAAATAGACCACTAGCCAGACTGATAAAGAAGAAAAGAGAGAAGAATCAAACAGACACAGTAAAAAATGATAAAAGGGATATCACCACTGATCCCACAGAAATACAAACTACCATCAGAGAATACTATGAACATCTCTACACAAATAAACTCGAAAATCAAAAGAAATGGATAAATTTCTGGACACATACACCTTCCCAAGACTAAACCAGGAAGAAGTCGAATCCCTGAATAGGCCAGTAACAAGTTCTGAAATTAAGGCAGTAATTAATAGCCTACTAAACAAAAAAAGTCCAGGACCAGACAGATTCACAGCCGAATTCTACCAGAGGTACAAAGAGGAGCTAGTACCATTCCTTCTGAAACTATTCCAAATAATAGAAAAAGAGGGACTCCTTCCTAACTTATTTTGTGAGGCCAGCATCATCCTGATACCAAAACCTGTCAGAAACCAACAAATAAAAGAAAATTTCAGGCCAATATCCCTGATGAACATCGAAGCAAAAATCCTCAACAAAATACTGGCAAACCAAATCCAGCAGCACATAAAAAATCTTATCCAGCACCATCAAGTTGGCTTCATCCCTGGGATGCAAGGCTGGTTCAATATATGCAAATCAGTAAATGTAACCCATCACATAAACAGAACCGACGACAAAAACCACATGATTATCTCAATAGACGCAGAAAAGGCCTTCAAAAAAATTCAACACCCTTTCATGCTAAAAACACTTAATAAACTAAGTATTGATGGAACATATCTCAAAATAATAAGAGCTATTTATGACAAACCAATAGCCAATATCATACTGAACGGGCAAAAGCTGGAAGCATTCCCTTAAAAATCGGCACAAGACAAGGATGCCCTCTCTCATCACTCCTATTCAACACAGTATTGGAAGTTCTGGCTAGGGCAATCGGGCAAGAGAAAGAAATAAAGGGTATTCAAATAGGAAGACAGGAAGTCAAACTGTCTCTGTTTGCAGATGACATGATTGTATATTTAGAAAACCCCATCATCTCAGCCCCAAAACTCCTTAAACTGATAAGAAACTTCAGTAAAGTCTCAGCATACAAAATCAATGTGCAAAAATCACAAGCATTCAGCATTCCTATACTCCAATAATAGACAGAGAACCAAATCATGAGCAAACTCCCATTCACAATTGCTACAAAGAGAATAAAGTAGCTAGGAATACAACTTACAAGGGATGTGAAGGACCTCTTCAAGGAGAACTACAAACCACTGCTCAAGGAAATACGAGAGGACACAATCAAATGGAAAAACATTCCATGCTCATGGGTAGGAAGAATCAATATTGTGAAAATGGCCATACTGCCCAAAGTAATTTATAGATTCAATGCTATTCCCATCAAGCTACCAATGACTTTCTTCACAGAATTAGAAAAAACTAGTTTAAATTTCATATGGAACCAAAAAAGAGCCCATATAACCAAGACAATCCTAAGCGAAAAGAACAAAGCTGGAGGCATCACGCTACCTGACTTCAAACTACAAGGCTACACTAACCAAAACACCATGGTACTGGTACCAAAACAGATATATAGACCAATGGAACAGAACAGAGACCTCAGAAATAACATCACACATCTACAACTATCTGATCTTTGACAAACCTGACTAAAACAAGCAATGGGGAAAGGATTCCCTATTTAATAAATGGTGTTGAGAAAACTGGCTAGCCATATGCAAAAAACTGAAACTGGACCTCTTCCTTACACCTTATACAAAAATTAACTCAAGATGGATTAATGACTTAAACGTAAGAACTAAAACCATAAAAACCCTAGAAGAAAACCTAGGTAATACCATTCAGGACATAGGCATGACTAAAACACTAAAAGTAATGGCAACAAAAGCCAAAATTGACAAATGGGATCTAATTAAACTAAAGAGCTTCTGCATAGCAAAAGAAACTATCATCAGAGTGAACAGGCAACCTACAGAATGGGAGAAAATTTTTGCCATCTATCCATCTGACAATAGGCTAATATCTAGAATCTACACAGAACTTAAACAAATTTACAAGAAAAAAACAACCCCATAAAAAAGTGGGTGAAGGATATGAACAGACACTTCTCAAAAGAAGATATTTATGTGGCCAACAAACATATGAAAAAAAGCTCATCATCACTGGTCATTAGAGAAATGCAAATCAAAAGCACAATGAGATACCATCCCATGCCAATTAGAATGGTGATCACTAAAAAGTCAGGAAACAACAGATGCTGGAGAGGATGTGGAGAAATAGGCAAGCTTTAACATTGTTGGTGGGAGTGTAAATTAATTCAACCATTGTGGAAGACAGTGTGGCGATTCCTCAAGGATCTAGAACCAGAAATACCGTTTGACCCAGCAATCCCATTACTGGGTATATATTGAAAAGTTTATAAATCTTTCTTCTATAAAGACACATGCACATGTATGTTTATTGCAGCACTATTTACGATAGCAAAGACTTGGAACCAACCCAAATGCCTATCAATGATAGACTAAAGAAAATGTGGCACATATACACCATGGAATACTATGCAGCCATAAAAAAGAATGAGTTCATGTCCTTTGCAGGGACATGGATGAAGCTGGAAACCATCATTCTCAGCAAACTAACACAGGAACAGAAAACCAAACACTGCATGTTCTCACTCATAAGTGAGAGCTGAACAATGAGAACACATGGACATAGGGAGGGGAACATCACACACCAGGGCCTGTCAGGGGGTCGGGGGCAAGGGGAGGGATAGCATTAGGAGAAATACCTAATGTACATGATGGGCTGATGGGTGCAGTAAACCACCATGGCACATGTATACCTATGTAACAAACCTGCACGTTCTGCATATGTATCCCAGAATGTAAAGTATAATAAAAAAAAATGGTCCTGGGAAAACTGTCTAGCCATATATAGAAAATTGAAACTGGACCCCTTCCTTACACCTTATACAAAAATTAACTCAAGATGGATTAAAGACTTAAATGTAAAACCCAAAACTATAGAAACCATAGAAGGGCTGGGTGCAGTGGCTCATACCTGTAATCCCAGCACTTTGGGAGGCCGAGGCGGGTGGATCATGAGGTCAGGAGCTCGAGACCATCCTGGCTAACACGGTGAAACCCCGTCTCTACTAAAAATATGAAAACATTAGCCAGCTGGGCATGGTGGCGCGTGCCTGTAGTCCCAGCTACTCAGGAGGCTGAGGCAGGAGAATCACTCGAACCTGGGAGGTGGAGGTTGCAGTGAGCTGAGATCATGCCATTGCACTCTAGCCTGGGTGACGGAGCGAGACTCCGTCTCAAAAAACAAAACAAAAAACAAACAAAAAAACCCCAAAAAACCAAAACAAACACACACACACACACACACTCACACACACACGCAAACCACAGAAGAAAATATAGGCAATACCATTCATTCAGGACACAGGCACAGGCAAAGACTTCATGATGAAAACATCAAAAGCAATTGCAACTAAAGCAAAAATTGACAAATGGGATTTAATTAACTAAAGAGCTTCTGCTCAGCAAAAGAAACTATCATCAGAGTCAATAGACAACCTATAGAATGGGAGAAAATTTTTGCAATCTATCCATCTGACAAAAGTCCAATATCCAGAATGTACAAGGAACTTAAACAAATTCACAAGAAAAAAACAAAGAACCTCATTAAAAAGTCGGCAAAAGACACGAACAGACACTTCTCAAAAGAAGACATTTATCCAGCCAACAAACATAAAAAAAGCTCAGCATCACTGATCATTGGAGAAATGCTAATCAGCCACAATGAGATACCATCTCACACCAGTCAGAATGGCGATTATTAAAAAGTCAAGGAACAACAGATGCTGGTGAGGCTGTGGAGAAATAGGAACGCTTTTTTACACTGTTAGTGGAAATGTAAATTAGTTCAACCATTGTGGAAGACAGTGTGGTGATTCCTCAAAGACCTAGAGGCAGAAATACCATTTGACCCAGCAATCCCATTACTGGGTATATACCCAAAGAATATAAATCATTCTATTATAAAGATACATGCATGTGTATGTTCATTGCAGCACTATTCACAATAGCAAAGACATGGAATCAACACAAATGCTCATCTGTGATAGACTTGATAAAGAAAATGTGGTACATATACATCATGGAATGCTATGCAGCCATAAAAAGGAAAGAGATCATGTCCTTTGCTGGGACATGGATGGAGCTGGAAGCCATTATCCTCAGCAAACTAACACAGGAACAGAAAACCAAACACTGCACGTTCTCACTTGTAAGTGGGAGCTGAACAATGAGAAACACATGGACACAGGGAGGGGAACAACACACACTGGGACGTGTCGGGGGCTGGGGAAGGGAGAGCATCAGGAAAAATAGCTAATGCATGCCAGGCTTAACACCTAGGTGATGGGTTGATAGATGCAGCAAACCAACATGGCACAGGTTTACCTATGTAATAAACCTGCGCATCCTACACATATATACTGGAACTTAAAATAATATAAAATAAAAAAATATAAAATAAAACATACCATGCACAGTTCCTGGCACACAGATGGTGAAGCTATAAGTAATGGATCAGAAATATAATTTAAAGATGCTGAAGAGGATATTAAAATTTGTAATTATAAATTTAATTTACATTTTTGTAGGAAGAATTTTTTTAAAGATTTTTCTTCTTCATCTTAATTATATGCTTTTGACTAATAGAATGTTAGTAACAATACAGATTGACAGGCAAAATGAGAATGCAGAGTATTTGGAATTTTACTATTTCAAAAAGATCAAATCAAAGATTAGCTTAGTGGAGTGAATGGTTGATTTGGGAAATGGTTCAGAACTAGTTAGTGAAAAAGTCTAAGATGATGCATTCTTAGATGTAAGAAAGGGGAAGAGATTTGAATAAATCAACAAAACAGAAGATGAAGCAGTTTCAATAAGGGTCGTGAACAAATTTAAAAAAGAGAAAAAGAAATAAATGTTAACATGAGGTAGTTATAGATCAATTACCTTAAGACTAATACATACCTCTGGAACTGAAGTTTCCATCAGAGACAGTGGAGGAGGAACACATCCACCATCCTGTGAAATTTCCACTGGTTGATAAATAACCTCAGAAGGTTGCAGGTATAAGAATGGAGCAGAAGAGGCAGGAGGCTAAAATACAAAACCATATTTCTAATTCAAATATGATTAGTTATTTCTGTTAAACCAAATGACTTAGCCAACAGATGAGAGAAGTATTTGTTTTTTATTTTACTAAATTTTTTTTTTAGGAATAGCACAGAAGTATCTCAGCAATGGATTAGAAACTGATCTGTTATAAATTCCAATTGTGTAGACGTAGTTAAAGAGTTTTATCATTGGTAAGCACTAAAACTTCTTAATGACTCAGAACCTCACATATAAATTCAGATAATAATTATGGTTATATTAATGTCACCAGTAAAGGTTGTGATAATGTAACCTATGGTATTTAAATTGACATAAATGCCTACTCTCAGCTCTGTGACTTCTAATGGAAGTGGGAAAATGTGAAACAATTTTTTGGTGAAGTACTATTTGTTACCAAAAGTTGGGAAATAGAATACTTATTTAGGAACAGAATAAAAACTGAAGCCAAATCCAAGTGAAGTTAGAAAAATGCTAAATTTTCAAATAACACTAATAGTAAAAAAGTGTAAGTTTTCATGTTTATGCAGTACACATTTATAAAATGCTTTCACTTATGCATTATCATTTGATATTCACAAAAATCATGTAAGGAAACTTACAAAGGTATAGTATCATTACATCCATTTTACAAATGAAGAAACTGAAAATGAACTGCCAAAAGAATAAGTTAATAAACAGAAGAAGAAGGTCTCAAATCTAAAAAACTTTAGTATTTATGCAGTCATCACAAGAATATAATGAAAGAAGGATTTAAAATTATATATTGAAAGTTAACATTTACCTGAGGAACACTCCACTGCCACTGTCCTGGTAAATACTGTGTAGTGGCCTAAAATTAAATAAAAGAAAAGAAAAACCCATTCTGATTATAAACAAGGGTTAAAACTAGGTATCTACAGGCAAAAATATGAAGTTGGACCCTCACACCATACACAAAAATTAACTAAAGCCATATACAAAAATTAACTCAAAATGGACCAGAGACTTAAATGTAAGAGCTAAAATTATACAACTCTTAGAAAAAAGCATAGGTGTAAATGCCTGTGACCTTGAATTAGGAAATGTTTTTAAAATTATGATTGCAAAAGCACAAACAACAAAGCAACAACAAAAAATAGTTAAATTAGATTTCATCAAAACTTTAAAAAACTTTTGTGCAAGTGAAAATACAACCCACAGGATGAGAGAAAACATGGAACTTATATCAAGAATGTATAAAGAACTCTTACAACTCAATAATCAAAAGACAAGTAACCCAACTTAAAAATAGATAAATGATATGAATAGACTTTTCTCCAAAGAAGATATACATATGGCCAATAAACACAAGAAATAATGCTCGACACCACTAGCCTTCAGGGAAATACAAATCAAAACCATAATACAACATCACTTCATACCTATTAGGATGGCTTTAATCAAAAAAGTAGATCATAAGTGTTGACGGTCATGTGGAGAAATTAGAACCCTCATAATCTGCTGGTGGGAATGTAAAATGGTGCAGCCCTTTGGGAAAATAAACACTTCCTTAAAAGGTTAAACAAAGTTACTGTTATGACCCAGCAATTCCACTCTAGTTACAAGACCTAAGAGAAATAAAAATATATGTTCACATAAAAATTTGTATGTGAATGTCCATCGCAGCATTATTTATAACAGTCAAAAAGTAGAAACAACTCAAGTGTCCATCATCTGATGAATGGATAAACAAAATGTGGTACAGTGTATCCATACAATGGGATATTATTTGAGAACGAAGTACTGAGATATGCCATGTCTCATTTATCATGACATAGATAAATCTTGAAATCATTATGCTAAATGAAAGAAGCCAGTCACAAAAGACCACATATTGTATGATTGTTTTTATAGGATATATCCAGAATAGGCAAATCTAGAAAAACAGGTAAGTAGATTACTGGTTGCCTAGCACTGGGATAAAGGGAAAAAGAAGACTCAACTTGTCTACTGTAGCACAAAAACAGCCATAGACAATAAGTAAACAAATGTGGCTGTGTTCCAATAATGTTTTATTTACAAAAACAGGCTGCTGGCTGGAGTTTGGTCTGCAAGCCATAGTTTGATGACCCTGCTATAGACCAAAATGATCTGGCATTATAGTTCACTTATCCCCAATTTCTCACTAAAGTTAACGAAGAGTGCTGGTTAACTGAAAGAGGATGTCATAATATATAATAAACCACAATATATTATTTACTTTAATATAAATTATGTTAAATATAATATAGCAAGAAACTGACATATGTTAACATTAAAAAACCAGCTTGCAGTCCAATACCTGTATCTTACTTTGGGAATTATTGCTAAAGACTTTTTAGATCTAAATGTTAGCCAGGGGAGCAAAACTGACCTCATCACATTTGGTAAAAGGAAGCAAAGAGTCCATCTTCTTGTATGACATTGTTTAGTTCCCTCGTAAAAAAAGAGAGGCATGATGTCAGCAAGATGGCTGACCAGAGATGCCTAGCATTCATTTTCCACTGGCTCCCCACCCCGCCACAAGAAAGGACTAAGGCAAAGAATAAACAGCTACAATTTGACAGGAGCATCAAAGGGAGAGTGCTGGAGTGCCGCAGGGGAGTGGAGACACACCTGTGGTAATTGCAAATCCAGGAGCGCAGCATGGAGCCACTCAGCCTCTGCAACCCCTTCTCTTCTGCTAGGATTGGTTCTGTCTGGAGTCCTGCAATTTCTTATTGCAGGGAAAAGGTAAGCAGAAGATCCCCACCAGCTTGCATTGCTACTGCAAACACCCACACTCCTTGCAACAGGAGAATCCCACAGTCTCACAGTTTGAAGAGCTGCTGGGAATTTGTGGTTGCATTGCCCCGAATTAGGAGTACAAAGTGTGTACTCCCCACCCCCTCAACCCCACTCTGTGAGCAAAGCTGCTGCAGCGTGACAGCATCTTGAGGCCATAGTCACCTCTAGGGGGCCAGTGGCTATTGCACGTCTCCAGTACTGGGGTTCCATTTTCATTCCGCCAAGTCCATACCAGTGGCTGAACACAACCTCAGCAGCATGGAACCTGAGTCTCAAGATTGGCTGTGATTCTGGTTCTGTACAATAGGGAAACCAACTTCTGTTGCCCTCACCTCCAGCTAGAGGAACAATCTGGCTAATCTGCCCAGGGTGAACCCACTCTTTAGCTGGTCAAACTGCTGCACTCCCCTGAGCAGGACAGGTCCTCAAGCCTCGTAGCAGCTGACATGCTGCCAGGATGGAATGGTTACACACCTGCATACAGGGCTGAGAAACAGCCCAGAGGTGCCTCATGCCCTGCAGACAAGCCCCTGACCTACCCTGTGCATGTAATTAGAGCCCAAGAAACAGCTCTGGGGACTGCCACTGGCAGAAATGTCCCCAGGGGAGTGGAGTGGCTGGGTGTCCATGCCTCAGGTCTAAGAAATGGCCTCGTGCCCACCTCTCCAGAAGACACATCCCCAGGACAGCCGAACAGCCTGGAGAGCCTGTGTCCCAGGCCTAAAAAGCATCCCCATAGGCTGCTTCCAGTGGGCATGATCCCAGGCCAACCAATAGCCCTGTGCCTGCATTCTGGGCCTATGGAACAGCCCTCACAGAAACGTTTCCAGGCCGGGTGATCCACGCTGTGCCTATGTCCCAGACTTGAGAAATAGCTCCATGGGCCACCCCCAGCAGACATGCCCCTAGGCCAGGTGAGCAGTTGTGCACCTGCATCCCGAGCCAGAGGAACAGCCCCTGACAAACATGTCCCTAGCCGACTGAACAGCCATGCAGCTGTATTCCAGGCCTGAGAAACAGTCCCATGGGCTGTCCCCAGCAGATGCACCCCCAGGCCAGCGAAGGAGCCATGTGCCTGCATACCAGACCTGAGAAACAGCCCCACAGGCTGCCTCTGGTGGGCACTCCCCCAGGCTGGCTGAGAAACTGCATGCCTGTGCTCTCAGCCAGAGTAACAACCCTGTGGCCCCAAGCCCAGTGAACCAGACTTACCATGTTCATGTACACAGTCCTGACCTGAGGAACAGCCCAGCAAGCACCCCCCGGCAAAGGCCCACCACCTTTGTCACAGACTCTCTTGTCCTAGGTCACTGAGAAACTTGCAAACACAACTAGAGAGTATTACAGCTTAAGAGACTAAACAGAGACTACCCTACTGTGTCCACCTAAAACCAAGGCCAATGCACCCCACTGAACCAACACCCCAAGACCCATTCATAGAAATAAGTCTTCCCCTATGAAACCTACTCCAAATTTGAAAAGGTGACTTTTGTACCAGATGTGTAGAAATCAATGCAGGGACACATCAACCATCAAGGAAACATGTCACCTCCAATAAAAACAGTAATTCTCTAGTAACAGACCCCAATCATAGGGAAATATTTGTATATATTTCATAATGCCAGAAAAAGAATTCAAAATAATAATCTTAAGGAAATTCAGTGAGATACAAGAGAATACAGATAGACAATTCAACAAAATCAGGAAAACAACTCATAATTTGAATGAGAAATTTAACAAAGTGATAGATATCATAAAAAAGAACCAAACAGAAATCCTAGAGCTGAAGAATTCAATGAATGAAATAAAAATACAACTGAGAGCTTCAACAATACACTAGACTAAGCAGAAGAAAGAATTTCTGAACTTGAAGACAGGTCTTTTGAAATAACACAGGCAGACGAAAAAAGAAGAATGAAGAAAACCTACAGGATTTATAAGACATCATGAAGAGGATAAATATTCATTCATATAATGGGCATTCCAGAAGGAAAAGAGAAGGGAACATGTGAGGACAACTCGTTTAATGAAATAATAGCAGAAAATTTTCCAAGTCTTGGGCGAAGAGAGGGATATCCAGGTCTGGGGAGCTCAAAGAATCCTAGTAGATTCAATCTAAACAGATCTTCTCAGAGGCACATTATAGTCACATTGTTAAAAGTCAAAGAGAAAGAAAGAATTTTAAAAGCAGCAAGAAAAAAGTGTCAAGTCACAATTAAAGGAATCCCCATTATACTAAAAGCAGATTTCTTAGCAGAAATCTTACTGGGGAGAATGGGATGATATATTTAGATATATTCAAAATACTGAAGGAAAAAAAACCTTCCAGCCAAGAATATTATACCCAGTAAAGCTACCCTTCAGAAATGAAGGAGAAATACAGTCTTTCACAAGGCCAGGTGTGGTGGCTCACACTTGTAATCCCAGTGCTTTGGGAGACTAAGGCAGGAAGACTGCTTGAGCCCAGGAATTTGAGACCAGCCTGGGCAACATAGCAAGACCCAATCTCTTAAAAAAAATTAGCAGGCAGGGCACATGCCTATAGTCTCAGCTGTGTGGCAGGCTAAGGTGGGAGGGATTACTTGAGCTCACAAGTTTGACACTGCAGTGAGCTATGATCATGCCACTATACTCCGTCTCTAAAAAAACCAGCTCTTTCATAGGCAAGCAAAAACTGAGAGAATTTATCACCACTAGATTGGCCTTACAAAAAAAATACTCAAGCGAGTCTTATATCAGGAAGTGAAAGGATGGTAACAATGATCATGAAACATGCAAAACTATAAAATTCACTGGGACAGCCATTACACAAAGGACAAAGAGAAGAAAAGAATCAAACCTTATAATTACAGAGAACCCAGCTGCAAAAAATCACCAAAAAGAGAGGGAACAATGAACAAAAGATATGCAAAATAACCAGAAAATGATAAATGAAATGACAGGATGTCCTCACCTATCAATAATAACCCTGAATGCAAATGGGTTAAATTCTCCATTTAAAAGATAGAGACTGGCTGAATAGATTAAAAAAAGAGACCCAACTATATGCTACCTAAAAGAAACTCACCTTACCTGTAAAGACACACATAGGCTGAAAGTGAAGGGATGGAAAGACATGTTTCATGCAAATGGAAACCAAAGCAGGCAAGAGCAGCTATACTTATATCAGACAAAACCAACTTCAAGTTAAAAGCTTTAAAAAGAGACAAAGAAGGACATTTATATAATAATATAGGGATCAATTCCGCAAGAGAATATAACAATGTAAATACATATGTACCCAACACAAAGCACCCAGATATATAAAGCAAGTCTTATTTGATCTAAAGAGAGGGGGAGAAACCCCAATAAAATAGTGGTTGGGGACTTCAACACCCCACTCTCAGCATTGGACAGATTATCTAGAAAGAAAATAAACAGGCTGGGCATGGTGGCTCACACCTGTAGTGCCAGCACTTTGGGAGGCCGAGGTGGGCAGACCACGAGGTCAGGAGTTCGAGACCGGCCTGACCAACATGGTGAAACCCCGTCTCTACTAAAAATACAAAAATTAGCTGGGCGTGGTGTCCTGCACCTTAATCCCAGCTACTCAGGAGGCTGAGGCAGGAGAATTGCTTGAACCTGGGAGGTGGAGGTTGCAGTGAGCCGAGATCATGCCATTGCACTTTAGCCTGGGTGACAGAGCGAGATTCCTTCTCAAAAAAAAAAAAAAAAAAGAAAAAAGAAAAGAAAAGAAACAAAGAAACATGGATTTAAACTGCACCATAGGCCAAACAGACCTAACAGCCATTTAGAGAACATTTAACTGAACAGCTGCAGAATATACTTTCTTTTCATCAGCATATAAAACATTCTCCAGAATTACCATATTTTAGGAAACAAAACAAGTCTCAAAAAATTAAAAAAACTGAAATTATATAAAGTATCTTATCTGACCACAATGGAATAAAAAAAGCCATCAATAACAAGAAAAACATTCAAAACTATACAAATTCATGGAAATTAAGCAACATACTGCTGAATGACCAGTGGGTAAAGGAAGAAATTAAGAATGAAAATAGAAACACAGCATACCAAAACCTATGGGACACAACAGTAGCAGTATTAAGAGGCAAATTTATAGCAATGAATGCTTACATCAAAAAACTAGAAATATTTCAAATAAACACCCTTACAATGTACCTCTAGGAACTAGAAGAGCAAGAACAAGCTAAATCCAAAATTAGTAGAAGAAAAGAAATAGTAATAATCAGGGCAGAAATAAACAATGTTGAGACTACAAAACAATAAAAAGATTAACAAAACAAAAGGTTGATTTTTTAAAAAGATAAAATCGACAAACCATTAGCTAGTCTAAGAAAAAAAAGAAAGCAGACCCAAATAAATAAAATCAGCAATGAAAAAGACACCACAATGGATACCACAGAAATACAAAGGATCATTAGAGACTAATATGAACAACTCTGTGCAAATAAATTAGAAAACCTAGAAGAAACGGATAAATTCCTGAACATATACAATCTGCCAAGACTAAACCAAGACTGAAGAAATTGAAAATCTTAAGAAACAAGGCCGGGCATGGTGGCTCACGCCTGTAATCCTAGCACTTTGGGAGGCCGAGGCGGGCGGATCACGAGGTCAGGAGATCGAGACCATCCTGGCTAACATGGTGAAACCCCGTCTCTACTAAAAATACAAAAAATTAGCCGGGTGTAGTGGAGGGCGCCTGTAGTCCCAGCTACTCGGGAGGCTGAGGCAGGAGAATGGCATGAACCCAGGAGGCGGAGCTTGCAGTGAGCAGAGATTGCACCACTGCACACTCCAGCCTGGAAGACAGAGCGAGAGTCAGTCTTAAAAAAAAAAAAAAAAAAAAGAAAACCTTAAGAAACAAATTTAAGTAACAAGATTGAATCAGTAATTAAAACGTCTTCCAACAAAGAAAAGTCCAGAACTACATGGCTGAATTCTACCAAACCTTTAGATAAGAATACCAGATCTTCCCAAACTATTCCAAAAAATTGAAGCAGAGGGAATTCTCCCTAATTCATCCCATAGTTTGGTTATATTAAACTAAAAAGTTCCTGCACAGTGAAGAAAACAATCAACAGAGTGAACAGACAACCTGTTGAATGGGAGAAAACATCTGTAAACTACTTATCTGACACAGAATTAATATGCAAAATATATAAGGAACTGAGGCATCTCAACAGCAAAATAAACAAAAAATAAACTGATTAAAAATGGGCAAATGATCTGAATAGACATTTCTCAAAAGAAGACAAATGGCTAACAAATATATGAAAAAATGATCAACATCACTAATTATCAGGAAACTGTAAATCAAAACCACAATGAGGTATTATCTACCCCAGTTAGGATGGTTATTGTCAAAAAGAGAAAATAACAAATGCTGGTGAGGATGTAGAGAAAAGGGAACTCTTATACACTGTTAATAGGAATGCAAACTAGTACAACCACTATGGAAAACAGTATGGAGATCCCTGAAGAAACTACAAATAGAACTACCATATGATCTGGTAATTCCACTACTGGGAATTTATTTGGAGAAAAGGAAATCATTGTATCAGAGAGACATCTGCACCCCCATGTTTATTACAGCATTATTCACAATAGCCAAAATATGAAATCAATCTAGGTGTCTGACAACAGATGAATAAAGAAAATGTGGTATATATACACGATGGAATACTATTTGGCTATAAAAAAGAATAAAATCCTATCACTCATGGCAACATGGATGGAACTGGAGGTCATTATGTTAAATGAAATAAGCCAGGAACAGAAAGTTAAACAACACATGTTCTCACTCATATGTGGAAGCTAAAAAACACTGACCTCAAAAATCTGCCACCTGCACAGATATTTTGGAAAGACACAAGTTTTATTTTTCCCCCCTTTCTTATAATAAATGATAAAATTCCAAGTCTTTTTCACTGCCTTCCAAACCATGTTCAGAAGAGAGTAGCTTATCCTCTGCTGGTCTACACTGGTTGCTGAATTTACTTGTATTCCTGTTTTTGTATATGCTGCATTTAGACTTACATATGGCAAGAAGGCATTTTTCTTGTTGTTGTTAAAGGAAACAAACTCTCAAATCATGAAGTGATGTAAATGTTGCATATGCCTACAAAGCTCTGAATTCAGGTCCCATTGCTGTCACAAAGAAATGAATGTAACTCCTACCCTAATCCCTTTTTTATATAATAAAAGTGCCTTAGCATGAGTTGCAACTGTCATCACTACAGTAAGCTGGTTTACAGATGTTTTCCACTGAGCATCACAATAAAGAGTACCATGTGTTACCAAAAAAAAAAAAAAAAAAAGTTGATCTCATAGAAGTAAAAAGAATACTAGGGGCTGAGAAGGATAGAGGGAAAGGAGGAATAGGGAGAGGTTTGTGAAAGGATACAAAATTACAGCTACCTCAGGAATGAAAAACCAAACATCCTATGTTCTCACTCGTAAGTGGGAGCTAAGCTATGAGTATGCAAAGGCATAAGAATGATACAATGGACGTTGGGGACTTAGGGAGAAGGAGTGGGAAGAGGGTGAGGGATAAAAGACTACAAATTGTGTTCAGTGTATACTTCTTGGGTGATGGGTGCATCAAAATCTCACAAATCACCGTTAAAGAACTTACTCATGTAACCAAATGCCATCTGTTCCCACAAACCTATGGAAATAAAAATTAAAAAAAAAAAACCAAAAAATCCAAAACACCCCCAAAATTACAGCTAGATAGGAGGAATAAGTTCTAATGTTTTATACCACTATACGATGACTATAGTTAACAATAATACATAGTTTCAAATAGCTAGAAGGAGGCTATTGAATGCTCCCAACACAAAGAAATGATAAATGTTTGAGATGATGGATATGCTAATTACTCTGATCACCATATTACCATATTACATGTATCGAAACATCACTACATACCCCATGAATAGGTATAATTATCATTTGTCAATGAAAAAAATTTAAAAAAGAAAAAACACTGCCAAGGATTAACTCTTTTTTATTTTTTATTTTCTAACTAATCATTTATTTTATTTTACTTATTTTTAAAACTTTTATTTTAGGTTCAGGGGTACATGTGAAGGTTTGTTACATAGGTAAACTCGTGTCACGGGAGGTTGTTGCACAAATTATTTCATAGCCCAGTACCCAATAGTTATCTTTTCTGCTCTTCTCCTTCTTCCCACCCTCCACCCTCAAGTAGACCCCAGTGTCTACTGTTCCCATCTTTGTGTTCTCGTCATTTAGCTCACACTTATAAGTGAGAACATGTGGTATTTGGTTTTCTGTTCCTGTGTCAGTTTGCTAAGGATAATGGCCTCCAGCTCCATCCATGTCCCTGCAAAATATATGATCTCATTGTTTTTTTATGGCTGCATAATATTCCTTGGTGTATATGTACCACATTTTCTTTATCCATCTGTCATTGATAGGCATTCCACGTCTTTGCTATTGTGAATAGTGCTGCAATGAACATTCACATGCATATGTCTTTATAGAATGATTTATATTCCTCTGGCTATATACCCAGTAACAGGTCTAATAGTAGTTCTGCTTTTAGTTCTTTGAGGAATCTCCATACTGCTTTCCACGAAAGTTGAACTAATTTACACTCCAACCAACAGTGTATAAGTGTTCCTATTCTCTGTAACCTCGCCAGCATCTGCTATTTTTGACTTTTTAATAATAGCCATTCTGATTGGTGTGAGATGGTATATTAATGTGGTTTTGATTCACATTCCTCTAATGAACTATCTCATTGTAATTAGAAAAGTAGTTGCATGAGAAAGAAATAAATGAAAGTTAGCTAAGAAAGGACTGAAAGTTTCAGAGAGAATTTTAATTGTAATTTATGTTTACCTGGTAGTGATATGCAGGTTGCTGATAAATGGGCTGAGCTACCATCACAGGGGAGCTACATACAGAACGTGACTACAAGAGGATGAAAAAAGAAAAATTAGGCAGAAGCCTTTAAAATAGCTCACAATAAAATTTATCTCAAATTATTACCTAAACCCAGTCAACTTCTGGTTTATGATTAGAAATATCATTTTTCTACCTCTTATTGATATGATTACCAACTCTACTAAGTCTATTAAAATCATCACAATATTTCTACTTCTACATGGTTTCATTTCCATAGTAATGCTAAAACAACCACCAGAAAAGTTGTTTTTAGTCTGAAATGTACCATCTCCAAAGATTATGAAAATATAGTTCTAAGAGAATACTTAGAGGAAAATGACAGCAAGACTTAGGGTGATGCTGCCTGTTTCCATTGTGGGGACCAGCAGGAAACAGTTAATGTTTATAATAGTATTTAGAACTGAATGAATAGTCGTATCTAATTTTCCCACTAGTTACAAATAATCAATGTTCTATTCCTTTGTTATACCTATAATTAAAGCAAACATATTTTTATTTTAGTAATTTGACATTTAAACGAGTTAATAGTTGGATAAACTCACAAGTGAAAAATCTGTGTCTGAAAAAAGTACAGGTAACACTTGATTATTCAAAGTGAAAGAGTAAGCCCCAAAACAGATTACTTAAAACCAGATCTTTAATAAAACAGGCAAGTTGTATTGCAAGATAGTAAAACTGGCTCTAATATAGCAATTAAAATTCAATGTCTAATGTGGGATCTAACTTATATTGTTTTGTTTAATGTTCGCACCCCCAAAGCTGAGGAAAAGTATCATAGTTTTGTACAATTCACAGACTATGGTATGCTAATAAAACTGTATCACTGATTAACATTAGAAAATAATAATGTAATTTCCCATATTAATAGATTAAAGGAGAAAAAATGGTAATTTCAACAGAGACAGAAAATGCATTTGTTAAAATTCCACACCTTTTTATGATTAAAAACTCTTAACAAACATAGTAGAAAATGGCTTCCTTAATTGATTTAGGGCAGTAACTCTCAACCATGAGTGATTTTGTCCTCTACGGAACATCTGGCAATGCTGGGAGACATTTTTGATTTGTCATAACTATGGGGAGCTTAGGGATACTTCTAAACATCCTACAGTGCACAGGACAGCCCTTCACAACAAAGAAATCATCTGGCTCAAAATGTCAACAGTGCTAAGATTGAGAAAGTCTGGTTAAGAGTATCTTCCCACTTACAAAGTATGTGTGTGTGTGTATGTGTGTGTGTGTATGTGTGTGTGTGTGTCTATATATGTATGTATATACATGCATATATACATACGTGTATATACACACATATATACACACGTGTGTATATACATGCATATATACATACATATGTATATATCTGCATACATGTAAAGCTTAAATCACTGAAATTGCTCCCTTTTTCAAGAACAGGGTCATGATGTTTTCACTACATCAATACTGTAGCAGAGACACCATCAGTGCAAAAACTCCAGGAAAAAAAGAAATGAAAGAAATAGAAGTACATTGAATCATAAATAATTGTGTAAATGAGAGTTTGATAGGGTTACTGATAGAATATCACTATTGAAAAATCAAGAGCATTACTATACACCAGCTACAATCTATTAGGAAATGTTATTTAAAAAACAGCACTCATGAAAGCAACAAAACTATAGTCTACTAAGAATAAATTTGACAAAATGTGTCACGCTTTTTTACGGAAAAAGAAAACTTTTTTATGGATAGAAGTAAAATAAGACAAATAAATGGAGAGATATATCATGTTCATGTATAGGAAGATTCAATATTTTAAAATACTGAAATGTCCCAAGTTATTCACACTATTTAATGCAATTCTAATAAAAAAAAGGGCTTTTCACTGAACTAAACAAACTGAATTAAAAAATTTATACATATAAAAGCAAAGACATAAGGATAGATGAGAGACTCCTGAAGAAGAACAATGTACTTTAAGATTTCAAGACTCATTATAAAGTCAAAATAATTAGAACTGGGCAAGGTGAACAAATACACCAATGGAACAAAATAGCAGAAAAAAGACCCACACACACGGAAACTTAGTATTTGGCAGAGGATTAATTTCAAAATAGTAGGAAATAGGTGGATTAGTCAATACATGAATTCAAGATTTAAGATCTGGAAGTGAAAAGTGGCAATACTATAGCATTAAAAATAAAAAATAGAATATATTCTTGTAGTAAAAAACAAAAAACTAAAAAAGAAGAAAAAATCTTGTGCCAGTTTTCAAAGGGAATATTTCCAGTTTTTGCCCATCCAGTATGATATTGACTGTGGGTTTGTCATAAATAGCTCTTATTATTTTGAGATATGTTCCATCAATACCTAGTTTATTGAGAGTTTTTAGCATGAAGGGCTGTTGAACTTTGTCGAAGGCCTTTTCTGCATCTATTGAGAT
Organism: Pongo pygmaeus; assembly: GCF_028885625.2. Classification (NCBI taxonomy): domain Eukaryota; kingdom Metazoa; phylum Chordata; class Mammalia; order Primates; family Hominidae; genus Pongo; species Pongo pygmaeus. The sequence goes on from NC_072384.2 coordinate 97,790,711, forward strand.
TAATCATGTGGTTTTTGTCGTTGGGTCTGTTTATGTGATGGATTATGTTTATTGATTTGTGATGTTGAACCAGCCTTGCATCCCAGGGATGAAGCCAACTTGATCATGGTGGATAAGCTTTTTGATGTGCTGCTGGATTTGGTTTGCCAGTATTTTATTGAGGATTTTTGCATTGATGTTCATCAGGCATATTGGTCTAAAACTCTGTTTTTTTGTTGTGTCTCTGCCAGGCTTTAGTATCAGGATGATGCTGGCCTCATAAAATGAGTTAGGGGGGATTCTCTCTTTGTCTATTGATTGAAATAGCTTCAGAAGGAATGGTACCAGCTCCTTTTTGTACCTCTGGTAAAATTTGGCTGTGAATCTGTCTGGTCCTGGACTTTTTTTGTTTGGTAGCCTATTAATTATTGCCTCAATTTCAGAGCCTGTTATTGGCCTATTCAGAGATTCAACTTCTTCCTGGTTTAGTCTTGGGAGGGTGTATGTGTCCAGGAGTTTATCCATTTCTTCTAGATTTTCTAGTTTATTGGCGTAGAGCCCTCTCTCTTCAATCCTATTCAACATAGTGTTGGAAGTTCTGGCCAGGGCAATCAGGCAGGAGAAAGAAATAAAGGGTATTCAATTAGGAAAAGAGGAAGTCAAATTGTCCCTGTTTGCAGATGACATGATTGTATATTTAGAAAACCCCATCATCTCAGCCCAAAATCTCCTTAAGCTGATAAGCAACTTCAGCAAAGTCTCAGGATACAAAATCAATGTGCAAAAATCACAAGCATTCCTATACACAATAACAGACAGAGAACCAAATCATGACTGAACTCCCATTCACAATTGCTACAAAGAGAATAAAATACCTAGGAATCCAACTTACAAGGGATGTGAAGGACCTCTTCAAGGAGAACTACAAACCACTGCTCAACGAAATAAAAGAGGACACAAACAAATGGAAGAACATTCCATGATCATGGATAGGAAGAATCAATATTGTGAAAATGGCCATACTGCCCAAGGTAATTTATAGATTCAATGCCATCCCCATCAAGCTACCAATGACTTTCTTCACAGAATTGGAAAAAACTACTTTAAAGTTCACATGGAACCAAAAAAGAGCCCGCATTGCCAAGACAATCCTAAGCGAAAAGAACAAAGCTGGAGGCATCACACTACCTGACTTCAAACTATACTACAAGGCCACAGTAACCAAAACAGCAGAGTACTGGTGCCAAAACAGAGATATAGACCAATGGAACAGAACAGTGGCCTCAGAAATAACACCACACATCTACAACCATCTGATATTTGACAAACCTGACAAAAACAAGCAATGGGGAAAGGATTCCCCATTTAATAAATGGTGCTGGGAAAACTGGCTAGCCATATGTAGAAAGCTGAAACTGGATCCCTTCCTTACACCTTATACAAAAATTAATTCAAGATAGATTAAAGACTTCAAATGTTAGGCCCAAAACCATAAAAACCCTAGAAGAAAACCTAGGCAATACCATTCAGGATATAGGCATGGGCAAGGACTTCATGTCTAAAACACCAAAAGCCATGGCAACAAAAGCCAAAATTGACAAATGGGATCTAATTAAACTAAAGAGCTTCTGCACAGCAAAAGAAACTGCCATCAGAGTGAACAGGCAACCTACAAAATGGGAGAAAATTTTTGCAATCTACCCATCTGACAAAGGGCTAATATCCAGAATCTACTAAGAATTTAAACAAACTTACAAGAAAAAAATCAAACAACTCCATCAAAAAGTGGGCAAAGGATATGAACAGACACTTCTTAAAAGAAGACATTTATGCAGCCAAAAGACACATGAAAAAATGCTCATCATCACTGGCCATCAGAGAAATGCAAATCAAAACCACAGTGAGATACCATCTCACACCAGTTAGAATGGCGATTATTAAAAAGTCAGGAAACAACAGGTGCTGGAGAGGATATGGAGAAATAGGAGCACTTTTACACTGTTGGTGGGAGTGTAAACTAGTTCAACCATTGTGGAAGTCAGTGTGGCAATTCCTCGAGAATCTAGAACTAGAAATACCATTTGACCCAGCCATCCCATTACTGGGTATATACCCATAGGATTATAAATCATGCTGCCATAAAGAAACATGCATACGTATGTTTATTGTGGCACTATTCACAATAGCAAAGACTTGGAACCAACCCAAATGCCCATCAGTGATAGACTGGATTAAGAAAATGTGGCACATATACACAATGGAATACTATGCAGCCATAAAAAGGATGAGTTCATGTGCTTTGCAGGGATATGGATGAAGCTGGAAACCATCATTCTGAGCAAGCTATTGCAAGGACAGGAAACCAAACACCACATGGTCTCACTCATAGGTGGGAATTGAACAATGAGAACACTTGAACCACAGGATGGGGAACATCACACACCGGGGCCTGTTGTGGGGTGGGGGGAGGGGGGAAGGATAGCATTAGGAGATATACCTAATGTAAATGACGAGTTAACAGGTACAGCACACCAACATGGCACATGTATACATATGTAACAAACCTGCACGTTGTGCACATGTACCCTAGAACTTAAAGTATATAAAAAAAAGAAATGCAAAAAATAAAAAATAAAAACCACTAAAGCAGTACTATATGTCATTTATGAATACATATATTTGTAGTAAAAATATATACAATGAATAGGAAAGATATTCTGCTTACTTCTGAACAGGAAAGAGGGTAAGGAAGTGGGGGTAAGGAGAATTGACCTGAAGCTGTCTTACTTTACTCCCCATTTTAAGAACTTAAGTAAATGTGGCAAAATATTGATGTCTATGTAATTTGGTTGATGTGTGTTATTATTTGTAATTTCCTGTGGTTAAGATATTTCAGAAATATAACAAACATTAAAAAATTGATAGTGATAGATGGAAATCCTTTTTTAAATGAAATTACTTACAGGCCAAGGCGGTGGGACAGAAGTTACCTCTGGAGTATGAAAATAAGCAACACCATTATGGTAAGTATACGGATATCCAGTTGAAGTTGTTAGATACATTGTTCCAGCTGCTGGCATTATACTAGAACCTAAAGCAAAGATTAAATAATAATAATTGAAATGTTCAATTTAACTGTTAAAAATGTAGTTTCTAAACACTTCAGAAAAATATTTATCTTAATATACCTACGTAGCTATGGTAAAAATTGAATGTCACAGGTATTTAAAAAAAATTCCTTATGTCAAAGTATCTTTGAAGCCTGTATTTTTAAACTCAATACCTTAAAGCTTTTAGTTTAAGATGATTAAAGGAAAAGATAAACAATGCGAATAAGAAAAATGTATCAATTCAGATTCCAACACCAGTATGCTACACAAAACTTAACAATTTAGATTATCATCAGCAAAGTAATTATTTGTACAAATATAAATTATGTATAATTTAAAGTTACTTCAAGACTACATACACTGTAGTAAAGTTCCTAAGGTCTTGGCTAGACCTTTTATTTCTGAAAGTCCAAAGATGATGGAGGCAGTAAAGTTGGAGAAGATTCTACTTTCCTGAAGACATTTTGGTTCCACCCTACTAATTCTTTGGATATCCTACCAGCAAACATTCGTTCATGCTATGGCTGTCTTTTATCTCTCTTTTCTATGATCTATTCTCTATCTAGTCTCCCTTTGTTACAACTGCTGCTGTTGCAAACATGACCGCAAGTCTTCATGTGGCTAGTCTGGGGTCCCCATCTCTTTTCCTGGGCCAAGTTATATAAACCCCCACCACAAACCAAAAAACAGTAAATAATATACATGTATATATTTTTTTGTAATTGAGGAGACTTTAAAAGTTAAATTAGTCAAATTAGATTAGGTCTTAACCAGCAAGGTTATATAAATTAGTGAAACTGACAATTCTTCTTCCACCTATACCAGTGCTTCTCAAAATTTCCCATAAATTAGAATCACCTAAATTGTTTTTTAAAATGCAAATTCCAGGGACTTATCTTCAGAGATTTTGAGTCAGTAAATCTGGGACAGGGCCTAAGAATTTGCATTTTGACAGCTTCCAATGAAATGACACTGTCTGCAAACCACACTTCAAATAGCATGGGCCTACCACTTTAAATAATACTATTGCTCCTCAGCTTTTATATTTTCACTGCATTTGATCTAGTATTGTTATTATTTATTTTAATGGTTCTTAATTAGATCCTTTTGAGAATTTGATGAAAACCAGGGACCTTTTCCTCAGATATATATACAGTCAAACACAATTTTACACACAATTTTGGAGGTCCATGGATTCCCCCCAAAAGATATTCCACTATTATTCAAAGATAATGACAATGGTTCATTATTCAAAGAAAATGAACCATGCTTTACCTGCTAAATAAATAAATTTTCAGTGCATACTATTTCAAGGCATTGAACAGGGCCCTAGTGATACAGCAAAAAATAAAAAATTAGACATGAGATGGTCTATATCCTCAAAGAAGTTAGGTCTGGTAGGGAAGATAGTCATTAGTTGATTACACAATTAATTAATTAAATACAATTTTGATAAATACATGAGGCATTATAGGGTACGATACTGAACATTTCAATTATTATATCTACAAAACATATATAAAATTTCTCTCTCTCTCTATACATATATATGGAACATTTGAATTGAAATGATGTTTCAGCTAAGCTCTAAAGAATGAATTGGATGGCAAAGAACACTCTAGGTAAAGAAAACAGTATATTAGGTTCCGAGAACAGGAGTATAGTATGTTCTGGAACTGAAAGAAGGCTACATGGCTAAAGCATGGAAAGAAAAGGGAAGAATACCTCAAAATAAGCTGAGCATAAGACAATAAGAGGTGCACTTTTGAAAGATCACTCTGGCTGCCTTGTGAATGATGGATTGGAAGGCAGAAAGATTGGATTCAGAGAGACCACTTAGGATGTTTTTCCAGGAATTAAGGTAAGCAAAGTGGTTAGTTGGGACTCGGGTGTTGGTAATGGAGATGGAAAGAAATGACAGATCTAAGAAAAAACTAAGATAAGAATCCCTTATTTGTAAATGTACTTTTAACACCTATTTTTCTTCGCAGAAAAGTCAAAAGAACTTTGGAGTCAAACAGTCCTGCATTTGAAGGCTAGTGCTACCACTCACCATTAGGATATTTAATCCCGTACTTCTCAAAGTTGGATAAGGGATGGATGGTATACCAGGAGATATGAAAAAGCAGAGGCTGAGCATAGTAATCTTCCTACAGAATCAGTTTTATTCCATTGTTTTTGGGAAACATTTTTATATTCAAATAAACAATATGATATTATGGAACAGAATGCAAATTATACATGATGTTTTTACATAAATCATGAGACTTTAAAGAAAATTTGCAGTTCCAGTATGCTGCAGTGGGTTAGGAACCACAACATGCCAAGATTAACTCTCCTCTACCTTTAGGAGTATTTCAGTAGAAACATTTTTAAAACAATGACTTTACCTTTCTGGGATTGAATTTTCTATTTACAAAAATAGAGATAACAATACATCATGGGATTCTATGAAGATTAAATGAAAACTCGTAACATTGACCCTTGCACTAAGTAGTTTTGAAAAAACTATTTGTATATTTGAAAGCATTCAGCACAGTGCTGATTTATTTTCTATTTCAGCAACTGGTAGATCATACTATAAACATTACTATTTAGTACATATTGCTGGTGATAATGGGCTAAAGGACCGTTACTATATGTTCTAGCTTAACCTTTGCAAGTAACAACAATAGTCTGAAAATATTCAGCATTCTGCCATATTTAGTGCATTCCATTTTGTATTAACCTACTGAGGATACTTTGATTGTCTCCTAAATTAACAAACACTAAGTCAAAATTAAACTTAATATACATCAATCTCTTTTTTGTTGTAGTTGTGACAACTGTATTAACCAAATATCTATTATTTCTAAGTCAAAAGCATAACAGTCCAAATGAATACAATCTATTAATTTGTTAACAGATTATATATAATAACCTAATGTTTTAAACATTCCCGTAGACACTAGGATGTGGCTAAGGGAAAATAAGTTAGTTATAAATTTTACGTCACATTTCTCCTTCTAGCCAAAGACTGTTAGGAATTTTAATAAATATTAAAGGTAAAAAGTTAACTATAAAGATGCCTAACTTAATAAATAGAAAGAGTGAGGAAAGAATAATAGAATTGAAAGCATTAGAGAAATTTGAGGAAGGTAAATACATAATTTAGCCAATTCCTAAAGCTTTAGGGATTGTCCCCCTGAAAATTATGACACACCTGGCTGGGTTACAGTACACAGCATGCAGCGAGTTTCTGATATTAGTTCTATGTTTTCACTTTCAATATTTTTACTCTGATTAATTTTAAATTAGTTTCTAATTAAATTTTTTCTCATTAGTAAGTCTAAATTATTAAATTACTTCTAATTACTTTTGCTATTTTAAATGATATTTTCATCACGAAAGATTTTTTCCTTTAATGATGTAACTACATGGAATATACTTAAGCATCTTTATGTACATAAATTTTTTCCCAGCCAAAAAAAATGAGATATATTATTTTGTGGCAAAAATATTCAGTTTTTCCACCAACTTTGCTAAAATAACTGTATTAGATGAAAGAAACATGATCTTTTAATAAAGTTCTATAGAAAGTCTTCTATTTCAAAAAAGAACCATGCAAAAATATTTAAAAATACATTAGTTCTCAATACATACGAGGGATCCCTACTTGTTGTTTTCTTATTGCTGGACCAATGTTCAGCTTCTTATCCTTATAATTAAGTTTTTCAGCCTAAAATAAAGAAAAAAGAAATTAGTTTATTATTTTAGCACTATTATTTATAAAATCAATAAGGAAAAACTAGTTAGAAAGCATTTCAAAAATTCAGACTATAATATTCTTTCAAAGAGGCAAGGAATAGTGGGAAAGAGCCGTCTTCAGACTGAAATAGATCTGGGTCTGACCGCAATTCCCCATTTTCCCCATTTGTAATACAGTCAATCCTCATTACTCATGGATTCTGTATTTGTGAATTTGCCTATTTGCTAAAATTTATTTGTAATCCTAAAATTAATATTTGTGGCAATTTTGAGGTTATTAGTGGACACGTGCAGAGTGGTGGAAAATTTGAGTAGCCTGATGCACATGCTCCCAGTTGAGGTCAAATAAGGCGATATTCTTTCTTCTTGTTCCAGTGCTCATACTCTAAGAGAGAGCTTTCTATTTAGTGCCATGTTTTCTCCATTTTTGTGCTTTTTGTTGGTGATTTTGCTATTTAAAATGGCCCCCATGTGTATTGTTGAAGTGCTGGTTAGCACAAGAAGACTGTCATAGGCCTTATGGAGAATATATATATTAGATGTGCTTAATTCAAGCATGAATTATAGTGCTATTGGCCATGGCTTCAATTTTAATGAACCAGTAATCTGTTATATATGATGCCTTTAAATGGAAAAACACATAAAACAAGGTTATATATTAATAGGTTGATGACAATATTGTGACCTGAGGTTCTTGGAAACATTACCTTGTATGTCCCCTAGAAGGAGTTCAGCATTTGCTAATTCAGTGTTCCTAGCAATGTTAGATAACATAACTACCACGAATAACAAGATTTGACTGTATTTGATTTTAATAACATACAATTCAAATTCTACTTTTTTTCTAAAAAAGTTAAATGTTATATTTGCCTTAACTTAAAGTTATTACACTGAATTGCTGGCTATAGGCTTTTTTCTGTGAATATTCTTAGTTTATATAATATTTTTCACAGGAAGGAAATCATCTCAGATAACCTCACTGTTGGAATCCACATTTGTAGTGTTTTTTAAACATTCAAAATGCTATTAACACTTTGCAAAAGATATATCCCCAAGTTCTTAGTTTAAGTAAATAAAGCGAAACATTATATTACAGTTTCACAACCATACTCGTAATGATTTTGGAATTTGCTCTTCTGCAGATTAAGTTTCCTAGAGATCAATGCCAATCTTAAGATGCAAACCTTTTTTAAAAAGCAATTGATTATTGTATTTGAACCCTGAAAAGATTAGTTTCAAATACAAAAGTTCCAGAAATGAAGTTAAATACACCAAAAGATCATACCTCTTGTAAAATTTTTTGTGCATCTTCTTGTGTTTCAAAAGTGACGAAACCATACCTAAATAAATGCATTAATTATTACTAATTAATCATTTTCTTAGAATGTTATATTAATTATATTAAAATGTTTTAAAATTTTGTTTTTAAATAATCGGCCATTGTAGGAGTAGGCATCTTTCTATGCTGCACTAGCATGGGAATCTTAGAAGACTCGTTCACAGCTTAACACTGTCACTTTTAGTCAGGGAACTAAAAGAAAAAAAACCCCTGAGATCTTGAAACAGCTTCAGCTCTCAGCTGTATGCAAGGAAGAAAAGCACAAGAGATTCATGCTGTGGCTTAAAAATTGGGATGCAATAAACTTCATTCCAGAGCAATAATCTCCTTTTAAACTAATAGAAGTTTGGCTAACAGAAATCAAAGTAGAAAAATAACTAAAAAATTTAAAATTTCACACAATAAAATTTCTTATATTGGTGAATGACAATGTAAATGTATTATTTAATTATTATTATTAGCACATATAACTGATAATGTAATTATTAGTATATTCCCAAACAATATCTATTAAAAATATGTACAACCCAGATTTCACATCTGTTTTTCATACATAATTAACTTCAAGCCTAATTCATATAATGTTCAAGATACAAATACACATAAATGATGTGCTCCATGTCCAAAAAGCCAAAATAGGTAGAGAGAAAAGTAACAAAAGAAAGAAAAAGTGTATCTCTCAAAACATAATTGCTATTTAGATAAAACTTAAGGAAACTCTTCTGAGTAATGCTAAATATCTTCACTATTTTCTTCAATTCATAATTACTGGATCATATACAAAGTTTCTTCTTTTAAACAAAGGAATTTCTCTTTATCTATTTGCCCAAACATTAAAAAGTTAAGGAATTATTTTTACACTTTTTTTTTGGTAGAACACACACACCACCCAGTGGAAAAGGCATAAAATACAGTTTACATTTCCATGTATGTTTTTCAATGATTAAAAAATGGTATTACCAAAACATAGCAAATTCTGTTAGTCAAACAAAAGAGGTAAATCTCACTTCACCTTAATATTGTTTGGCATTCTGAGGAAGTATCTCATCTGTTTAAAAATAACCTTTCTGTAGAATCCCATCTCTTCCAGAGTATCCATCTGTCGAATATTGTTTCTCACCAATACCACCTCAATGGGTCCCTTTTCTTATGCCTATAAATGTCTTGCCTCTCTTTCAAGAAAATAAATACTTTACTGCCTTATCTATTTTTTTTAACTTTGCAGTCCAACTCCTTAAGTGAGTGTACTATGTAAACTATCTTTTTCCTTTCTGAAATTCGGCTTTGTACACATAGCAATCCACCGAAACAGCTCTATACACATTTAAAGACACAGTCTATTGCTTTCTTCTCAATTTTCATTATAATTGATATGGCAATTAAAAATCATTCTCACTAGAATTATATTTCTCATACTGGTCCCCTAATTAGGTCTCTGAGGCACAACCTACAGACATTTCTTGGTGTCAGCTGTTTTCAAATAAAGCTCTCTATGGCCTAAAGCAGGGATACAATTCCAAAAGAATCTGATTCCTTTTGCTTCTCATTCCTCAGCTAATGTACATCTGCTACTCACATTAAGTGCTTGCTGCCTACCACTGAATTGTCCCTCCACCCATGCAAGAATAAATTCTCAACAAATTAAGAAATATTACAGTGTCTCCTCCCTCCAAAATACACACACACACACACACACACACACACACACACACACACACAGAGAAATCAAAAGGTAGGAGGAAAGAAGAGGGCATGATGGTCTCTGTTGGAAAATGGAACCAAAGTAAACTGGCACACAAAACCTAGTCATCCAATGAAAATAGAGTTGTTAATTCTATAGACAATCTATAGTGATACTAACCCTTTGGATACTCCAGCTCTGTCATTTACAATCTTCACTTCTTTCACAGACCCATACTGGGAAAAAAATTTTCTTAAATCACTTTCATTTGTCTAATGGCATAAAAAGAAAACATTAAAAAACATTTTTAGTTGATAAAAGATGAATAATTCTCATGCTTGCTCTGGAGACAGAAAAAGTTATAGATAAGATGCATGAAAAATGCCTCTCATCATCAAAACAGTGCATAAACCACTAGGTGATTAAAATCAAGGTAAATACCTTGCTTTATGCAATAGCTATGTTGTTAAATTACTATATGCCAATAAAAATGTAAGCTGAATTATTTTAAAACTACAAAGCTCACTATTTAAAGAAATCTTTAAATGATTCTTGTTCTGTAGCTGTCCAGTTTTTAAAAAACCAATTTGGATTAGGAATGCTATTTCCATAGTAAGGGTACAATACTATTGGCTCTTGTGGCTGAGAGATAGTCATGGCAGTGGAACTAGGTTGTGCTGGCCTACACCAGTCATTTTGTTTTAATCAGTAGTCTCAGGAACTCCTTTCCTAAGTCAGTTTTAGGAAAGGAATGTATTTCCAAAAGTGCTTGAACTCAACTGTGAGAACAATGGAGTGATTATAAAATTTAAAGTTATTAGATTCCTTATCTGTACTCAATATACATTTCAGCTAAATTCAGACATTTTGATAGTAAAATAAAAATTGGAATCATAATTAGATTTAAAGCATACAAGGTGTCTACAAAGATGGTTTTTGGCATGTCTGTTTTTTTAATTGAAATAGTCTGATAATAGACTCATATCACCTTTTCTCAGAATACTGACACTAAATTCATTGCAATTTCATTTTCTGGTTTAGCTGTAACTGTCTACGAGAGTAACTTTTCTCTAGAAAAAAATTTCTTTATATACACTGCAAAAAGACATGCTTTAGTGCAGAGCTATGCCTTTTGAGTTCAACTGCCACCTCACTACTTACATACACTATTGGTTTTTAGTTGGTAAGATAAAGCCTGCTAAGCTGGATAATGACAAATACTGATTCGATCTAAGAAAAACTGAATGCCTTTTATTTCAGTTAACAGAAAATGAAATCAATGCTAGAATAAGAATTGTTACTAGATATTTGAATACAAATTAATTCCAACTATTCTCTGGTAGAATAATCACTAGCTCAATTTTGTAGCTCCACTTCTTCAGTGACAAAGAGACAGTCAAGAAAAGTAAGCATTAAGAGGGATAATCTGTTTGCTTATAAAAATGAAAGGTTAAAAAGTCTGTGACTACTTGCTATCAAAGTAAATGATTTCCTTGCTGGCCTTTATCTGTGGTTTTGAAAAAGGTATAAGTATACAAGAGGAGGCCTTAGAAATTATCTTAAAGCTATGGCTGCATTATAACAACTGTCTCCAAAGTGCATGCTGTAGCTGATGGGCTTCAGTAACCTAAAATAACTTGGCCATACAAATGTTTATATTTATTGATAACTTATTTTTAAAAACATGCTAAGCTATTGTAATATAAATGAATTCCCAAATTGAACATTTCTGCCAGCCATCAGTATTTTCTACAGATAAAGAAAATCTTTTTAAAAATAAATATTTTATAAGAAATAATTTTTCTCACTTTATTTTTAGTGAAACAATCATATACTTGTTTAAGACTCATTGTTTTGGCAAATACACTAAGTGTAACATTTCTCTGGTGCAGGAAAAAAGAAATTCCACCCAAATTGTAACAGATTGATTATATGGAAATAGAGAGTTATAAATGTCAAATATCACACCTAATGGCATAAGGAAGGTTTTTTTTTTGTTGAAAATGATAACTCTCCCTATAATTTCTAACATGTAAAATAGAAGCTTGGAAATACTTCTATATATCCATTTGAAAGTCAGAGTATTCCACTTAAAATATCTATGCATGCCTTTCTTGTAGGTGTTTACTGTTACCACCCCTGTGCGGGCTGGGGGGCACTGCACATCATCTCATGAACTATGCTTCCTTGAAACAGTGGAATGGCTGATTACATGATGTAAATATATTACTTTTTAAAAAACTTTCATTTTAGGTTCAGGGTACACGTGCAGATTTGTTATAAACTCATCATGGGGGTTTGCTGTACAGATTATTTCGGCACCCAGGTACTAAGCCTAGTACCAAATAGTTATTTTTTTTTCTGCTTAAATATATTACTTTTAAGATGCTTTATTCTGACAACGACACAGGACTTTTTTGGTGATCAAATCCTAAATTCTAACATAGAAAGTGCTTTGCAAAGAATAGATGCCTAGGAGTTTGCTCAGGAATCTGAGATAAGAGTTGGGGTAAAGAAGTAGTATTTCATAAAACTAAGTTTTTAAAAAATGGAGTCTCTTTTGAAAATTATAATAATCGATTATTTTGGCTATCAGAATATTAGGCAAGAAAGTATAATTAGTTCTGGTATGGAAGAGTATGGAGCTATGAGACAGAAAACTAGGCTTCTAGTCTCACTCTGTCACTATGTGGCTAGGAGCCTACAGCAAGTCAGTGAGGATCAATTTCTTTATATCTGACGTTGAACAGTTTTTAATGCTTTATGTAACCTACATGCTGGTTGAAAAGATTCTTTATAATAAGATAATTTGAAATCTGTTAATCATTATGCAAATATGTTATTATTTTATAGTTGCACAAAGAAAAAGTTTCTGAGAAATAAAGACTTCTAACGAAAAAATACACTTTACTGCATGCATAAATAGGTACCTTAAAGTCAATTCCTCCTACAAAGATGCGATTAGGGATCACTGTTCCATATCTTGGGGCACTTGTTGGGTTATTCAAAGGCACAGGTGACACAGGATTAGGGGATGGAGATAATGAATCTGTTTGCATCTGGTTTGATGTTTGCTGTAAAATAAAATTCTTTTACACTTTCTGCACTGGGTATAATGCAGTCTGCTTTTGATGCAGACCAAAAACATATATCTTTCAAAAAGAAAAGTCATTTAGGCAAAATATAGTATTCTAGGCTTTACTTTTAATATTATAAAAATTATAATTAGAGCTAAGAGCTTTTTAAGGCAACAGAACTAGGAAACACAGAATCTACTCCACTATAGAGATTTTAAACATTAAACATATTACTTAAAATGCTTATATTATTATCAAACCTATTACTTAATTATTAAGGGGAATATTAGACTCATAAAGATGTTTGAGAAAGAGAAAAACAGTCCCAGCCTGACACAATCAACTAGGCCCTGGTGTTGTTAGGAGTTGGCCTGGCACTCACAGCTAGGCTGTGGTGTTCTCTTGTTAACAGAACACCAACAACAGACAAAGTCACTCTGTGACTCTGATGGATCAAGATGAAAAACAAGACCACTCCATAATCATGTTTGAATGCTGACAAAAACAAAGGCATTTCCCAAACCACAAGAATAACCAGACAATCCTCCATTCTGGCTGATATGAGTGACTGCTCCTTCTTTATCAGCTATAGTTTTAGCCTCGATCCATTTTTCTTTCCTTTTAGATAAAAGTTAACACATCCAATCATAGAGTTACTACCATTTCCTGATGCTACACATTCCAGAGTAAAGCCCTGCTTCCTTAAACCCTCTCTAAAAACTGCTCAACACAAGCCTGTATCCTGTAAGTTCTAACACCTTCTGATTGAGGGGCCCCATGGTTTATGTTTTCCCTCGTTTGAACAGTTAACAGACCCAACTTTACTAAATGACGCATGTGTTCCTGGTGGTCTTTAACTAATGGTCTTCGACAAGTTAATAAACTCTAACATTCACATTCACCATTTTCAGCCTGAAAGTCAAAATTTCAAATGCACTTGTCAATTTGAAGATTGGACTGATTTTGTTAAAAAATTATATACTCGTAGCTCATAAATGTTTATTCCAAAGAATTAGCTCAGTACATATCCACATGTTCACAATTCTAAGTTAGAGGACCTAATTTAAATTTTAATAAATATATATAAATGTATAAGCCTTTGCAGAATGGTAAGATAATAGACTTTTAAGGTATAACTGAAAAAAAACCCAAGACTTGAGAATCACGTTGAAGAGAAACCAATTCAAGAACTGGTGAATTATTTTCCATCTGGAAACACTAAACACACTTCTGAGACAAACCCCATAATATCCTAAAGACAAACCCCATAATATCTTAAATGTGTGCTTCAAAAAACTTGAAGTAAACTGGGTGTTGTGGCTTGTGCCTGTAATCCCAGCTGCTTGGGAGGCTGAGGCAGGAGAATTGCTTGAGATCAGGAGTTCAAGACCAGCCTGGGCAACAAAGAAAGACCCCATCTCAAAAAGAAAGAAAAACAAAATAACAAAAGTTTGAAGTTCATAATTCCAATTCTCTGAGAAACAAACTCATGAAAATGAATTTCCAGCTCAGGTAATAGAGTTGCTCTTTTTCAAATTTGTTCTGCTCTTTCTTCTCTGGCCAATACAATCACAATCCCTAAATTAATCTTTGCAAGATGTACAGAGAAATGACTAGGGCAGGAGTGGCAACTGAGCTGGACCTTATGGGCTCTCTTCCCCATCCAGCCTTAAGGAAGTACGTACTCCTAATAAGGGAATATGTAAATACTTCTTTTAAAACACAGAAAAGCCACCACATTTAATAATTACTATGTTGTAGTTTCCAATGAAAGAAACTGGGAATCTAATCTTAACAGCTTTATCTCTGGGCACTTGGAGGTTATTTGTGACTTCAGTCACTTTGCTCAGTAGGATATAATGCTCAGAATGGGTAATTCGGGAATGCTTAGTATTTTTCAACTATGGATTTTGTATTGCTAGAGATAATATAACAGTTCTAGTAGATGTCATCTTGTCTTTCTGCCCATTTGTTTATAGTGTCAAAATTACCTATTTGCTAAATTAAGAAAAATTCTTCATGAAATTCTCTTATTGAAAATAAGATGTACTAATTTGTTCGCAAGTTTAAGTAAAAGACAAACCCCATTATATTTCATTGAGAGAAGGATGAAATGAACGGAAGTAAACAGTGCTTTATTTCCAATCTCGAGAAACTAAAGGATACTCCCTGAGAAAAGAAAAACAACCTTTCACACTCAACTCACTTCATTCTCCTCCACTCTCTAAGGCTCTATTGTGGGCTCGCTCTGCTTAAGTTTTCTCCCTCATCATTTTCTAACACACGATACAGTGTGTTATCTGTCTCCACTATTATGTAATGCACTAGGGCAGAAGTTTTGCTTTTTTCACGGCAGCATCTAAAGTACTGACAGTACACAGCAGGTGCTCAAGAAATATCTGTTGAATGACTAAAAGTGAATCATTTCTTCAGGAGAGACCTGCTCACGATATGCCAAATAGGCTGAAGGCTAAAGAATACAGTATAATAGCAGTCTAATATATATATATTATATATATGTATGTATATATTTGAGACAGAGTCTCGCTCTGTCGCCAGGCTGGAGTGCAGTGGCATGATTTCGGCTCACTGCAACCTCCACCTCCCCGGTTCAAGAGATTCTCCTGCCTCAGCCTCCCGAGTAGCTGAGACTACAGGCGCGCACCACCACGCCCAGCTAATTTTTTTGTATTAGTAGAGACGGGTTTTCACCACGTTGGCCAGGATGGTCTCGATCTCCTGACCTCGTGATCCGCCCACCTTGGCCTCCCAAAGTGCTGGGATTACAGGCGTGAGCCATCGCGCCAGGCCTACAAAATATTTTAATGTTAGCAATAGCAAGGCTCAGGTGGAGGCAACATCTAAGTTCATTATAAACAATTAGCGATGCATTGAGTTAAACAACAAAGAAAGCCTGAAATTCCACTAGCAATAATTCCGCACGCGTTACGGAAACACCTAGACGGGGACTGTTGTCAGGTTTGAAGGCTCCTCCGCTTGCTAAAACTTCCAGCACTAGAGAGTTTATTAAACTTCTCCTCCAAAGCAATGTGCCCTCACTGGCTCCTCCCCTTGAGAATCAACCTCGAGATCTAGCATCTATTTTGCAAACGAAGACAGCAGGAACGGGCGGGCTAACCGTCGCAGTCACTGCCTCGGCGCTCCTCCCCCTCCAAGGCCAGCAAGTTGCGGCACTGGGGGAAATGGCCGCGGCGACAACTTCCTCGAGTTCTCTCGGGTCATCGTGAACTTGGGCACCGAAACGAGGATCCACCCCCTCCCCACCAAAGTGCGGGAGGGAAAAGAAGGCTAGCCAGCGAGAAATTTTGCCCCACAAATCCGCCAGCAGCAGTGGCGGGAACCCTCAACGGCAGCGACCCCGCCGCTGGCCTCGTGCGCAGCTGGTCCCCACTCTCGCGCGGCGCTCCCTGATTGGCTGCTGGCGGCGGGACGGGGCGGGGCGGGACGGCACGTTGCCGCTGCGCCTCGGGCCTGTGCGGGCCGACCTCCTTCACTTTCCCAAGTCCGCACTGACTGGCTTGGGTGCACAGCCAGTGCTAGAGTGTCCGGGTCCCGCCTGGGCCACAGGCGGGCCCCTGCCAGGTCTCTCAGACCTTCCGGTCCTCGCTGACCAGTCGGGGAGTGGAGGCGTCGACCGCCCTGGGAACTCCTCGCCTTGGGCGGCTGGGTCGAGTTCGGCCGGAGGGAGCGTCAAAGACGCTGCCTAGCCCAATTTCGGCGGGAAAGCGGTTTATCTGCTCGGACTCCGCTGGGTGTCTGGCTGCCCGCCGCTTCCCGAAACATCCATGCCTGGGGGACCCTGGCCCGTCTACACCCAGTCCAGGCCCCGTGGCGGCGCCTTCCTGACCCCCATGACACAGCCAGACGAGGTCTGCGGGCGGGCGGCTCCTGGCAGCGGTCGATGGGGCACCTGGCCACGTTTCTTCCCAACCAGATAGCGAGCGTTTGGGGCCTTCACCTCGCCCTCCAGGCCCTCAGGGACAGGCTCCACGCTGCTCCTTCTCCCCGCTACCCCGCGCCCTGGGGCCCTGATCGCTGTACTCACCGGCCCGGACTCGGTTTCCATCTTCCTCTCTGCTCTTCAGAGACGCGGGGTAGGGAAGAGAAGCCTAAAGTTTGAAACCACCTTCACGCCAAGGCAGCAGCGCTGCTTGTCCTGCCTGGGACTCTCGCCCCCTGGCGGCGAGGATGGCGGTGGCAGCTGCAGGGGAGCAGGCTCGGACCCGGGCCCTGAACCTGCCACCTGGCGGGTGGGGAGAAGCGGACTGCGTCGCCTCGGGTGGCAGGTGGCGGTGCGGGCGGGCGCCGCAAGCCGGAGAGGGGCGCGGGCGGGCGAGTTTCCGCTGTGGCCCTGGGACTCCGAGCCGGGGCGTCTCAGGGGCAGAGCGCACGGCACAGCGGGGCGGGCGTGGGGCGTGCGGAGCGAGGGCTCGGTTCTGGGACCCCTCTCGCCTTCTCTCAGACGGCTGGGGAGGAGAGAGCGAGCGGTCAGGCAAAGCTCCATGCACGCCTTCCCCTCTCCTCCACTTGAGAAGATTCGGCCTCTGGGACTGGTGGGTTTCGAGAGGTTGAGGTGACCTTAAGGCTTTACTGAGGTGGAAGAAGCCGGTTGACGGGCGACTTCCGAAGACTGGTGTAAAGCGAAGAAGGTTCTAGAGTCAAACTCTGACTCTCGGGGCCTGACGCGCAAAACTCGGGGGCTCCCGAGAAACCGCGGACGCCGCTCTGCACCTGTTGCCGCCGTCACTCATCCCGCCAGGCGGGCGGGGCCGCGCGGGTGGCTTGGTCAGGACCTGCCATTCAGCCCAGTCGGGCTCCGGTGCTCGCCCCGGATGGCGCCCCAAGCGGGTCCCGGCTCCGCTGAGCACCTCCAGCAGTGAGTGGCACAGCCTCTGGAGGGGTCCGGGACGAAGCCACCCGCGCGGTAGGGGGCGACTTAGCGGCTCCAGCCTCCAACAGCCTTGGGATCGCCTTTGGAAGAAGATTGCGCTTTTTTTTAAATTAATGAATTAATTTACTAATTATTTTTATTTTTGAGACGGAGTCTCGCACTGTCGCCCAGGCTGGAGTGCGGTGGCGCGATCTCGGCTCACTGCAACCTCCGCCTCCCGGATTCAAGCGATTCTCCTTGTCTCAGCCTCCCGAGTAGCTGGGATTACAGGCGCCACGGCTAATTTTTGTATTTTTAGTAGAGACGGGGTTTCACCATGTTGGCCAGGCTTGAACTCCTGACTTCAAGTGATCTGCCTGTCTTAGCCTCTCAAATTGTTGGGATTACAGGCGTGAGCCGCCGCGCCCGTCCAGTTAACTAATTATTTAGACACGAAGGCTCACTCTGTCGCTCAGGCTGGAGTCCGGTGGTGCGATCACGCTCACTGAATTCTCGACCTCCTGGGCTCAAGCGATCCTCCCATCTCAGCCTTCTGGGTAACTGGGACCACAGGCAGGCCCACAACACCACGCCTGGCTGAAAGAAGACTGCTTTGTAAAGAATACGTATTTCTAGTAGGTAGCTAAAATGATTACAACTGGATAAACTTATAGTAATGATTATCATTATTATAGCTGCCATTTGTCAAGTACTCACTTTGTTTCAGGCACAATGCTTTATGATCAGTATCATTTAATCTTTTCATGCTCACAGCAACCTTTCAGATAGATGCTCCAATTATCGTCATAGTACGTGATGAAGCAGAGATTTGAAGGATAAGTAATTTGGTCAAGATCTAAAGCTGTAGGAGGTTTAACCCTCGTCTCCCCCCCACCCACAGTTCTTGATCATAACCATTTTGTCATATATTTTTAAAGAATCAGCAGTAACAACGGTTAAAAGTTACACCAGTAATAACTATTGTACACACTACTATAAAAGTTTGACTTTGGGTTACTTTGCCTTCAAGATATAGAATTAAAAAGAGAGTGACTATATTAATTTTTGATTTATTCAAAGATTAGCTCTTCATATTATTTTACCCAAAATAAAATGGGAAACAATTTTTGTTTATCTTACCCGAAGAATCCCTAAAGTCATTATACATTTCTGCATGCAATTTAAGCTCATTTTGTCAGGTTTAAGTCTGTGGAAATCGAGAATACAAACCTATTTAGATGAAAACTCATATTCTAAAGCATAGTAATCTTACTGTTCAATACCAGTAGAACTAATCTTCTTTGGGCATTTTTTTTCCTAGGACTGTTGATGGATTTGGGTAGATGTTACTATCCTCTCTTTCCCAAATCTTTTTTGACTAAAAACACTTATTTTCAAGAACTACATTCTCTTAAAAAATGTATTCAGCGCAGTAGGTGTTTAATCTGACAAAAATTTACATAATTTAGGGAACATTAACTGTATTTCAAGGCTGGTGTTGGGTACTAGAGGGGATATACTTTATTTTCAGTATGGCAGTTCTCTGTTCTGCCTCTTACTATTAATTCTTACACCAAAAGGAAAGTTCAGCTTTAAAACTTGGATAAACCACATAAAATTATGCAATGCACCCCAATTTAGTAGACACTTAACAGAGTTCCTATTCTGTGCAGTACATAATGGAATATAATATGGGAGATATGAAGATGAAGAACAGGGGTGTCCAATCTTTTGGCTTCCCTGGGCTACATTGGAAGAAGAATTGTCTTGGGCCACACATAAAATACATAAACACTAACGATAGCTTATGAGCTAAAAAAATAAATCACAAAATCTCATAATGTTTTAAGAAAGTTTACGAATTTGCGTTGGGCCGCATTCAAATGTGGCCCACGGGCCACCAGTTGGACAAGCTTGATGAACAAGGTCAAACCTCTGTTCTCAAAGCATTTTAAATCTAGAAGGATAGAAAAAACTAATTACTCCAAATAGTATAATATAAATACGCTTATAAGAAAATAAAATACAGGCATAACAAGATGAGTGATATATGAACAATGATCAACGGTCTGTGGGAGAACAGAGGATAGCATCATAGAGCACAATGTCCAGGGCTGGGTAAGGGCATCGTTAAGGCTGGAATGCTGGTCTGAGCAGAAAAATTGAGGGAAAGATACTGAGCCTGTATCATGTACCTAACGCTGGGCTAGCCACATTCTTTTTAAGTCTTAGTTCTCTCTTTTTCTTAGTCTCTCTTTTTCTCTCTCTCATTGGAAACCTGAGTCTTAGAGGGGTAAAAGTGACTCTCGTGGTCACATTGCTAGTAAGTGGTGGATGTCGTTTTCAAAACTTTGTTCCTTTTTTAAAATTATATTTAAGTTCTAGGGTACATGTGAACAATGTGCAGGTTTATTACATAGGTATACATGTACCATGTTGGTTTGCTGCACCCATTAATTCGTCATTTACATTAGGTATTTCTCCTAATGCTATCCCCCCACACCAGCCCCCCACCCAACAACAGGCACTGGGGTGTGATGTTTCGCACCCTGTGTCCAAGTGTTCTCATTGTTCAGTTACCACCTGTGAGTGAGAACATGTGGTGTTTTGTTTTCTGTCCTTGTGACAGTTTGCTCAGAATGATGGTTTCCAGCTGCATCCATGTCCCTGCAAAGGACATGAACTCATCCTTTTTTATGGGCCATTCCATGGTGTATATGTGTCACATTTTCTTAATCCAGTCTATCATTGATGGACATTTGGGTTGGTTCCAAGTCTTTGCTATTGTGAATAGTGCTACAATAAACATACGTATGCATGTGTCTTTATAGTAGCATGATTTATGTTCGGGCTCAGTGCACTTTGTCATGTTACTTATACTATGGCAATAAAGAGAATTTTATTCTGGAGACCTTTGTAAATAGGGACCATTGAAGATGATTGAACCAGAAAGTAGTATAATCAGAGCCAAATTTTAGGAAGATATTTTCATATCAGAGAAGAGTTTTTGAGGGGTACAGACTGGAAACAGATAATTGAATTTGGAGGAGAAAACAATTCAAGTGAAAAATAATGGGGACCTGAACAAAGGTGACAGGAGTGAGAATCAAACACTGGGAAAAGGTTAAAGAGATACCAGTGAGGAATTGAGACTGTTGGGCATGGGTGATGATGGAGAGGGATTGGTGAGGCTCATTCAGAAATCTGGTTTCACTGTATGAGAGATTCTGTTTACCAAGATAAACATAAAAGTATAGCACATTACAAATTGCAAACCTAAACATCCCATTTTCTTAAGTTTTCTACCAGCTTCCCAATGTTTCTCATCTTTTTTCTTCGCACAATCTGTTCAGAACATAGTCTTTGTTTCAGGGATTTACCCAAACCTACCCTTCTTTCTTGCCTTTCCTAGTTGACAGTTCTTCCCTTCTTGCGTCTTGAGTTTTCTAACTTCAGATTCTAGCTCCTAATATCTACTTCTGGCTCTCATTTTCTTGATAACCCTTTGGATGCATTCTCTAATTTATAGATGTGGATAACTATTTTGTGCCTCCTGTGGGCAGGCTTTATGCTATGGCATGGGATACAGCAATGATTAAGGCCTAGTTCTTGCTCTGGTAGCAAGACCTAGTGGCAGCCTGTGATCTAGTGCAAGAAGCAGCTAAGCAGCCTGTGGCCTAGTGCAAGAAGCAGCTAAGTAAGTAAAAAGTTTATACATTCATCGTGCTAAGCATGGCAGTAGAAGAGTTGCCAGGTACAGAGATAGCCCAGACCAGGAGTGATTTAACTTGGTAGATAAAACAACATGAAAAGACATGTTTAGAAGATGCCTCTGTTTCCATTTTATTTTTTTTTCTTGTTTCCAGATCTATTAACTTATTGTTTCATTTTGGAGGATTTTAGGTGCTTTCTTTTTCTCTGTAACAGTTGGATGTTTGAAATAGGAGAGGTGAGGGATAGAGTTTAAAAAAATGCCTTAAGGAAGCAAAGAGGACAGCTCAGATCTTCTTTTCTCCTACAGGGAACACAACACTTAGACTTGGAGAGGGTGTTACAGAGATGAAGACTAGAACAATATTTGATTTATTGGATTTTTTTTGGTAAAAATTAGTTCATTTATTTGCTTATGCTGTTTACTATGAGCACTACTTAGATACAAGAACATACAATATAGAACCTACTGCGTAGCATAAAGTATGAACTCAAAAAATATTTGTAGAATAAGGGAATAAATGAACACATAAGCCTCACCCCATACTACACTTTATCTAAGTCCCCACCATTTGATTCTTACTTTAGACACTTGGACCATTAAGAGGCTCACCAGCTGGACTGTCCTCTAATCCTTATCAGTAGAATGAGATCAGATACTTTCTTGTCCTTAACTCCCAGAAGTGAATTTGGACATGTTTAACTGTAAAGGAGTTTTAATTGTGATGATTAGTAAGAGGTGGCTTTTTTTTTCATTAAGATATAAACTAGGAGACTTCTTGGTACTTTAGACAGGCTAGCTCATGGCTATAACACAGCTGTCCTTCTAGACCACTATGACATCCTTCTGGATTAAGAGTGAAGAACAATTGATTATTGCCAGATAACCTTTTTCTTTGTTCCTTTCCCCCTCAATGGATATGTGGATTCTAAATTTTAATTGATTTCTCCTGATTGATTTTCCCATTAGCAATTTATGAGAGTACAGATTCCTTTTCATTGGCACACTGTAAGTTCTCACTCTTGGAAGCTTCTGCCAGCCTGGTGGTAGGCAAATCTAAAAATCTCACTGATTGGTCCTTTAATAGCTCTGATGTTCTGTAGTTCTTTTTTTTAATTGACAAATAAAAATATTTTATAAATGCATAATTGTATATATTTATGTGGTACAATGTGATATTTTGATATATGTATATATTGTGGAATAATTAAGTCAAGCGAATTAACATATCCATCATCTCATCTGCTTATCATTTTTCTTGTGGCGAGAACATTTAAAATCTACTCTTTTAGCAATTTTGAAATGTATCAGTAAAACTTATTCATTCTAAGTAAAATTTTGTACCCTTTGACCAATGTCTTCCCTTTTTCTGTTTCTATGAGTTTGACTTTTTTAGATTCTCTATGTAAGTGAGATCATGCAGTATTTGTCTTTCTGTGCCTGGGTTATTTCACTTAACATATTGTCCTCCAGGTTCATCTATATTGTTGCAAATGACAAGATTTCCTTTTTAAAGGCTGAACAGTATTCCATTGTGTACATATACCACATTTTCTTTACCCATTTATCTGTTGATGGACACTTAGATTGCTTCTATATCTTGGCTTTTGTGGATAATGTTGCAGTGAACATGGGAATGCAGATATCTCTTTGACATACTTATTTCAGTTTCTTTGAATGTATAGCCAGAACTGGGATTGCTGGATCATATGGTAATTCTATTTTTAGTTTTTTGAGGAACCTCTGTACTGTTTTTCAAAATGACCGTATAAATTTACATTTCCACCAACTAGGCTTCCCTTTTCTCCATATCCTCACCAACGCTTATTATCTTTCACCTTTTTGATGATAGCCTTATAACAGGTGTGAGGTGATACCTCATTGCAGTTTTAATTTGCATTTCTTTGATGATTAGAGATGTGTGTCAGGTCTTATTCATTTTTGTACACTGTGAACTTAACTCTATAATGACACATAACAGGCATTCAATATTTTTTCTTAAACTATTGAGGTAGAGCAGTAGTACCCCAGGGATATGGGAATAAAACATTAGAGCTCATATTTTTGTTTATCCAAATTGATAAGAAGTAAATCAAGCTTTGCTAATGTTTGATATGTAGATTCCACTCTTACCCTTACTTGGTCCATATATGAGTAAAAGTATTTTGAGGGAAGATTGGGAGTTCTAGAACATGGAGAACTTGACAGCTCCAACTCATTGCCTGGTCCATTAGCCCAGCTAAATGAATTTTAAATTATGTTGTGTTAGTTTGAATTAAACTAACTCAAGATGGATGCATGGCTTAAATATTCCAGAGAACATAAATCAAAGATAATTCTAGTGAACATTTCAAAAATTACAGAGCGTATCCTTCTTCTATTCTTACTACAAGCACGTCCTCAGCCACATCACGAAGTAAAAACAATGACAATATATCTTATAAGAAGTCAGCTCCCCAAAATTGACTTTTTAGTATGTGGATGTACACCCTCTTCCGTAAGCAACAGAAGGCCCTAAATGGATATTGTGTCTTAAGATATTAGCTAATGGTGGTATAAAGCCATCACCATTAGCAAAACATTTTAAAGTAATACTTGCTTCATCTTCTTAAAACTCTTTGGTGTATGTTTTATAATGTGCATAAATACCAATATAGAGACATAGTAAATGATGGGCATCTTCAAAAACCAACAAGAATTTGCAAACACAATGTGTGGAAACTCCTACAGAAGAGCATGGTCCTCAAGATCTGCTTTTTTTTTTCTTTTGTTCTAGAAGGTGGAGGAAATACACACTTAAAAAGATGTAAATATAGTACACTAGGTATAAAAGGTATTAATGGAGAATAAATGGTAACTTGAGGGTTTTGGAAACATTTTCTGGAAAAGACAATGTCTGAAATGAATTTTGAAGGAGTGATGGTTAGCTCAAGGAAGAGATGTGGGAAAGGGATTTCATATAACTAAGAGGTGAAAGCATGAAATGCATTTAGTATTCAGTGGATTTCAAGTAGCCTAATAGTCCTAGAGTGTGAAAGAAGAGAAGTGGTGTAGTCAGAGAGGATTCCAGGGATGTAGATAGGAGCCATGGCCATGTGTGCCAAAGAGCCTGGACTCTATTCAGCTGGCACTGGGAAGCCAATAAAGCTTAATAGTGGGAAGTCAGATATGTACTTTACAGAAATCCCTCTATCTACAATATAGAGGGAAGATGGATATTAGAACATAAAACATGGTCACTGTAATCAACTTAATTGGTATTGGATGGGAATCAGGACAATCCAAAAGTAGATTGAAGTACATGTAGAAATGTGATATATGACAAGAAGGATAATTCTATTCAGTGAGGAGACAATAGGATTATTTAATAGTGTTGGCACAAATAGACATTCATCTGGAAGAAAATAAAAATAGACCCCCATCTTATTTTTAAAAATTTATTTGACACTTATACACACTCATTAACACTTATATAAATATAAAAACCAAATTTAGAAATAAATTATAAACAGACCAAATACATAGTTTCAAAAAGCAATAAAAATCTTGCAGAAAAAGGTAGGATTTACATGTACAATCTAGGGGTGGAAAACTGCATCTTAATCAACAATGGAGACTCAAAAATTATAATCGAACTGATAGACATTTTTTGATTCTGTGAAAATTAATATAATGTGTAGGCAAAAGTTTCCATAAAGTCAATAAAGGATTATTCTAGATAACTATTAATGTAGATGACATAATAAGGATAATATTTACAATGTGCTGATTGAGTTCTCTGGGAAGCATATGGAGTTAGGGGTGCAAAAGGTTTATTGGGGAGTAAAATATTTGGGGGAAAAGGGAGGAGCAGGTGGTGCCATCAATTCTGTTACAAGCTGACTCAGCCAGCCAAGTGGGAGCTGTGGAGGAGCAAGGATGTCTGTTGGTGGAGTCCTGTGATGGTGGAAATGGAGAAGGGCACGCCCTCAGCTATCACTGCCTCACTCATTCATTGGCCATGGGCTACCTGAAGAAGACCTTTATGATCTTGGTTCAAATTTGAGGTGGACCCTGAATAAGTGAATAGCTGCAGGCTGTCAGTGAATCTTACTCCTCGCAGCTGGTGACTGAGTCCTTTATCGTAGCAGGGTCTGGGTGTGGCAACTCCATGTTTGCCATAAAACTCTTACAAAATCCTGAGAAAATGGCATTTGATCCAATAGAAAATAGGGCAAAGCACATTTGTAGATAATTTACTGAAGATCAAGACCAAATGGCCAAGAAACATTGGAAACAATGCTTAGTAATCTGGAAAGTGAAAATTAAAATAACAATAGACTATAACTTTATACCTGTAATAGTCACAGAAATTAATGAGAGCTACAGTACCTTTTAAGGTGGAATGTGAAGTATTGTAGCTCTTTGGGAAAGCTATCAGGCATTATCTATCAAAGGTAAATATACACCTTAGACCCTAAAATTTGACTCCTGGGAGTCTATCTTATACAAATAAAACCTTTGGTTCACAAATATGTGTATAAAAATGATTTTTACAACATTATTTGTAGTTGTGAAAAACTAGAAATAAATTGAATACCCTAAATAGGGCAATGGCTGAATGAATTATGATATATTCACACCATGGAAATACTATGCACTTATTTAAAAGAATGAATAAGTAGCTATTGCAGAAGAGGTGGTGAGATTTTTTACTGGCTCTTATTGAATGAAAAGAGAAAGATGCAGAGGAGTATTAGATTACTCTGTTCTCACATTGCTGCAAAGATTCTATCTGAGACCGGGTAATTTATAAAAGAAAGAGGTTTAATTGACTCACAGTTCAGCATGGCTGGGGAGGCCTCAGGAAACTCATGGTAATGATGGAAGGGGAAGAAAATATGTCCTTCTTCACAGGGTGGCAGGAAGGAGAATGAATGCATACCCAGTGAAGGGGGAGGCCCCTTTTAAAACCATCAGATCTTGTGAGAACTAACTCATTATGGTGAGAACAGGATGGGAGAAACCATCCCCATGATTCAAGTATCTTCACCTGGTCCTTCCCACAACACATGTGGATTATGGGAACTACAACTCAAGATGAGATTTGCATTGGGACATAGCCAAACCATATAATTCCACCCTTGGCTCTTCCCAAATCTCATGTCCTCACAGTTCAAAACATAATCGTGCCCTTCCAACAGTTCCCCAGAATCTCAACTCATTCCAGCATTAACTCAAAAGTCCAAGTCCAAAATCTCATCTGAGACAAGGCAAGTTTCTTCCATCTATGAGTCTGTAAAATCAAAAGCAAGTTAGTTACTTCTTAGATACAATGGGAGTACAGGCATTGGGTAAATACACCTGTTCCAAATGGGAGAAATTGGCCAAAACAAAGGGGCTACAGGCCCCATGCAAGTCCAGAATCCAATAGCGCAGTTACTAAACTTTAAAGTTCCAAAATGATCTCCTTTGACTCCATTTCTCACATCCAGGGCACACTGATGCAAGAGGTGGGTTCCCATGGCCTTGGGCAGCTCAGCCTCTGTGGCTTTGCAGGGTATAGCCCCCACCTCCTGGCTGCTTTCACAGGCTGGCATTGAATGTCTGCAGCTTTTCCAGGTGCATAGTGCAAGCTGGATCTACCATTCTGGGGTCTGGAGGATGGTGGCCCTCTTCTCACAGTTCCACTAGGCAGTGCCCCTGTGGGGACTCTGTGTGGGGGTTCCAGCCCCACATTCCTCTTCTGCACTGCCCTAGCAGAGGTTCTCCATGAGGGCTCTGCCCCTGCAGCAAACCTCTGCCTGGACATCCAGGAGTTTCCACACATCCTCTGAAATCTAGGTGGAGGTTTCCAAACCTCAAGTCTTGACTTCTGTGGGCCCACAGGGTCCACATGTGGAAGCTGCCAAGACTTGGGGCTTGCACCCTCTGAAACCATGGCCTGAGCTGTACCATGGCCCCTTTTAGCCATGGCTAGAGTGGCTGGGATGCACAAAACCAAGTCCCTAGGCTGCACACAGTAGGGGGGCCCTGGGCCTGGCCCACAAAACCATTTTTTTCCTCCTAGACCTCCAGGCCTGTGACGGAAGGGGCTGCTGCAAAGGTCTCTGATATGCCCTGGAGACATTTTCCCCATTGTCTTGGCAGTTAGTATTTGGCTTCTCATTACTTATGCAAATTTCTGCAGTGGGTTTGAATTTCTTTCCAGAAAATGGGTTTTTCTTTTCTACTGCATCATCAGGCTGCACATTTTCCAAACTTTTATGCTCTGCTTTGCTTTTAAACATAATTTCCAATTTCAGATCTCTCTCAAGTTCAAAGTTCCACAGATCTCTAGGATGGGGGCAAAATGCCACCAGTCTCTTTGCATAGCAAGAGTGACATTTACTTCAGTTCCCAACAAGTTGCTAATCTCCATTTCAGGCCACCTCAGCCTGGACTTTATTGTCCATATCATTATCAGCATTTTGGTCAAAGCCATTCAAGTCTCTAGGAAGTTCCAAACTTTCCCACATCTTCCTGTTTTCTGAGCCCTCCAAGTCTCTAAGAAGTTCCAAACTTTCCCACATTTTCCTATCTTTTTTTGCATCCTCTAAACTGTTCCAACCTCTGCCTGTTTCCCAGTTTCAAAGTTGCTTCCACATTTTTGGGTATCTTTATAGCAGCACCCCACTTTACCGGTACCAATTTACTGTATAAGTCTGTTCTCACATTGCTTCAAAGATACTACTGAGACTGGTCATTTATAAAGGAGAAAGGTTTAATTGATCACAGTTCAGAATTGCTGGGGAGGCCTCAGGAAATTCACAATCATGGTGGAAGGGGAGGCAAACATGTTCTTCTTCATAGGGTGGCAGGAATGTGAATGAATGAACACCAAGTGAAGGGGGAAGCACCTTATAAAACCATCAGATCTTGTGAGAACTAACTCACTATCATGAGGATAGGATTGGGGAAACTGCCCCTATGATTCAGTGATCTCTACCTGGTTCCTCCCACAACAAGTGGGGATTATGGGAACTAAAATTGAAGATGAGATATGGGTGGGGCACATCCATACCATATCAAGTATATATAAGATTATCTCTCCCCCTCATTTTTTTCTGCTAAACAATGACAAAATATACTTTGTTTATGTGTGTATATATATACACACATATACATATATATAGATGAATGTTAACTTGAGTTACCTTGCAAGGAGTGGGGAGGGTTGATGTGGGTGGAAGAGGGAAGATATGTCCAAGATAGGCAAAAGAAGAACAAATTGTACCAAAAAAGCATACATATGATCTCATTATGCTATAATTTCTAAACCTAATAAGAAAGGCAGAATCCGGGCTAACACAGCTTGCAGTAAAGAGATAAATGAGAAAAATGGGTCACAGAAACGGAAATCATTATATGCAATTTTATTGGATATATAAAAGTTTTTAGTTTGTACCAGTTTACCAGATGCCAGAAATATTTACTGGCTACATGTAAATCAAACGGTATCTGGCCATATGAACTGAAAGCATGGTTGCGGAAAGCACAGGGCTTTCAGTAAACTTACATATCTCTATCACTCAGCAGAGGCTAGGTTATATTACGTAACAAATGACCCTCAAATCCAAGGGGTTTACAACAAAGGATGCTTTATTCCTCATGTTACGTGTCTATTATAGATTGGCTTCAGTTCTGCTCCATGCCACTTTCACTCAGGATTCAGCCCCTATCTGGTAACAATCTCGAGGCTGAGAAAATGAGATCATAGTTAAATTTATGCTGGCTTTTAAAGCTTCTGCTTAGAAGGGGGTTCTTTCACTGGTCAAAGCAAGTCACATGGCTGAGCCCAATGTCAATGGGATGAGGATGTATGACCCTCCTCCAGGGAGGATCAGTAAAAATCCCCCAGGGTATAAAGATCTGCTTTATGACAAAGAGTGTTAATGAAGTGTTTCCGTGTGATCACAGTAGTGAATGTTATTAATGATTGGTGGATTAATGAGTGGTGAGAATTAAGATGAGAAATAAGAGGAAATACATTGTGTATGCTACTTTTTATAATTAAATAAATGCTATTTTTATTATCCACTGGGTGTCAAGTATAAAGACACTCCTTTTGATTTTTTTGTTTCAATCACAGATCACAGACCATCTCATCACATTTTCATAAAACAAAGTAAAATCTCTTTAATCCATATTCTGAATATAGAAAAATTATGGTAGGCAGAAGGGTAAAATTTTATCTACATATTCTATTTTTCTGAATTTTAGAATTCATAGTAGTTTATTGATGAGAAATATAATGATCATCACAAATCAGAAAACATATTCCTTCCTTTATAAATTATAGTATAAAATAGTACTGTTTTGTGCTTTTTGCCCAGAGTTTAAGTATTTGCTTGTCAAAGAATCTTCCAAATAGATTTTATCTGCAGCTATCAGTTTAGTTATTAAAATTTCATTTTGGTTAGGAGAAAATTTGAAGAAAGTGCTGCAACCTCTTATTACACAAAATGTACAGTGCTTCTTACTTGTTATTCTATTTCACAAGTTAAATTAAATTTCAGTCCTTTACTGTTGTCTAATATTTCAGATGTTTCCTACAACATACTTAAACAAAATTTCAAAAACAATTGTAACATTATCTGAAATGTTTCACCAGTACAATTTATACAGAACAGTGAATGGCAAAAGCCCCAAGTGTGGTTCAACAGCTGTTGCTCCGGTACTGTGGGCTGAGTAGAGGCAGTTGTATCCATGGTGACCTATATGACTTAGTGAGAGTGGGAACTGCGGGATTCTCACAGGGGTTAATGACAGAGCAAACGCTGGCAAGCCAGCTTGCATCAGGCATTTGGCCTCAAATGGGTTTTTTTTTTGTTTTTTGTTTTTTTTTAAAAGAAAGGATTCACTTTTTCTAACTCCTCATTTTGTAAAGCAGACAAACTTCGTATCATGCTTAACAAAAGAGCGATATACCTGAAAACTAACTCAGAAAAAAAGGGCTTACAAAACAAACTATACTTTACTTTTGTCCTATATTTTAATGTAAAACGTGCATTATGATTTTATATTTATTCAAATATTGCACTCTGCTTCTTCCTCCCAAAAGGTTTAAGGTAGACTAGAACAAAGGCGTATCAATAAAGTCTATAAAATAGGTGTAAGAGTCTTACACATTATGAGTGGAAAAAAGAAGTGCATTAGAAAAGGAAATATGACTCTGCAGTTTCTTCCAATGGGCCCTGTGACACCAAAAAGCATTAATAAACTTCATACCTTGGTATAAGTTGGAGGATAAAAACCCCATCATCGTGTAGGTGATTTATATTTGGGGAATGTACCTGGGATTTGGAGGCTGGAGGGGAGGGGGAACCTACTGTATATTCACTTCTGCATTGAAAATGTCAGGCATTGGGTGTATATCTGGTTTGAAAAGATTTCTGTCATAACTTTGTACCTGGAAAAGATTCCGGTTGTCAAATAAAACAGAGAATCAAGTTTTTATGGGGGCCTTATTTGTGCCATTTCAGTGGTACTTTTCGTAAGTGCCTCTGGCTTCTGCATAAGTTGGGGAAAAAACCGTGACATGAGCTCCCACTCCAGGATCCATGTCAAAGTAAGTTAATACATAGAAAATAAATCAACACTGTCTATTTTTAAAAGACCTTTGCCATGCACAATACAGACTACTACCAGATGATTGGCCTGGAGCTTCTGATAGTGCCTTAGCCCCAGGGTCTTCATGGGGTAATTCCTGTGGGAATGGTGTTAATGGATAGAGGCCTGCAGACAGTAGAGATTTCTCAACTTCTGAAAGAAGCAGCAGTAATCAGACATTGAAGAACATTGGCTGTAATTAAAGATTTCTTAGATTTATTGCCTCTCAGTACTTTAAAGATTTATTAAACTGGGGAATCTAGACCTATTATAAGCAATTTGTAACTTCTCATTTTTGTAGGACTGTTATAATGGAGCACACTTTACTTGTTCTTTGAAATAAGATTAGTTGATTTTTATGTTTTAGTTACTGAAATTTCTTAATTCCTAATATAAGTGACAAAAACTTTCAGGAAAAAACTTGAATTTCAAAGAGGTCAGATATCAAGTTTTGCTTATCTTTTATTGACTTGTATGTATTTACTATAATATTCACTCTACAAATTACCCTGCAAATCCTGTTTTCTTGAGCTGCAAGACAAAATGATCACCATGTATACTGGGGAGGGCTATGACTGCATGTAAAGATGCATGCAACTTAACTGAAAATGCTGTATGTCCTCTTCTTTGATTACGTGCAATGCGTCTTTTAACTTAGGAGAACTGTCTCAATATAAAAATATTTTTCTTACACATATGTGAATGAGATGATAAATGTGTTTCCTCACGCACTAATGAATCAGTCATACTGGTGGTCCATGTTGATGACATAAAGGTCATGCCGATGTTGAGAGAAGAGGTTATCATGGTTAATATGAGTGGTCTCAGATCTGGAGTGGCTCTTCATTCTCCAGGGCAGCTACTGGACTTGTATCTTATGAGAGCTTTGGGTAGCAGGAAGAATGCAGGCTTTGAAGTCACTAATATGGCCTCAAATGCTGGTTCCTTCACTTCCTAGTTGGCTCTAACTTCAAGCAAGCTACTTGACCCTTTTGATCCCCAGTTTTCTTATCTGTGAAGTGGAGATCAGAATACTGTAGAGAGGATTATCTGGTACATAGAAAGCAGTTATCAAAGAGATAGTTCTTTTCCTCCCACTATGACTTCCTGGTAGTATATGGAAAGTCTTAATATTCTCACTGGTTTTTTCTCAGGCCCAGGGTTCTGGACTTCCCTGGCTGGAAGGACTATATTGACATATCTACTAGTCTTTTAGTCTGGTCTAGGTATTTTCAGGACTGCTAGAACTTGCTTAGTTCTTATTGGTTGTATTTCAGTCTAATTCTAGATTTCAAGTCATTCCAATTTATAAGTGCCCTTCTTCTGAGATTTGTAGCTGCTTGGTGTGGATCTGTTCTGATTTCTGCTCTAAAATGGAACTCTAGGATCCTTGAGGATGAGAAGTTCTACCATGCAGACAGTGACAGAACCATTTTTCTTTATCAGATTGATTATTTTATTTAGTCACAGGACTGCAAAAGTCCTCTGTCCATAAATATTTATTGAGCACTTACTCTGTTCCAGACATAGTTCTGGGAGCTGGAGATACAGCAATGAATAAAATCGCAAGGTCTTTAGGCACATGGAGATTGCATTCTACATTTCAGTGAGGCAGAGATAGGGGGAAAGTAAAACAGAATATGTAAGTAAACAATTCCATGGAAAAGACAGTTTGTTCACAGTGATAAAATCCTGTGAGAAGACAAAACACAATAATATGAGTGACATGGTATGTATTGAGGGTTGTAGGGGCAACTTGAGATTTGTAGTTAGAGAGTCCTTTCTGACGTAGTAACATTTGAATTTCCTGCTTATGACTATTATTCACATCTTACCTTCCTACCCCTGCTCACCCCCAAATTCCAATCTGCCAATCTAGCAATTGTCACCATGACTTGGTAAAAGGTTGGGAGGCAAGAATTGTAGGTGACAGCTATTTGGAAAGAGGGACTGTTAATGCAGGGGTAGGAATGTGCCCATGGCTGCTGACTTAACTGAATCTAGCTAGTCTCTTCTCTCAGTTTTTGAAGTGGGTCCACAAAGCAGAATCTGCTCCTGGCTAGGAGCAAGTACATAGGAAGGGTTTTTTTTTTTTCAATTGCAAACATGAGTATCAGGAAAAGCCTTCTGAGCTTATGCTGGAACACAACAATATAAATGACTTGCTAGATTAGGGTCCAACTAGTTTATCAAAGCAGAGTAATTTAGACAACAACCTTTATGGATAGAAGCTCAGAGCAAAGGAATCAGAGGGGTGTGTGTGTGTGTGTGCACTTTCACATGAGGGTGAGAGGGAAGGATGCCAAGGAAGAGAAAAGAGTCCAACTGGACATTGTCTAGTTGAAAGATAAAACATTTTGCAAGTTATATGCTGTACTTTCTGGCCTCTGTTTTTTTTTTTTTTTTAATCACTGACCTTGAATGTTTGTTAATAAAGTGATGCTAGTTTTAATATTTGTAAAAAATAAATTATTATCATAATGGTACACAAATCTGTAGGATGAGGAACTTATAAATGACATTAATATCCTATAACAAGATGATGAGTGAGATAAAGGCAGTTTTACATTTTTCAGAGGACAACCGAAGAATGGGACTTTTATTAGAGTAACAAAGAAAAATGAAGCACTGACAACTGTAAATGACAGAAGTCAAATGTAATAATAGTTGAATATCAAAGAAAAAAATGATAGCCTAAAATAAGATATATTTCTAAGGATAGCAATTAAAAATATTTCCTATATAGCATAGACAGGAATTCCCTGAACTAAAGGAGATGGAAGACATGTATGGTTGTTTTAAGTCTGAGTACACTTTATTTTCTTCCTCTAGTCTGTGCGTTATAAAGGCATACCTGTTGAAAAGGAAACTTTTGTTGGGTTACCCCTCCTGTCTTTTAAAGATGAGGGGGAAAAAGAAGCCTTTGCTGTTATGGATGCAGTTCTCAGAATCTCACTAGAGGGTGGTGTTGGTTCTAAAACCAGAGGTCACTACTCCTCTCTACAGTACATTCATTACTAGGCTGCATTTATGTTTAAAGAAAAGGTAAAGTCAAGCCTTCTCAGTATTCCCTAGTAGTTAGTAAATGTCAAATCTGAAACCTCCCAAGTGCCCCTGCCAGTTCTGGCTGGTTGTAGCCCAGAGGAGACAGATAAAGTAGTGAAGAGATTATCGGAGGAGTTGGGTGGCGGATTCTAATTTTGGCTCCTGCACTAACTAGTAGACAAGGCTCCCTGGGCCTTTGTCTCAACTGTAAAACAAAAATGATGTCCTAGTTGATCCCTAAATCCCCATACGTGTCTAAAATTATGAGATTCAAACCAAACTGTTGGTCTAAAATGCTGAATAATTTCTCATGCTCTTAGCCAGACTAAGGAACAAGTAAAATCTCAAATTATTAAATTATTAATAATTAAGATACAATGTAATGTTACAAGTGAGGTTTAATATAGATTCTAATATCAAAGAAGTTTAAAATTAAAATGCCAAGTCTTTTGTCTTACCAGGGAGCCTTAGGGCCATGGTTTGCATCTGAGCATTCTGTGGATAATTTCAGAGACTTAACTCATCATCCAAAGATCTCTCCCTTCTTGGTTGCTAGCTTACTGGAAATGAGCAAAATATGTTTTTATATAGGATTATATAGAGAAAGGAGGCTGAACCATTGTCAAATAGGAATGTTTTAGGATAGAGACTAAACTCCCCACCTGCATTTCTCTGACTTGGATTGTATCTGTGCTTTGTTAAGAGTCAGTCTTTGGAGGGATTTAGTTGGTTCAATTTCCTTTCACCCTCATCTCCTTCATCTGACTCCCCTTCCTTGTTATATTTACTCACATTGCAGAATGACCTTAGAATCCTTTCCTGGAACCTGAAGCAAATTATGGAACCCCAAGATCCCAGTAAACCCTAGTTTATCTCTGCATGGACTTGACTTCTAAGAATTGGCCTG
This sequence comes from Pongo pygmaeus, assembly GCF_028885625.2. Lineage (NCBI taxonomy): Eukaryota > Metazoa > Chordata > Mammalia > Primates > Hominidae > Pongo > Pongo pygmaeus. The sequence goes on from NC_072384.2 coordinate 97,825,829, forward strand.
AGAGCCTGCAATTAACCTCTGACCACGCAAAGCTTCACCCCGTCACCCCAAACGCTTAGACATTCATACTCAATACCCCCTTTCTTCCAGATTGCTTTGTTTGGCAGAAGAAGGTTTCTTTCTCCCCTCTCCTTCACCCAACCTGGATTTTGTTGCATCTCAGGCTCGTTTCGCAAATCAAAACTTCCTAAAATATACACAGAGCGCCTCCGGGTTCGCACACGCGCGCGCGCGCGTACACCTTGGCTCGAGTACACTAGCCCCGCTGGCCGGCTCCCAGTTGCAGAACACATTCCATTCTTCGCGGTCGGGCACACCCCTCCGCAGTGAGGATTGGTCGGGCCGAGCCCCCTCGGCGAGGCGAGGCTCCTAAGAGGCCCAGACGCCTGCCAATCCCCAAGGGCTGTCAAAACAAGTCTCCCTCCCTGTCACAACAGAGCTGAGTGGAGGCCGCCGCCGCCGCCGCCGCCGCACTTCCTGGGACCGCTGCGCCGCAGTCCGCGGGCAGGTGGCGGGTGCGCCCAGCCGCAGTCGCCCGGCTCTGGCCCCTATCGGGCAGCCGGCGTCCGGGCTTCAGAGGCTGCCTGGCTGGGCGCCCGGTGCCTTTTGTCTGGCGCAGGGCCGGCGTTTGCATCACATTTCGGCTTTTTCGCCTCTCCTTCTGCCTCCCGCTCACATCGTCTCCCCACTCCCGCCACCGTCCCCCGCCGGACTGCTAGCCTCCTAGACCAAAGCCCGAGGACGTCTCTGCCCGAGCGATGTCCCCTGTCCAGAAAGTTGCCGCCGCCGCCGCCGCCGCCGCCTCCGCCGCCGCTGCCGCCGCTGGGCGGTGAAACAAAGTCTGGCGGGGCCGCCTCCTGGTGCAGGAGCGCACCCGTGCCTAGCGGCTGGACTCCGCTGCCGGGCGTCCCGCTTTCCCCCGGGGAGCCCGAAACGCTCCAGGCCATGGCCGAGGGCGCGGCCGGCAGGGAGGATCCGGCGCCGCCCGACGCGGCGGGGGGCGAAGACGACCCCCGAGTGGGCCCGGATGCTGCCGGGGACTGCGTGACGGCGGGCTCTGGGGGCCGGATGAGGGAACGTCGCAGCGGGGTCGCACTGCCAGGCGCCGCGGGGACCCCAACGGACAGCGAGGCGGGCCTCCTAGAGGCGGCACGGGCGACCCCCCGGCGCAGCAGCATCATCAAGGTAAGCGAAGCCGCGCTGCACCGGGAGCGTGGCTGTGGGTGATAGGTGGGTCGGGGACCCGGGCAGGATGTGCGGTGTCCGGGGGCATCCAGGCTCAGCATTGTTTTCTCCCACCTCCTTCAACGCCAAACCTTCTTTCCTTATCCGGAGGTTCCCAGACTCAGCTGTCAGCCATGAGACGCACAAGTGACTTTTTCTCCCCACTGACGGCAGAGGAAAAGTTCCGCTCTGCGTCTTTGCGTTCTGATGGATGCTTTCCCTCATTTTCTCTTCAAGCTTCACTAAACTGTTGATGAAGGGAGGAAGGGAGAACTCAGGATAAATGCAGACCCACCGGATGGTTGTGCGTTGCTTTCCAATGAAGGGTTAGCTTTTCCCGTACAGTGAAGAAAATGCACAGCTTACTCTCAAGTGAAAAAAAAATTCCCTCTAGACTTAAATGATCCTGAAATCCCAAGATGTGTGAACTTTCCCGGTAGGGAGGCAGAGTTTTAAGTGGACCCTGCACCACAGTAAAGAGCGATGCAAGAGCCCAGAGTTTTTGTGCTGCAGAAAGCGCAACCGGAAAGCAATCAATCCCCCAAGCATTATCCCTGGTCCTTGTGGTTACCACCACATCCAGGGAAAACGCTTCCTGACACGCTAATCACCTTGCAGAATTTCTCTCCATCCATTTGGCAAGGAATTTGTAAACCTCTTTCCTCCCCTTTCTCTTTCCATCTTCCTTCCACTTGGGGCTTGTTTCTTCTGTTTGAGATTTCCTCTTTTGGGAGCATGACTTTGGGGTAAGGTTATTTAGGTAAGAACCCTCGCACAGGCTCTGGAAAAGGGCCTCAGTGTAAATGCATGTGAGTAATCGATCAAATGCATGTCAGATTAAAATTGATTTTGGTGGAGCAGTCAGTATAAAACGATGTGTATGTATGTATGTATATATATATAAGTATATATGTATGTGTGTACATACACGCACACATCCCTCAATGACAGTGAAAGATGCACTTTTACTTACTATTGAATTTATTGGGTTCACTAATATATTCAAAAGCTCTGTTCAGGGTTAAGCTGCGTAACCAGTGCATCATGCATGTTGCAAGCTCCCAGCACCAGCTTAGGTAGACTGACCACAGAATGTGGCTCCAATATAGTCTTTTTCCCAACACTGACACATGGAAGTTTAAAATCAGTGGAGAGGTTTCTATAATATATAAAGAAGAGTGGGTGGTAATTACAAATGACTTGTAGTAGTTTTTGTTATTTTGTGGCTTTTTGATTATGTAACAGGAGTGTTCTATTCTGGGTGTGAATTTGGACAAAGGGAAATTACTATTTTGTTTTTAACCCACAGGTCAGAAAGCACACTGTTTTGAAACTTAAAAAAATCACAATTAGGAAACACATACATTTTGGATTCTACTGTATTGATACTACATGGTGTCCTGTGTGTGTAAAACAGGCACCGCAAGAGACTTTAAAATATATGACAATAAAGAGCAAAGGGCTCTATAATGTTGTAAAAAACAAAAGTAATGGAGTATAAGAAATATATAAATTCTTGCAACTGAGTTTGCCACTTTTGAATTGTACTATGCTGGTTTATATTCTCAGAAGGGTCATTGCTGAGTAATGGTGACTCTTTTGTTTTGAAGTTTCTTTTTGTGACAAAAAAGGAGGGAGACAACAGAGTATTAACTTGATTTTCCCCCTATTTAATAGTAAATGCAATTAACATTTGGTAAATGGCCTTTAAAATTAAAGATATAGAAAATAAAGTGAATTATTATGTTAGGTTTTTATTGAAAAAGTAGCACATACATATAATTTAAAAAATCAAATGTTGCAAAGGAGTGTGAAGTAAAGACCCTCAGACACTCCACATTCCCACTTATGTAGTCCATCCTCGTAGATGTTAACACTTTCTTATGTATGCTTCCAAAATATTCCATGCATATGTAAGCAGATATATCTATATGTGTCTATGATGAACTATAGCATCTCCTGATTTCTACAAAAAAATCTGGCTAGAGTTTTACAAGTCTCATAGTTTTAAGCATTTTTGAAGCCTAGAGGGTAGTCTAAGGTCATTGTGATGAATAAACTAATCTTCAAGGGTAATCTGGTAGAGTCTTTGGTGGGCAGCAGTCATTGGGGTCTGTTCCCAGAGGCCTTAACGCCCTTCTAAGGAGAAAAAAAGGCAGGTGGTAGGCTCTGTTCCACTCCTTCTCTGAGATCAAGAACCTTTCTGTTGACATTCTTGAATCTGCTGCCCTGTGGTTTGTTCCGTTTAGCATAGTGAAAATGAGTTTCCAAAAAAAGTTTAGATCATATAAGAAATATATAGCACATGTTCTATATTGAGAGAAAATGCATTTTTCACAGTTTTGCCAAGAGTTTTTTTTTTTTTAATTTGGCACTGAAATGTACACAAAGAAGAAAAGCTTTAGTACATTTTATATTAATCAAAATATTAAATGCTGTTCCAAATAGCTGTAGTGCAGTAATAATTGATATTCATAACGGTGAGCCACTGAAAGGTTGTGAATCATCAAATATTAAATTCTTTTCAGCTCAATTTAAGGTATTGTTTCAGAATAGTGCTATCCTGCCAGAAAACAGACTGTCTTATATATTAATAAAAAGAATGTTTTTAGTAAATTTGCCCTCCATAATTTGTGAAAACGTGTTTAGTTGAAAAAACCATTTCCTTCTGAGCTGAGGAAAACAATGACAACATTTATCTGTATGCATCTTCAGAAATTCTTTCTACTGCCATTGTGTTTCTTCCCCCCATATAACCAATCCTAGGTTGAAAAACATTCAATGTGAGAATTAAATTAAGTTTTTAAAAAATCTGTCTACTTTTTCCTATGTTTTTCTGTGTGATTGTTTCAACAGCATTGACATTGATAAATGCTGCATGTTTTTTGGTAAGCGCATTGTTATATACCATAATAATGCAATAGAATCCATTTTAATTTCTTCTTGATGACTTGTGGTTTGAAATGACAAGTTGGATACCTGCAGTATTGATAATCTCTAACAGTTGTTTACTATTCTGCATTTGAATATATTTCTAATTAAGAAATAAGACCATTTATTTATCTGGTATTTGGTATCAAACTTATAGTATTTAAAATATTTAACATTTTAGATTATCACTTATAGCCCTATAATCTGCTGCCCTGTGGTTTGTTCCCTTTAGCATAGTAAAAATGAGTTTCCAAAAAAAGTCTAGATCATATAAGAAATACATAGCAAATGTTCTATATTGAGAGAAAATGCATTTTTCACAGTTTTGCCAAGAGTTTTTTAAAATTTGGCATTTAAATGTACACAAAGAAGAAAAGCTTTAGTACATTTTATATTAATCAAAATATTAAATGCTGTTCCAAATAGCTGTAGTGCAGTAATAATTGTAATGTTTTGGAAATAGGAAGCAGCATAGCTTATTTACTATATTAGTTGGTGGGAACTGAGCTACATATGTATTTTAAAAATAGCAGTTGATTTTTCTTCCATTGTATGTAACACATTGACGGGTTCTGCTTGTTTTCAACTTCCTTTTGTTCTACTTAAGAACAAATTCTCTAGGCAAGGAAGAATAGAAATTGTCACTTGGATCTCATGGACATGGGTGTGGGGGATGAAGATGGGAGTTGGGAATGAGGTGTTGAGACCAGCACTGGAGCAGCTACTTGGGTGTTGTTCATGTCTCATTATTTTATATCATGGCGAGTCTCACTCTATCATGTCATCGTGGGCTGGTATGGTGGATTTTTGAACTGAAGCCTCAAAGGTGCCCCTTGGATACCAGTAGACACCTATCAAGATTATGGCTTTCCTCAGAGAGGCAAGAGGAATGCTGTTCACATTAAGTGCCTACTACCATGAGTCATATACTAAACTAGGAGCTTTCGTACATTTGTATCACTTAAACCTCACAGGAAACTCTCTAAAGTATGGAAGGGAGGCCCAGAGAGCTACTGTTAAAATGTGGAGTGATGACTGAAAGTCATGTCTGCTTAATTTCAGAGTTTGTGCTCTTGGGCTGGTTCTCAGATTCAAGAAGTCCACAATCCATGAACACTTTCTAGGTTTGAAACAGCCCGAACACGTGAGATAGTGACAGAAGAGTATGCATCTTAGGTCCTACGGTTTGTGGAGTAAATTATCTTTTCTCAGCCCTCTTTCCTTCAGTTCAGAGCATTTAAAGGTTGATGATTCTAGAAAGGGATTGCAACCTTTTCTGTCTTTGGCTATTTTGTTAGGCCTGTGCTGTACTTGAAAAGGCAGAGCAATCTGGCAGGTGTTCTGCTTGGCGTTAATATATGGAGCTTACACCCTATTGTTTTACCCCAGGCCCACTTTCCCCATACCCCTGCAGACAGTGGAGTTTGTGAAGCATCGTATTCTCTTTTAGGCTGATAAGCAGGCAGAAAAAATACCTGGGTCATAGGAATATATATTAATCTAGGGGAGTAAGGAAATGGGGGAATCTTCTTTTGGAGCTCTGAAAGTGTGTGTGTGTGTGTGTGTGTGTGTGTGTGTGTGTGTTTAAATAGGGATGGTTATGAAGGGAAATTAAATGTGATTAAAAATTAGTTAAAAATTTAAGCACCCTATGGATTATATAGGCGTTTATAGATTGACCCGGGAATTAATCAGCATTTATAGATTTTATTCTCTACAAATATGTGTTAAAAGTTCCAAATAACCAACTTACAGATGGATTTTGGAGAAATAACCAGAGGAGCTGGCCAGCCTTTACTTTACCGTAAGGGTTGCTGAGAGTGTGCCCTGGGGGCTTCAGCTGTGGCTCTCCTCCCGAGATGTGATTTGGCTGCATGAATGGCATGAACCTCTTAGGTAGATTTGGTTTATGATCCCCACAACTTCAGTTAGAATATTACTTTCTGTCAAATTGCCGTGGTAACATGGTCACATTTTACCTTAGAAGTGGTTGCTTCTAATTGCAGGGTCTTTCTGTTGTGATTTCTTATAGCACCTCTCAAGAAAATGAAGAATAAACTTCAGGTAAAGAGCTTTGTCTTACTTTGATGAAAGGTTTTTGAAGTGTCTGTTGACTAGTGTTTGCTACTATTATCAGAATTTACAAAGTTTGTTTTCCCTTTTGGAAAATATATTAAGGCTAAAAAAAGTGTAAGTTAATTACATAGCCATTGAGGGGTTAAACATGCATTGTGATTGAGACTGAATAGTGTTTTCCCAATCTTTCCCTTTTTACAATGGAGAAAACAGTAATTAAATTTTGTACAGTAAAATGTCAATTGAACATTTATTGCCAAATAACACCTCAGGCACAGCAGGGCATTATGAAAAGATATCAGGAGACAGCTGACCTTACCTTGGTGCTACTGAACAAGCAATTCATTAACTGCTTCTAGGCAATGCCACAGCAAACTAATCAGACAGCGGCCCAGGCAGTAACTCAATGAAGGAATTGCGTCAGTCTTCTCTGCGCCCTCACTCAATTCTGTTCAGCTTTAATAACTGTGAATATTAAAAATAACTCCACATTCAGGAGCAATGTCCAAACTGAGATGTGCTTAACACTGTATATTTAAAAAAACCGATCCGACTTTAGATGCCTAGACAGAGCTAAGAGGCAGGATCTCAGCAACAGTAAAGGAGCCATTGGTTATAAGAAGGAGGGAGAGAATCATTGTGTTGGACTTTACATTGAAATCTAAGGTAATAAACTTTATTATAGTGAAACCTTTCGGTTCTGCAAAGTCTTAGTGTTTTAATAATGTAAAAGAGGTTTATTTGTAGTTTTGTTGACTCTTATTCACCTCCCTATCTATCCTAGGTCATCTGTGTATTCTAGTTCCTGTAATAGGAAACAATAGACAGAGTTTATTGTAATTAATGATTATACTAAACTGACAATAACTATTAGGGCCAAATGGCCAACTTCTGTAACAACAACATTCAGTCTTACATATTGGCAAATGTATTGTGTATTTCAGCTAACTTTTAATGGCAACAAAATCATAGTATGACGAAGTATTGAAATAGTCCATTGGATTTAAAATTGGATTTCATTTGTAGTTTTATCTGTAACATCTTTTGTGAATGTAAGAGAGAGATATAACCTAGTTTATTTTCAGCAGTGCCATTTAAACTCATCTTATTAATAATCAATCTAGCATTACTTTGAGAAAAGTAGGATTGTACATGGTGAGTGGAAAAGAAGCATTGTTTACATTATCATTATCACTTCAGAAAGAAGGCAAGTTAATTTTGAAAATAATAAAATCTATCAAGGCAAAACAACATAAACTATTTTAGTGTGTCTCGTTTCCATATATTTCTTAATTTGTATTTGTAAATTTATGAAAGTGTGTAGCTATTATAGGCAAGGTTATTGTGTTTTTCCTTAACTATACATCTTCGTATTCAAAAGTTTAAAATACCTTTGAAAGATAATATCTGCTTTATTAATTCTTATGCTGACCTTTTTCAAGAGCCTTTAATTTTTAACATTTTTACTTCTTTTCTCTTGACTTTTAGGTTCAGGGGGTATACATGTGTAAGTTTGTTACTTGGGTAAATTGCATGTTGCTGAGGTTTGGTGTATGAATGATCCTGTGAGCTAGTAAGCATAGTACCCAATAGTTAGTTTTTCAACCCAAGTCCCCTACCCCAACCTTCCCCTTCAAGTAGTCCCCAGTATCTATTGTTCCTCTCTTTGTGTTCATGTGTATTTAGTGTTTAGCTACCACTTACAAGTGAGAACATGTGGTATTTGGTTTTCTGTTTCTGCGTTAGTTCACTTAGGATCATGGCCTCCAGCTGCATCCATGTTGCTGCAAAGCACATGATTTTGTTCCTTCTTATGGCTCTGTAGTATTCCATGGTGTATGCTTCCCACATTTTATTTGTCCAGTCCACCATTGGTGAGATGATTCCATGTTTTTGCCATTGTGAAGAGTGCTGTGATGAACATACAAGTGCATGTGTCTTTTTGGTAGAACGCTGTTGGATATATACCCAGTCAAATGGTAGTTCTGTTTTAGTCTCTTTGATGAATCTCCACACTGCTTTCCACAGTGACTGAACTAATTTACATTACCACCAGCAGTGTATAAGTGTTCCATTTTCTCCACAACTTCACCAACATTTGTTGTTTTTTGACTTCTTAATAATAGCCATTCTGGTGTGAGATAGTATCTCATTGTGATTTTGATTTACATTTTTCTAATGATTAGTAATGATGAACATTTAAAAATATATTTGTTGGCTGCATGCATGTCTTTCAAAAGACTTTTAAAAGATGCTATGTATGTACTAAATACAGACTAAGCCCAGGCAATATGTACAAGCAGGCAAACTTGTATTATTTACACGGTACAATATCACGGATTGTGATGCTACTGAGTATTTAGAAATCAGAGATACTCAAATTCAGAACACCTGCTCTGTGAGACATTCTCTGATGTGAGGGAGATGGATGCACAAATAAGGCAAAAAGAGACAAAAGAACACTTTAGTGTTAGCTGGGACCAAAGTTACAATGTAGAATCCTAGAAAGCTAGACCTGACCATGTTGTAGGCACTTTTCCCTAAGGCCCAAACGACTTCAAACCAAAGCAAGCCAAATAGCCTGTATACTTAAAGCCCACACCCCACCTCCCAGATCTGACAGCTGATGATGACGGTGGGCACACCTTCTAGGGTGTAATCAGGGGCACACCCATTAGGGCTAGACAATAAGGAGTCAGAGACATGGTCAGCAGTGGGGGAGTATGTTTCCCCTCTAAGCCTCTCTTGGCTCAGGCTGGGTTAAGGCCTGGTTCAGGAAAAGGGTAATGGCATCAGAAGAGTGATGGCCCTTCTCCCCTACAGGTCAGCCCTGATTGTTGGGTTGGGGAGGAGAGAGAGAAGACCATGCTATGTGCACTCTGACCTCTCTCTCCTTTGAAAGCTTCCTCCCCATGTAATATATCCCATCAATGTCCTTGAACTTGCAGTTTCTTAATCATTGATGGTGACTAATTTTTGGAAGTGGGAGTGGGGATGGAGGTGAGGGAGTTGGAGCCTCATGCTCCCCCTCATGCTCCCCCTAGAGGCATATATAAAAGATGCAAAGTCATCTCCAGCTTTGAAATATTTTGGAAGTATTGATTTCATATCATAATTAAATATTACATATTTAGAAATGTTATTAATAGTAAGTAGCTTTATTTTTGTGTTTAATCTAATATATAAAACACCTAGTAACATCTTGATTGGTTTTCCTACTGAGCAATTTTCTTTATAATAATAGCAAATACTAATGTAATTTGTATGATGAGTCTAGCATTGTTTTGAGCATTAACGTGTATCAAATAATTTAATTCTCACAATAACCATATGATATGCGTATTATTATTATCTCAATTTTTACAGATGGAGAGGTGTTAAGTGACTTGCCTAAGGTCGCATAGCTAATAAATGCAGAGCCAAGAAGTAGGTCCAAATAATCTAGCTCCAGAGGTTGCTTTTAATCGTTATGCTATATGTTCTTATCCTCTAAAACAGTATTGATTTAAAGCTTAGCTGGTGTGGATAAAATAGCAGATTTTTTATTGTTATCTTAAACACTAAGTTCAGCTGACAAATAAAAAAGAAACAATTTTTAAAACAGTTTTGGGAAACTCAAGGATTTCTTGAATATACATTTTTTTCTCAGTTTCATAGCTTTCCTTTCACATAAAATACCTATGACTTTAATATTGCATTCCATTTTCCCTTGAGAGGAGTGGGGCTCCTAGTAGTACAAGCATACTTCACATTATCACACTTTGCTTTGTTGTACTTTGCAGATATTGCATTTTTTTAAACAAATAGAAGATTTGTGGCAACCCTGTGTTGAGCAAGTCTACTGGTGGCATTTCATGTCTCATTTTGGCAGCGTGTGCTCACTTTGTGTCTCTGTGTCACATTTTGGTAATTCTTACAAGATTTTTAACTTTTTCATTGTTATCGTATCTATTATGGTGATCTGTGATCAGTAATCTTTGATGTTACTATTGTAATTGTTTTGGAGTGCCATGAACTATGACCGTATAATACAGCGAACTTAATTGATAAATGTGTGTGTTCTGACTGCTCCACTGACCGGCCGTTGTCAGTGTCTTTCCCTCTCCTTGGGCCTCCTACTCTCTGAGACACAACAATATTGAAATTAGTTCAGTTAATAACCCTATAATGGCCTCTAAATGTTCAAGTGAAAGAAAAAGTTTCACGTCCCTCACTTTAAATCAGAAGCTAGAAATGATTAAGCTTAGTAAGGAAGGCATGTCTAAAGCTGAGATAGGCTGAAAGCTAGGCCTTTTTTGTCAGTTAGCCAAATTGTGAATGCAAGGAAAAGTGCTTGAAGGAAATTAAAAGTGCTACTCCAGGAAGCATATGAATGATAAGAAAGCAAAAACAGCCTTGTTGCTGATATGAAGAAAGTTTTAGTGATCTGGATGGAAGATCAAACCAGCGATAACATTTCCTTAAGCCAAAGTCTAATTCAGAGCAAGATCCTAACTGTCTTCAATTCTGTGAAGGCTGATAGAGGTGAGGAAGCTGTGGAAGAAAAGTTGGAAGCTAGCAGAGGTTGGTTTATGAGGTTTAAGGAAGGAAGCTTTCTCTATAATGTAAAATTGCAAGGTGAAGCAGCAAGTGCTGATGTAGAAGCTACAGCAAGTTCTCCAGGAAATCTAGCAGAGATTATCAATGAAGCTGGCTACATTAAAAAACCTCAAATTACAAGAAGGTGTCATCTAGGACTTTTATAGCTAGAGCAGTGAAATCAATGCCTGGCTTCAAATCTTCAAAGGACAGGCTAACTCTCTTGTCTGGGGTAATGCAGCTGGTAACTTTAAGTGGAAGCCAATGCTCAATTACCATTCTGAAAATCCTAGGGTTTTTATGAATTACGCCAAATCTACTCTGTGCCCTATGAATGGAACAACAAAGCCTGGATGACAGCACATATGTTTATAGCATGATATACTGAATATTTTAAGCCCACTGTTGAAACCTACTGCTCAGAAAAAAACATTCCTTTCAGAATATTACTGCTTGTGGACAATGCACCTGGTCACCTAAGAGCTCTGATGGAAATGTAGAGGAGATTAATGTTTTCATCTTGTTAACGTAAGATCCATTCTGCAGCCTATGGATCAAGGAGTAATTTTGACTTTCAGGTCTTATTATTTAAGAAATACATTTCATAAGGCTATAGTTGCTATAGATAGTGATTTGTCTGATGGATCTGGGCAATGTAAATTGAAACCTGGAAAGAATTCACCATTCCAGGTACCATTAAGAACATTCATGATTCGTGGAAGGAGGTAAAAATATCAACATTAGCAGGAATTTGGAAGAAGTTGATTCCAACCTCATGGATGACTTTGAAAGGTTCAGGACTTCGGTGGAGGAAGTCACTGTAGATGGGGTGGAAATAGCAAGAGAACTAGAATTAGAAGTGGAGCCTGAAGATGTGACTGAATTGCTTCCATTTCATGATAAAAATTGAATGGATGAGGAGTTGCTTCTTATGGATGAGCAAAGAAATTGGTTTCTTGAGATGGATTTTACTCCTTGTGAAGATGTTATGAGCATTGAAATGACAACAAAGGATTTAGAATATTACATAAACCTATTTGATAAAGCAGCAGCAGGGTTCAAGAGAGTGGACTCCTATTTTAAAAGAGGTTAGTTGTGAGTAAAATGCTATCAAACATCTGTAGCATACAATGCTACAGATAAATTTTTCATTAAAGAGTCAATAAATGTGGCAAACTTCACTTTTATCTTATTTTAAGAAATTGCCACAGCCACCCAAACCTTCAGCAACCACCACCCTGATCAGTCACCAGTGTTCAAAATGGAGGCAAGGCCCTCCAGCAGCAAAAAGATTATGACTGGCTGAAGGCTGATAATCATTATGATTATGGCTAATGATCATTAGCATTTTTTAGCAATAAGGTATTTTAAGATTAAGGTTATATACATTGTGCTTTTAAACGTAATGCTATAGCACATTTAATAGACTACTGCATAGTGTAAACATAACTTTTATATGCATGGGAAACAAAAAAATTTGTGTGACTTGCTTTATTGCAATATTTGCTTAATTGTGATGGTCCAGAACTGAATTTACAATATCTCTGAGGTATGCCTGTTTATTTTAATTCTTTGACTGAAGTTATCTTCTTTACCATGAAGCAAGAGTTTATGGTCCAACTTTGGTATAAATTATATAGGCTAAGGATGGACCATTAGTTAATTATTGTAATCTGTTATGAATTATTATATATTTCGATAGATTTGTCTCCTAGTGTCAATACATAAATAAATAAATAAATAAAAAAAATAAAGAGCATTTAAGTTTCCAGTCCAAGGAAGTTGTAACTTTTGTTTAGTGTTGGGAGAGATGATACTATATGGACAAGATTTCCTCCTAATTAAATGCTTTGAGGCAGATATAGTGCCTTATATGTAGGAGGAACATGTTAAATATTTGTTAAATTCCATTAAACTGAAATTCTGTCTGATCACTTAATTTCTTATTTTTGGTAGAAATTCCAAAGTCAATATGTGGGAAATTCAAATATATGATTATTTCATGAAATTAGTGCCCTTGTGGATGCTTTATTGTGTTAAAGGTAATGAATCCATTCTGCTGTGCAGAGATTTAGTGTCATGGCCAAATGGTACCCGGAAGTTTGTCCCCATAACTTGGAGACTGCCTAGTGTTAAAGGTACAGTAAGCTTTCTTTTGTATGTCAGTTTATCTATCTGAAGTTATGTTAAATTATTGAAAGGTACAGGTCTTTGGCTCTCTCTCTAGTATTACAGCACTTATGCAATAAAGTATTTGGTCACATTCTCTTAAAGTGATTTTTTTTCTTGTCCAAAAAGAAAGGGTTCTCCCAAGCATTTGAAACCTAAAAAACTTTTTTTTCCTGATACTTTCTCATGTTTATTTAGTGTAGGAACAAGCTAGTTTTGTGATAAATGAACTGATGTTTCTATGTGCGTGTGCGTGTGCACTTGTGTGTGTGTATACTTACGCCAGGCATATTGGAAGTCAGAGGTCTCAACAGGATGTAACATTTATTTTATTTTTTTTTAGTAGAGATGGGGGTTTTGCTATGTTTCCAAGGCTAGATTTGAACTCCTGGGCTTAAGGGATCCTCTCACCTCAAACTCCCAAGTAGCTGGAACTATAGGCCTGTGTCCCCATGCCTGGTTTAGGTAACCTTTTGATCCCCAGTTTTCTTTCCTGCAACTGGGAAGATGGTCTTTATCCAGAGACATCGTCATCAAAGTAAGAACTGCATAGGCTGTGAGAAGTCACACTCAGAAATGTTAGCTGTTAAGCTTGACCAGTAGTCGAGGTTTCTGAAAGGAGTGAAGAGAAAGAGAGGGATCAAGGTGTGCTAGAGGGGAATAGAGTCAGATGGGACCATACTTATAAATGGACTGAGTAAATGCCTTGACAAATGTCTTTACTTGAATCATTCTGCCAGAAGTTGTACATTTTGGAATTTATTTATTTATTTTTAATTTTGATGGTCTTTGGTTTTTTTGGAGAACTTTTAACTGATGGGCACCTGACACCTTAACACACTTAACAGTGATCACTGGACACAAAGCTCTTTTGAGTCTAAAGATTCCCGAGAAGAATCAAGGGAGGACTGTTCTGGGTTGTTGATAGTGATGATTGGCATTAAAAGTAAGCTTTGTCTACTTGGCTATTTTGCTAACCCCAGCTCTAGGAAAGTCCAGGGAGATTCTTCATGGTGGCACCTTTAGTATGATAGATTTACCAATAGGGAGAAATGACCTGACAAACAAATCATTGTAGAAGTTGGTGTACTAGGATGGAAGTAGTTGTCAGTGCTGGAATTAGCCACCACTCCTTTAAGAAAGGCTCTAAATATTCACATACTCAGGCAACCATGACCTTCCGTTCCTTACGAAGAAGCTGGCTTCACTACCTTCACTACCTTCACTATTTCTTTTGCCCAAACCCTTTTCCCCAGGCTGAGTAAGGGAATGACTGGAAGGGAGAAAGTAGACTTAGAGGTTGGGGTAGGGGGTAGCTATGGTTCCTGAAGACAGCCTATTCCTTCCACTTACCTCATTGTAGGGTGAAGAGGTAATGACCCTTTCTGAGGTCGAGAAAGGACTCAAGTGATGATTCTTTTTTGTTTGCTTGTTTTGAGATGGTGTCTCACTATATTGCCCAGGTTGAACTTGAACTCCTGGCTTCAAGCAATCCTCCTGATTCAGCCTTCTGAGTAGCTGGGACTACAGCACATGCCGCTGCACCTGGCCAAGAGATAACTCTTGAGTGTAAGATTGGACTGGTAATGGTGGTGGCATTTAACTGTCTCCTTCTCCACCAAATCTCCCCGTAAGTTCAGACTTGTGTCTTTCTGTCTCTTCTTGAAAGACACTGAGTTACTAGACCATCAGAGCCCCTGATGCTCTCCTGTTTGTGGAAACAGAGGACACTGTAGAAGACATCCAGTCCTCTTGCTGCTGCCCCACCCAAAGAGGTTTCTTGGATGAAGGGACCCTGGTAACAAAAGGCTGGGACAGGGTCTGGTGAGGGGTGGGAGGGAAAAGGTCAATGTTCATGCCAAGTCTCCCACATCAGGATAATAAATATGCAGAGAAGAAGGGCACTATGGGGAATAAGCAACTTCATAGAGAGTCAGCCTTTGGATGCCTGCCTAATGGAGAGAACCGGTGGTCAGTTCAGTGTTAACTTGAGGAGTAGAGAAAACCAACCCAGTGGGGCCTGCAACATCCCTATGGGGCCATCCTATGGAGAGACCTCAGCTTCATTTATTCATCCTCCAGCTTAAGCCTAGAAAGGAAGTGTAGCAGAGAAGAGAAAGGGAGAAGTGGGCAGAGTAGACCCACCCCCAGCCCTAGCCACTAAATCCACCATTCTAGCTTGCCGTGGGGGCTGCAAAGTAGAGAAGACCTTGAATTAAACATGAAATTGAAGTTTTAAAGTGAACAAGACTGAGTAAGGACTCAAAAGAACCCTTCTGATAATGGAAAGAGAATGAAACACTGTGGAATCTGAGTAAGCTGTCAGTAATAACTGGAGTATACAGAAACAAAGAGGATCTGAGAATGGGCAGTTAGGGAAAAAAATATATGGTTATACCACAGCTTGAGACTGCTTAATTATTCATTTACATTATTATAGAATTAGAGAGCTGAATGGGAGCTTAGAGACCATTTTCCAATTCTACTCTTTCATTTTACTAAGCCGGCTGTCTACCATCACTCCCATTCTTTCAGAGAATCATTAAAATGAGATTATTTGTGATAATTAGATAATGTAATTAGAATTGTTTATGATACCAAGGATAGGTAGTGGGGGTTTCTTTCAAGCATTCATGTTATAGAATAATAATGAGCACACCATTGTCAAGATCTTACAATATCTTCAGTTCTTGTAACAGTCTGGGAAGACCTGTAGCTGTCATTATCACTTCCACCTTACAGATGAGGAAGCCAAGGCTCACTATTATGGGTGTGTGTGTGTGTGTGTGTGTGTGTGTGTGTGTGTGTGTGTATGTAGTAGGGTTGGGGGAAGGTATACTTTTACTCTTCATTTTCTTTTATCTTCCAAACCTGCAACCTGAAAAAACAAACAATGATTTCAGAATATATTCATCTGGCTGGAATGGAGCTGAGCAGAAAAACAAAAGTTAAGGTGGTTCAACCCTGGATTGTTTTGCAATAAAAGCAACCACCATTTATTGAGTTAGGTGCATATGTGTTATTTCATTTAAGTTGGAAGTAGGAAGGATCTAAGAAAAAGCAATGGATCTGAAGTAATTGTTTTGGCACAACTCCTAGGGCTGGGTTTTGGGCTTCTCACTCTTCAAAACTTACATGTCAGCAACCCCAAGTATTAGTTTCTTGTTGCTGCTGTAACAAGTTGCTACAAACTTAGTGGCTTAAAACAGCACAGATTTATTATCTTATAGTTCTAGAGTCATTTATTGTGTTCCTTTGTGCATTGTCAGTGTAATGGGGTATGTATGCCAACCTGTATGGCAGTGTAAGATATTAAAATAAGAACAAAGCCCAGTTTTCTTAGCACTGCTTGTATCAAAGTGTGATTTCCATATAAGCTCACATCATAGGGAATCAGTTGCAGTCTGGTTTCATGGATAACAAGACCAGGTTATGGAATGTTTTTCATTGCATAAAGCCTGTTAAAAGCCAGAAGAGAAAAGCAATACTTTCTGCTGACATTGGGATCAACTGAGAATGTGGTGGGCTTAGTGGCATTAAATAAGATAAAAAGTTGAAATCAAAATTTAAAACTCTCTAGATGTAGATATTAGATATTTATTTACATAAAATGAAAATTCTGAAGTGGATATTTTTGCTGTTCTGAACTTCTTCAAGAAAAATCTAGAGAAAGCAAAACTGTGATTTAAGTTCTTTACCCACTGTGCCTAATACCTTACTATCTTTTAAAGAATTTGCTTTTTTACAAGCTACAGAAACATTGCTCTGAGGCTTCGTATGGACATTAAAGCTTAACCGTGTTTATCTGATTATGTTTGAAGCCTTTCTGTATTCTTATTAATGGTTTCAATTTTGATATTTAAGTCTTACATTTGAATATGGCTTGAGTATTTTAAAGATCAAGTAGATGATTAAGGTATATTATTTGTCTTGTTCCTGTAAGGATCACGGTGCTATAACCCACAAGGACTGTCTTTGTAGTTTTCTTCAAGTTCTCTTTTTACCCCCTATCATTTGGGTCTTTTCCTTTATAAACTGTTCTGTTTTCAGTGTTCAGGAAGTATATCACTGGTGGTGGTACTCAGCCCTCCAAACTATTGTTTGCTTTAGACAGTTGGCTTGATCTACATCTGAACTTAAAATTTCACTACAAAAATCTTTTTTAAAGGGGGAATTTAGCTGAGGATATTTATACATGAACTTCTGACCTTTTGAAGTGAAGAGGTCCACTCTCCATATTTATAAATACTTTCATTTGATGGGAGGCTATGTTGCTCTGAGAAAGAGATCCCTGCACATAGTGGCTCGAACAAGATAGTTTATTTCTTTAATAAGTAACACTAAGCAGGTTATTACAAATCAGCTAGGTGTCTCTGCTCTGTAAAGTAATTCAGGGATCCAGATTTTTTGGCCTTCTTTTTGGGCCACCCCTTAAGATGTTGGCTTGTCCCTTTGATGAAAATGGCCTATCACCACATTTGCCTTCTATGGGGGATGAGGAAAGTGGAGGGCAATTAGTTTCTTTTTAAGGAAGTGACCTGTAAGTTTCACATGCCACTTCTGTTCATATCCCACTGGCCCATTGGCCCAGTGGTCATATGGCCATACCTAGCTGCAAAGAAGGCTGGAAAATGTAATCTTTATCTGGATGGCCATGTGCTTAGGTAGAGATGAGGAGATTCGTATTAGTAAAATGAACAAGAGGAGACTGTAAGTTTTTGTTAAGGTTAAAAAAGTTAGTCATGGGATATATTCTTAATTTGGAGAAGGGACTAAAGTGTTTTGTAATAGGAGGGAATCAGACATTATTCTGTTTTGGGGTTCACAATGTTTAACCTGGTTAGGAAAATTGACCAGAACACAGCTCATGTGCTACTAGGGTCTGTTTCAATATCTGTATGAGCCAGTTGGCTTCAAAATGATGTCTCACAGACATGGACTGCACTTTTTATCCTGACTTTCAAATGTATACCATATGTGAATCATAGATAAACTCCAAGCAAGGACAACTTACGATGCCTTGAGTAACTGTTGTGTGCCACATGCTGTCTGAAAGATCCTGTGGTGAACTTTTAGGAGAGCCTTTGGAGGTCATTCTGCAGTTAACCACACTAGGGCAGGAACCCTTCTAGATGTGCAGAATTTGCTTCCAGTCAGCAGGGAGTTGCCTCCCTTACTAGGGAGCCAATTTCATTTTCAGTCTGCTTTTGTCGTTTGAAAAAATTCTTACGTTGAGCCCAAATCAAGTTATTCTCTGACACTTTTCTTAGGCAGTCCTATTTCTACCTTCAGGAGCTATAAAGAGTAAGTTTAAGTTCTCACATGACAGCTCTTGACATATTTGAAGGGAGTTACGTGGGTGTCTCCTCCCACACTCCCACTATAATAAATAACCCCTGACATTTATTGGGTGCTTACCATGTTCCAGACACTGTTCTAAGCACTTTACGTGTATTAACTCATACCAATTCTTACTAGTCTTATGAAGTAGGGACTGTCTACCCCATTTCATGGATGAGGAAATTGCGGCACAGACAGGTTAAGTATTTGCCCAGATTCACACAGTAAGTGGCATGTTCTGATTTGTCAGTGTTTCATTTGAAATGGTATTCCTAGGCCTCAACACTGGTTGCTATGCCAGATGCACTGTGGTCCACTGTAGTGGACTGTTTTACCTTCCTTCTTTTGGATCCTGTATTTCTACAAATGTAACCGTCAGGAGAATTGTTTTTCTGGAAAATAATACATACTCCATTGACCACAGTTCAGCAAAGTTGTCTTTATATTAAGACACTATGCTCCTGAATTTGAGTTCACCAAAGGTAGGCTTGATATGGCAGCTGGATTCAATTTAATATGATGTATAAAGCCGTTGTACTTTTCTTCAATAGGGAAGCAATTATGGGTAAAAATCATAGGTAAAAAATCAGTTAAAAACGATTTTCTATTTTTCCTTTTAAGAGATGGGCTCTCCAGGCTGGTCTTGAACTCCTGGGCTCAAGTGATCCTCCCATCTTGGACTCCCAAAGTGGTGGGATTACAGGCATGCACCACTGCACCCAGCTTAAAGATAATTTTCTTAATAACTATGTGAAACAATAGAAATAAATTAGGGATTAGGAGAATGGCTAGAAGTTTCTAGAATTAAGTGCTAGATCTAAGAGGTGGTATAGCACTACCATTAAAAGGCCCTAGAATTGGACTGCCAGAATTGGAATACTGATTGTCTCTATATATATATTTGTGGTTGGTGGTTTTTGGGAGGATTTAAATGAGAGAATTCATGTAGAGTGCTTACCTAAATGGTTGATACAAGGTAGATAGTCAATGAATGTTAATTATTATTATTTGGAAATAGGAAAATAAAATCTGAGGCTAGTTTTGAAAGAATTGTCAGAACTTCTCAGATATGAAGAAATAAAGAAATAGTAATTCTTAAGACTTTGATCATAGAGGGCTTTGAATAAAATGGTATGTTTGAGTCATGGAGCAAACCTTGTCTTTTGGCTGCCATATCTAACCAGGTTGGAGTTGTGATGGTCATCTTTGTGGTAGATGGGGCAGTTTCAGTGTCTCTGTTCATACTGGTCATTGATTTTCTCTAATTTCTTGCAGTATTACAAAGAAAAATGCCCAGAAATTTTGATTTGAGTTGATATAGTAAGTAGTTACTTTTTCTATGCTTCAAATTTCTTCCAAAAAAGTTTTGTATACCACCCCTCAGTATGTATAATTGTCACTCTCTCTGTTCTTTCCTGACAAACAAAAGTACAATTTTTACTAAAGGGTCAAGTTTGTTTAAAAGTGGTCTCCACTTTCCTCAAATTCTAGAGTAAAAGAATGAGCTATATATGAATTTAGCATAGCTCAATTTAATTCAGCAAATGATTTTTAAGTACTTACAGAATTTGACACCATATTGTGTCCTTGGTTTTGATATATTTGTGTTCTTGGTTTTGATCATTCTTTTATCTAAAATTTCATATTAATGAACAATATATAATGGTTTTTTTTCCTTGCTTCAAGTTGATTGAAATTTTAGAAAAGTCCTCATAATTCTCATCTTGACACAAACTCAGACTTAAGAGACACCTAAAACTTTGTGAAGGCATCTGTTAGAATAACTTTCTTAACTTGTCCAAACTGAATGCACCTTACAATTCAATGACATCTTTGAATTTTGCTTTTTACTGAGCAAAAGTCCTGTTACAGCTGATGACTTCATACTCCTTTTTTTTTTGCCCTGGAATTATGGCTATTTTGGTAAAATTTGTACTATATGCAAAACGTGAATGAAAACTTAAGTATTTAAAAAATCAGTCTGTAATCCAAGCACTTTGGGGAGCTGAGGTGGGAGCATCACTTTAGCCCAGGACCTCAAGACCAGCCTGGGAAACATAGTGAGACCCCATCTGTACAAAAAATACAAAAATTAGCCAGGTGTGGTGGTGCATGCCAATAGCTCCATTTACTCTGGAGGCTGAGATGGGAGGATTGCTTGAGCCCAGGAGGTTGAGGCTGCAGTGAGCTGTGATTGTGCCACTGCACTCCAGCCTGGGCAACAGAGCGAGACCCTGTCTCAAAAAAAAAAAAAAATCATGTCTGACTCATACTCATACTCAGATGTTCAGCTTGTTTGTTTAAGAGTCTGTCTTTCTTGTTAGACTGTAAATTCCTTAAAAGCCAGAACCCTTTTGAGCTGTTCAGTTTTGTGGTCCAAAACGATGCTAAAGGCAGGGGCCTTAAATAAGTAATGACTGATCTTAAAATAAAACCTTAAAATTAAGGAAAGGGGTGAACCACAAAATTGGCAGCTATTACTCATTTTATTATAAGTAATAATTTGGTTAAGGGAGCAATATTGCCTTTTTTTTCTGCAGGCTTTTTGACCAAGCATGCTGAAAATCAGAGGTGTCTCTGGTTTTTTGCCTTAGGTGTTTGTCACCTGCCAGGTTCTCGTGGGTAAGACACAAGTCAGTGAGTGGAGGAGGATATAATGAATATAACATTTTTCTGCTTCTTTCTTTATACCTATTAGATTTAAACATAGCTTTCTTTACGAAAGCATTCTGAAAGAATTGGAATTTTGGCTGTAATCTTTGTGCAAGCCAATCATGGATTCACTCTGAAATTCAGCTGCCATATGACACTGGACCCAGTCCTAGTACCACAGTAAAAAGGAGCCAGTGTTCCTGGAAGTTTTAAGGCTATAAGCTCTTTCAGTAGAAGGCATAGGAAGTATTCTTTTAGCTAATCAGCTATAACTTTGATTTTCACAAGGATGAAATAAGTTAGAAACTATCCTATAAACACTGGGAAATTACAGTGTCTCCTACCAACTCCATGAAGAAAGGGACCACATTTTAGACTTTTCTTGCATCTTCTGTAGCTCCTACTAAGTGTTAAGCATGTACTTGATTTATCTACCATCTCTCACCCAAACTAAACCAAGACAACTCATTCTCTTCTACCTTCCTTAAGGGAATCTTGCCCTGAGTTAATGTAGTCTACCATTGCTAGGTTCGCTTTCCTTAACAGGAACTTAAGTCTTTGAGAGACAGCGTGGGCAGGTAAGAGGACACAGATTTGAGAATTTGATCTGGGATCCTGGAATCTCATTTTTGCTACTTTCTAACTGTGTGATCATAAAATTTTTTCTGAGCCTCAGTTTCTTCATTGGTAAAATGGGAATTTTAATGCCTATCCCACAAGTTTGCCATAAGGCTTGCAGGTGAATAATGCAATATATCTGTTATATATTTTAGAAATATTTTAGGCTGTGCCTAAAAAAATGGACTTGACAATCTGTTTATCTAGCAGTTCCTCTAATAGAGACTACTAATGGCTACTAATGAAAAGTCGGTAATTCACTAAAAAATTTTACGACAGAGTCTATATACTTTCCTAGCAGTTGTACCTGCCAGTATTTCCTTCTGGGAGGCTTTTCACTGAGCCTCACAACAGCAGTGGACTAGTGTATGAGAAGCAGTCCTATTGGCTGCCACTATCTCTTAATCAAAACACGTATGACATGTATTTAGTCAGACTACCCATCTGCTATCTTGAGATACCTTGTTCACAATAGCATAAGTGAATGTTTGTGAATATGGACCACATCTGGCATGGGTGGCCTATCATCTACCTACGCTTCATCCTGTGAGACACAACTAAAATGAGAAACAATGTTCTTTAGGTGATTATATATAAAGGAATTTCTTAGTTCTGATAGATTTTGACTCCTTCAAATATTGAAAATTGAGTTGATATATAATTGATTTATATGTGAAGGTGAGGAAGAATGTGGACTTCTTCTCTTATTATTTAATGTTTTATGTTAAATCTTTAAATGTATGCTTAATATCTCTGTTGTGGATCCAAGGCCATTGAAATTTAACTCTACTAACAGCCTTTTTGGCAATGCTAATCAATTCTTTTTACACTATAATACATTTGGCAAAGTTACTTTTAATGACTGATTCGTTCATTCATCTGTTCATTGATGCTTCTAGCATTCATGACAAGACTGTATTTGCAATATAGAGATTCAAAGGTGAGGCAGACATGCACAATACCCAATGCATTAAAACTATAAGCCCAAATAGAATATAGGTGCTGTAACAGAAGTATAGTATAGAGCTGAGCTCCAAGCCAGGTGCTTAAAAATGTTTATTGAATGAGTGAATATACCTAGGCCTGAATATCTGTTTGCTGGATATTTCCAAGTTCCTAGATTTTTCCTTCTCTGTTTTTCATCTCATGAATAGCACCACTATCCTCAGTTGCCCTTGCTAGCAATCTGGATGTTATCTTTGTCTCCTTTTTCCCCTCTTCTATCATATCCAATCTATCACCATGTTCTCTTGGGTCTACCTACTAAATAGTTCTCACTGCTACACTAGTTCAGGCCACTAGCTTGGCCTGTATCATTGTGGCATCTTTCCACATGGTAGTTCTGCCTCCAACCATTTTCATTTGCCTGATTAATTCTCCAGAGTAGTAGCTAGAGTATTATTTCTAAATGACAAATCCAACTGCATCATTTTCTTCCTTAAAACTTTTTAATGACTTCTCGTTGTCCTAGGAATAATGTGCAAATCCCTTTACGTGGGTCAGGAGGCCCAGTGCAATGTGGAGCCCACTTTTTCTTCCAGTTCCAATTCCTACCACTTCCTACTTCTCACATTCCAGTCTATGAGATGACACTGTGTGTATATATGCATATAAATATATATGTGTATATATATATATAGGCATAGTGCCCTGCTCATAGTTGCTCAATATATGTTGGCTATTCTTATTTTTCTAAATGTGCTTTCTTGGAAACTGGCACAGCTGGGAAAAATGTTTTTAGGAGCATTAAACAGGGAGATTGGAAGAGAGAGAAGCTCAGAGTCGACAAGAGGATATAATCTAGGTGTTGGCAACAAAGTGGATATCATGATAAAGGTTGAAAAATAATTAAACCCATTAAACTTTTGAAAAACGTATTTTTGGGTTGGTTTTGAAAAATTATTCAGTGTAGCACTAAAAAAGTACTCTGTTGGATCTTAAATTTATCGTTTCCTGAGATTATGATCTAGTTTAGAAAAGTTGCCAGATATTCGCTCTTCAAGATTTACATTGTTTTCCAAAGTCCCCCAAATGGTCATAGCACTGTTGTTAAGTGTTTAGTTGGCTACAGAATTTCCTTAAATTGTGATTTTTAGTCAATGGAATATGATGACTCACAGGGAATGTAACTGTTTTCTGTTTTAGCTTACTGATCTTTATCTTCACATGGTCAAGAGTCTAAGTTTCTATTACTCTCACAGATTAGCAAATATGTTTTTTATAAGAGATGAAATAAAATATAATTTTGCTAACTTTTTTTGTCTAGTATTACAAATACTATTGGCAACTTGAGATTGAATCATTTAGGTCATGTTTTAGAGATGAATAAAAAAAGTTTGTTATTATACTTTTTCTTTTGTATTTTTATAATTTGGGTTGGAAGATTCATTTCATTAGTTTGCAGTAAATAGATCTTTTGTAAATATCAGTATTTCACTGATGTTTATATTAATTGTGCTTTATTTGATAAAACCATTTGCAAGAGATTGGTTGGTTCACAGGATAACTGTTGTCAAATTGCTTTGAAATAGTATAAATGCCACATAGAAAACTTATATTATTGAGACGTTTTGATGATCGAAATTACCTTTGAGTTCAAAACTTGTTTTACTAACAGTAAAAAAGCACAAAACATTTTATTTAATGTCTTTGTGATTTTAAATTGTAGTCAAAGTTTTGATTTTTCGCTAATTCATATATCTATATTCGATTACAGGATTGTTATTTAACATAGGATTTAAAACTTCTTATGCTTGGATTATTATAATTTAACAATCAAGTGTGGCTTTTGAAAAAATAATCAATAATTCTAATTTTGAAGTTTAAAACAAATCTTTTAAAACTTGTAGCTTTGCAACGTCAAAGGAACTTTTGTAAAAGCATCCATATAGTGATGTGAAATATGCTTATGTGGGCAGAAACTTGATTGCTGTGATCAGTTTTGTGATTGTATACATAAATCCATAATTGAATATTCCAGTCGTTGCCATTTGGGCAAAAGCAAATACTAAAAGCTGTTATGTCCCCTTAGGAAACATATCAAGAACAGATTGAAACAGAATGTCTTTAACTGTCTTAAAACAATTCCATAAATGGTTACCATTTTAACTCAAAAGTTAGGAATCCTCTTGAATCCATTGCAGTTCTTTACACAGGCTGCCAGCTGATTGTGTAATTACATGCCATATAGCACAAAGCATGATTTATGACGCTATTGTCATGGTGTGCTTACTAAAAATAATGAAAAATAGTAAGTATAGTATTAGCAGAGGTGCTGTAGGTGGTTGCCAGACAAAATGCAAGGCATGCAGTCAAATCTGCATTCCAGATAAACAGTACATAAGTTTTTAGTATAATTTAGGCAAAATTATTTATTGTTTATCTAAGATTCAAATTTAAGCGAGCATCCTGTATTTTTATTTGTTAAATCTGGCAACACTAGCTGTACGTGATTGGGTAGACTATAGGTAATAGTAAAGAAACAGATTTTTCTGATGAAACAGAATTTCTTCCCTAAGTTCCTCCAGAATCAAATAAAGAATATCTTGGTTACCCAGCTAGTAAATCATATTTGAAGCTAGTACGTGAACTTAGAGAGTTAGCTTTAAGAGCCGTGCCCTATCACTACCTCTCATATTGGTGTTTGTGAAATTAAAAGTAATTCAATTGCATCATTACACACTATTTCATACTGTATTATGTTGAATTTATGCATCGTTAAAATTATTAAAATCCATTTTTAAATTTTACGTTAAGAAATTAACTTATTTAATAAATTAATTTTTTTCTTTTTAAAAGAGGCATTTTTGATGAGAATTTTCAAAAACATGTAGATTTTTGCTGTTCTATTATAAGTAGTATTCATTAGTTTCACCAAATGTTTTGGTTGCTATATGATTAATAGTGATTTGCCTTTCATTTTCTTGTTAAGGCTGAATTACTGTGTTTGTGCTATGCAATTGGGAAGCAGCCATAGTTTGGAGCGGCACATTGCTCTGGTTGTTTCTTTAGCTTGGCTGGCCTTGGTCTCTTCTGCTGTAGCCATCAATCATCCAGTGCTCTTTGCATGCTATGGGACATATTTTTTTTCCCATGAGTGACAGTGGTTGCCTTTTATGACTTAGCCCTCATTAATAATTAGGCAGGGATTACATGTGAGATCTTGTAATAATTCATGATCTACATTTACTCATTTATAAGTATAAATAAATGAAATCTAACAGTCACAAAATACCTTGAAACTGGAACCTCTTAAATATAAAGATGAAAACATCACATCATAAGCCCCATTAGTTAAAAATATGCTTTTGAGAATGGTTAAAATGATTTGACTGAAAATTCCAAAAACCAGAATGCCTCTTCTCCTCCAAAGGATCACAACTCCTGGCCAGCAAGGGAACAAAACTGGATGGAGAATGAGTTTGACGAATTCACAGAAGTAGGCTTCAGAAGGTGGGTAATAACAAACTCCTTCAAGCTAAAGGAGCATGTTCTAACCCAATGGAAGGAAGCTAGGAACCTTGAAAAAAGGTTAGAGGGATTGCTAACTAGAATAACCAGTTTAGAGAAAAACATAAATGAACTGATGGAGCTGAAAAACACAGCACGAGAACTTCGTGAAACATACAAAAGTATCACTAGCCAAATCAATCAAGCAGAAGAAAGGATATCAGAGATTGCAGATCGACTTAACTAAATAAAGTGTGAAGACAAAATTAGAGAAAAAAGAATGAAAAGGAATGATGAACAAAGCCTCCAAGAAATATGGGACTATGTGAAAAGGCCAAACCTATATTTGATTGGTGTACCTGAAAGAGATGGGGAGAATGGAACCAAGTTGGAAAACACTTTTCAGGATATTATCCAGGAGAACTTCCCCAACCTAGCAAGACAGGCCAACATTCAAATTCATGAAATACAGAGAATACCACAAAGATACACCTCGAGAAGAGCAACCCCAAGACACATAATCATCAGATTCACCAATGTTGAAATGAAGGAAAAAATGTTAAGGGCAGATAGAGACAGAGATCGGGTTACCCACAAAGGGAAGCCCATCAGACTAACAGCGGATCTCTCCGCAGAAACCCTGCAAGCCAGAAGAAAGTAAGGGGCAATATTCAACATTCTTAAAGAAAAGATTTTCAACCCAGAATTTCATATCCAGCCAAACTAAGCTTCATAAGTGAAGGAGAAATAAAATCCTTTACAGACAAGCAAAAGCTGAGAGACTTTGTCACCACCAGGCCTGCCTTACAAGAGCTCCTGAAGGAAGCAGTAAATATGGAAAGGAAAAACCAGTACCAGCCACTGCAAAAACATGCCAAGTTGTAAAGACCATTGACACTATAAGGAAACTGCATCAACAAATGGGCAAAATAACCAGCTAGCATCATAATGACAGGATCAATTTCATACAAAACAATATTAACTTTAAATTTAAAAGGCATAAATACCCCAATTAAAAGACACAGACTGGCAAATTGGACCCATCAGTCAAGACCCATCAGTGTGCTGTATTCAGGAAACCCATCTCACATGCAAAGACACATATAGGCTCAAAATAAAGAGATGGAGGAATATTTACCAACCAAATGGAAAGGAAAAAAAAAGCAGGGGTGGCAATCCTAGTTTCTGATAAAACAGACTTTAAACCAATAAGGATCAAAAAAGACAAGGGCATTATATAATGGTAAAGGGATAAGTGCAACAAGAAGAACAAACTATCCTAAATATATATGCACCCAATACAGGAGCACCCAGATTCATAAAGCAGGTTCTTAGAGACCTACACAGAGACTTAGACTCCCACACAATAATAGTGGGAGACTTTAACACCCCACTGTCAATATTCGACAGATCAACGAGACAGAAAATTAACAAGGATATTCGGGACTTGAACTCAGCTCTGGACCAAGCAGCCCTAATAGACATCTACAGAACTCTCCACCCCAAATCAACAGAATATACATTCTTCTCAGCACCACATAGCACTTATTCTAAATTTGCCCACATAATTGGAAATAAAACACTCCTCAGAAAATGCTAAAGAATGGAAATAATAATAAACAGTCACGCAGACCACAGTGCAATCAAATTAGAACTCATGATTAAGAAACTCAGAACCACACAACTACATGGAAACTGAACAACCTGAATGACTACTGGGTAAATAACAAAATTAAGGCAGAAATAAATAAGTTCTTTGAAACCAATGAGAACGAAGACACAATGTACCAGAATCTCTGGGACACAGCTAAAGCAGTGTTTAGAGAGAAATTTATAGCACTGAATGCTCACAGGAGAAAGTGGGGAAGATCTAAAATCGACACCCCAACGTCACGATTAAAAGAACTAGAGAAGCAAGATCAAACAAATTCGAAAGCTAGCAGGAGACAGGAAAAACTAAGATCAGAGCAGAACTGAAGGAGATAGAGCCACAAAAACCCTTCAAAAAATCAATGAATCCAAGAGCTGTTTTTTTGAAAAGATTAACAAAATAGATAGAT
Organism: Pongo pygmaeus; assembly: GCF_028885625.2. Taxonomy (NCBI): domain Eukaryota; kingdom Metazoa; phylum Chordata; class Mammalia; order Primates; family Hominidae; genus Pongo; species Pongo pygmaeus. The sequence continues at coordinate 97,853,926 of NC_072384.2, forward strand.
GGCTAGCCAGACTAATAAAGAAGAAAAGAGAGAAGAATCAAATAGACACAATAAAAAATGATAAAGGGGAGATCACCACTGATCCCACAGAAATATGAACTACCATAAGAGAATATTATAAACACCTCTATGCAAATAAACTAGAAATTCTAGAAGAAATATATAAATTCCTGAACACATACGCCCTCCCAAGACTAAGCCAGGAAGAAGTCAAATCTCTGAATAGACCAATAACAAGTTCTGAAATTGAGGCAGTAATTAATAACCTACCAATCAAAAAAAACCTAGCACCAGACGGATTCACAGCCAAATTCTACCAGAGGTACAAAGAGGAGTTGGTACCATTCCTTCTGAAACTATTCCAAACAATAGAAAAAGAGGGACTCCTCCCTAACTCATTTTATGAGGCCAACAACTCCTGATACCAAAACCTGGCAGAGACAAAACAATAAAAGAAAATTTCAGGCCAGTATACCTGATGAACATCAATGCGAAAATCCTCAATAAAATACTGACAAACCAAATCCGGCAGCACATCAAAAAGCTTATCCACCACAATCAAGTCAGCTTCATCCCTGGGATGCAAGGCTGGTTCAACACACACAAATCAATAAATGTAATCCATCACATAAACAGGATCAGTGACAAAAAACACATGATTATCTCAATAGATGCAGAAAAGGCCTTCGATAAAATTTGGCCAGGCGCGGTAGCTCGCGCCTGTGATCCCAGCACTTTGGGAGGCCAAGGCCAGCAGATCATGAGGTCAGGAGTGAAACCTTGTCCTTAATAAGGATACAAAAAGTAGCTAGGCGTGGTGGCATGTGCCTGGAAACCCAGCTGCTCAGGAGGCTGAGGCAGAGAATCACTTGAGCCCGGGAGGCAGCTTCAGGCTAAAAACTCTCAATAAGGTAGATATTGATGGAACATATCTCAAAATAGTAAGAGCTATTTATGACAAACCCATAGCCAATATCATACTGAATGGGTAAAAGCTGTAAGCATTCCATTTGAAAACTGGCACAAGACAAGGATGCCCTCTCTCACCACACCTATTCAACATAGGAAGTTCTGGCCAGGGCAATCAGGCAAGAGAAATAAATAAAGATATTCAAATAGAAAGATAGGAAATCAAGTTGTCTCTGTTTGCAGATGGCATAATTATATATTTAGAAAACCCCATCATCTCTGCCCAGGATCTCCTTAACCTGCTAAGCAACCTCAGCAGTCTAAGGATACAAAATCAATGTGCAAAAAATCACAAGCATTCCCATACACCAATAATAGACGGAGAGCCAAGTCATGAGTGAACTCTCATTCACAACTGCTACAAAGAGAATAAAATACACAGGAATACAACTTACAAGGGATGTGAAGGACCTCTTCAAAGAGGACTTCAAGGAAATAAGAGAGGACACAAACAAATGGAAAAACATTCCATGCTCATGGATAGGAAGAAGCAATATAGTGAAAATGGCCATACTGCCCAAAGTAATTTATAGATTCAGTGCTATTCCTATCAAGTTACCATTGACTTTCTTCACATAATTAGAAAAAACTGGTTTAAATTTCATATGGAACCAAAAAAGAGCTGGTATAGCCAAGACAATCCCAAGCAAAAAGAACAAAGCTGGAGGCATCATGCTACCTGACTTCAAACTATACTACAAGGCCACAGTAACCAAAACAGCATGGTACTGGTACCAAAACAGATATATAGATCAGTGGAACAGAACAGAGGCCTCAGAAATAATGCCGCACATCTACAGCCATCTGATCTTTGACAAACCTGACAAAAACAAGCAGTGGGGTAAGATTCCCTATTTAATAAATGGTGTTGGGAAAACTGGCTAGCCATATGCAGAAAACTGAAACTGGACCCCTTCCTTACACCTTATGCAAAATTTAACTCAAGATGGATTAAAGAGTTAAACATAATACCTAAAACTATAAAAAACCTAGGCAATACCATTTAGGATGTAGGCATGGGCACAGACTTCATGACTAAAACACCAAAACAATGGCAACAAAAGCCAAAATTGACAAATGGGATCTAATTAAACTAAAGAGCTTCTGCACAGCAAAAGAAACTGCCATCAGAGTGAACAGGCAACCTACAGAATGGGAGAAAATTTTTGCCATCTATCCATCTGACAAAGGCTAATATCCAGAATCTACAAAGAGCTTAAACAAATTTAGAAGAAAAAAACAACCCCATCAAAAAGTGGGTGACAGATATGAACAGACACTTCTCAAAAGAAGACATTTATTTGGCCAACAAACATACGAATAAAAGCTCATCATCACTGGTCATTAGAGAATTGCAAATCAAAACCACAATGAGATACCATCTCATGCCAGTTAGAATGGCGATCATTAAAAAGTCAGGAAACAACACATGCTGCAGAGGATATGGAGAAATAGGAACGCTTGTACACTGTTGATGGGAGTGTAAATTAGTTCAACCATTGTAGAAGACAGTGTGGCAATTCCTCAAGGATCTAGAACCAGAAATACCATTTGACCCAGCAATCCCATTACTGGGTATATACCCAAAGGATTATAAATCATTCTAGTATAAAGACACATGCACATGTATGTTTATTGCATCACTATTCACAATAGCAAAGATGTGGAACTAACCCAATTGTCCATCAATGATAGACTGGATTAAGAACATGTGGCAAATGTAAACCATGGAATATTATGCAGCCATAAAAAAGGATGAGTTCATGTCCTTTGTAGAGACATGGATGAAGCTGGAAACCATCATTCTCAGCAAAGTAACACAGGAACAGAAAACCAAACACCGCATGGTCTCACTCATAATTGTGAGTTGAACAATGAGAACACATGGACACAGGGAGGGGAACATCACACCGTGGTATGTCAGCGGTGGGAGGCTAGGAGAGGGATAGCATTAGGAGAAATACCTAATGTAGATGACGGGTTGATGGGTGCTGCAAACCACCATGGCATGTGTGTAACTATGTAACAAACCTGCACATTCTGCTCATGTATCCTAGAACATAAAGTATAATAAAAAAAACCATAGTGTTAAAATGTGCATAACAGAAATTTTTACCATTTTAATCATTTTTAAGTAGATATTTTTGTGGCATTTAGTATATTCACATTGTTATATTCCCAGTATACAGGTCCATAACATTTTCGTCATCCCAAACTGACCCTGCCAATTACTCCTCATATTCCACCCCTCCCCATTCCTGGCAACCATCATTATACTTTCTGTCTCTATGAGTTTGCAAAGGCCATTTTTAATAGTGCCAAAACTTGATATCCACTATTAATAGGAGCAGCATGATATGGTAGGAAAAATTTGGGACTGGAGCCAAATGCTTTCTGTCATGTTCTAGTTTGTAATCTGGGCCAAACTGTTTGATTTCTCTGAGACTCTGTTTCTTCACCTCTAAAATGGAACTAGCAATTTACTGTGATGTTGTGAGAATTACATGAGTCAATGTATGTGAATCATCAGGCTCATAATAGGCATTTAATAAATGATATTAGAAATATAGAATGTTCTCAGAATATTCTTATTTTATTTTATTTTTGTTCTTAAAATATTAACTCATTTTTTTTCAGTCGGACAATTTTTTAATGACTTCTGCAGGAGCCAGTGAGACTACTACAGTGTAATGATAGTATGTCATTGTGAATTCAAATCTACCTATTTCCCAGGTTGGTCCATGGTATGTTACAAATGAATTTTTTTTCCTTGGAGAGTAGAAATCACAAGTTGTTGCATTTTATAAACTGAAGTTTTAAACAATGTTTTGCTATATCTATAGAAATAAATTTTTTTGGCTGTTGCCAGTAGAAAGCAAAGTAGTGATTTAACTCATAAATTTTATTTTTGGCCAGTTTTTAAATCATCCTCTAATTTTCCTATTAAAATTATTTTGTTTGTAAAAAATCCTTACCTTTTGTTCAATTCACTGTCTGTCACTTCCGTCTTAGAATATATAGAATAAATAAAAGGAGATTTAACTTAAGCTTGCTAAATTTTTGTTAGCTCTGTTGAAACAGGTCTTCTGTATTCCAGGAGTCAAAGAGTATTTAAACCACCCAAATCATCAAGTTATGCAAATTAGTGAAATTTCTATATTGCTAAGTTACATATTTTACTATTTCCGATGTATTAATTGAAAAATATTTACTGGGCAAATTCTCTTTTTTTTAGAGATGGGTTCTCTGTTGCCCAGGCTGGAGTGCAGTGACACGATCATGGCTCACTGTTGCCCGGACCGCCTAAGCTTAAGGGATCCTCCTACAGGCACAATCTACCACAGATAGCTTATTTTTTTAAAGTTGTTTTTGTTGAGATGGAAGTCTTGCTGTGTTGCCCGGGCTGGTGTTGAACTCCTAAACTCAAGTAATCCTCCTGCCTTGGCCTCCCAAAGTGCTGGGATTATAGGTGTGAGCCACTGTGCCTGGCTTTATTGAGCAGATTCTGTCAAGTATTAAGTATCAGTTTTTGTGAGAGATTAAAAAAAATCTAAATCATGATTTCTTCCCTGAAAGAATTTAGAGTCTCTTTTGAAAGGGAGGCCACTTGTGCATTAAAGTTTAAGGTTGCAATTCAGCAGGTCAGAGTCATGGGGTTTGTGAGACTAATGACGAGTTAGGCTTTGAGGTGAAGATGGGATATCCTAATTTAAATGAGACTCTGGATCTCAGGACAAAAGACTGGAATGCTATTCAACATAAAGGGTTTTGCATGCGTTAATGAAAAAAGCAGATGGTACAATTTGTAAACTTTGCTCCCTAAATAGTAAGTATATTTTAAATATTCTACAAAATAATCAAGTTTGACAATAGTTTTCAGTTGCTACCTCTTTCTGTGGTCTCTGTCTGCTTAGCCATTTTCTTGAAATCAGTGGTTTCTTAAAGGAAGAAGGACATCAGGTGTATGTTAGAATTGCGCCTCAAGATCAGCTGACTTCAGGTCATATATCTTCACCACTTTCTCCAGAGAAGATAGATACCAAAAGTCCAACTTGGCTAAGCTAAGGATGGGAACTGAAGGATGAAGGATGGAGAGCCGGGATTGGGCCAGGCCTGTAGAAAGGCATCTAGTTATGACTGGCGGGTGACCCACTGAATCAGCTAAGTGAGTGGATTGGTTTCAGTGCACAAAGTTAGTGTGTAAAATTGTTAACTAAAATTAGGTTTCTGGAAAAATTTTGGGATTTTATTACAAAAGCTATGTTAATCCTTAATTATCATAGGAATCATTTGGTGCATATTGAAAGTAGAAGAAGATATGCATCCAGTTAGAATATTATGCAATTTAGCATCACCAGGGAAGGGAAACAGCAGCATTTATTTGAAATTAGGGGCTCCTTTTTTCCAATTACATTTTTCAAAGATTGCTATAAACTGTGATTTTTTTTCAAAGAACAGTCATTCCTATATTGAATTCAGCTGTGTGTTTAACAATTTTTACATTCTAAAATTTGTATGTGGTGTTTAAAGTTTCTTTCCTCAGTAGCTGAAATTGATAGGTTAAGTTAAAGACGAAGATATCTAGCATTTGCTCTCGGCTTGAAGGGAGCGGCATGTTTCTCAGGAAGCTCTCGCCTGGGAGCTCAGTTTGTTTGAGTTCTGTTATTTCTAGTGATGCTAGCTAATCATCTTTTAGAGTTTCAGTTTCCCTTTGGCTATGTCAAGAGGTCGAGTATGATAAACTGCCTTATGCTTTCCTCACTTAGATGGGAGGGCCCATGTAATTCTACTTTCGAAGAGCATTTAGCTTCTCCAAAGAAAAACACTTAACCAACTAATGATTCATAAGAGTTCTAAATGCTTTTCTTAGTAATATCTCAGTTTTACTCTGTAGTGGCAGAAAAATTTGGACAGCTATTATTTCCTCAGTTTTAGTGTTGGAGAAGACTAAGGCTGGAATTTTTCAGGAAATGAATGATGTTTTAACTTGAAAAGTACTGGATCACAAAGAACATAACATGCGGTATGCTTTCAGTTTCTTTTAGAAAAAAAATCATGAATTGAAAAAGTTTTAAAACTTTCCGTGTATGCTAGGTATTTCTATACCATTTTGGAGACACTAATCAAAGGAAATATAAACACATATATCACAAAGGATTGAAATTTGACTTTAAGAGGGTGAGTGGCAATGGAGCTCCTCGGTACACTTCCCATTTCACAGGGGAAGAGATGGGAATTTGCAGAAAAACTGACTTAGTTCTGCCTGGATGTGTCAAGACCGTAAGCCAGAGCTGGTCACCATCCTGACCCACAGTAGAATCAATGGTTCAGTTGTAATTTTCTCTCTGATTTATCTAAAGAGATCACTGTTAAGAATTCTGTTAGGAACCTGCTTTATCTTAGAAATATGACAATGAGTAAAATTGTGAAATTTTTACACTGTTTTGGTGCATATGCATTTATGTTGAATACTATTCAATGGAAAAGTATTGCCTTATATTTCTACTCTGTTCAGTTTTTGAAGCTTTCATGCCGTTGTCAACTTTTACAAAAGAAGAATTTAATACCACATTATTTCTTCTTACATCTATTTTTGAAAAGCAGTTATTCTCAACACTACCCTAAATATTTAAAAAGAAAAACGTTTCACTAACACAAGATTTTGCTATTTGATATCTCCTTGTCAACTCTGAACAGGGTACCTTTACAAAAATCTTTGAAAACAACCTTTAGAAATAGTCTGGAATCAGTTTATGTCAAACAAATGTATGCTCTAAACCAGCAGTCCCCAGCCTTTTCAGCATCAGGGACTGGTTGCATGGAAGACTATTTTTCCAAGGGAAGGGGGGATGGTTTCAGGATGAAATTTCCACCTCAGATCATCAGGTGTTAGTTAGATTCTCATAAGGGGCATGCAACCTAGGTCCCTCACATGTGCAGTTCACAATAAGATTCGAGCTCCTGTGAGAATCTAATGCCGCCACTGGTCTGACAGGAGGTGGAGCTCAGTTGTTAATGCTCAGTTGCTCACCTGCAGCTCACCTTCTGCTGTGCCACCCAGTTTCTAATGGGCCACAGACTGATACCAGTCTATAGCCAGGAGATTGGGGACCCCTCTTCTAAATAATAATTCTAACAAGCCACCTTAATATTCAATTCAAGAATGCAGTCCGTGATCAAGTAAAATGTTGTTAGAAGAAACAGGTTTCATATTTCATATCTCCAGAGAGTCTTTAAGATCATTAGACTATTCAGCAAAATTATCCATATATTATTTTTATTTTTTGCTTCCCATTAGCCAAACCCACATATATTATTATTACTTTTTTAAAAACTGCATTAGTATGTTCTAAAGCTTCCTTTTCATTTCTTTTGTGGTTTTAATCTTTGGAGAGGGAGCTAGAAATACCTATTAGAGATGAATTCTAGGAAAATAAATGTAAGCAGTAACTCTGGCTCAATTTATTTTTCTTCTCTACAAGAACTGTTTAAAACCTGGCAGTGGAAGACTATTCGCTTGTCTACCAAGTATTATAGTAGGAAGTGCAAGGTCGTCTTTAAAGATAAAAGATTCTAGGTTTCTAAGGAAAGAGTGTATCTTAAGAAGGGTAAATGAAATAGTTGGCTAGAGGGAAAGGGAAATTTCCTTATTTCACCCTGAAACTTGGCAGCATTTCTGAAACAGAGCTTGAAACTTTGAGATGAATTAAAGAGAGTTTGTTTCACCTTCTATGGAAGCTCTTTTGCACCCAATTTACTTTCCCCCTGTCTGGTCAGGAAGGCACTTCATCATTAGAGATTTTGTAAAACTTCATCAGTTGATTAAAATGCAGATAGCATGCCTCTCGGTGAGAAAATAATTTTAGTTTTGTCAGTTTTAGAGATCTGCCTACATAAAACATAGGTGAGATAAAATGTGTTTTCAAACCTGAATTTTTATGTAGGCTTGTTCACTAACTTCTCCATTTCATCATCAGAAGCTCACCCTTTCAAGCTACTTTGCTTTGTGTATTGTGGGGAGACTGAGGGTAGGTAAGGCATTTTGGCACGACTCAAACTGGTCCATTTTATTTCAAATAAGTCCTGATGAAAGGGCAAATCCTACTCTCAGCATCATCTTCTTTATAAATAGGAGGAATAAATGCTCCTAAAATGGATGCACAGTAAGGAAGGGCAGGGCAGACGCCATGATCTGGGTGCAACTCTTAAGCTGATGTGTGGCCCAATGATCCTCATATGTGGAAGCTGAATGGACCATAGCACCCTAGCTTCCTTTATAGTCCCGTTTGTTTGGTTTTATCAGTTGAGGGAGATGGCCTACTTCTTTGCCATGTGAGTAAACAACAGAATGCAACTAATCTTCTAGTGGAAGATCATGGAAAAAGCTGCTACCTATGACCATAGAAGTACATTTCAAAATTTGGTGTAAGTCAGAAATAAAGTCCTGGAAAGTAGTTAAATTTCTTCAACACTTCAGGGCTAACTTTTTTCAAGTTCATAAACTTTACTTTTTAGAGAAGTTTTAGATTTACAGAAAATTTGAGCAGAAAGTACAGAGAATTCCCATATACTCCTCACATCCAACCCACCTCAGTTTCCCCCATAATTAACGTCTTGCATTAGTGTGATACGTTTGTTACTTTGATAAGCCAATATCAATATATTGAGAACCATACTTATTTGTATTTTTTATTTTTTTTCTTCATGAACCCTTAGGTAAGAGACTCATGGTTTAAATCAGGGTTCACCCTTTGTGTTGTCCATTCTACGGGTTTTGACAAATGCATAATAATATGTATCTGTCATTTTAGCACCATACAGAGTAGTTGCACTGTCCTGAAAATCTCCTGTGCTTTGCCTGTCACCCTCTTCCAAACCCCTGACAACCACTAGTCTTTTCACTGTTTCCATAGTTTTGCCTTTTTCAGAATGTCATATAGTTGGACTCAACTATGTATAGTGTTTTCATACTGGCTTCTTTCACTTAGCAATGTGCATTTAAAATTCCTCCATGTCTTTTTGTGGCTTGATAGCTCATTTCTTTTTGACACTGAATAATACTCCATTGTATAGATGTACCACAGTTTCTTTGTTTATTCACTTATTGAAGGACATCTTGGTTACTTCTGAGTTTTGGCAATTATGCATGAAACTGCTATAAACATTTGTGTGTAGGCTTCTGTGTGAATGTAGTTTTTAACTCATTTGGGTAAATATCAAGAAGTATAATTGCTGAATCAAATGGTAAGGACATGTTTAGTTTTGTAAGAAATGTCAAGGTAACTTCTGATGTTCTGTAAATACTTGTAGATTTGAAGAAAGAAAAATGAAGCAGAAATGATGTGATGCCTTTAAGAACTGAGACCCTTGCAATTGACTGGAAATCAAGTGGTCTATTGCTATATGTATTAGCTTAGTTTTATTGAAGACATGTAGGGAAGATCTTCCCTTCTCTATTCTTGTTCAAGGTAAAAACTGCTCGGAAGGTTTTAGCCTATATTTTAAAAAATAGCTGGGGGAAAAACGAAGCCTTCAGTAAGTCCAGATTTGTTTGGCCTCATAGGATCTGAGATTGCCCATTAGGAATGCCTGTTAAATTTTGTGTCAAAACTCCCCTACATTCTCGCCTTTTTCTTTATCATTCCTCCTATCTTTCCCTATAACCATAGCCTATCTGCCCCTTACATGATCTTTCAATAGTCTTGTTTATTCTCCTACCCTTCATTCCAGTTTTGAGGAGAAAGGGTGAGCACGCTTCTCCTTGATGCCTCCTTCTAAAGCTTTAAACTCTTGTTCCAGTGCCATCTCTGGGAACCCTACTCCTCTCTGGAGGCTGGTGGACAGCTGACATTCTGACTTTTCTCATCCACATTAATGTTTTCCACTGACCTCCAGGACTCTCTCACACTCTTTAGTTTTCTTATTCTTATTCATGATCTCATTCCTCAAAATTGCCATCCCCCATCAGCACCTCTAAACACTGTCTCTCAAAGGGTCATATAATCTCTGGGAACTAATGTTCCAGCTTCAAAATTGCAAACTTTGACTCTCTCTTATCTCATTTGTCTGTTCATCATAATTCTGTTTTCTCTTCGCTCACTCTTAATGAACCTGTACTTTACCTTTTTTGTGGTTTCTGATTTCTCAACACCCATATTCTAACCCATTAGCTCCCTTGATTCCTTTCTCAGATCCACCATCAACTCTATCAACAAGGCTATTACCAGCAACTAAAATTCTTCTTATCTCTTGTCCTTATGCCATGTCTGCCTTGTCAACCTCTGTCATATACTGTCTCAACTCTATTTTTCTCCCTTGATGGATAAAGTTATAAGGTAGAACCTTTTCATTTCACATACGTGCACAGAGTGATATTTAACACTGAGCCTCATTTGCTAGGCAGTAAGGAATAGGAAAGAATCCAAATTTGTTGATGCATTCAGGTCACTCTAGCACTCCATGACCTGGCTTTAATGTAAATTTTCATATTTGTGTTCTGTTACTCCTTTATAGCCTCTCCTGCCAAACTGTACTGTTTACTTTTCTCATATTTCTTTATTCATCTGTGTGTTTTATCTTACACCAGGGATGGCAAATAGATTTCATCTTATATGACTGTTCTGCTCATTGTGGCAATGAGCAGGTCTATGTTGAGAAGGATCATCTGATGCTTAGAACCAGGTCAGCAAGAGATTGCAATGATCGACTAGTAATGTCCATCATGGGTATGGAAGATGGAAGGACCATGCATTAGCAGGGCATTGCCCAGCATTTGCCACATATTTTCCCCTCCTGCTTTACATTCTTCATGTGTGATTCTATACATCCCTCAAGGTTCAGATTAATCACTAATTAAAGAAAACATATTTTTATTCCACATATCTTCTCTTTATAGATTACTATATCACTTTAGATATTCCCTGTGTGAAGACAGGTATTATTGGGTATGAGTACATGTTTTCTTCTTCCTTCTATATTGTTAGCTCCTCCAAGGTAGAAATAATTCTTAATTATCCAATTTTGTTGATCACAATGGAAGCATGATGAGAATCCACAAGGAAGATCTCAAACAGTTGGCATGAACACAAATGGAGTATCGTGAACTCACTTTTGACTTAAAGTAAAGGTCAAGATGGATAATGGAGGAAGTATCCATCCCAGGCTCTGCTACTACTCTGCTTCCATTTGATTTTCCTTCCCAAAACTTTACATACTTCCAAATTGAAAGATTCCCTAGATCTGAAAGGGGAAGGAACAATTTTAGTAGGTCTGGTGAAGAATATAGAAACTTACTTTTATTGCAAATAGTTGAAACAGAACCAAGGAACATTTTTGACTTGTCTAGTTTCACAGATAATGCTAACATTAATCATGGATTTCCGAATCAGGTTTTTCATCTTTTTACTAGGCAGTGCAGCACCATATTTAATAATTATTTTACTCATTTTGAGGGAACATGTATTGGTTGTGCTATTATTTTGTCACATATCAAGTTGTATGCAATTAGAAATTAACCCATGGGTTTTGTTAAAGAAGTACACATTTTCTGTAAAGTAACTTTTCATTAGGAAGAAGCTTATGGACATTACTATTATTATTTTTTGGCAAGTAAACTTTTATTTGAAATATATATACAGAAAAGTGGTACAAATCTCAAATAGGTAATTTGATGGATTTTCAAAACAGTGAACCCATCTGTGTAACCAGCACCTAGATCAAGAAATAAAATGGTGTCAGCACCCCAGAAGGAGCACACCTTCTCCCAGTTGCTGCCTCATCCTAAAGGTGACCACTCTCCTAACTTCTGACCCCGTAGGTTAGTTTGACCCATTTTTGAGCTTTGTATAAATGAGTCATATAATATGCATCTTCATGTTTGGCCTCATTCCCTCCACATAATATTTGTGAGATTTACCTGTATTTTTGTGTGAAGCAATAGTTTATTTTTATGGGTGTTCAGTATTCCATTGAGTACATATACCATATTCTGCATCTTAAATGATTCTTTTACACTTACTGTCACTCTTAAAGTGGAGTTGAGAAACTGAGTATAAAATGTCTAAGATTATAAGGATCTTTGTGTTATTTAACTTATTTATCATTTTCATTATTTTAATCTACTTCATGGAAATTGTGGCTAAGGATTTCTAATACGAGCTCTAAAATTTTAGTATTATATTCTAGCTATCTGAATACAGTGAATCAATATTGTAGGCCTTTGGAAAGGTTTTTAAAGTAAATATTACCTGAAAAAACTAGTTTGTTGTAGGATTAAACTCTCTGTGTTCTGTTCTTATAACTTCATATATGGCATTTCTTGAAATGACTGAAGGAATTCTTGGATTTAAAGGTCATCTCGATTTCCCTAGGAAGTCATTTAGACATTATAAATGATGGTTTATTCAGAAGAAGGAAAATGAGAGATGGAGATTTCCTGTCAGTGCAAGGATATTGGAGGACAGACTTCAACACATTATTTATATATATTAGTATCTTATCCAGTTCAGCTCAAGGCAGATAATAGGTGACGTTTTGGTGCTGTGTATATAGGTTCTAGTAGATTAACAAGTTTTTCAGTCTTATGGCTGTGTTTTCAGATTTGAATCAGTTAATATTTGTAGAACATCCATGAGATAAAAAGATCAAGATGAAGGCAAAAAAATGACACAAGAGCTCTGAATTCCCACCTTTCAGGGGCGGCATACAATTTATTCAGGAAAATGACAAGTCAAAGATTCTACAAGTTTGACAATTAGATACTAAAATAAATATTTTACACGCACGTGCTAAGTGTGTGTAATTGAAGAGGGGTAAGGAGGGAAGAATACAGAGTATTTCTCTTAAGTAGACTAGGAGGAAAGATAGGACATTTGAGTTAGACTTTGGAAGCAGGAGAAATGAGATAATTGGCATAGAAATGTTGGCCATGAAGTGGTGAAAGCCATTGCCATGGAAAAAGAAGGCATAAAGGAGCCTGGCAAGAAAAGAAAAGATTCACTGGTGTGGAGGGAGAGGGAATGAGGACGTGGTCAGCCTTTTCTTGGGAATTTGAATTCGTATTCCAGGTAAAAGAATGCCAACGCAGTGCTTCTCAGTAGTTTTTAAGCCCATGCCTCCTTTAGATAAACATACATCTTTACCACTCAATCCTAAAACTCTGATTACCTTTCCTCCCCATAATATGTAGGTGATTATATTTCCTACGTATCTGCAGCCAAGATGATTTTGTTAAGCTTCACTCTCTATAGTATATATTGTAGAGAAAGGATTCCCCCCAAATGTAAATTAGATGAGAATGTTGAGTTAAGTTAATAACTACATACATCCTGGGGACATTCTAACATGCCTCTGTGTATATGTACTTCTTCATTTCTTCTCCATCCTTTGAAAATCACCAAGGCTAAGTGCCATAGCCAAAAGAATAAATGAGAAAGGTAAGGTTTCCTCTCCAGTGCACTTGATACTAATTGAAATTAGGGTCCACAGACTAGGAAATTTAGTGAAATAGGTACATTAAAAGAACAAGGGTCTGGTCGAACAGTCTACTCTGAGAGGAAGAGGGGTATAAAATAGAATATGAGGAAAAAAATCTGAAAGTACTGTTCTGAACTACGCCATTAAAATAGGCTGTATATACACTTTTTCCAGGTTTTTTGGACTTTGGATAGAAAATGAAGTGTTTTGTTTTAGCCATTTGAAGGATTATGTGTCTGCATGACATTTGGTGGAGGTATTTGAGAAGTACAGGAAATAAAAGATTAGCTAATAAGAGAAAACAATCAGGACTGGAAAATTAGATTTGGAGATGATTCATATAGGGATCATTATAATCGCAAAGGCAAATTATGTTTAGGAGGCTCTGTATAGAGAACAGCTAGCCAAACCCTGAGGGAATATTAATGGTAGTACGAGAGAAGCAAATATTAGGTTTCTGTCTGAGTATTCAGATGACCAGAAGGCAAATCACCAGGAAAATATATTTTAAAAGTTAAAATTAGGAATCATTTTGGGGAGGAATTTATTTAGATTTAAAAACACGTTTATTGAGGACCTACTATGGTAAGTGCTGGGGTTGTAAGTATAAATAGGATAGAGTCCCCTAAACCTTAAGAAGCTGACAAATATGGTAAGGGATAAAGAACTGAAGACAATTGGGGTGTAATGTGATGGGTGAGTGCCCAGTAATTTACAAAATAATTATTTTCTAACTTAATTTCACCCAGGCAAGAAAAAGTAGTGCAAATATTTAGGGTAGGAGGGTGAGAAAGCAAAGAAGTTGCACAAATATTGTGGTTTTATAGTAAATGTTGGCAAGGTGGAGACATATATGGATGATAGATCCTCAGGGATGTTTTATGGGTTTAATATATATAATGGAAATTCTTTAGAAAAGTATTTGAGGAGTCGTGCAGCTGTATTGCTTATATGAGACTTGTGGTTTCTTTTCCACATTTTATAACTATGAAGTAGTAGGCTAGGTCCTTGAATAAGTGTGTGTTCTTTGGTTTGCATGAATGGTATGTACTTTGAATTCTCAAAATAGAACTCCAGTTTATTTTCTCAGTAGTCCAGTGAGAAAAGCTGTATTTCTTAAATATGGTCAGAAAGCACTTGGCGGAGGAGTGTTTACTGTAGAAACCTGTGATTGTCTGCAGGTACCAGCATAAACATGTTCCCATTCCTCATCCCAGGGGGATAATCTCATTATTAAACCTGGCAACATTCAAGTTAGCTTATTTTTAATGTTTGTTTCATATTTTAAAAGCAACAAGTGAACATGGAAAAAAGTTTAACAATATGAAATAACATATAATAAATGGTAAGCCCCGGATCCTCAGTGCCCCAGATCCTCAGCACCCCAGAGGCAAATACTGTTAACAGTTTCTAGTGGGTCTTTCATACAATAGGTGTTTTTATTTTCATAGAGAGAATGGCTTTTATTTGACCTCTGGAAGGCATAAAGGTAACTGTAGTTTCCTTGCAATGCAGTTGGCAAATTATTTTTACCTTCTTTTTCCAAGCAGACTCTGAAACATGAGTTTTGAGGAGCAGGATTAAATACTCTGACCTAAGAGACACAGATATTTGGATTTTTATGTAGACATGTACTCACTGAAACTGAAATTTGGAGGAACTGGAATTAATAACATTTTCCCTCATGTAATTCATGGTTATTTATTGCTTTGGCTCTAATTATGCATTTATGTTATATTCTGAATAATGCAAAGGAGAATATTGAAACATTTTAGGCCATCAGAACACTTTTCCCACTCTCAAGCTGTCTTCCTATTGTATTTGTGCTGAAATGCCAAGCTGCATGTGACAGTAGAAGAGTTGGCAGTATCTGTCTTAGAATAAGCTTTCACATGCAGCTTCAAACACCTTTGTGGTTTGGGTTATATTTTGACAGTTGCTAGGTAGCTTGAGTCAGAGAGTGCAGCTGTGCAATTTAAGATGCGTTTTCTTATCCTTTCCTCTAAAGAGAGCTAAAAAAATAAAACTATAATCAGATTTCTAAAGTGTTAAAGGGGATCAAACTATTTAGAACCCATACAATAGAATGAAGTAGATGAATTCTGATAAAGCACATATATACTAAAGTATACCAGTGAATTTATTTCAGATGAAACTAGGTAGGCTCATTGCAAACAGATGAGCTTCTGAAATTTCTGAACTGTTTCATTGAAAGGTAAAACAATGGGTTTGGGAGCACCCACACCTCTTGGCACAGGTGAGTGGTTGGCACTCATTAACCATCGAATTCTGACAAGAACATGCTTTTTATGAAGAAAAATCAGGGAAGGAGACTAGGATTTCTGATAAGAAAGGGTAGAAGAAAATGTAGAAATTCAACTTACTTGGTAAAATGGGAATACGTAAGGATTAGAAATGGGCTCTTACAAAATGAGAAATAAAGATAGCTTTTTCATAGGCTTCCTATTCTGAGAGTTTTTCTTGTTGATTTATAGAGTGTAAATGTACTTCTTCCTGAAGACAAGGACTAGGCTGAGGTAGGCTTGATGTAAATGTGGGGACTCATTTGTTACGAACCCATAATAGACTGCTGTGGGAGAACATTGTGAACAAAAGAAGGAGTCAAAAAATAAACAAAACATTTTGTGGCAAGTTATCTAAGACAGATCCTGGAGAAGGGCTGATTGAGAAGGTAAACTAGAACAAACGGCTTTGGAAATAATAGACAAGGTCAAAATATTTCTGGGCAAGAAGGACAATCAAACCACTTGCAGGTGTTGTGTTGCTGCCTAGAGACTGGTTTGGCCTGACCCAAGTGATGGTGTCTGGAGCCAAACCTTTTATCAGGAGAAATATGGGACCACAGAGATGAGACAAGTACTACCAGTCCTGGGGAAGTAAAGAGAAGGAAAATTCCTTTCTTTAACTGGAGGGGATGGACCCTGCAGTCAACCTGTGTACTTGCAGAGCTATATGTGTTTGGTATTCTGATATACTTCACAAAGTATATTTTATTCCCTAGGTGCTGACTAAGTGAATTGACAATGAAGACTTGGTATTGAGGGAATTAAAGGGCAGGTGGGGTTCTGTTCCCAAGGCTACAGTCCATAGAACATTGGCAAGGTGGAGACAAACATGACATACCATCTTCCCTGCCTTCTTTAATCCCTGGGTGGATGGTAGCAGGCAAGAGAGTAATAAATGCAAGGAACAGTAGGTTTGCAGTACCCTTGGTATTCTGTCATATGTGTAATTGAAAGCCACAACAAAATAGCAATAGAAAAGAAAATGTTAGTGAGGCGGCTCATGCCTGTAATCTCAGCACTTTGGGAGGCTGAGGTGGGAGGACTGCTTGCGGCCAGGAGTTTGAGATCAGCCTGGGCAACATAGAGAGACCCCATCTCTACAAAATAAAAAAAAATTAGCAAAAGAAAAAAGGCTTTTCTGTGTGTGCACGCATGTGTGTGTTTGTGGGAAGTCTTAATTTTTGCCTTGAATTTTAAAGGAAAATTTAAATGATTAAAGTAATGATTGAAGTAATTATGAGATGTGCAGATGACATAGAATAATGGAAATTAAAAAATAAATATTTATTGCCTTTTCTCTCCTGCTTAGAAAAGCAGTACAGCTTAATGCAAGAAATTTGGAGAAATGTAAACGGACAATGGCATTTAAAAATAACCTTAAAATGTTTTTTTCTTGAAATATTCAATGGTGGTGGTGGGTAGAGAGTGAGAGGAAGAAGTTCCTCATGGACTTTGAGGAAATCAAGAGGTTTTAAAGAGCAATAAAAGGAACTGAGTACATCTCCTTTAGGATCTGTAGAACTGGCCTTAAATCGATACAGAAATGTCTACCAAGAGGCAATCTCTCTGGGGAGATTATTAAAGTGAAAGTAGATTATCATTTGAGTGACTGGTTCAGGTTCTCTTAGGTGCCCTTGAAGTACCACTGACTGTTGAAGCATGTATCTGAAATTGCCTTTTAACACAAATTTTCAGTGCTTCTCTTAGAGGTTAAACACACACACACACAAACACACACACACACACACACACACACACACACACACACAACTGCAGCCAGGAAGCCTGGCTCAGTCACCAGGTAGTGGTATGCCCTTGGGCAGGTTTAGCAATTTCCTCATTAGTAGTGCGACAGGATTGAATCAGATTTTCTCCAAGGTTTCTACCTGCTCTAACTCTTTTGTTTTAAGGAATTGATCTCATTTTCTCTTCCTGTCTGTCTCACCCCACCATTTCCCCTTGTCCCAAGGTAATTAAGCCATTTCCAGTTCAGACA
Organism: Pongo pygmaeus; assembly: GCF_028885625.2. Classification (NCBI taxonomy): domain Eukaryota; kingdom Metazoa; phylum Chordata; class Mammalia; order Primates; family Hominidae; genus Pongo; species Pongo pygmaeus. The sequence goes on from NC_072384.2 coordinate 97,871,671, forward strand.
GTGAGCCAAGTGCTTTTTGGAACATACAAACTCAAGGAATGCAGGTTTTTGTCAATTATTTGAGAAAGTGTGAATCCTGCATGGAGTTTAGAATATATGATGGTCAGAATTATCTTGATAAATATGGTGTGTGTGTGTGTTTGTGTGAAATAGAGAATGCATGTAGGAATAAATGAGCAAGCTTATAATTTTTAGTAATATTTGGAATGAGAAAAATTAGGAGGGTTCGGTACTTGATAAGAAGGTGGGTTTCATAAGTAGAATAAACCTGAAGGCCATATACATATCAGGAGAGTTACTTTATGGCTTATATGTTTTTTCCCTTCCAATATTATAGAAGACAGGTTATATTGTCTGTACAACAACTACACCTACCTACTCCAGGTCTTCTTCTTTGGAGTGGGGACCTACGGGAATCCCTGAGTTGGTATAAAGTTTATTTTAAGCTGAAGACATTTGAGATTCAAGAACACATATTGGAGCTTCCCTTATCTGACTAAAAGCAGCAACTTGTGGGAGATGAGGCTACCATAAATTCTGTCTCCAGGAGAGTTTCATGGCCGTGAAGAAGACAGAAAGACCACTTGCACCTCCATAAACAAACATTATCACAAACTTTTCTATTTACCATTTGCTCTCCTAAAAATTGATTTGCCTTTCCTAAGGAAGCCTACCTGTTTTTCCCATGGGAGCTTCCTCCCCTTTCCCCACAAAGTTAGGTATATAAGTCTCATATTCTAACCACCCCTTTGAGTTAGTCATCATTGGGCACTCCCACATGTATGTGCATTGCACGTGTAAATAAACTCCTTCTTTTCTCTTGCTATTTTATTTTCTGTCAGTTTAATTCACATACCTCCAGGAAATAAACCTAAGAGAGCAGTGGAAAAACTTTTTTCCTCCCTGACATCTGTTTTATGTAAATGCAGTTTTTGTAAACATGAAGATAGGATTTCCGGAAACTTCAGACTTTGGGAGCAGTTCTACATACATAGAAAAAATACAACAAAACAGTCAGTACAGATGCACTTTAGTAATTATGTAGCTTATGAAGTAATAATCAATCTAGAATCTGAAGAGTTTTTTCTATTTCACAGTGATAGAAGTATTGATTAGCTGTCTGTCTGGAATAAAAGCAGTGCTCTGATTGGCTGCAGTGGTCTTTATTTGAAGAAGCATATGAAACTATTGGTGTTTTTGGGAAGGCATGCTGCCTGAGCTGCTATAAGAAGAAAGACTTTCCCAATGACACCTAAAATCTGGGTACAAGTGATAAGAAAGAGAAGAGACAGGAACTAGGGAAAGTAGTGAAAAGCAGTAGAGACAGTGGGGGAGAAAAGGCATTGGCTCCAGGGGGAGCAATTTCACTTCTCTTACCCCTCACCTGCAGGTCCTGGTATGGAAATAGGCATGTTAGAGGAGACCAGGAGGACAAGAAGGTCTAGCCTTGGACAAAGTTCAAGGGGCCTTTAAACCCCAACAAGATGAAATAGAAGAAGTACCGGCACCTGGCCCCATTCCCCTAACTCCACCTCACCCAAACCGTGATGATTGTATATTAAGATTGCATTTCTGTACCAATGTGAGGCCACATGATAGATGGCTCATGGCTGGGCATTTGGATTTGCTGTTGGTAGTAAAAGGTCAATGTAGAACAATTTCCAAATAGCTCTCCTCTCATATATGAATAAGGATGGTTGGCATTTGATTTTGCTGTGTATTTTAAAGCTGCAGCAAATGCAGTGAATGAATTCAGCGACAGGCTTTGGCCATGTTTTTGATGTACCGGGTGGTGATAGTTGGAAGTAGGAGGGACTTAATAGCATGTAGAATGAGGGCAAAAATATCATTCAAGGCAATGCGCCTTTCAATTCTTGGCACCCCCTATTGCACAGCTGCAATGTGGCAGGGTGGGGGAGGGAGCAGGGAGGATGGTGGGGAGATGGCACTGCTGTGTGCTGCAGCCTGCCCTGGCCAGCCAAACTCTTGACAAGGCAGCTGGAGAGTACTGATCCTGGCTCTAGATTGTCATCTGATTACACATTGTTTTACCAACTTCATAAGTGTTATCTGTTTGCTACAGCTTGAAAAAAAATCTCTATGCTTGGAATGGCATGGTAGTGATTAAAAAGAGATAGGAAGCACTTAATATGCTCATTCATTTGTATTTATTATAGATTAAAGGAGGAGATGAAGGTGTGTAACTATCTTTTACTATTGCTCTCAGGATTAATATATCATATTGCTTCTGTCATTTAACATTTTTATACTGATGGATTTTTCTTCAATGTTCATATATGTATAGAAATGTTGATAGATGCCAGTCATTGCTAATTAATGTTATAATTCTAAGATGCTGGTGGATTGTTGGTAGCTTTGGCCAAGGTCCCTTCTTTAAACCTCTCCTATTTTGGGCCTGAGGGTGAAACTAGTTGCTCCCTTTAGAAAACAGAGCTAGGCTTGAATCCCAGAGCAGTCACCAGGATATCTATATACATCTATAATATGTACCTATGTCTGTCTATCTGTATAAATTTTGTTTTATTATGGTAAATATATTTAACATAAAATTAACTATTTTAGCCATTTTTAAGCATTAAGTACATTCACATTGTTCTGCAACCATTACCATCCATCCCCAGAACTTTTTCATCTTCCCCAGTTGAAATTCTATGGCCATGAAACATAAACTCCCCATTTTCTCCTTTCTCCACTCCCTGGTGGCCACTATTCTACTTTCCGTCTTTATGAATTTGACTCTTTTATGTACCTCATATAAATGGAATCATACAATATTTGTCCTTTTATGACTAGCTTATTTCACTTAGCATAATGTCTTTAAGGCTCATTTTTGTGGTAGCAGGTATCAGAATTTCCTTCCTTTTAAATTCTGAATAATATTCCATTGTATGTATGTACCACATTTTGTTTATCCATTCATCTAATGATGGACACTTGTGTTGCTTCCACCTTTTGGCTATTGAGAATAATGCTGATATGAATACAGGTGTGCAAATATCTGTTTGAGTTCCTGCTTTCAGTTTTTTGGGTATATTCCCCGGAAGTGAGATTGCTGGATCGATCATATGGTAATTCTAGCTTTAATTTTTTGAGGAACTGTGATATCATTTCCTCGGACAAACTTTAATTTCTCTGTGCCTTGCCTTCCTTATTTGTGAAACAGGAATAATCATCCTTAACTGGAAGAGGGCTATCAGGGTTAGAGATAATGTAGTTAAAGTGCCAGCATTTCTTGCCTCTAGAGCCAGTAGCAACAAAACGTGTAGTTTCTGCCTAAATCTTGCTATTTCTCACTGCCTCTGCTCTGTCTTTCTGTTTGTAATGCCCTTTCTTACCTGGCTCCCTCCTATGCATCCTATAAGACTTGTTCAAGGGCTGCCTTCTTTCTCTAGGAAGTTGTCCCTGTTTCTACCCAAGCTATATTGCCCCTTTTTATGCTTTTATGGCACCTCTGTCATTGTACCTACCACACTGAATAGGGATTATCTCTTCATTCTTCCATCTCCTGTTTGTAGACTAATTTAATATGTACTGAAATATCTAATATGTGGTCAGTGCTGGGGATTCAGTGGTAGCAGACACTTATAGGATCTATCTGCAGGGGGCTTCATCTGGACCAGTTCCTCAGGGTGTGTTCCTAAAGACCACCTGCATCAGAATCCTTGGAAGCTTTGGGGGACCCATGCTGGGTCTGAGAATCTGAATTTTAACATTCCCCTTGGGTGATTCTTATGCACATTATTAGCTTGTGAGTTCAGAGGTTCCATGAGGGCAGGCCCTGTGTCACTTCAACACTGCATCCTTGGCCCTGAGTGCAATTCCTGGCACAAAACAGTTACACAAAAATATTTGTTGAAGAAGGAGGGTACTCTGAATTGAAATGGGGCTGGAATTTAGGTGTGACCAGCAATAATATGGGGTTAAGATTAACTCTACCTTTTCCCAACAAGTGGAATACCAAGCCAATTCAAACATAAATCTAAACATATATTTCTTACTGAGTGAGGCTTCTCTCTGCCTCAGCCTTATCTCTAGGAGATTTCCTAAAGGAAGGAAATGGACCCATTTTCATCTTAAATTACATTACATTGTTGACTAGTTGAGAGTCTTCATGCTTCTTTAGTTTCCAGGAAAAAAAAAATATTCAAATGAGCTTTTATTAAGCATTGTAATTATAAAAGCATTATAAGCATTGCAAAGGTATATAGTGCAAGAATTTGAAATAAAGTTTTCTGGACACCATAATTTATGTTAACATTTATTTATAAAGAAATACATACATAATATTATTAAATTTTGTATACAAGGACTCCACTTGTGTATCTGTACACTAGGACAATATTTTTTGTTGACGTGCAATGAGGTAAGTTTATTTTTAAGCATTTGTATAAGGAGAAAAGGAGGGAAGATGCGAATTACTTAAGGGCCTGAAATTACTAGCACCAGGAGTTACTTGAATTAATTATGGAAGGTCTCAGTTGGATGGCTTGTCACTTTTTTTGGTACTATAATGCCATGCTTTCCCCTCCCCCACCTTTTGCTTCTTGGTTTAAAGCTTAAGCTAAATATTATTCTGAAAATTACATGCTTAAAATAAAGACAGAATTTTTACAGCTTGTCCTGTGGGCATTGTGAATATTCTTTTGGATAACTGAAATGGTCAGTCACTAGGATAAAGATCCTTGTGTTAGTTGAGGCCCTCTTTTGGCTAATATTCTGGGAGCAAGTAACTTAATAAAGCTCATAAATATTCAAGTCAGTATACTGATTTCCTCATTTAGTTTAAGGAAACTGGGGAAATAATTTTGTTAAACTGAGCGGTGGGCTAAGGGAATAAACTGTTCCTTGCATCCGTGTTTGTGACTGGCGCCTGACATTAGTTTCCTCTCAGCTTACATGCTTGCCCGTTCTACTCTAAGTAAATCCCACTGTTCATTTTAGCTTTGCCCTTTTTCCTGGCACACTGCTATTTTTTTTCAGAGCTGAAGCCACTTAATCCCCACATGTGGATTCTGCCCTGGTTTAGGTTTTTCTACCAGTCCTGTTCTTAGTGACTTAGTCTGGTCATTCACAACAAATCAATCTTTGGTTGGTTTTGCTATGCCTTTGTTTGATTCTATTAATAAGCCTTTTTCTTGTTCCTTGTGACCAAAATTCTGCACTATCACTTTCTTTCCACCTTTTCTGATAGCCCAGCTAGTCTGGTCCTGGGCTCCTGCTTGGATTCTACAGGCTTCTCCAGAACAATCTAGTTGGCTGGGTCTTAATTTATCTGCTGCCACGTCTTTCTATAACTCCAAGAGCCTAGTTACTTACACCTCTAGCTAACTTTACTCCTTGCCTAATGTAGGTTTGCCAACTTGATGTCCTTTGCTTGTTCCAAATCACTTCTCCACTTGGGTTAGTCTTCGTGTCTTAGCCTTCTTTAACGGGGCCCATCCTGCTTCACCTGAATCCTGATTCAGACAACCAAAGACCAATTCAGTGGCTAAATTGTTAACGTCTATGCTTTTAATCCAGTATAGGAGAAACATCCTGGTTAACCTCTGCTTCTCAGTCAGTTGTTCAAATGTGCCATTTGAGCACCATAAAATATGTCACTTCAGAATGTTACTCAGTAAGGGCATCTGTTTTAGCTTGGTCACCTCCTTTGGACCTAAAACAGAGTCCAGCCGTATCTACAGCAAGTGTCCCCACCAAATTTTGTCTCACTGCATAATCTTTACTTTCTAAGGTGATTTTGAATGGAACTTTAAGAACATATCAGACAATTTTGATTTACTTGTCTTGCTGTGCTTTTTATTTTATTGGTCTTAGAGGAAACACACATATGCATAATATTTTATTTCCTAATTTAGGGAGTTCATGGACTACTTAGAGGTCCAGCCCCGTAGGTCATAGTGACACTGTGATGGAACGTTTACTTCCTTTTTATAGTTGTCATATCCAACCATGCTTATTGTAAAGACAATTGATAAATGAGATAGAAGTTGAAATAAGTTAGAGGAGAATGATGCTAAAATTTCTTTAGCATTATAGGATCTTAGATTTATGCTGTTTGGCTTACTGTTACTACAATGACAGTTTTCTAAATGTTATTTTTATAAAACAACTTACCAAAAGGTACGTATGCAGGAAACGAACTTGAAAAACATCAGAAAAGCATTTATTTTTAACAGAATGTTATTGTCAACATTTTAAAATTTATTGTATGTATGCAGTTATGAATTATATAAAAGTGAGTTTTGGCTCAACCAAACATCATATTTTATTCTGGTAGGGAAGAATCAGTTGGAATTTTATTAAATTTCAACCTGGACTATTTTACTTGGAAGCTGAAGAATTACAGCTAGCCTAGTGGTTTATACAATATATAAGATATGAAAAACCCTTCACAGGACATTTCATTGATTTGTTTCCAAGTTTAGTTCAGACAACCAAAGACTAATGTATAGATAAAGATGAAATGAGCCATTATTTTGCTATTATTTGCAATATTTGTGACTTAACATTTATTACCTACATTATTCTTCATTACCTTTATTCTGTTGTTTAAAACCACTTTTTTTTTAATAGGCCCATATCCCTCTTTATTTTATACTTATTTTATGTAATACATCTACATATAAACCCCACAAGACAATGCTATAACTTTAATTTTAAAATTGCATGGTTAATAAAGAAATTAACAGAAAAAAGAAAGTATAGTCTTTTGCATTTACCAAGATATTTACCATTTCTGGTGCTAAAATACATTATGATGAGGCTTTTTGAAGTTTTTTCAAAGTGGTCTAACTTTAAGAAGATTGTATATTTAGAATTCCTGTACTTTAAAAATATTTATTGAGAATGAGGGGTGGGAAGAGGGAGAGGATCAGGAAAAGTAGCTAGTGGATGCTGGGCTTAATACCTGGGTGATGGGATGATATGTGCATCAAACCACTGTGGCACATGTTTACCTATGTAACAAACCTGCACATCCTGCACATGTACCCCTGAACTTAAAAGTTGGAAATTTAAAATAAAAGAGAATGAACTTTTTTTTTTTTAAAGATCACTTTGATAAGGAGAAAGTCAATAGATTGACAGAATTTTACAGCTGAAGCTACCAGAAATGGCATGTGGCCATCTCTGAACCCTTCCTGCATTCTTTTCTCTATACCAGGCTGCCTGGCATGCTTTTAAATCACCACCAGTACAACCTCTGCAGAGATCTTCAGCTATATTCTCCAGCAGCTTAATTTTTCTCCCAAGGTTAAACCTTAAACAGAAAGTTTGTTCTCTGATAGGCATAGGTACACTGAATAAACTACTACAGTACTGCTGATCAGGGCTTCTGACTTTGAAACTGAGCTGCAAAACAAATGATCAGCTGATTGTATCAGTTTAGTGAGGTGAAAAGCTAGGAATTCCTTGCAAACAAGCAGTCTATTTAAATGTTAAAAGAGAAGAAATCTGGTTTCCATGTTGTAGTAATGATTCACTAGTTTTCTAGTGAAGGTCATTTGAAAGGAGAGTGAGCAGTGATGGGTCTAGCTGAACACAGAATGATTAATTAAAAGTTATTAAAACCTGGTTTCACTTTGGGCTTATTGTGCATAAGCAAGCTTATATATACACTTGAAGAAACTTGATACAAATAGAATGAATGAAAAAATGCAAAGGCAAGGTCATAAAATAGGTAGGCAAGCAAGATAGCTGCACTCAATGTTTCTGGAATTATATAACCTTGCCCAAGAGGAAGTTGACATGTGGTGAAAGGGATCTTGAAAAAAAAGGAAGCCAAAAGGGTCCCTGATTGAGGGCATTTACCCTGCAGTTTCTTCATCTAATCACAGAAATGGACAGGAAACCAGGCCCTCTTACTCCTACATCATGGGGCTGTTGAACATACCTCATGAGAGAGAAGTACTTAGATAGGTTTTGCAGTGGAGTATGTTTTGGAATACTGAAGTAGAGGTGTTTTCAATTGATATAAAACTTGGTGTGGAGTAGATTACAAGGTGAAAATGAATATGTGATCTATTGGTAGGGAGGTGGCATGGGTATTGCAAAGAGCACATGTTTTGGAAACAAAGGGACCTGAGCTCAAATCCTGGCTCTCCAGCATGCCATCCATGTGATCCCAAGGCAAGTGACAGCCACTGAGTTGTAGCTCCTCTTGTAAAATAAAGTAATGCTAACCATTGAAGTGTATTTCCTGTGAAGTTAATGAGGCTTAGCGAATCAAGCCCTCCAAAGGGCCCGAGCCATGTGTTCACATGGCTATCTGTTTTTATTAAGCCTGTGGTCTCCATTCTGATTTCTCCTCTATCGCGTTTTCCCTTATGTGGGGTGGTACTGGAGTGGCCGTGGATATTTTTGGGTTTATAATTATACATTTACTTCCTTTGTATGTACATTTTGTATTATTTTCCTATTTTTATATTATGTGTACTATTTTTCCTAATGAAAGCTTCCCAAATTGGATAAATTTCATGCCTCACAACCCCTGGGTCTGCCATGTTTATTTCATAACTTTCTTATTAAGATTAAGCAAAATAATCATGTAAAGCACTTTATCAGTTATTTATTTCCAAATAACAGCCCATTCCAAAACTTAGCAGCTTAGAACAGTAACTATTTTATTTGTTCACAATTCTGTGGATCAGCACTTCAGCCTGGGCTCTGCTTGGTGGTTCTTCTGCTGGTCTGGCCTTGGCTCACTCTTGTGATAGCAGTCAGTTGGCAGAGAGTAGGTGATCTAAGATGGCCTCAGTCAACTGTCTGGCAGTTGTCAGGCTGTTAGCTGGTTACCTTGTTTCTCCTCCATGGGGCCTCTCTAGTGGCCCCACAGCTCAGAGCTGTTCACATGGCATAGCCTTTAAAGAGGGAGAGAGAGAAAACTGGAAGGCCTCGTGACATCTATGCTTAGAACTCCCACTTGTGCTGCATTCTATTCACCAAAGCAAGGCATAAGATTAGCCCAGATTTAAGGAGTTGAAAAGTAGATTCCATTGCTTGATAGAATTAGCTGCAAAGAAATGTGGCTGTTTATAGTCTACCACTAGCTCTGTGCCTGAAATAGGAGATCCTGAAATATGTTAGCTTTCTCTTCTTCCTCTTCCTACCTTGCTTCTTATTTCTGCTGAGGTTAAATAAACACGAATTGCAGAGAAGCTTCCATGGAAGAAGAGAAGAACTAGACATAAATAAGGCTCCCTCAGATGTGTCTGATACTCAATTTTATAAATTCTTAATCTGTTGTTTAAATTAGATTGAATTTTAAACCTACTTATACCTTTTAAAAATAAAATGCTTAAAAATTTTATTTTCTTTTAAAAAGTTTTTATATGAGACATTAAAATGTCTTGCCTTTTTCAGTTTATATCTGTGAAATTGTGAAATATATACAGTGATGCACCACATAACAAAATTTGGCCAACTATGGACCACGCATAGAACAGTGCTCCCATAAGATTGTAATGGAGCTGAAAAATCTCTATGGTCTTGTGAGTTGTAGTGGTCATAAAGTCGTAGTGATATCTATTACCTTTCCTATGATTAGATACACAAATACTTACTATTGTGTTGCGATTGTTATAGTACTCAGTACAGTACATACGGTACAGATTTGTAGCCTAGGAGCAATAGGCCTGGGTGTATAGTCAGCTATACCATCTAGTTTTGGATAAATACATTCTATGATGTAAGCACAATGACAAAATTGCCTAGCAATGCACATTACAGAACACATCTCTTTTTTAAAATTTTTTTAAGTTCAGGGGTACATGTGCAGGTTTGTTGTATAGGTAAACTTGTGTCACAGGGGTTTGTTGTATAGGTTATTTTGTTACCCAGATGTTAAGCCTAGTACTCATCAGTTGTTTTTCCTGATCCTTTCCCTCCTCCCACCCTCCACCCTCAGGTAGGCCCCAGTATCTGTTGTGCCCCTCTGTGTGTCCATGTGTTCTCATCATTTAGCTCCCACTTACAAGTAAGCATATGTGGTATGTGGTTTTCTATGCCTATGTTAGTTCGCTAAGGATAATGTCTTCTAGCTCCATTAATGTCCCTGCAAAGGACATGATATCATTCTTTTTTTATGGCTGCATAGTATTTCTTGGTGGATATGTACCACATTTTCTTTATCCAGTCTACCAGTGATGGGCATTTAGGTTGATTCCATGTCTTTGCTATTGTGAATAGTCCTGCAATGAACATATGTGTGCATGTGTCTTTATGGTAGAATGATTTATATTTCTTTGGGTATATACCTAGTAATGGGATTGGTGGGTCAAATGGTAGTTCTGCTTTTAGTTCTTTGAGGAATTGCTACACTGCTTTCCACAATGGTTGAACTAATTTATACTCCCTCCAGTAGTATATAAGTGTTCCCTTTTCTCTGCAACTTCACCAGGATCTGTTATTTTTTGACTTTAATAATAGCCATTCTGACTGGTGTGAGATGGTATCTCATTGTGGTTTTGATTTGCATTTCTCTAATGATTAGTGATGTTGAGCTTTTTTTCATATGCTTGTTGACGGCATGCATACCTCTTTTGAAAAGTGTCTGTTCATGTCCTTTGCTACATTTTAATGGGGCCGTTTTTCTTGTAAATTTGTTAAGTTCCTTATAGATGCTGGATATTAGATCTTTGTTAGATGCACAGTTTGCAAAAATTTTCTCCCATTCTGTAGGTTGTCTGTTTACTTTGATAGTTTCTTTTGCTGTGCAGAAGCTCTTTAGTTTAATTAGATCCCATTTGTCAATTTTTGCTTTTGTTGCAATTGCTTTTGGCATCTTCGTCATGAAATCTTTGCCCGTTCGTATGTCCAGAATGGTATGGTCTAGACTGGGATCCCTGTCTTAAGTGGCACATGACTGTGTTTGATCTTCACCCAGTTTCCTGGCATACAACTCCTAAAATCCTTAAAATCTCCAAAGTGATAAGCATCTTTTTGTTTGCTAATGAGATGACTGGTGGCTGGCAGCCCCTAGGTAGCTTCAGGATGGGGGCTGATTACAAGAAAGTCCAAGGCATGATTATGTAGTTGGAACTTTTTTTTTTTTTTGGTAGATACCCAGTATTTTTATTATTATTATTATTATTATTATTATTATTATTATTATTATACTTTAGGTTTTATGGTACATGTGTGCAATGTGCAGGTAAGTTACATATGTATACATGTGCCATGCTGGTGCGCTGCACCCACCAACTCGTCATCTAGCATTAGGTATATCTCCCAATGCTATCCCTCCCCCCTCCCCCCACCCCACAACAGTCCCCAGAGTGTGATGTTCCCCTTCCTGTGTCCATGTGTTCTCATTGTTCAATTCCCACCTATGAGTGAGAATATGCGGTGTTTGGTTTTTTGTTCTTGCGATAGTTTACTGAGAATGATGATTTCCAATTTCATCCATGTCCCTACAAAGGACGTGAACTCATCATTTTTTATGGCTGCATAGTATTCCATGGTGTATATGTGCCACATTTTCTTAATCCAGTCTATCATTGTTGGACATTTGGGTTGGTTCCAAGTCTTTGCTATTGTGAATAATGCTGCAATAAACATACGTGTGCATGTGTCTTTATAGCAGCATGATTTATAGTCCTTTGGGTATATACCCAGTAATGGGATGGCTGGGTCGAATGGAATTTCTAGTTCTAGATCCCTGAGGAATCGCCACACTGACTTCCACACGGGTTGAACTAGTTTACAGTCCCACCAACAGTGTAAAAGTGTTCCTATTTCTCCACATCCTCTCCAGCACCTGTTGTTTCCTGACTTTTTAATGATTGCCATTCTAACTGGTGTGAGATGGTATCTCATTGTGGTTTTGATTTGCATTTCTCTGATGGCCAGTGATGATGAGCATTTTTTCATGTGTTTTTTGGCTGCATAAATGTCTTCTTTTGAGAAGTGTCTGTTCATGTCCTTCGCCCACTTTTTGATGGGGTTGTTTGTTTTTTTCTTGTAAATTTGTTGGAGTTCATTGTAGATTCTGGATATTAGCCCTTTGTCAGATGAGTAGGTTGCGAAAATTTTCTCCCATTTTGTAGGTTGCCTGTTCACTCTGATGGTAGTTTCTTTTGCTGTGCAGAAGCTCTTGAGTTTAATTAGATCCCATTTGTCAATTTTGGCTTTTGTTGCCATTGCTTTTGGTGTTTTATGAGTGAACTCCCATTCACAATTGCTTCAAAGAGAATAAAATACCTAGGAATCCAACTTACAAGGGATGTGAAAGACCTCTTCAAGGAGAACTACAAACCACTGCTCAAGGAAATAAAAGAGGATACAAACAAATGGAAGAACATTCCATGCTCATGGGTAGGAAGAATCAATATCATGAAAATGGCCATCCTTCCCAAGGTAATTTACAGATTCAATGCCATCCCCATCAAGCTACCAATGACTTTCTTCACAGAATTGGAAAAAACTACTTTAAAGTTCATATGGAACCAAAAAAGAGCCCGCATCGCCAAGTCAATCCTAAGCCAAAAGAACAAAGCTGGAGGCATCACACTACCTGACTTCAAACTATACTACAAGGCTACAGTAACCAAAACAGCATGGTACTGGTACCAAAACAGAGATATAGATCAATGGAACAGAACAGAGCCGTCAGAAATAATGCCACATATCTACAACTATCTGATCTTTGACAAACCTGACAAAAACAAGAAATGGGGAAAGGATTCCCTATTTAATAAATGGTGCTGGGAAAACTGGTTAGCCATATGTAGAAAGCTGAAACTGGATCCCTTCCTTACAACTTATACAAAAATCAATTCAAGATGGATTAAAGACTTAAATGTTAGACCTAAAACCATAAAAACCCTAGAAGAAAACCTAGGCATTACCATTCAGGACATAGGCATGGGCAAGGACTTCATGTAGTTGGAACTTTTTAAGCCCTATTCCCCAACCTCTGAGAAGGAGAGGAGGGATAAAGTTTAAGTTGATCACCAATAGACAATATTTTAATCAATCATACCTACATAATGAAGCCTCCATAAAAGCTTTGGATAAGCTTCCAGATAGCTGAACACATGAAGGTTTCTGGAAGCTGGAGCACCTAAAGAAGGCATGGAAGCTCTGTGTCTGTTCCCCCATACATTGCCCTATCCATCTCTTATCTGGTGTTCATCAGTATCCTTTGTAACATCCTTTAAAATAAAGTAGACAGTGTAAATAAGTGTTTCCCTGAATTCTGTGAGCCACTCTAGCAAATTAATCAAACTTGAGTAGGGGATTGTGGAAACCCTGATTATAGCTGATTGGTCAGAAGCACAGGTAAAATAACCTGGAATTTGCAATTAGCATCAGAATGGTGGTGGGTGGAGGATAAGGAGGGGAAGTCTTGGGGACTGAGACTTCAACCTGTGGGATCTGAACTACCTCCGGGTAGATAGTGTCACAATTGACTTGAATTAGAGGACACCCAGCTGGTGTCTGCTGCAGAAGGGATTGCTTGCTTGGTGTATGGGGGGAACCCCTACCCCTACATTTGGTCACAGAAATCTTTTGTGTTGACTGTTGAGTGAGAGTATAGGAGAAACTGACTTTGTTTTTTTCCTATATCCTCAATATCAAATAAGGAATTTGCTGAAGAAAGCTTGGTTTTGGAATGAAGATGAATAATAATTTAAAATACGGAAAAAGGAATATATTTAGCAATTTGACAAAGGCTCATGGCACTCTTCTTTTTCAGTTTAATGGAATTGTATATATGTGGTTAAGAAAACCAATAAAACAAACTTCTAGCATTTTCCCCTTTAAGTGATAATTAATTGTCTCCTTGTTGAGTAATTAAATTAATCCGAGTCTACAGATAGATGAGTTACATGGATGTTTAATAATTTAGATAGCATCTATAACTTTTAAAAGCCTGTTAAATGATTATGAGAATCAACCAGGTTCTCCTGGTGTTGCCATGATCATAATAATCAGCATTGCAACTAAAAACAATAATTTGGAGAATTAGTTTGAAATACTGTTCTTTATATAACTGACAATAATAAATATTTTCTGATGAATGCTAACTTGATTTGATGATTATTGGAGAGCTAAGAATAATAAGTGAAAAGAGATACGGAAATAAAAGGAAAAGGAAGTACATGCTACTACTTGTCTTTAGTTTATTTCTATGAAATCAGATCTATTAGTCAAGACATTTAGTTGCAAAAGACAGAAAATGTAAAATGGGAAATTATTGGTCATATAATGGGAGGGTTAAGAGGAATACATTTCAGTACAGCTGGATGTAGGGGCCTGAGGAGGTAATGAAGACCCAGTTTTTCTTTTTCCATGTTTTTTGTCTCTTTCTTCTGTGTTGGTGCCAGTCTCAGGCTTGATGTGGGAATACGTTAGTTGTAATAGTTTAAATCCCTGTATTCTTTTGGTTTAAGTACAGTAGAAAAGAATGGTTTTCTAATCTCAGGAAAATGCCTGAGATTAGCTCTGTTTAGGACTGCTTGATCTGGTGTGAGTCATGTGTCTGTCCAACCCCAGATGAACTAGAAGGATGGAATACATTGATTGTCTCAGGCCTCTCTCTTGCTTCACTTGTTCTTCTGGAACAAAATCAGGGACCCTCATCCTAAGCCCACAGATTGAGACTGGGGAAGAGTAGATTCTAGATAACTATAGGAGGCTTCAAAAGTAGGGTAAAGCTGACATGGCAAGCCAAACACAGCTAGGGTCTATTACAAATGTAACATACATGTTCCTGGAATGCAGTAGATGCTCAATAATATGTCTTGAATTGGAGATGGGTGTTAGAAAAGGATATTTTAGCCTTTTGAGTTTTTATGTATTTTGCTTTCAGAACTCTGCTGGGTAAATATAGATAAGAGTTTCAGTTGTAAAAAAAAAAAAAAAAGAGTTTGCCCTCTCTGGTCTTTTCTTAAAGCGTTTTTTTAAAAAAATTATTATGTTCCTTTCACACAATTATTTAGCAATAATAATGTTCTGATTTTACAGATGGAAGACACTGAATATGATCAAAAGGCTTGATTCTGTTTATAAAATTCAGTGTTGGACAAAGTTAAAATGTTTTCTCCATTTAAAATTTATAATTTATAAATTGTGTTTAAAAGTACTCAAAACAGTTATATTTGCATCCATCAGTTATATAAAATAGTATTATGACTATTAGTCTGATAACAGATAGATAAATGTGACCGATTATTGCATATTTCTGGGTAGCTTGTCATATCATAACCATTTCTAGAATTCTTGGACACATTTAATGTATTCCTTTAAAAAATCAGGATGGATATTCTGATTTGTTGTGTCTGTTGGTAAAATTCAAGTCAGAGATGAATTAGCTCCTGCCAACTTGGCCTATTTAAGTAGTATAGGGGTTTTGTACAATAAGATATCAAAAATTTCCTTTTATTATCATAGATTACTGTATAAATAGGTGATCATCTAATCAATAGTCCAAACTAGGACATTGTTGAGAGTGACAGGAGAAAATTACATTGTGAGACCAGGCAGAATCTAGGTAAACCAGGACTTGAAATCACCCCGTGTATAAACAATACAACTTATTACCTGTACACTTAATATTAAATTTCCCTATAAGGAACAGTGTCAGAGAACTTTTTTCATACTGCAAAGCACTTCGATAAGATAGCTGTTGGTCATGTGACTTCTTTGGTATGGCCTATTTTTCCTTTAAGAATTAATAACATCTTAAACACTCATAGACATGATAGCATTTGGAAAGTCCCAGTGCTTCTTTCTGCATTTTTCTAGCAGAGTATTTAGTAGGAGGAACAATTAATTTTTTGAATGACAGATTTAGCTCTCTAACCATGTCCCTGGTCACCTCTTAGACTAAAATAGATCATGCCAGGTAAACTATGATAATAATGCCTGATAAAGGTATCTTGATGGTGTAATTGACAATACCTCAATAAGGCAGTGGAGGTTAGAAGAACAATGAGAGGTCTTCTACTGTCCCCTGCCTTGCTGGCCCTGCCAATTTCAGTATATCACATGGAAGTTATTTTTCTGTAATCCTTGCCCCTCCAGGTGGCATTTAAGATTTGAGCATCATGGTAACAGAGGGCCAGAGAATGAGGGAAACAAATATCATATCAACTCTTTCTTTTTTTTTTGTTTCTCTATGTTTCATTTATTTTTTAAGGGGTGAACTCTATTTGTTAAGTATAATTTCTATTCTATAATAGTAGTTTAATAAATACTTAATAATGTGAATTCATATTTCAATAGCATTCTTTTTTTTTTTTTTTTTTTTTTTTTTAAACACAGGGTCTCACTTTGTCACCTGGGCTGGAGTGCAGTGACACAATCACCGCTCACTGCACCCTTGACCTCCTGGGCTCAAGCAATCTTCCTACCTCGGCCTCCCGAGTAGCTGGGACTACAGCTGTGTGCCACCATGCCTGGCTAATTGTTTTGTAGAGATGGGGTTTCACCATGTTGCCCCGGCTGGCCTTGAACTCATGGGCTCAAGCCTTCTGCCTGCCTCGGCCTCCCAAAGTACTGGGATTACAGGCATGAACACTGCACCTGGCCAATTTTACTCTTTTAAAAAAATCTTATTTCAACTGGACACATTTTTATACAGTATAAAAACATGTTAAAAATCAGCAGTTACAGAAGCGGTTAAGAACTTCCTTGTGAAAGCAATGTTCACTCAGTCTTTATCTTCCAAATGACTTGAATGCTCTTAATACTAATTGCATCTTGATCTAAGCCACTTTATATTAACCCCTTTTATTTAAAGTTAGTTGCTTTTGAGCCCACTGCATAGAGACCCTCTAATTCTGTGTAGTGACTTGTACTTTAGTGCCCAATTAGAGTGTGAATCAAGGTTAATTAGCAACAAATCATCTTTTTATAATTGAAGAATCCAAGGTACAGCAAGATAAGTGACCTACTGAGGGACAGAGTTCAAAATAAAATAGGTTTCAGTCACTCAATGAAGTGCTCTGCTGGGAGATCTCCCCTGGTCCTGTGGTCCTTTAGTGAAATATGGGGAAACCAGCAGGGGAGGCAGGTCAGATAGTTTATAATGGTGAGTTATAGGTTGTATATTATAAGGAGCATTTCTCAGCACTGAAGAAATTTCACTAGATTCCAACTCACCTTTCCAAACTATTAAAAGCAAAACAGGACTGTTTTTCAAAAATTGGAAAGTAAACCTGGCTTCTTGTTAGAAATTTGGAAAATATTGAGAAGTTTTAGACCCAGTCCCTTTAACCTTAAGGAGCTCACATGCAATAAGATGGAAGGGGCAGGGGAGATCAGTGCAGAAAACTACCGATATGGCCGTAAGAGCATGGAAGCTTAGATCAGTGAATTCTTCTTGAATTTCCCTTTTTATAAATCTTTAAAAACAAATTTGACTTTAAAAAAGCACAAATATAAATTG
Source organism: Pongo pygmaeus (assembly GCF_028885625.2). NCBI lineage: Eukaryota > Metazoa > Chordata > Mammalia > Primates > Hominidae > Pongo > Pongo pygmaeus. The sequence continues at coordinate 97,889,087 of NC_072384.2, forward strand.
GAAATGCTAATTAGCACATTAAGTTAGATGGAACATATCAGTGGAATGAAACCTCATGCTTCAAATGATGTATTTTAATATTTTAAAAATTACAGTTGAAGCTGGACATAGTGGTTCACACCTGTAATCCCAGCACTTTGGGAGGCCAAGGTAGGCAGATCACTTGAGCTCAGGAGTTCAAGACCAGCCTGGACAACATGGTGAAACTCTGTCTGTACAAAAAATACAAAAATTAGTTGGGTATGGTGGTGCCTGCCTGTAGTCCCAGCTACTCAGGAGGCTGAGGTGGGAGCATAGCTTGAGAGAAGGTTAAAGGCTGCATAAGCCATGATTGCGCCACTGCACTCCAGCCTGGATAACAGAGTGAGAACCTATCTCCAAAAAAAAAAAAAAAAAAAAAAAAAATATATATATATATATATATATATAGTTTAAGAAATGAGCAAAAATGAATAGCTAGGCAGAAATTTATGATAGCTTTTCTTAGATTAAACACCAAAAATATCTTGAACATTTGCGTTGGCTGAAAATGTTCTTTGTAAACAGTGAGAAAAATCTACAGTTTTATTTTAAAAAAGAATTAGTTATGTTTCCTAGTACTTTCACACTGAATTAATTTGTCACTTATTCTAGTGGATAAACAAGAATAGGGCTACTTACCTGAATGTTAATGTGGCATATGCTACCAGAGCCAACCCTTATCCCCAGGACCTTTCACGTTGCTCTTGCGAACTTTCTACTGTCAGCACCTGCATCTCTGTGTCTGAGGGCTGCCCTTCAAATGCTGATTTGCCCATGGACGGCAGTTCATTCTAGGGAATTAATATGCTCGCTTTTCCAGCAGCCCTCATCTAATAACTCTCTAGAGGTGACATATAAATACCCCAGCTCCCTCACCCTCAGATGAGATAATTCTGAAGCTGTGTTTTGCACTAGTTCTCAAAGCTTCCCCAGGGAATTCAGCTCCAAGCTACCCACTCTGGCAGCTGATTTATTAGATGCTTTTCCTTCTTTGTCTCTCTTCCCCACTTCCCTACCACTGTTTCCTACTTGGGGTCTGCTTCTGGAGAACCCATACTAAATCCTAAAATTAGGCATTATTGTTATGACTCTTCTATGCACTACCTGGATTAACCCCATGGCGATCATCGTTTGGGAATTCTCAAGTGTTTTACATAAAAGGCATCATTTATAAAGCTAAAGAAGGACCAGTAGGATCAATAGCTCACACTAATGGATTGAAAGAGTTATCTAGCATGACCCAAGATGCATTAGCAAATACAGGAAATCTGACCTTGGGAGAAAGCCCCTGATCTGAGCCTGGAGAGTAAGACTGAAGTCAGAATGATAAGCCTTCCTTGTCCAATGTCACATTGCATTGGATTTGCTGTAGAGCTGGAGGTTCAGGGAGGGGCATATCTGCAATGCCTTCTTTTACTTTTGCATGTCCTTCCTGGCCTGACTGATGTTGGCAGTGATCTCATTTTATTCTTTCTCCCTAAATCTTCTACAGCAGTATACACGTAGATAGTGAATACTTGTTGATTAATGGGCCACTGTGCTGTGCTGTCAGGTGCTATATTAAATTCTGTTATAGCAGTTACTTCTAGGATCTGTAGGTATTTTTTTTTTTTGTACCATAAGCCCCCTGGTCTTTGTTGCTATTACATTATGGAGCATTGTCAAATATTCCATTTTCTCTTCGAGGAGTCCTTGGCAAAATTAGCATCTGATGATTTATTTTTGAAAATTAGTGATAAAATATTGATGAAATAGACATAGTTTCTAATCTTTTGTTTCTAGTCCCATTTAGTTCTGTGCATGATCTTGTGAATGGGAACTTTCATATGCTAAGGAAATCTCTTCCAGCCTTAACCAGTAGCAATCAAGCCAGTTGTTGCTGACACATCCCTGCTACACCTCGCTTCTCTGGCTGTGGTTTGCTGGGATCCCTAGGGCAGTAGTTAGATGAACACTGCCATCATCTTCCCTACTCTGCTCCAGGATTTCTAGCATGGCTCACTGTCCCCAACCAGACGTCCTTATCAGCATTCCTTAGAGATGTCACTCTGACTCTTGTGGTGGTCTCACAGAAATACTCATAAAAAAAATTGAGTATGCTGCTGTGTGCTGTAAATTGTCTTTCTCAACTTGAAGTCATACCCCTTTAACCACTGTTCATCATTTCTGTGACAACTGTATGAGTATACTGTATACTTTAAACATGACAATGATTGATCCTGTAGGTAAAATACCAAATGGTTGAAAACAAATGGCAAGGATTTTTACAATTGAAAGGCCTACCCACTCTGTGACCAGTGTATTATTCATTTGAAATAGGTATTATCTTAGCTATTATAACTGCTGGAAGTTTTGTGAACCTTTTATGTCCAGTCAAAACTGCAAACTCTGCATATGCTTGCTTATGAATATTACTTCTAGCTAAAGAAGCGTTCATATAGTCTTCCATTTAAATACATGGCTAGGCATTTACTGAAATGTGAGCTATTTACTAATGGTAGATTACTGCAGTGTCTTTCATATCAGCTGTTGCTTATTTGACAATCTCAACTAGGTGGAACCTAGGCAAGAAACAGGTAGGAAGCTGAATTGGCTCGTGAGATAACCTAAGAGATATCCCAGTGTCTGTGCAGTACCTATTCTTGTGTACTTTATCTTTATTCACTGGAAAACCCTTCTACAACCACATGCAAAATCTGTTTGTTTTTAAAAAATTTTACACATTTTATTTTTAAGACAGGATTTTGCTTTCTTACCCAGGCTGGAGTGCAGTGGCATGATCATAGCTGACTGGAGCCTCATCTCCTGGGCTCAAGTGATCCTCCCACCTCAGCCTCCCAAGTAGGTGGGACTAGAGATGCGTGTCACCATGCCTGGCTAATTAATTTTTTTTTTTTTTTTTTTTTTTTTTTTAGTAGAGATAAGGTCTCGCTACGTTGTCCAGTCTGGTCTTGAACTCCTAGACTCAAGTGATCCACCCACCTCAACCTCCCAAAGAGCTGGGATTACAGGCATGAGCCACCATGCCTGGCCTTTACACATACTTTTAACAGGTTTGGTTCAGTTATATAATTTCCTGGTTAGTAGCAAACAAGAAGGGATAAAAGAATAGACTATCAGAGAAAAATACTAAGAAATTATACTTCATTAATACTTACATGATTAAACTTAGTGAAAGAGTGAGTTTTAGTCACATTTTAACTTAAAAACTGATAATTGTGTTAGAAGGCTTCAGACAGTTTACTGAGTGCCTGTTATACGCTGAGCAATGCAATGCAATATTTACCAGAGTCCTCTCTAGCTCTTACATCTTGTCTGTGAGATAGACATTATTATTGCCATTTTAAAAATTAGAGAACAACTGAGGCTCTGATGAGTGAAATGATTTGCACAAGGCCAAGCAGTAAGTAACTGAGTTAGAATTAAAACCAGGACTGTCCGATTTAAATGCCCTATTGTTTCTATCATATTAAATTGCTTCCACATGGGCCATTCCACAATGTACTTAGTGAAATTATCATTTTAAGAGCAATACACTTCTTAGAGGAACTTAATAATAACCTCCTCTGACTCCCCTGAATTTACGTATCTTTTTTTTTTTTGCCTAAATGGGGATATAAACAGAAATAATGATTATTTTGATTTATATTTACATAATAACTTTTTCACTTTGTATAGATTCAGTTTGTGACTCTAATAATACTATTTCTGGTTTCAGGCCTGTTGATGTTCGACTCATGCAGTCACATACTTGTTCTTTAAATGGTTGTGGTGAGGATCATGTGAAGGAAGGAACAGCCAGAAAAGCATCAAGATAATTGTGACAACTGCCACTGGTGGTACAGTGATTAAATAGAACAGATATGTAAAAGTAATTTCTTTGCTGAGCCATCACTGGTGCAGAGAGCAAAACAGTGGGGACAGATGTGACTGAAAGAAGTTTTGATGTTATTCTAGTGCTTGGTTTTAATCCCTCCCCACCTCTTGACACCATCAATTTTTATCTGTCATGTAAAAACAGCAGCAACAGCTCATAGTAGAAGGTATGCTGCAACGGTAAATTTCATGGCAAGACTTCTTACTAATTCAGGGATCACATGAAAGAAAACCACAACATTATCTTCTAGCTTCTTATCTGATTTTGTAAAAAGGTTTCAAGCATACTTTTTTTTTTTTTCCAGAAGTGTTATTTATCAGAAATCTTAAATGGTAGAAACCAAACTTTGTGAAACAGGAAGGGTAATAAAAATTCCCATGTATCTGGGCGGCCGTGAAGCATCATGGAGTTTTTGTTTTGTTTCTCCGTGGAGTTAACTGGTTTTAGCAGTTCTACTGAACTTTAGCTAAAATGAATTACACAAAGAACTGATGAGAATTGACTCATGCTAGAATTTGAATTACTAAAGCATGCAGAAATAAGAGTAAATGCTAAGGGGAGCTTTGCTGCTTTTAGGGTGTTTGATGTGAATTCTGATCTGGTCTCCTACTACCTTCAATCTATTTGATACTATAGTACAAGGGACACTCAGGTACATGTAGGCTCCAAACCCTTATCTAGTCACATCTTCATGAGCCACACTGACCTTTTTAACATAGAATGTAGGTTAGAGGCCTATGGTTCGTTTTTATGGTGTTAGAGTCCCACCCACCCAAGACCCAGTGAATGAGAATCTCTTGGTGTAGGGACTAGAGATGGGCATTTTAACTATTCTTCCTGGGTGAGTCTGATGCATATTTGGGAACCTCTGCACAGGCCTCCTAAGTATGGTTACCCCTTCTAAATATGTGGCATCTCTACCCTCAGAGAGTGTTACCATATTTGTTAGCAGGAAGGGAAGAGAGAAAAGTGTCAGCCTTGAACAGAGGAGAACTTTGAACATCTATTCAAAGAGTGGAAAACTTTAAACCTCTTTATTCTACTACCCATACCTCCAAGTCCAGCTGCCTTGGTATAATTATGTTTCTTGAATATGCACATTTTCCTTTGAGCTCGAATAGAACTGCTTCTCCTTGGATGTGGAATTGATGTGAGTAGATAGGAGTGACGCTCTTCCTTAGAGCTGAGATTCTTACTACTGGGGGGAAAAGAGACCAGGCTGCCCCTATTCCTTATCACACTCCCTTACCCTGATCATTCCAATTCACTATATCTGATACCATCTGTGATTCAGATGCTCACCCCTGGAGAGAAGCTGTTTTTCTGGATATTAAACTACATGAGCAAGAGTGAATATTTTGTATTGTGTAAAATTCTATGTTTGGGATGGTGTTAGAGGCAGAGATACTTCCTGGGTCTAATGCCATACAGAGAGGCTTGATACTTACCCTTAAGCAGGAATGAGAGGTACATTTAAATTACTAGACTGATTAGACTCCTGAATTTAGACTCCTAATTTAAACTTCTGAAGAGTTAGTTGAGGGATGTGAGGGGCCTGTACAGTTGCAGACACATCTGTTTCGCCCCAAACAGATCCTGTACTGTCTGGAGAGAAACCCCTAGTCTTCCTTACATCCCTGGCTTCAGATTTTTTAGGGCCTGTTCTTAGAATGAGGTTCATAAGGGAAGGGGCAATGTGGCCCTCCTGAGACCAGAGGGAATAGGATAAGGCAGAAGTTCTCAAGTGTTGATGAGCACCAGAAACACCTGAGGTTCTTGGTAAAATGCAGATTCCCAGACCCCCACCTGGATCCACTGAGGGAAGTGCCTTAGTTTCCTAGGGCTGCTGTAACAAATGACCACACCCTTGTTGGCTTAAAATGGAAATTCATTTTCTCATGGTTTTGGAGGCCAGAAATCTGAAATCAGGGTGTCAGCAAGGGGTGGTTCCTTCTGGAGGCTCTGAGGGAGAATTCGTTCTATGCCTGTCTCCTAGCTTTTGGTGACTGTGGGAAATCCTTGGCATTCCTTGGCTTATAATAACATCATACCCCAAACAATACAAAACAAAAATAACAAAATACCACCTAAATTAAGTTAGGCGCGCTCCTTAGTGTCCCCCTCCCCGAGTGCTTTGAGTAAATCTCTAATTTTGCATTGATTGCTCTGGTTAACACACAACCCATAAGAACACGACCAGCACTGCGACACTCACCTATCTGACAAGGACACCTGTGCTTTCCCCTCTACACCCTCTACAAAGGGACTTGGAGGCTCTCTAACAAACCCAAGGACATGCTTTCTGTGGGAAAGAAGTGGGGGCAGGTACTTAGCTACTGGGACTCCTGGTGAATGGCTAGTTTGTTCAGCTGTGCTGTCACTTTATTGCCGTAGACACTAAATTCCAGTCTGGATTACAGACCTTCTGTGAGTAACTCGGACTAATATTTATAATGCTGGAAGATATAAAATTTAAAAAGCCAGTTGACCTGAAATAATTTGTTAGTTTTTTCCCTCCTGGCCTAATCCAAGAGCTTTCTGCTTATCTCATCAGGTCCTCTGGTGACCTTAATTTACTTTTAGGTAGCAAATTTCCTGTTCCGTGCAAGCAGAGGAAGCTCTCTCAGTGAAATATAGCCAAATCAGCACAACACCATTCACCTATCCTATTAATTTCTTTATACTAAGTCTGGAAGGCATTTAGGGCCTTGAATCTCTTTGCCTGCCTGTGTCCTCCCTCTTTCTCATTTGTAATCTGTCTGTTTTCCCCATTAAACTGTAGGCATCAATGCCAACCATAAGTTTTATACCAAACATATGATTGGCATCCCTTCCTGGGAGGCACTGTGCCCTAATGGTTAAGGGCTGTGCCACAGATCCATGATTGTATTCAGCTCTACCATTTACTAGATTGTGATCATAGGCAAGTTATTGAACTGCTCTAAGCTTCATTTTTCCCATCTGATGAATGGGGGCAATGATGACAATGATCATGATACCCACTTTATTGGATGATTGAGAGAATTAGATTACATAAGCTTTATAAAGGGCTTGGTACACAATAAATTATCAATTAGCTATTTTTGTGATTACAATTGTAATTATATTATTATTATTTGTTTAAAATGCCAGTAAGATAAGCTTGAGTAAAAGATTTCTTATACTAGGAAAGAAGACAGTAATTACAGGATGACAGGCTGAGTAAAATTATTTGCATAATAACCCACATTGATTAGGCCCTTAGTAGGCATTAGCACAATCCAAAGTTCTTGCATCTATGATCTTATTTGATCATCATGGCATGCTAAGAACTATTCCTATTACCTAATTTTCCTGATGAGATAACTGAAGCACAGAGAGATTAAGTATCTTGTTCAAAGTTTGTCAGCGTTAACAAGGGTCTAAGATTTACCGCACACTATGTTACAGTCACTCCACTGGCTTCAAAAGATTAATGTAGGGAAGGTTTCTAAATTGCCCATTTTTATAATATAATTATTCAACATGTTTATGTGTATTCAATACAAATTGTTTACTATAACATTATTCAAAAAACTTTCTATTAATACACATATCACAAACACATGTTCCTTTAGGGTGGGGGTAAAAAGCCCCAGTATCTTAGCTTCTAGGTGGGAGCCTGCAGGCACGGAGTGCTCTTTTTCTCTCTGGTGGTTGCATAGGTTACAGAGCCAGCAGGAAGTCCAGTGCCTGTGGCCAGTAGAGGAATAGCATGGACCCTGCAGAGAGACTGTCATCAAGCTGTGCTGGGCAGGTTCTTAGACTTTGTGGCGGGGAACTTTCTTGCTGGGAGAGGTTCTTCTGGGCTGTGGCTGCTCACAGCCATGCTATAATTGGCTTCTGCAAAGTAGCAAGCATGTTGGCTTTGCTTCCCCCATCCATCTGGCTGAGTTTTACGCACATGCAAATAACGGAACTCTTATTTGTGGCTATCCTTGGGACTCATGAGTCACAACGCATGCATCCATACGGTCTACAATGTCATACAGCCAAAGCTGGGGGTGGGGATTAGAACATTTAGATTCAGCCAGTCTGACTTTATTGTCTCTGTGCCTCACCAGTATATCAGGCCACCTTCCTCCAACAGGAAAATCTTAAAAAAGTCCTGACATTGGTGTCTCAGTCTTTGCCAGATTTTTGGCACACCGCAGTCTGAGCTTAAATTGCGATGCAAAATATTTCGGACAAGGCTCAGGATTGCTACTTGTTTGCTTATTTTTTGTTGGAAACCCAGTGTAGTTCATTTCATCTCCACACTCAGCTGTTCACTGATAGCTTTTCTTCTTAAAGGAAATAATTTTTAGTACTTGTTGATGTTGACTTTAGTAACGCAATATTATCAATAGTATTTAGAATGATTCTTTAACAAAAATGTAATTTCAAAGCAACCTTATGAAATTTTACTTATAAGTTTTTCATTTTATAGCACTTGCTCTGGGAAATGGCTACTTGTCAAAATAATGACGGATTCAAATCTCAATGGCGTGTAGTCACATTTCCATAGTAAATATGCAGTCACAAGTCCTTTCTGGTATTTCAAATTTTCCCACTTTGTTAACATCAACTTACTGATATAAATTCTATTTTCTTTAGATTATTTTTGAATATTGCAATTTGAAGGCTGATGAAATTATCTTCATTATGGAAAAAAGTAACTTTAAAAATTATAATATAGTTCAGAAGCTTTGGAATATGTAGATAAACAAAAAGAAAAATAATTAATAATCTCATCATCCAGAGATAGCCATTGTTAAAATTTGTTTTTTATAATGAAATGATTTTTTAAAATTTACTGCTTATTGCAGGAAAATATACTGACAGAAAATTAAATTATCTGTTTACACTAACCTTGATAGATTTCTTTAAAAAGAAGCCCAAGTCCTCCAAACTATTTAAAAGTAAGCAAATAAACACTTTATTTGAAATTTTAAAAGGTGAAAAAGCACAAATTAAATATTAAGTTTGATACACAGGTGTTTTAGATTTAGATTGTGATTTAATAGTTAGACTTTTGTGGTATGTAGCATAATTTTGTGTTGGGATTCAATTTGCATATGGTACACTAAGGTTTCTTATGCATTGATAGCATATAGTATATTTTATGCTTGTTTTCTGGGGTTTGCAGTGTAATTTTATGTATTTAAATTTATAATAGTCAAAACAACCAAAATGTTCTTTAATAGTAGGATAGATAAATAATAGTTTACATAATGAAATACTATGCAGCGATAGTATTTCAAATGAGTGAACTATAGCCATGTTCAACAACATGGATAAATCTCACAGCCATAATATTGAATGAAAGAAACCAGATGCAAAATAATACATATACTCAGGCCAGGAGCAATGGCTCATGCCTGTAATCCCAGCACTTTAGGAGGCCGAGGTGGGCGGATCATTTGAGGTCAGGATTTTGAGACCAGCCTGGCCAACATGGTGAAACCCCATCTCCACTAAAAATACAAAAACTAGCTGGGTGTGATGGTGTGCACCTGTAGTCCCAGCTGCTCGGGAGGCTGAGGCAGGAGGATCACTTGAACCCAGGAGGTGGAAGTTGCAGTGAGCCAAGATCGCACCACTGTACTCCAGTCTGGGTGACAGAGGGACACTCCATCTCAAAAAAAAAAAAAAAAAATACTGTATGAATGTATTTATATAAAGTTCAAAAATAGATATAACTAAATTATAGATGGGATAAGGACAGTCAGGAAATTATAATACAGTTAGGAATTCAGGATATTTGTTGCTTTTGAAAGGAGGAAGAGGGTAGTGACTGGGAAAGGCAGGAGGGAACATCTAGGGTACTCAAAAATGATCTATTTGTTGACCTGGTTGATGGCTAGTAAGGTGCATTCGCTTTTAAAAAAACCGCATTGAGCTTCCTTTATATTTTGTGTACTTTGCTGTGTGTGTGATATACTTCAGTATAAAAAGCTAAATAATTACTACAGAAGTCATATTTATTTGATATCTACTCTTTGCTCCCGACATAACACCCAATCTTCCTATTATTTCCTCAGGGAAATATGGTCTGCTTTACTGTCATGGTTTCCAAGGATGCATTAGGCTAAAAAAAAACTGTAGAACTGCTACCATTTGTTTTGTCTCTATTGTGATAAAATTTCCAAGTCATTTAAATATTTTCTAGATGGTTGATAAATTTTATTAGTTCTTGTTCTCAGCAGATGTGTGAGACAGGTTGGTATTGCAGTCTCTATTGTTCAGATAAGGAAAGTAGACACAGGGAGAGTAAATGTTTGGCTGAGCCTGGAATTGAAATGCAGTTCTTTTAACATTCCTCTGTGCTGTCTGACTATATAACACTGCTACAGTCATAGATAACTCAGAATTTCCCCAAAACTTGGACTCCCAGAGAAAAAAGATTTCCATGAACACGAATAGGCACTAACTATAGAAACATTTTTGTAGATGAAATTTACATTTGTATCTAAGAAGTATGGTTAAGCACATTGAGGGGAGTTACTCACTGATTCAACAAACATTTCTGAGCATTGGGTATTGTGCCTGCCTCTGCAGGAGATGGAGCTGGGAATATTACTATAATACAAATGTGGTAAGTGAAATAATAGAGAATCCCACAGTGTTTTGTGGAAAATATTGGCCCAGAGGAGGGGCTGGTAACGAGCTTCTTAGAAAAGAGGCATTTGGAAGGTCTTTTGAAGGAGGGGATGCCGGAATCTAATCTGAAATATACAGGGATGCATTTTATTTTATATAAAACTTGATAGGTCAGTTAGATTTCCTACATTTTTCCCCTCACAATATTTTGACGTCCCAATTTTAAGAAACTTTATATTCTTAGAGAACATTTTTTTTTGAAACTTAAACAACAGATTGAATTTCCAGAGATGGCAACTGGATGGTAAACTCCTTGAAGATAGGACATCTTATGCTACCTTGTTTTTTTTCCAGGGTCCAGCAGCATAATAGCCTGTTCATTAAGATTATTGCAGGATTGTTTTTGGAGGGGGCTATTTTTGGTAGAAGTGAGTTCTTCACTTTAATACTACACTTGCCTTCTCTGTCAGTGAATCTAAAGTGCTGAGCTGTTAGGTTTGAGGTTGTTCAGATATTTTATTTCAGCTGAATTCTAACATCATCAAGTCATGCATATCAAAATCCATTTACAAATAAATTCAATTGAGCTGCATACAGCCTGTTGGTGATATTAATTTTTTAAAATAGGTTATGCTATAGATTTTATTTATAGGCATTTAGATGAGCTTAAAGCTCTAAGGCAGCAAAATCCCATGTACAATACTAATGCCAACATAGGCCACTTTTCAAGGTTGACATTTTTGTTTTTCAGATGTGATGTGTGCATCATCTTATTCTTTATGTGAGGTTCAATAGATGATCCCTTGTTAGTAAACAGAGGTCAGGCCTAACCAAATTTCAGCAATGAAATTCAGTTACAGAAAGAGAATGTAATAGCATCAAAACCTTCATGCAGAAACGGTATTTTGCATTTCCTGATAGACATATCGTGGCATCTCTAATGACATCCACTAAGGTGGTTCTCTAAAATATTTTATAATTGCTGATGAGTCGTTAGGTAATATGGAGAAAATGCCTTAGATCCTTTCTCTTTTTTATGAGAGGAATGCCTGGGAAAATAAATGAAAGTTCAAGTGGGAGACAGCAGAACATTAGTGATAAAGGAAGCAACATGAGGGGCCTGTGTTTATAAGGGCTTTTAAAGTTAATTATACTATTAAAAAATTTTGTGAAATGTAAAATATTGGCCCATAGTATAGGGTAGTTGTGGGAAATATCTTCTGGAAGTGATACTCTCATACTCTGCCACTTTTCCACATCATCTTAATATTTGTAATAACCTAATGATGGAAAGGAAAAAGCACTTATGGTCCAGAAATAAAAAGAGTCATATATTTTACCAAGTGAATGGTAAACTATTATTAGCCAATTAGTAGCCTAATGATCTGCCCAGGCCTGACTGGTTTAAAATGTTGGTAATTCTAAAATATAAACAATTGCTTAAATGTATGTCAAAAAGAAAGGAAATGAACGCAAGTCCATTGCCTTAATTTCTTAGAGCAAATCCTAAAATAAATGTTTTGGGAGGTTAGAGTAAATGAAATAAAAATGAAATTACAGTAGTTTTGTAACAGAGTTCTTAAATGAGGGCCTTTGGATGGACTTTTTCAGGGGGTCCTCAAACCTCTTAAAATTGTGTGCAAATGTAGTAAATCAAAGCCCTTTTTCAGCAATAAGTAGGTCCTACACTTTTATCAGGTTCTCAACAGTTAAGAACCATTGATTAAACCAATTCCTAGTGTGTGTTAGTTAGAGATAGTGGGTAAATAGTTGGGAAATATAACAAGCCTGTAAAATATGCCTGTGTCTGTGGTAACAAAGATGAAAGGAGGCTGTATTTCTGGGAATGCAATAAAATGATATCTATGTTATTAAAATGTTTGCATAGAGAACTTTATTCTTTTGTTGAGATTCAAAACTTTTATTTCCCTCTGTACTATGTTGCCTTGTCCTGCAAACAGACAATGAGAAATAACATTCTCCATGATTAGAGCTGTGCTTAGATCAGAAGTTTGGACATTCTGTCTATTTTTCTTCAGTTATCACACTTTGCTTGTACCACATCACTGAATAATGAATAAAGCAAGGGTGGCCTGGTAGCAGCAAGCATTTGATTTGTTACTGAAAATGAGCTTACTGGACTTTGAATTGGTTACTTCATATCCCCAAGAACAATTTGCTTCCCCAAGAACAAAATGCTATGTACATTTTGCTTTTTGTTAAGAACAAGGTCAACTGTGATTAAAGTCAGCCTATCTTTTGGAATATGAATGCATTTTAAATGGATTTCCATTTTCTAGGATACATAAGCAAGATATTCCTCAAGTCAATGAGGGATGAAAGTGCTCCAGAAATTATCTGTGATCCTGGATCTGTGGAGAACTGTGTGTGTGTGCGTGTGCGTGTGTGTGTATACAAAGCTCATTGAACAAAGTATGATAGAAAAGTAGTGTCTGCCTTAGGATCAAATTGAAGTTTCTACACCATTTTTTCACCCTCGTTTGACTAGGCTCTCACCGTGGTCTCCAAGATTGTGCATTATCAGGTTGGGGGAGGGAGAATCAAGGAAATATTTTACTCTGTTCTTTCTCCATAGTTTCCCTGAGATCTCAAACTGGCAGCCAGCTGGCTGAAGCCTGTCCACAGACATGTTTTATTTGGCCCATGCAGTGCTTTTACAATGTTTGTGCCAACATTTTAATAGGAAGATTTCACATATGGATCTGCATTTCTGCACTGTCTTGAGAAATCAGAAGACATGGGAATAACTGGCTGGAGCTGAGGGGCAGTCGTCTCCCTCCCCCTGGGGCGCAGCTTCCTTCTGCAGCTCCTTCCATGACTTCATGTGCTCACACCCAGCCCAAGAAGCAGTTATTTACCTGCTTGACTGCTGGAGGCAGTTTGAGACTGGCTAAAGGCTGCCTTTGAGATTGCCTTAGTCTTCTGATTAATAACCAGGTTTTGTATAAAGCTATCTTCTTGGTCCCAGAGAGCCTTATTACTTAATAGTACATAGATATCTGACCATCAAATCTAATAATTTTCAGGTTCAAAGATTTAGAATTTCTAATTTGGGCTTGAAGTTGGCAAGGAGTGCAAATGAAAGAGAACATAAGTGCCTAAAATGCTTATCTGTCCTTACAAACATTCAATTTCTGTTGTTGTGTATCAGAGCTGGTCTGAAGCTGTAATTACAGTGGTGCTGTAACTAACTTGTGCTTGCTGGTTCTGGAATTTGATGATAAAAAATGGATTTTTTTTGCCTTAAGACAAAGAGTTGATTGATTAAAAAGGCATTATGGTATATGTAAACTTCTAGGATGTTATGATTTCTTTATGCTTTGGACAAAACCCTGAGGAAAATTTAATAGATTTGGGTTGTCTCTTTAATTTGTGAGGCTGTAAATTTCTAATTTTAAATGTTCAATTATTTTGGTCAGGATAAAGGGCTGTGCAAATTCAGATAGTCTTCCTTTCCAGTTGTTCCAAACAACCCTTTCTGGTTATGGATAAATCTCCTTGCCAAAACTCATATTCAACCTGTTGGAGGGCTAGCCTTTATCTTTCTACCTAAGGTCTTTGGAAGCCATTTTTAATCCCACTAAATTCTGCAGTTTAATTAAGATAGAGTGGCTGAAACAAGGTATTTAGTAATATCATGAATGTGAAGGTAATTAGTATTTAATGTCTAAAAGAGAAAAATAAAAGCTTGCCAGTGTGCTAACTTGGAATGATTATATTTCTTTCGAAACAATTTTGTTTTCACATACTGCTAGCCTAGCAATGAATTAGAATGCATAAAAGCTCAGGGGATTTGAATGTGGGAATGGATAAATGTTTTATAATGAGGTAGAGAATTGTTGCCCAACCTTAGAAATAATAGCTACACAAAATTATGAATGTCCAGATCAATAGCATTTTTTAATATTATAAATCACTTTTGGCAATGCTGATGTATGAGCAGAGCAGTGATCTAATGATTATGAAATTAGATTTTTTTTCCTCTCTCTCTCTTTTTCTCTTCTATTTTTTTCCTCATAGAGGCAGCCAAAGGACTTTGGGTAAACCACTATAACTTGCTAAATTTCCCCAACAGTGAAATTTTTAGAAATATGTTTGAATGTTCTGAGTACAGATTATATTACTTCTGTGATTTTTTAGGCTGACCAGAGGTGACATCTATTTTTATGTGAAAAGTAAAAATGAGATGATCTGAAAGAGTTAATTTTGATAACTGCTTTTTTACTTTTTAAGTAATTTTATTGTTTTACTTGTCTTCAGGTGTTCTAAGACACAATGGAAAACATAAGAAAAAATGAATTTCCTTTCCTAAACTATAAGGAAAAAGGCAATCTACTCCAAAAGAAAGAGAATATGCTTTGTTAGGATTTTATCTAGCACATCTAGAGTTTAGAATGAGCAACATTATGTATAGGAGAAAACTGGAATATTTATAGTTTTTTGTTTTTTAAAGAGATGAAATCTCAGTGAAGATTCTTTATATAGCTCCATTATGGGAAGAATCACCTGGACAGATGTTCAGAATAAAGTCATCATGGTCAAGAGCAAACATTTACCAATGCATGACAGTTTTTGTCTTCTTTTAGGCAGTTGCCTTCCCTTTATTAGTGCCTGACAATTTGCTAGTTAGAATAAAACCATACCTTATGCTGGCTTATTGCTTTAAAATTATGCCCATCTGAAAATGTCTAAATGTGCAGAGATGTACCTTTTAAAGGTTAGTCAATCTGGATTTAGAGCTGCAGGGAATTTAGGTTGCTAGGGGACTCTGTGGTTCTCCTTCAGAATTGTTAAAAAATTCTCTGCCAGCCTGTGAGCTCCCTGAGGGCAGGCACTGTGCTTATCTCTGTAGTATCTCCAACTCCTAACACAGTTCTTGGCATGTAGTATATGCTCACTTTTCTTATCTAACTGACAAGTGAAGGGGTAATCAGCTGCTAGTGTTTCTGTTGCTAATATATGACAGTTTCAGCACCTTGCGAGGCAAGTGTGCGACTTTGGGAGAAACAGAGGTTAACCAAACAATCTTGCAAATTAATGTAAAATTCCTGCTTCACTAATCAGATTTTTATCTCTGTTATGGGGGACAGCCCTCTTAGTTTTGTGAGCAGAGCATAGTTTGTGAAAAAGCCCACGGTTTTCAGGCCCAGGTGGTGTTTCTTTTGAATTCTTAGGCATCTAGTTTGGACTAGCTTCATGGTTTTTGCCATATACTGCTCTGTATTGGAGCAGTCTGTCTGGAAGAAGGAACAGTGCTTTGTGTGTGTGTGTGTGTGTGTATGTGAGCTAGTTTTTAGTATCCCCTCTGCTATTGCCCATGTGACCTTGGCAACTCACTTAACCTCTAGGCCTCAGAGTTATGCTAAGATTGGGATTTATAACTGCTATGGCCCCTTTAAACTTCAGTATGCTGTTTGAAGGCATGTTTTAGTGCTTTTATTAGTCTGTATGTTCTATGCAGCTTTTTGATGTGTGTTTTAAAAAACTTTTTATTATAGATAACTTCGACCACACACAAAAGCAGATAGTTCAGTAATATGAACCCTCAAGCATTCATCACCCAGCTCCAACAATCAATCCATCAACTCATGGCCAATTCTGCCCCATTCTGCCCCATCCTCTTACTCTTCTTATAATCTGGAAGCAAATCTTAGATACTTGTTATTTAATCTGTAAATATTTTGTATTTATATGTTTTCTCACCTCTCAGGCACCTAACATAGAACTTTGTATACATTAGGTAACAAGATGATGGTTTTGAATAAATGAATGGGAGTGGGTTGGGAAAGGTAAGAGATGAGGCACCTCACCCCCCACCCCAAATTGTAAATATTTAAAACATTTTAAAAAATTGTTAACCTATAGTTTCTCAGGGTAGTGGAGGGGGAGGAGCCAAGGCTTCCAGTTATTGGGAATCCTAATGTGGTGTGGAATATTAAAGGGCAACTTTATCTATTACATGTAATCACTGTATCACTAGGGAGCCCGAGCATGTTCCGAGAAGTTAAGGTACATGCCAAAGATAAGCAAAAAAAGGCATGCAACCCTATGGGTGCATCTTGAGGAAATATATTAGTATTGGGAGATAGCACAACCTAAAGGCCAAACTGTGTTCATGTAATTTAATGGGAATTTAAAACTTTATGGGAAGGACTTGACACTTGATACTTCTTTTTATTTTACAGTTTCTATTACCTGTTTTCTAAACATTCTTTATCCTTCACAATAGTCTCTTTTCCTTCTTTCTTTTCATTATTTTCCCAACAATGCTAAAGCACTCAAGGGAGTTTTGTTGAGCATTGAATTAGGCATAATATATTTTAGCCAAAGTATGCATGCTTACTTTGGATGTATTACTCCCAAATGTATAGGCAATATAGTCTGCATACCACAAATAAAATAAAAACAAGAATAAAAAATTCTAAGTAAAAAACTTTCCTTTATGCACTAAAAGTATTGGGTAAGACTGTTAAAAGCAGCATTATGTACAGTAAGTATAAAACTGCAAATACATACTATATGTATACTTACTATGTATAGCAAATATAAAACTTCAAATAATCTAAATATCCTTTAACAACAGAATGGATAAGTGGAATACTATGCACTAATTAAAAATAATAAACTATGGCTACCTGCAACATTATGGATGTATTTTACAGACATAATGTTAAGTGAGAGATTATATGTTGCACTATTCCATTTACATCAGGTTCAAAAATAAGTGAAATGAATCTGTGGAATCAGAAGTCAGGATAATGGTTAACTTGATGGGGGAGTAGGTGATGATGGGACAGAGCTTGAGAGAGGATTCTAGATATTGCAGATGTTCTATATCTTGAGTTGGGTGGTGGCTACATAGGTGTGCTCATTTTGTAAAATTTTATCAAGCTGTTCATTTAAGATCTATGTACTTCACAGTATGTAATTATATTTAAATGAAAAAGTAAAAGGAAAAAATCCTTCGTTTTGATTACTTAGGAACACCTAAAGTTTAAACCTATTGTCACCCTGACCATATAAAAAATAAGACTTGCCTTACTAATCAGATTTTCTCTGTTATATAGGAGATAGACCTGGTAGACTGAGGAAGAAGTTATAGACACATGAAGTTTTTACTGTACAAAGTATTTGTTTCTCTGCCTTGTGGGATAATAATCATCAATAAACTGTGAAATGATTGTTACAATAAAGTACTAGTTGGATACATCAGTGTTGGAAGCTGTGGAAAACTTATCATTATTTTCCTACAGGGTGCATAATTAATGGGTCATGTAAGGGAAGGTCCTGACTCAGGGTTGGAGTATGTATTATACTTGCCAAAGGAGTATGACAAGAGGACTTCAGAATGAAGTTCAGCATGTATTTAGTTGCAAGAGCAACTATACATATAAGTAGCATTTTAATACAATGGAAATAAACCTAGGGCTGAATTGATAGGTGAATACAGTAAAAAATGTACTGCCTTTAGAAAAGGGTAAAGCAAGTGATACTCACATGATATAAATAGTAACACTTTTGGATAGGAGATAATTCTTCCTTATACCAAGTTGAGTAGGGCTATTTTGGGTATCATGTGCGGAACTGGTCCTAGATAGGATTTTGCTACTGGGAACATTTGGCTCTGGTACCTTTTTTCTTCTCTTTGTTTTAAGTACAGAATGGTATCATATGAAAACAAAACACGAACTTTGGAGTTAGACTGCTATTAGTTCAAATCTTGTCTCTATCTTAAGTTGTTTGACTTTGGCAAGCAACTTCTCTGACACTAATTTTTTCATATTAAAACGGGGGTTCTACCTAACTGGGATATTTAATAGATATATCAATCTATCTTTAAATCTGTTTGTCAGTTAGGACTCAAAATAACTGTAAACACACAATAATTTATTCTACTTAAAAGAAGTCCAGAGATAGACAGTCTAGCACCGGTATATCTGCTCCCTGAAATGACGAGCAACTTAGGCTCCATTTAAACTCTTTAATCTGCCATTCTCAGCACATGAGTTCTATCCTCAAAGTGGATGTTGGAGCTCCAAGCCATCTTCCTCATTCCAGACAGCCGGAAGAAAGACGGGGCATAGGGCAAAAAGTTTAGCTCCCAGTTGAGTTCTCTCTTTTAGTTGTCCTAGAAGTCCTGTACAATACTTCCATTTTGTTTCTTATTGGCTAGAACTTAGCAGCATAACCTCACGTGGCAACAGAAGGAGGCTGGGAAATGTAGTCTTTTAGCTGGAATAAAAATGGGGATTGGTTACTAAGGAAGAAGTGGAAAGTGATTTTGGCTGTCAACCAGTAATCTCAGCCACGATGTTCTCAACAAAACTCTTCATGGCCCCCCTCCTTAGCAAATTCTATCACTATCCACCAGATAGCTCACTCTGAAAATTTGAGGTTCATTCACGAATCCTTTTTTTCCCTTCATTCCCCATATGCAAATTAGCAGCAATCCCACAGTTCTAAAATACATCCTGAAATCGGAACCCTCTATCACTACTATTAAATCCACAATTTAAATCACCATTGTCTCTTATCTGGATTCTTTCAGTTACCTCCTGATCAATTCCCTGCTTCTTGTGTTGCTTTCCACAGATCATTGCCTGCATAGCAAACAGAATGATTTCCTAAAAAAAAAAAATATTGAGATTGTATTGTTCCCTTGCTTAAAGCCCTCCAACAGCTTCCCATTGCAATAAAAATAAATGTCACCTTCTTATTTGGCCTATAAAACCTGACGTGGTTTGGCTCCTGCCTCTGTAAACTCATCATCTACCCCTTGTCCCCAGGTTCTCATGCTCCAGCCACAGTGGCTACCTTCCTGTCCCGCGAATGTACCCAGTATGTACTACCTCAGACTTTTGCTCTGGAATATTCGTTCTCATTTTTGCATGGCTAACCCTTTCTGAATTAGTCAGGGTTCTTCATAGAAAGAGAATCAATTGGTTTTTTGTATTTTTAAGGAGATTTTATTATGGAGAATTAGCATATGCAAGTATGGAGACTACAATGTGCCATCTACAAGCTGGAGACCCAAGACAGCTGGTGGTGTAATTCAGTCTGAGTCCGAAGGCTGAGAGCCAGAGGAACTGATGGTGTGAATCCCAGTCCGAAGGCAACGGACGATGAAATGAGATTTCCCAGCTCAAGCGGTGAGACAAGAAACAGAGAAGGGGGGACAAATTCCTTTTTCTTCCATGTTTTGTTCTATTCAAAATGGATTGGCTGATGCCCACAGTGGGGAGGGCAATATGTTTTACCGAGTCCACTGATTCCAATGCTAATCTCATCCAGAAACCCTCACAAACACACCCAGAAACGATGTTTAATCTGGACATCCCATGCAAGGTCCCGTCAAGTTGACACAAAAATTAACCATCACACCTTCGCGCAGTTTGGGTTTCAGCTCAAACATTTTTCCCTCAGATAGGCCTTCTCTGACCATCTTTCTAACTTCATGTCCAAGACATCCTTTGTCTTGCTATCTAATTATATTCAATTCAGGGCTTGACATGTGCTTCCACCCTGCTCCTCTAAATAGACACAAATTTTGGCCATGTGCTGAATTGACCACAGTGTGGAGGAAGACATATTCTCTTGCAACATCAGTGGGGAATGAATGCATTGGCTAAAAACCTCTTTAGAGGGCACTTGTACAGTATTCATTAGAACTAAAACTATAGCTTCATGAGGGAAAGAGACTATGGCCATAGCAGGAGTTCAGTAACTTGTGAAAGAATGGTGAATTTGAAGATTAAATCACAGAGTATCTGATTCCAGTTCTTTTTAACTTCCTTTTTTTCTCCATAGCTTTCATCCCATATTTAAAGTGTCCTCTGCTAAGATGCCAACACATATCCTTTAAAGTAAAATTCCTGGCTGGGGGCAGTGGCTCACGCCTGTAATCCCAGCACTTTGGGAGGCTGAGGCGGGTGGATCACTTGAGGTCAGGAGTTCAAGACCAGCCTGACCAATATGGTGAAACCTTGTCTCTACTAAAAATACAAAAATTAGCTGGGTGTGGTGGTACGTGCCTGTAGTCCCAGTTACTCAGGAGGCTGAGGCAGGAGAATTGCTTGAACCTGGGAGGTGGAGGTTGCAGAGAGCTGAGGTCACACCATTGCACTCCAGCCTGGGCAACAGAATGAGACTCTGTCTCAAAAAAAAAAAAAAAGAGTAAAATTCTTCAAATGGGTGCATCCCAGTTCCTGGGGGCAAGGCCTCAGAATAAACCTAGTGCATCTTCCTGGATTGTCAGTTTATTTGAAGGTTTGTGGAAAAAAATTATCAGAAAGAGTATGGGCATATTAAAAATGTGAGGGCCTTTCGATCTACTTTCTAGGTCCCTGGGGGAACAAGCTCAGTGTCTTTGACACTAGGGGCTATTTGATGAAGTTTGAAAAGCACCATTTAAAGGTGTTAGCTCTTGGGTGGATATTTGCATTTTGATAGAGAATTCTTCAATCCATCATAAAGTATTTTTTGAGGAATTATGCTTACTGGGTTTAGCTTGGGGCAGTAGGTGCTGGATCAATCAAAAGTCTTCCCGAAATGCTAGTGATAAAGCAATATCCAGGAAGCCTTAGGTTTGTATATTCTGTTATTCTCTTCAGTTTGCAAACTGCTTTAACATACATTATTTTATCTAATTGGCTCCTCACATCAACCAAGAATTAAAGGCATGCAAAGAATTAAACACTTCAAACAATATTACGTTTTAAAATAACTTAAATGTAATTCCCAAGAGACCTGTATCCTTAGTTCCATTCTCAAAGGGGAATTTCTTGCATATCTTTCCAGACATATTTTATTAAGCACATACCATCTCAGATCTTCGGGTGTGATCTCCATGTGTATTTTTCATAGGCAAATGAGGAGTAAACTACAATATATTCTGCTTTTTAAAAAAAGTATACTGTTTTACATTGGAGTGTAGTGTTTTATTGTATGAAGTACCTCAAATTCAGTTAATTCTGAGGTAGGGGAGACATTTGAGTTGTCTTCGGTATTTTGCTGTAATAGCTGATGCTCTTAGGAACATCTTTTACATGATGATCATTTTTTTCTTTGCCCACATAAATAAAACAAATAGCAAATTCCAAGGAGAGGAATTGCTGTGTTTAAGGCTGTGTTTAGTTCTGCTAAATATTGTAAAATCGCCCTCAAAAAACTTTTAACGCATGCATTCCCCACTGATGGTATATGAGAGTAACTTTTTCCTACACCATGGTCAGTTCGGTATATGAAAAATTTTGATCTTATTTTAAAATATTGTTGATTTGTATAAATTTCAGAGGTACAAGCACACTTATGTTACATGAATATATTGGTAATGGTGAAATCTGGGCTTTTAGTGTAGCCATCACCCAAATAACATACTTTGTACCCATTAAGTAATTTCTCATGCCTCATTCCCTCCCACCATTCCGAGTCTCCAATGTCTATTATTTCACACTCTGTGTACAAGCACATGAACAATTTAAAAAGTTTTGTTAATAAGATAGGGAAAAGGCCTGGCTCAGTTGCTCATGCCTGTAATTCCAGCACTTTGGGAGGCTGAGGATCACTTGAGCCCAGGAGTTCGAGACCAGCCTGGGCAACATAGTGAGACCCTGTCTCTACCAAAAATTAAGTGCGGTGGTGTGTGGCTCTTGTCCCAGGTACTTGGGAAGCTGAAGTAGGGGGATTGTTTGAGCCTGGAAGGTTGAAGCTGCAGTGAGCCGTGATTGTGCCACTGAACTCTAGCCTGGGCGACAGTGAGACACTGTCTCAAAAAAAAAAAAAAAAAAAAAAGAAAAAATCTTATTTTTACTAGCGGTTATTTAATTGAGATTGAGCATTTTTCCCCCAAGTGTTTCAAAGCTATTAGCAATAATTTGTGTGTGTGTGTGTGTGTGTGTGTGTGTGTGTAAACTCTCTGGTTGTGTTCCTCACCTAACTTCATTGAGTTGTTGGTGTTTTTCTTTTTTTTTTTTTTTAATTTGTAAAGATTCCTCATATGTTAAAGATAGGTAATTAACCCTTTCTGCCATATGTGTTTCAAATATTTGTTCCCAGTTAATTGTTATGGTGTTTATGAGCAACCGTCTACATTAAATTAGGTGAAAGTGGGCTTAATTAGAAACATTAAGGGCTTATGAACTGGCAGAACAGCATGGAGAGAGAGCCAGAAATTGAGAGAAAAGGTCAAAGGTTGAGTCATGGAGCTGGGGCTTTCTAGCTTTATGATCCTGGACAATCACTTAATGTCAGGAGACCTCAGTTTCCTCAACTATAGAGTGGGGATAATTATAGTACTTCCTCATAGAGTCATAAAGATTTAGTGACATCATGCATGTTAAAGTGCTCTATACATAAGACTAAGTGAATATTAGTTTTTATTACTGAACTATCTTGCATATTGGAATACAATACTTCAGGAAATAGGAATATCTGTCTTCAATTATTTTTTAAAAGACAAAACTAATTTTTATATTTCAGATGTTTTTCTGCTGTTAGCATATCTCATGATTGCTGCTGATTCCATAATTAAGGAAGACAAATTTCTAATATTGGAACTAGAAATAAAAGATATGATTATTAAATGCTAATGAGTAATAAAGAGTTATATGATACTAGTATTGAAAAGTAAATTTATTATATTAAAATGGTAAGGCTAAATCTTATTTCCTTTTTCAAAATGTCAGTGGAAAAATTTGCTAAAATGCAGTTCTTTTATTTGCAGTTTTTTTAGATCATAAAAATAGAATGTTTTCAGTTTTGTATATGTGTAAAGAGAATGTGTAGAATTAGAGCTTTAAAAATTTTTGATCTGGAAACAACCTAGACATCATCTAGCCCCGGGCTTGTTTTTACAGATGAGGAAGTGAGAAATTCCGAGAAGCATAGTGACTAATGAGTCATGTGGCCATTGCAGAACAAAAGGGAAGAAATCTTCTGTCTCCTGTCTCCCAGTGTAGGGCCCCTTTCACTGTCCTATGTCATTTGGATGCATAGGTTGCATTTCTGCTACATCTTTGGGGTTTATGACACTAGCTATACTCCTTAAACTTGTTAAATGAACAGCCATGGTTTTCTAGCCTAGAGGGTAATAAGCTGTACTCAAATTTTGCTCTTTTGGAGATATGATTATGAGCTGCTTTCACCAAAAAAACAGTCTTTAAAAACTCTTCCTATACTTCTGCTTACACTGAGTTTTAATATTCTGTCAAACATTTTAAACTTTTTTTCCTATTTACTTCAGGTTTTCATAGAGTAGGGACATTTTAGAAGAACCCAAGAAGCAAATATGTTCAAGTTTTTAGGCTACACCAACACACTTTTTTTCTGTTGATATTCAAGCATAATATATATTTAAAGCATTCAAAGTTGATCCAAACTATAATAAAATCCTAGCGTGACTAGCAAATTTATTTCTGTTTTTTTTCTTGCAAATCTTAGTTTTGTTTGTGTTTTAGGCTAAATGTTAAAATTAAGGAAGTAAATACCAATAAATTGACATGTTCTTCCTGTGGTTGGTGTGATTTTAATTTTAATTTATTTTTCTTTAAGCTATCTTGAGTTCATGTAAAATATTAATTGAAATGAAAGTTGCTTGTAGGTTTCTTATATAGTATAAGAAAAAAGACTGGAGATAGCCCTCCACCTCCCCATTCATCCTTCTTATAGCAGAAGCAATGCCCCAATTTGGTGATAGTAAGAGAAGGTCATTGACATCAGCTCGCATACGCAGCTTTGGTATCATGCTAAATAGAATAAAACAGTATTTAATAAATTCATCTTGGACAGTGAACACTTTGAAAGGTGAGAGAAGAGCCAACACGGAAGGTGAAATGAGTTTGGAAGCTGATTTTCACAACTGAAAAAATTGACAACAGATAGTTTCTTTATGCTGAAACTAATTGGTATTGTCAAAATTGAGCTATATCATTTCCACTGGAAGCCATAGTTCTTATTAGAAAAGTGTTATGAGATAAGATATTTAAGGCTATTTAAATATTCTTCTGAATCCCAGACAATAGGAGGAACAGTTGTGAGAGCCAGTTGCTAAGGACAACCCATTTCCTACTTTCTTCTTCTCCCTCTTAGCAACACCACCAACCTTTGGATCACTGCCAACCTTTGGAAATCCCTGTCCTTGGAAGGAGAATAAATGAAGCCATCATTTACTGTAACAGCATTTATTCCCTAAGCATTTAAAATGGGAAAAGCTTTAAAATGTAAAAAAGATGTACATGCTTATTATACAAAATTCAAATTAAGAAATAAAGAAGAGAATAAATGTTATTCATAAACCTACCACCCAGAGATAACCACCGTTAACATTTTGGTGTATATTCTCCAGGATCATTATAGACTTATGTTGCAATTGGCTTTTTAATTTTTTTGCTATATATATATATATCTCCTGGGTATCCTTCCAAGCAATAAATAATCAGTGTCATTTTTAATGAATGCATATTCCACTGGATGGTTGTACTGTAATTAATTTAGGTAGATTCCAAATGATAGAGTTTTAGGTTGCTTCAAATTTTTTTTTTTTTTACTTAGTATAAGTAATGCTATAGTAAATCAGCAACTATTGAACACCTACTCTGTCAAGGATGTGCTAGATGTTGGAGATACAGAGATACATAGTATGCATCTCCTACATTTAGGTACTGAAAGAGGAAACAGGCATGGAAACATGTAATTGCAATACTGTGTGAGGTGGACAACAACAGAGCCACATATAGGCCCATGTTCACACTAAGGATGGAGTGACCCCTTCTGTGTGGTTACACTGAGAAATTTGACCAAGGATGAGACAGTCTTAAAGCATAAGCAGTTGTTTCCCAAGAATCACCTGGGAGAGTGATTAAGATTGCTCCATCCCAGTTCTGTCTCCCAGAGAGCATGATTCAGAAGGTCAAGGGTGGGGCCTCAGGTGGTTCTGTTGTTGCAGGTGATCTGCTCTTGACACTTTGAGAGATAGGCATTGGGCATGTGAAGGGGCTAAGGTGGAATTGGAAAGGGGATTATTGCCAGATGCTTGAGGAGCTTGACTGTCATACTGAGGGCTTTAGATTTTTTTTGTTTTTTTTTTTGATAGGTGAAGTCATTGAAGGTTTTGAATGTCATGATTAGAACTGTGTTTGAGATAAGCTAATCTGACAGGGAGAGTATTATGGAAATGTTTTCCCAGCCTCTTGTGCAGCGGTAATAAATTTTTGTTTTGCTGGTTATTTTTATCAACAATAAATCAAACTAAGTGCTGTCCGGGCAGTGTTCAGTGCTTCTCAAACTTGAATGTGCCTATGAATTACCTGGAATCTTGTGAAAATATACATTCCTACTTGATAGTTCAGGGTTAGGATCTGAGATTCTGCCTTTCTAACAAGCTCCTAAATGATGTTGAGGGCCCTGATCTGTGCACTACACAGGAGTAGATGTGCCAAAGGAGGGTTTTTGATTAAATGAGAATTTCCACTTTATTCTTTACACGTGAGCGTGCTTTATGATCTTAAGACTTCAGGAAGCTCACTTTGCAATCTGTTATGGTAATATCCCTAACAAAGTTCTACTTCCGTTGACCCCTTTCTCTGTGCAAATAACATCCTGTTTACTCATGATTTACTATGTGAAAGCTTCAATGCAGAGCCAACCAATACATACATAACTCAGAGCCAGTTTTCTAGTTAAGTCTTAAGTGTTTTCATAAAACTGAAAAATGCGGCTGGGTGCGGTGGCGGGTAAGGGAATACCTCTGAGGCGGAGAGAAAGGGAAGGGCCTAGGGAGGAGAACATGAGAACTCCAAAGGAAACAGTAATGCTCTGCTTCCTAAACTGACTGTCTGATCCTAACTGACTGTCTGATTCCTAAACTGACTGTCTGATCCTAAACTGAATGCCTGGTCTGGAGTCCAGTGTGTTTTCATCTCAGCATGCAAATTTAAACCCAAAGAAAGTTAGGTGCTTAAATGCTGTAGGGTAGCTGAGCTTTAAGTGGCTACTTACCATAGTGTTTATCTGAATGTTAGAGAAATAGCTTCAAGCAACAGAAGGCTTGACTTAGAGTGGTTTAAAGAAATAGGGATTTAATGTTTTTGTATAATTAGAAGCTGGAGGTAGGCAGATGTTTGTTTTATTGTTCTTCTTTGTACCTTTGTACCTCTGTACCTTTCACATATCTAATGAGTATTTATGTAATTAATAACTAAAACAATGTTTAAAGATTATTTTTGGACCAGGTATGGTGGCTCACACCTGTAATCCCAGCACTTTGAGAGGCTGAGGTGGGCGGATCACGAGGTCAGGAGTTCGAGACCAGCCTGATCAACATGGTGAAACCCTATCTCTACTAAAAATACAAAAATTAGCTCGGTGTGTGGTGGCACGTGCCTGTAGTCCCAGCTACTCAGGAGGCTGAGGCAGGAGAATTGCTTGAACCCAGGAGGGGAAGGTTGGAGTGAGCTGAGATCGCACCACTGCACTGCTGAGATCGCACCACTGCACTCCAGCCTGGGCAACAGACCATCTCAAAACAAAACAAAAAACAACAAAAAAACCCTGAAAAATGCTATTGAGTAGGAGGAACTTTCACAGAATAAGAGGTTTGAAGTTAGTTGACTGTATTGAGTTACAAAGCTACCATTGCTTATTTCTTGGTATAGTTGTTCCTTAATCAAATTTCTGAATCAGATATAACCAACAGATGAATTATAAAGTAGAATTTGGAATATCTGTAACTTTAGAGTACCTCTTTTGTTTGCCTTCACTACACATATACTGTCTCTTATTAGATTTGAACCCTTTTTGCTTCAAAATAGATTCTGTGTGTTGGCTAGAAAGCATAAATATCCTTTAGGGAAGAATAATTAAAAAACCAGTATCTTGTCTAGTGTTCTTGAGTAAATTCAGTGCCATAGTATATTTGTTGTCAGATTTGGGAGTGAGATAGGTGGCAACTAAATATATATACAGGGAGCATAATACATGCAAGGAGTATACAACTTTTACATTCCTATAGTACGTTAGGGTTTATTCAAAGCGAGGTCCTTCATTTGACCCTCAGAACAGTCATGTGAAATAGGCAGCACAGGCATCATTACAAATGTGACTTTACAAATGTGAGAAGGCTGAGGCTCAGAGAAGTGAAATGATTTGGCTAAGGTCAAAAGCAAGTCACAGTGAATGCCTGGTCTGGAGTCCAGTGTGTTTTCATCTCAGCGTGCACATTTAAACCCAAAGAAAGTTAGGTGCTTAAATGCTCTAGGGTAGCTGGGCTTTAAGTGGCTACTTACCATAGTGTTTATTTGAATGTTAGAGAAATAGCTTCAAGCAACAGAAGGCTTGACTTAGAGTGGTTTAAAGAAATAGGGATTTAATGTTTTTGTATAATTAGAAGCTGGAGGTAGGCAGTTGCTAGTGCTGATTCTGCTGTTCAGTGACCCAGGCTCTTTGACTTTTTGCTCTGCCGTTTTGCATACGTTGACTTTCATTCTCAGGCTTGTCTCCTCCTACTTGCCAAGGTGGCTGCCCTAGCTCTGGGAGAAGGGTGATGGAGTGTGTGTGCAGTAAGGGGTGGGGGGTAGTGCCAGCCTCATCTGTCTCTCTTATCAGGAAAAGAAAAAGCTGCCCAGAAATTCCACCAGCTGACTTCTATTTAAGTCATATTGGCCAGAGAGTTGGTACATGTCCTCTTGTCTATCCCCTGTCCATGCCCCGTTCCTGCCTTATGAAAAGGCAGGGAAAGTGAATATTTAGCTTTGTCAACTTAAAAGTAGAGGCAGGCAAGGGAGACAGGTGGTTGACAATAGGTGTTGAGTGAGCCAGCCTACAGCGCCTGTCACAGTCTTACTGTAATTCTATTGGGAGCAAATAGCATTGGATAAACATTGAGTGAACATCCTCATAGTTTCTTGCCACTGATGAATTTTGTGATTATTGCTTCTGAGTGCTAGGCAGCTCTTTTCTGCTCACTTCTGGGGAAAGTCAAATTGAAATAACATAATTACATGGGAGAAGGGAAGGGGTGCTGGATTCTTAATAGTTCTTTGTCAGTATAACTAGCTCACGATTTTTTTTTTTGGGTGCAATAGTTACACATCTACCTTATCATCCTTTGTAAATGTTTATTTTATGCATGCATGTAAATTAGTTAAGAATTGGAATTAAACTGTGGCCACTTGTCTTAAGAATTGTGTAGGATCAGCAAGCCTTGGATTGTGTGTTTGCTTAGAGCTAAGTGTTTTTATGAAGAAGCAAAAACCTATTCATGAGTGTATTTAAAGCTGCAGCCAAGTGACGATGTATATTCCGTTTCTCAGGAAGTGAAATGTAAAGAGAAGTTTTGGAGTCAGATGGACTTGTGCTATAATCTTGGGTCACCTCCTGAACCATGGTCCCTCCTTTTCCAAATGAGGATAGGGGATTCATGACATGGCACATGACTGGCAGCACCACAGAGCTGGGCTAACTTCACTGTGCTTTAACTCTCTTTTTCTTTCTAGTTCTTTGTTTTCCATACAACACCATGGCTTGTTGAACTTGGAAGCTTTTTATCTATTTCCCTTGATATAAAGGTTTAGTTTTTGTTTCTTACAGAAAGGGGAAGTAATTTAAAAGTGTTGGCCCAGTGGACTTCCCTTTTGATTAAATACACAGCAATTATGTTTAATAAAAGAGATACAAGCGCCAGATAAAATTATCATAAGTTATCACTTTGGAGAGAGCATACTCTCTACCAAGAATAAAAGTGCTCCCTCAAAATGGAATCCATTGACATCTCTCCCCACCCTCCATTCATCTCCATTTCACTTCAGTAAGCTATCTTGAGTAAGAGAAAGTAAAAGGTGCCAATCTAGGGCCATTTTGAAAGGAAAATATTAATTAGGATGTGTGCATCTAAGAGAAGAATATAGGTAAATAAAAGATCAATCACTTTTATTTTTCTTTTTGTTATATATTTTACATATATATACATATAAAGCAAATTTCCATATGTAGAAATTAATGTAATTCTTAATGAAGTCAAGGAGCGCTACTTTCCTGACATAGTTGCTTTTGTGATATTTATAAAGCAGGTTGTAAAATATAAGTATATACTACTATCATTTTGGGTTGCTAGTTATAATGAAGAATTCAGAACATTTATATATATGTACTTTAAATAGTGTGCTCTGGAAACAGTTTTTTTGCATACACATTTGGTAAATAATCAAGAAGCATTTCCATGATAAGTTGGATCTTGCCATACTAGGGCCATTTGTGTTTATTAGAAGCAAAATGTGGAACTTCGCAATTTAGCGTTGTAGAATGATCATGAGAACCAACATTAACGTGAAATATGGGCCTTGAGTTAGAAGCCTTGAAGGAGAATGGAACACATCAGTGAAGTTCTAAGGCCTGTTGGTTTTGAAGCTTATTGGAACCATACCCTGCAATTCCTGTTGAACTGATCATCTTTCGATTATACTGTCATGTATAATGATGTGGTTTTTTTTTTTGGTAATTGCTGTCCTCATTCAACATTATATATTATTCTTTGTTTTAGGGGCTAAAATGCATTTTTGGAATGCCTGGCTGAGATTAGAATTATACATTTGAGAGACAGAAGAAAGCAAACTACTTCTTAACAAAATTGAACCTGTGACTTTGACCCAGTAGTCTCAGGCTTTCACTGAACTAAATGAGGCAGATTATAAACTGTGTATTGTTTAGTGGAGCCTTTATGTTCTGTTACTTTGAATTTTAAATCGTTGTATAGATTATTCTATCTAGTGTACAAATTAATACCAAATTCCATATTAATTCAAGTATAATATGTACTTTACAAACTCTTAGCTTAAAAACATTTTTCATTATGTGACATGTAAGAAATATGCATAAGTAAGTAGAGTAGTATAAATAAAAAACAAAGAGCATCCTAGAGCAAAGCCCTATGTGCCCATCTCCCAGCTTCAACAATTCTCAACTCATGGTTTCCCTTGTTTCACCTGCTCCTCTTTCCACTCTCTTCTTTTTCCAATCTGGAATCATAACATTTTTATTTTATCCATAAATATATCAGCATATGACTCTAAAAGATTAAGACTAATCCTCAGTATTAAACAGTTTGAAATGGATATTTTATATGGTAGATGTGTAAAATGTGAGAATGGTGCTTAACATCTGGCATAAATTGCAGATCGACATGGTTTTGGCACATGTCTGCATTCAAGCTCATTTTCTATAAGCCACCACTTTTGCTGCTTAAAGTTTGGTGATCTTTGTTTACATGCAATTTCGTTAAAATGCTAAAAGTTTTGCATTTGCTTTCCTTTCATTGGTGGCTTTTTTCCAGATAGAATTTGTTTTGTGTCCACAGAGTGATTGGTCTCTGTTTTACATGAAAATGTTATCTCTAAGAATGGTTCCATGTGACCACTGATGATTCTCCAGTTGTGTTTTTCTGTCTTAAAATTACCTTCTGTATTTTAGAGCAGATAGAAAGAAGATAAAAACCTCTAAATTTGAGATTTGGGGTTTATGACAGACATGTCATTTTCATTAGAAAACTGTATACCGCTTTTAGTATTTTGCGATTAAGCCAAACAGTATAGTTGAACATTTCCATAATGATACCTTTGGGGACAGAAGTATGACTCTTCTTCTTCTTCTTTTTCTTCTTCTTCTCTTCTTCTTCTTCTCCTTCTTCTTCTTTCTTCTTCCTCTTCCTCTTCTTCCTCTTCTTCTTCTTCCTCTTCGTCTTCCTCCTTCTTCCTCTTCCTCTTCTTTTTTGTTTAACTTGTTATATGTTGTATCTAGTTGTGCTGAAATAGAGGATTTAATTTGCAGATTAATATGTAAGGATGTACATTATAATGAATTTGCATTTTTGTAGAAGACAATGGAGGCAATATAGAGTGTTTGTGGTTCATAGTGTGGCTTCTGAGGCCATACCGTCAGGGTTTGGCTACCTGCTCTACCAACTAATAGCCATAGGGTCTTGGCTAAGTCACAGAACTTCTAAAATCCTTAGTTTTCTTATCTAAAATATCAGAATAATAAGGGTACCTAACTTTTTTTTTAATATGCATTAAATGAGAAAAAAACAAACAAAATTATTATTGTTGGCTTTAATTAATAAAATATTTATTTGTTAATGAACATTTTTAATGCTGTAATTACATGTTTAGTGACCAAAAACATAAAGATTGCTGGTTTCTGGGTGTCAGGTGAATATACATTAAAGGATTATAAGTGTTAAAGCATTAAGAGGCAAATTTGTTATTCTGAGGTCTGGTAGCTACTAAATATTTTATATGAGAATTTTCACATATGTCAGATCTGTGATCCATTCAGCTCTAGTATCGCATATCCAATATTACCTCAAGAAGCATGTGACAGGAGCTGAAACTGATTTTTGTTATGTCAGAAATGGCCCTAGTTTACCTGAAATCCCATTTAGATTCATGATCATGAATTAATTAAAAGTTCTTATGCTACAGTTGTATTTTCAGTTTATGCCATATATTATAGTAATAAGTTCCACGGGCTCACCATCTCTGTGTAGAGCAGCCAGGCATTTTAGCTAAAAGGCGTCTGTCCAGTTTGAGAAGGTACAGCTGAGCTGAGATGTAGTGTTCTGGCATTTGTTCCCTTGCAGACTGGGACTAATTAGATCTTTCTGATTGGCAGGGCTGGATGTCCTGATCTGAACACCAAGTGTAGTTAGTTCAAATTTCAGGTCTTGGCTGGCTCTATGAGTTCTTGGGGGCCTTCTTGCCTTAACTATGCCATGAGGTAGGTTACTGGGCTCAAGGGTCTTGATAGATCAGAGGACAGTGGAACGCTCTGAACCAGGAAAGCAAGTACTGAAATGGAAATCAGAGAGACACCTACCTGCTTCATGAAGTTGCCAGATCCCGTTCTCGGGCTCTGTGAACTTATAGCTTGTCATTCTCTAAGTGTACTTTGTTTTATTTTTATCAGGTTGGCATTTCACACCCCAGAGATGCTTAATGTGTCATTTGCAAAATTTGAAACATCAGATTACTCAGTCTCTTCTAGTCCATTTATAAAATGTACTGCAAGGCTGATCTTGGCATCATGCCCAAGAGAACCTTCATGTTTTGCCCTTCTTCTATCTGAGAAGTACCTGTTCATCCTTAACTTTGTGCTCTGTTCCTAGTTTTGCCTTCCTGATAGAACATTTTTACAATACTTATAATTTATTAATATAAATTTGTGTGCATATGTATTTCCTAGTTTCCTTAGTCCTTGACTCAAATACCCTGTGTTCGAAACTGAGCTCTGATACTTGCAAATTGGTCATACTCACCTTTTCAGCTTCTGTTTCCTCAATTGTAGCATAAGGATAATAATAGTATTTACTTCAAAAAGTTGTTGTATACACTGCATACTGCACTGTAGAGCATTCAGCACAGTACCTGCCATTCGATAAAGACTCACAGAATATTACTGGTTTTCTTATTGCCATCACCTCAATGACATAGGCTCTCTTTAACCAAAGTAACAGCATATTTCTGTCTCCTTTTTGTTATATTCCTATTTGATCTTCAATATTCATTGAGTGTCTAGTATACAACTCAAGTACTGTTTTCCAGACACTGGAAATAGTGTTAAACAAAACAGATTCTCTGCTCTCATGGAATTTACAATCCAGTGGAGGAGAATGAGAGTACATAAATAAGAATAATGATGCTAGTGATTAAGTATCATGAAGAATTTTTAGACACATATTTCATAATTTATATATATTTAGGTTGTCATTTCATTTACTTAGACAGACTAAGAATAAGAATAAGACTTTGGAGGAAATGAATTACTATCACACAAAGTCATTTTCACATCTAGGATGCTTTAGAGCCAGAAAATGGTTTTGTCCATCTGTCACTGTCTGAATATCTACTGGTACTCAGCAATAATTAATTCAAGGGGACAGTGTAGTTTAGATTATTTTGTTTCATGTGGCAATTTCTGTTTGGAAAGTAATTTAAATAATAGAATGTTTATGAACCTCGATTAAATGAAGTCTTCAGCTAGTATAATCTGATGGGCTATAGGGTTTTCTAACTATCCATTGCTATTCGTTAACCAGACTAAGAAGGATTCTGCCTCAGGGCCTTGGCACATGAGTTCTTTCTACCAAGAATGTTCTTCCTGTAGACTTTTGTAAGGTTTGCTACCCCACTCTGCCCTTCACCATGCTACCTAAGCTAGTACTTTCCTCACAGCACTTTCTAGTCCCATACCTGCCTCACTTTTCTTTATAGCACTTAACACCTGCTGACATACATGTGTTTATTGTTTGTCCCCAACACTAAAATGTAAGCTCTTTGAGAGCAGGAATTTGTGTGTTTTGATCACTGCTGTATTTCCAGCACTTAGAAGAGTGAGTACATATAGTAAGTGGCCAATAAGTATTCACTAACTGAATAAATACATGCAAGAGAGCTTACCAACTTTACAGAGGAAATATTTTAGAATCTATTAAGTAGGACGGTAAATTCTAAGTTTAGGTGAAATGGAGCTAAAGATCATGATTGTTTTCACAAGAGGAGTAAGAAATAGTGATTAAGATGGAATGGAATGGACTGAGGAAATAAAGTGAATCTCGGGAAAATTAAGAAAAGAATAAGAAAACAGAATTTAATGTTGTGTATTTAAATATATTGTCCAAGAATATAAATATTCAGAAACATTTGAGTGCAGAAGATGCTGTGGGTCTCACCAATGTGTGAAAGAATAGTCCTTGGACCTCGGGATCATTGTCTAACTTAGCCCTAGTACAAAATCCCTGGAGAATCTGGGCAAAATAAATTGAACACTTGACTTCTCATTTCAGTTTTTATTACTACCTCTTAGTCTTTTGTGCTCTTACTGTTAAGTTGTTTTCACTCAACTAATTATTTATTGTATGTTTACGAAGTGAAAGGGTTGTCATAAATAATGTTTTTTCAAAACAAGAAAAAAATGCTAACTTTTGACAAGCAGTAAAATCTAAGGGCTTTTCTGGAGGGTTTTTCTTGGAAGATGCAAGAGTAAGTTGTTTGGAGTGGAAGTCCCATCCCTACCTCAAGGCTTTCCTGTCTACAGTGATTTTTCTTCAAAGATTGTAAGCGTTTTGTTTAAGCCCTTGTTGCCAGTCTCTCCCTAACTCAACTTTACTTTCTGGGATTTTGAAAAAAATCTCTAAACTAGGGAAACAGAAAAATGGATTAGGTACATACACATTGAGAAGTGATGTCTTTTGGGATTGAATTTGTGACTAGCTGATAATTTACTCAATAACAAAGATATGTGTTTCTAAAGTGTACCCCTTTCATAATAATGGCTACAGACAATAGAAGTGAAGCTTTTTCGAATCAGAATCCAGAATCAGTATATGAGGAGACTTTCAATCTACTTTATTCATCATTACTCAGTACAGGTTGAGTGCTTATTTTGTGTAAGACATTATAAGGCATAGGAAGTTAACTAAGAAATGGGGAATTTATAATCTAGCAGAAAAGGCAAAAATATACAATCTTTTTGATACAGGTCAGTACTATAATAAATAAATAAAATAAAAGCTGGTGAGATGCACAGGACAAAGGGATCATACCAGTAAAGATTCAGAAAAGGCAAGAGGCAGTAAGTGGTATTTCTGTTGGATCTTGCATGAGATTTTCCGATGAAGTAGGATGACAATATGTCATAAGCAGAGGCATAGAGATCGAATATTATGGGTCATGTTCAGGCAACAGCAATGTTCCAGAAGAGACAGAAGGGGAGCCAGCGTGGAAAATATACCTTAAGAAGGAAGGATATTTCCAACTGAGAGAGAGAGAGGAAGCAGAGACCGAGAGGATAAAGATTCAGAGCAATTTGAAGTGAAGACATCAAGGAGATTCTTTCAAAGCTTCAGGCTCATTAGATTTGGGAGCAAAGTTATTTGTTGAAAGGAGGCAGATGAGAGTTATCTTCAGACCACTTATTCCAAGAAGTTTACTTCAGAAAAATATGTCTTGAGAGGTTAGGTGCCTTTCCAGCTTGATACAAAAAACTAGAACCCAGGTCCTCTCATTTCGACTCCAAGTGTTCTTTCTTGCCCAAAGTCAAAATTCCCTAAAGACCTATATACCAAAATAGTTTCCTATGTTAAGCACTTCTTATCAAACAAGTAACTTTGATCTATGCACATGAAATGCAGGCTAGAAAAGAAATCATATAAACCCTCATAAACATCTTATTTTTAGAGGGAAAAAAGGAGATTTGTTGCTTTCAGTTAAATGAAAGTAACAGAAGCACTATGTGTCAAACAAGGATGGCATACTGGCTGTGGCTCCAGAGACTGTTGGGGCACTGAGCAGTCCCATTTTCTGCATTATGACCCTTTTGTGGGCCTGATACCCAGCTATCCTAGGACAGCCAAGGAAGGGAATTCTGGGCTTGCTGCTCTTGTGAATCTATAGACCCTGGAATGGATATAGTTCCAACCAATGTCTTAGTTTTAGTTAATTTCATGGGTTTTGCAGAACCAGAAGTTAGGTATTCAGAGTGGTTTCCGGTCATTCATGCCACTTGGTCATCCAAGTAATTGTTGGACTTTAGGCAGCACGGCAAGTTTGGGTTTCGCAGCTGTCAGCCCCAAGTGTGAACGTGACATTGGATCATTGATGTCACAGGAGGACATCAAGGAGAACAAAGAGCTACGGCTATACAGGAAAAAGTTTGAGGAGACAATATTTTCCTGTTTTTTATCTCTGGAATAGGCAGCTCCCTAATAGTTTTGT
This sequence comes from Pongo pygmaeus, assembly GCF_028885625.2. Classification (NCBI taxonomy): domain Eukaryota; kingdom Metazoa; phylum Chordata; class Mammalia; order Primates; family Hominidae; genus Pongo; species Pongo pygmaeus. The sequence continues at coordinate 97,925,363 of NC_072384.2, forward strand.
AGTCTAATGGATTGTTTGCCCAGATATAAAAGTGAACATACTGGTATGAAGAACAGGATGAACTTACCACTCTCGGCATTTAAAAATGACAAATGCCAGGCATACATGTGTATGCTGAGACTGAAACTCTCCTTGAGAAAACCTTGGGCCAGCATATGGGGAGTCCTGGGAATGAACTTCTCTGATTCTAAGTGAGCTGAGAGTCTTCACAAGAGCTGGAGTGTCTTGGGCTTCAGAGATTTCCCAGCCAGGTTTTCAGTTACAAGCTTTAGTTTCAGAGACAGATCTCAGCATCCAGCTCAGGAGAGTGCTGATTCTGCACTCCTGTTACTATTGATACACTGTACAAAATTTATGTCTAAAATCTGTTGATACAGTTCATGAGATTTTACAAATATGGGGCATTTAACCTAAACAAAACATTTATGGAAAGTACCAAAAATAAATTTTGGTCCATCAATGAGCCAACAGGTGTTAGCATGTTTTGATACTACCATTTTTCCCCCTTAATATTAGCCTTTGTTAGTTAGGAGAAACCACAATAATTCCCCAGCCCAAGGTTGGGAACTTTTCTTAAAAGATCATATAATAAATGTTTTAGGATTTTCAGAACATATGATCTCTATTGCTACTACTTACCACTAGCTACTGTTGTAAAAGCAGCCACAGACACTATGCAAACGCATGGATTTGCTTATGTTTCAATAAAACTCTATTTATAAAAGCAGGTGATGAGCCCCAGTTTGCCTACTCCTGCTCTAGTCCAATGCCTGTATTTTACTGAATCTCAGAGAAATACCTGGCTAAAGGTTACACAGTTTCAGGCTTGGGACAAAAATCTAGGTATCTTCCTTTTCACTCCATTTAAATTTTTTTTTTTTTTTTTTTTTTAGACAGAGTCTCGCTTTGTCGCCCAGGCTGGAGTGCAGTGGCGAGATCTTGGCTCACTGCAAGCTCCTCCTTCCGGGTTCATGCCATTCTCCTGCCTCAGCCTCCTGAGTAGCCGGGACTACAGGTGCCCGCCACCACGCCCAGCTATTTATTTATTTATTTTTTGTATTTTTAGTAGAGACGGGGTTTCACTGTGTTAGCCGGGATGGCCTCGATCTCCTGACCTTATGATCCGCCCGCCTCAGCTTCCCAAAGTGCTGGGATTACAGGCGTGAGCCACTGCACCCGGCCTTTTGTTTTTTTGTTTATTTGTTTTTTTGTTTTTTTGTTTTTTTTTTTTGAGAGGAAGTCTCGCTCTTGTCGCCCAGTCTGGAGTGCAATGGTGCGATCTCGGCTCACTGCAACCTCCGCCTCCTGGGTTCAAGCAATTCGCCTGCCGTAGCCTCCCGAGTAGCTGGGATTACAGGCATGTACCGCCACACCTAGCTAATTTTTGTATTTTTAGTAGACACGGGGTTTCACCATGTTGGCCAGGCTGGTCTCGAATTCCTGACCTTAGGCGATCTGCCCACCTCGGCCTCCCAAAGTGCTGGGATTACAGGCGTGAGCCACCATACCTGGCCCAAAAATAATCTTTAAGCATTGTTTTAGTTATTAATTACGTAAATACTCATTAGATATGTGAAAGGTGCAAAGAAGAACAGTAAAACAAACATCTGGCGTGAACATCAGACAGTCAGTTTAGGAAGCAGAGCATTACTGTTTCCTTTGGAGTTCTGCATGTTCTCCTCCCTAGGCCCTTCCCTTTCTCTCCACCTCAGAGGTATTCCCTTACCTGAATTTTGGGTTCTTTATTCCCTTGTTTTTCTTCATGGTCTCATCTCATGTACTTGTATTCTTTTTGTAGGGTTTAAAAAGTTGTTCCCTTAGATGGTTTTATTTCATTTCTCTTGTACTAGAAAGTTTAGAAAAAGATAGTAAAATTTGGCTTAGTGGATAGTCACAGATTTCCTTTATTGGTTTTTTTCTTGGCAATACACTGAGCAGGCCCAGGAAGTCGGAGTAGGGTGCCTACAGTATAGGACTTTAACTCATTTCATGGCCTATTCTTGGGTTTCTTGTGCCATCACAGAGTGTCATGGGCTGACAGACGAGTGTAGGAGTTTAGTGGCTTTCTACTCCCACCCCGCTTCCTGAGGAAATAGTTGTGGTAATCAGGGCTGTTTCTAGGAATGGCAAGGTATATTGGTCTGACAGTGATTTTATCTTTGAACTAAATGCATATGATAATATGTGCATAATTCTGAGTTATATTAATTAGAAAAAATTTTTTAAACAAAAATTTTGTTTGTTGCATATAATAAAAATGTCAATCTTAAGAATAATATTTAGTCAATTATCAAAAGTATAATTAGCTCTAATATTTATGAATATCACATATGTGAATATTAGATCTTAAAATGTGATTTAGATGGACACATTCCTTGCTTTGTAGGTACCCAAAACTTTTTTAGCATCTAATTTTTCAGGGCATGCCATAGGTGACTCTGATAAAGCATTTTGTTATCTACTTGCACAAGTGCTTCATTTTTTTCTCCTTTTTTAATTTAAAATTTTTTTTTATTATACTTTAAGTTCTGGGATACATGTGCAGAATGTGCAGGTTTGTTACACAGGTATACATGTGCCGTGGTGGTTTGCTGTACCCATCAACCTGTCATCCAGGTTTTAAGCCCCACATGCATTAGGTATTTCTCCTAATGCTATCCCTCCCCTAGCACCCTATCCCCCAACAGGCCCCAGTGTGTGATGTTCCCCTCCCTGTGACCATGTATTCTCATTGTTCATCTCACACTTATGAGTGAGAACATGCAGTGTTCAGTTTTCTGTTCCTGTGTTAGTTTGCTGAAAATGATGGTTTCCAGCTTCACCCATGTCCCTCCAAAGGACATTAACTCATTCTTTTTTATGGCTGCATAGTATTCTGTGCTGTATATGTGCCACATTTTCTTTATCTAGTCTATCATTGATGGGCATTTGGGTTGGTTCCAAGTCTTTGGTATTGTAAATAGTGCCGCAGTAAACATACATGTGCATGCGTCTTTATAATAGAATGATTTATAATCCTTTGGGTATATACCCAGTAATGGGATTGCTGGGTCAAATGGTATTTCTGGTTCTAGATCCTTGAGAAATTGCCATACTGTCTTCCACAATGGTTGAACTAATTTACACTCCCACCAACAGTGTAAAAGTGTTCCTATTTCTCCACAGCCTTGCCAGCATCTGTTGTTTTCTAACTTCTTAATAATCGCCATTTTAACTGGCATGAGATGGTATCTCATTGTGGTTTTGATTTGCGTTTCTCTAATGACCACTGATGATGAGCTTTTTTTCATGTTTGTTGGCTGCATAAATGTCTTCTTTTGAGAAGTGTCTGTTCATATCCTTCACCTGCTTTTTGATGGGGTTGTTTTTTTCTTGTAAATTTGTTTAAGTTCCTTGTAGATTCTGGATATTAGCCCTTTGTCAGATGGATAGATTGCAAAAATTTTCTCCCAATCTGTAGGTAGCCTGTTCACTCTGATGACAGTTTCTTTTGCTGTGCAGAAGCTCTTTAGTTTAATTAGATCCCATTTGTCAATTTTGGTTTTTGTTGCAATTGCTTTGGTGTTTTAGTCATGATGTCTTTCCCCATGCCTATGTCCTCAATGGTATTGCTTAGGTTTTCTTCTAGTGTTTTTATGGTTTCAGGTCTTACGTTTAAGTCTTTAATCCATCTTGAGTTAATTTTTGTGTAAGGTGTAAGGAAGGGGTCCAGTTTCAGTTTTCTGAATGCCAGTTTTCCCAACGCCATTTATCAAATAGGGAATCCTTTCCCTATTGCTTTTTTTTTTTTTTTTTGTCAGGTTTGTCAAAGATCAGATGGTTGTAGATGTGTGGTGTTATTTCTGAGGTCTCTGTTCTGTTCTATTGGTCTATATCTCTGTTTTGGTGCCAGTACTATGCTGTTGTGGTTACTGTAGCCTTGTAGTATAATTTGAAGTCAGGTAGCGTGATGCCTCCAGCTTTGTTCTTTTTGCTTAGGATTGTCTTGGCTATACTGGCTCTTTTTTGGTTCCATATGAAATTTAAACAAGTTTTTTCTAATTCTGTGAAGAAAGTCAATGGTAGCTTGATGGGAATAGCATTGAATCTATAAATTACTTTGGGCAGTAAGGCCATTTTCACGATGTTGATTCTTCCTATCCATGAGCATGGAATGTTTTTCCATTTGTTTGTGTCGTCTCTTATTTCCTTGAACAGTGGTTTGTAATTCTTCTTGAAGAGGTCCTTCACATCCCTTGTAAGTTGTATTCCTAGGTATTTTATTCTCTTTGTAGCAATTGTGAATGGGAGTTCACTCATGATTTGGCTCTCTGTTTGTCTGTTATTGGTGTATAGGAATGCTTGTGATTTTTGCACATTGATTTTGTATCCTGAGACTTTGCTGAAGTTGCTTATCAGCTGAAGGAGTTTTTGGGCTGAGACGCTGGGGTTTTCTAAATATACAATCATGTTATCTGCAAACAGAGACAGACATGGAACATGTCTCAAAATAATAAGAGCTATTTATGAAAAACCCACAGCCAACATCATATCGAATGGGTAAAAGCTGGAAGGATTCCCTTTGAAAATCGGCACAAGACAAGGATGTCCTCTCTTACCACTCATATTCAACATAGTATTGGAAGTTCTGGCCAGGACAATTAGGCAAGAGAAAGAAATAAAGGGCATTCAAATAGTCTTTTTTCTTTTTTTTTTTGACAGTGTCTTGCTCTGTCACCCAGGCTGAAGTGCAGTGGTGTGATCTCGGCTCACTGCAACCTCTGACTTCTGTATTCAAGCCATTCTCCTGCCTCAGCCACCTGAGTAGCTGGGACTACAGGCCTGTGCTACCACACCTGGCTAGCTTTTGTATTTTTAGTGGAGACGGGGTTTCACATGTTGGCCTGGCTGGTCTTGAACTCCTAATCTCAAGTGATCCACCTGCCTAACTCAGTGTAGGTTGTTCCTCAGGGATAGTGAAAAGTTTGAGCTGATCCATTCAGATACCTTTACCTTCAGTTACTTTGGGAAGTAACTGGTTGCTGACCATGGCATGGGATGAAAAGAACTGCCATGAGAGGTTGGCACTGTGTTCCAATATCTCTCTCAATTATCTCAAAGTATTTTTCAAATTTCAGTTCCAATTGTAACTACCCTAGTGCATAATTTCATATTTTGATTACTTCAATTCAGTACCTTCTTATCTGGCCTTCTTGCCTCTTTTTCATTGGTTCTCAGTTCTGGCTGCACATTGAAATCACCTGAGAGCTAAACTACTAATGCCTGGTCTATCCCACAGAGATTTGTATTTAATTGATCTGGGGCACAGCTTGAGAATATTAAAATCACCTTACGTTCTAAGTGCTCTCCAGATGATTCTAATGAGCAGCTAAGGTTGAGGGCCACTGCTCTTGTACAAGAGGGTCATCTTTTTTAACCTATCATCTGACGTAAGTGATATTTGAGAGGGAGAATGGATAAGACTTGGGAAGTGATCACATATTTAGCATGAGAAAGAAGATGAGTATAAGATGTGGCATAGGCTTTGAGCTTTTGCAATGGATGGATGAAGGTGCCATTTACTGAGATAGCAAAAATAGACATGCTGCTTAAGAGAAAAAATAAGGATTTAGTTTTGAACGAGAGAATTTGAGCAACCCATGGGGAAATCCCTTTGAAAATCACAATTGTTAGGAAATATTAGCGCTGACTAGAAATAAAATAGGGATGTATTCTCTATTGCTAAAAATAGTAAAGAATCCCTGCCAGGTGCTTAACTTTTGCTTACATATTTCTAGCAAAAGAGAATGAATTACTCATTCTATCTTTGGGCAGCTAAAATAGTTTGAAGGTTCTTCCTTATATTGACCCCGCAACTGCCTTGCTCCTAACCTCTGTCCAGTGATCCTTTCGATGTCTTTGGAGTTATTCACAACAAGTCTACTTTCTCTTCCATGAGATAGTCTTCAAGCCTCAGAAGAAATTTACTCTCAAGTGTTCTCTTCCTTGGGCCCATGGCCACCAGGTCCTCATTTAATATGCTTGCAATAACCATACTTTCTAACTCATCTTCTTATCAAGTCAGCTAAACATAAATGTTAATGAAATACCTTATACCTGATTAAGGGAATAAGCATTTCCTAATCATGTCTTTATTTAATGACATTTAATATCCTAACTTAAAAAAACCTCTTGATATATTTGCAGTATAGAAGAGGTGATATTGTCTGAAATAATGCTCTTCTTTTTTTATACTCCATTATATATTTTTAAAAATTACATTTAAAAATAGAAAATGTGTGTAAAAATACTTTATATTTTGTTGAATAAAATATTCTTATAATTGATTTCAGAATTAGCTCAACGTGGTCAAGTATTTGATTGTTTTGTTTCAAGATGGATGATAATGGTTATTTAAAAGTCGGTAAAGTTATAGAAGAGAGGAGTCACTCAAGGACCAAACACGAGACTCGTGCTATTTCTCTTGCAGAAGATTTAATCTTCAAGGATAAATGCAGCATTCAGTTTCCCACTGCTGCTAGTCCAGAAGGTATGCACACATTTGGATAACTGAGCTCCCTTTTCTTCCCTTGGAAACTGTTTTGAGCTCGGAATTTGTTGTTTAGATCATGATTCATACGTCAGAGGATTGGAGAGTCTCCTTTAGGTACTTGGCAGAGCCAGGACATTTTTCCATATATAGCTGGAAAAACCTTTCTTGCCCATTCTGGTTTGAAAGAATGTTATTAAAAGTTCATTCCCACTTTCTTTTCTTTTTCTCTTTTTTGCTAAGGAACAGAAGTGGGCACTAAAAATTCGTGCCTGGAAGAACTAAGACTTGCTCCAATATAGAGGACTGGCTGCGTGTTCTGAGAACCTCCCCTAGGTGTTCTCGGTGATTCCCTTTATAGCACTCACAGGCACATCTGTGGGTGGCAATTATTGATTCCTTCCTGGCCCACTTCCTCCCCATGGCTCTGGGAAGCCCCACAGGCTGACTTTGCAGAGATGAATCAAGGCAGTGGCTAATCTCCTGAGTCATGGCCAGAGGCTCTTTGGTTACTCTCTGAAGATGGGATCTGTTTACCTCAGAGTTCCCTCTCTGAGGGTATTTGGAATTTTGGATGGTGACCTGGAATTCTGGAGAGTGGAGTTCTCTAGGGAAAAGTTGTGCTGGTAGCAGTCGGCTTATAAAGTTCATGCTGTCTGCCCTTTGATAAGGGTCATAGGATGTAGTAAATATTCTTTGGGAAAATAAAAAGTCCAGTGGACCCTCAATTCTGACTTTGCATGTACTGTGATCTCCAGGCATCAGTGTAGGGAAATGGGAAGTGAGCTCTCTTTGAATCTCGCCTTCATCTGCACCTGTTGCAGTTCTACTCAGATTTCAAGCTCATCTTCAAGTGAGAGTGAGACAGACTTGTGTTTGAATCTTTGATTTTGGTCAAAGTGTGGCACTTTGGTCAAGTTAACTTGCTTATTCGGACTTGTTTTCTTCATCTGTAAACTGGGGTTAACAATGCCTATTGCACAGGGATTTAGGTGAGGATTAAATGAGATTAGGTGGGTTAATGTATACAAGATGGTTAGCATATCTTCTCAGGAAAGCAAGTGTTTTTAGTCAAAAGGAGATGGATTTTGGAACCATTCATACTTTGATTCCCTGGTGGATCTCTTCTTTCCTAGCTGCACAATTGATCACTGAAGATGCCCAAGCATTTTGTTCTATAACCTTCGGTTTCGTCTTCTGTAAAACTGTACCATTCTCAGAGGACTGTTTTAAGATTTAAGTGGACCATCTCGTCCTACTTGGGCAGGAATTAGTAGACACTCAACAAATATTAGCTCACCTTCTCCAAGGGTTTTACCCAAGCCCTCCTTTTACCCCACCACCATCTCAGAGACGATTGCTCCTTTTCTTGCCCTTTCAGGTTTTTTGTTTGTTCATTTTTGTTTATCATCTCACCTCAATATCTGGGTGAGAAACTCTGTTTCTTACTGTACATCAGTCTCTTCTCTACTTGATGATCAATTGCTTTGAAGCAGAATCTTCATCTTGTTCATCTCTGTTCTCACAGGCTTCTGATATCAAACCATATTCCTTTATTCCCGGCAACCCGAAAATATCCCCTTTCCCCTCAATTCCCTTAAACTTGAATTCCAGGTTAATTCAGAGTTAATTTCTTAACCTTTTCTGCCCGACTCAAATATCCTGCAATAAATGATGTAAGAAGTAAATAGCTTAGTGTTCAATGTAATGCATATTACATTTAGTATTTACTTCAGAATAAAATAACTTGTGTTTCTATTATTGTTCTGTAAAATGTAAGAGGGAAGCTAGAATAAAGATGATCTAGAAGTGGAAGCTTTAAACCAACGAGAACAAAGACACAACATACCAGAATCTCTGGGACACATTCAAAGCAGTGTGTAGAGGGAAATTTATAGCACCAAATGCCCACAAGAGAAAGCAGGAAAGATCCAAATTGACACCCTAACATCACAATTAAAAGAACTAGAAAAGCAAGAGCAAACACATTCAAAAGCTAGCAGAAGGCAAGAAATAACTAAAATCAGAGCAGAACTGAAGGAAATAGAGACACAAAAAACCCTTCAAAAAATTAATGAATCCAGGAGCTGGTTTTTTGAAAGGATCAACAAAATTGATAGACCGCTAGCAAGACTAATAAAGAAAAAAAGAGAGAAGAATCAAATAGACGCAATAAAAAATGATAAAGGGGATATCACCACCGACCCCACAGAAACACAAACTACCATCAGAGAATGCTACAAACACCTCTACACAAATAAACTAGAAAATCTAGAAGAAATGGATAAATTCCTCGACACATACACTCTCCCAAGACTAAACCAGGAAGAAGTTGAATCTCTGAATAGACCAATAACAGGATCTGAAATTGTGGCAATAATCAATAGCTTACCAACCAAAAAGAGTCCAGGACCAGATGGGTTCACAGCCGAATTCTACCAGAGGTACAAGGAGGAACTGGTACCATTCCTTCTGAAACTATTCCAATCAATAGAAAAAGAGGGAATCCTCCCTAACTCATTTTATGAGGCCAGCATCATCCTGGCCGGGCAGAGACACAACCGAAAAAGAGAATTTTAGACCAATATCCTTGATGAACATTGATGCAAAAATCCTCAATAAAATACTGGCAAACCGAATCCAGCAGCACATCAAAAAGCTTATCCACCATGATCAAGTGGGCTTCATCCCTGGGATGCAAGGCTGGTTCAATATACACAAATCAATAAATGTAATCCAGCATATAAACAGAACCAAAGACAAAAACCACGATTATCTCAATAGATGCAAAAAAGGCCTTTGACAAAATTCAACAACTCTTCATGCTAAAAACTCTCAATAAGTTAGGTATTGATGGGACGTATCTCAAAATAATAAGAGGTATTTATGACAAACCCACAGCCAATATCATACTGAATGGGTAAAAAGTGGAAGCATTCCCTTTGAAAACTGGCACAAGACAGGGATGCCCTCTCTCACCACTCCTATTCAACATAGTGTTGGAAGTTCTGGCCAGGGCAATTAGGCAGGAGAAGGAAATAAAGGGTATTCAATTAGGAAAAGAGGAAGTCAAATTGTCCCTGTTTGCAGACGACATGATAGTATATCTAGAAAACCCCATTGTCTCAGCCCAAAATCTCCTTAAGCTGATAAGCAACTTCAGCAAAGTCTCAGGATACAAAATCATTGTACAAAAATCACAAGCATTCTTATACACCAATAATAGACAAACAGAGAGCCAAATCATGAGTGAACTCCCATTCGCAATTGCTTCAAAGAGAATAAAATACTTAGGAATCCAACTTATAAGGGATGTGAAGGACCTCTTCAAGGAGAACTACAAACCACTGCTCAATGAAATAAAAGAGGATACAAACAAATGGAAGAACATTCCATGCTCATGGGTAGGAAGAATCAACATCGTGAAAATGGCCATACTGCCCAAGGTAATTTACAGATTCAATGCCATCCCCATCAAGCTACCAATGACTTTCTTCACAGAATTGGAAAAAACTACTTTAAAGTTCATATGGAACCAAAAAAGAGCCCGCATCGCCAAGTCAATCCTAAGCCAAAAGAACAAAGCTGGAGGCATCATGTTACCTGACTTCAAACTATACTACAAGGCTACAGTAACCAAAACAGCATGGTACTGGTACCAAAACAGAGATATAGATCAATGGAACAGAACAGAGCCCTCAGAAATAACGCCGCGTATCTACAACTATCTGATTTTTGACAAACCTGAGAAAAACAAGCAATGGGGAAAGGATTCCCTATTTAATAAATGGTGCTGGGAAAACTGGCTAGCCATATGTAGAAAGCTGAAACTGGATCCCTTCCTTACACCTTATACAAAAATTAATTCAAGATGGATTAAAGACTTAAACATTAGACTTAAAACCATAAAAACCGTAGAAGAAAACCTAGGCATTACCATTCAGGACGTAGGCATGGGCAAGGACTTCATGACTAAAACACCAAAAGCAATGGCAACAAAAGCCAAAACTGACAAATGGGATCTAATTAAACTAAAGAGCTTCTGCACAGCAAAAGAAACTACCATCAGAGTGAACAGGCAACCTACAAAATGGGAGAAAATTTTCGCAACCTACTCATCTGACAAAGGGCTAATATCCAGAATCTACAATGAACTCCAACAAATTTACAAGAAAAAAACAAACAACCCCATCAAAAAGTGGGTGAAGGATATGAACAGACACTTCTCAAAAGAAGACATTTATGCAGCCAAAAGACAGATGAAAAAATGCTCATCATCACTGGCCATCAGAGAAATGCAAATCAAAACCACAATGAGATACCATCTCACACCAGTTAGAATGGCAATCATTAAAAAGTCAGGAAACAACAGGTGCTAGAGAGGATGTGGAGAAATAGGAACACTTTTATACTGTTGGTGGGACTGTAAACTAGTTCAACCATTGTGGAAGTCAGTGTGGCGATTCCTCAGGGATCTAAAACTAGAAATACCATTTGACCCAGCCATCTCATTACTGGGTATATACCCAAAGGACTATAAATCATGCTGCTATAAAGACACACACACACACATATGTTTATTGTGGCACTATTCAGAATAGCAAAGACTTGGAACCAACCCAAATGTCCAACAATGATAGACTGGATTAAGAAAATGTGGCACATATACACCATGGAATACTATGTGGCCATAAAAAATGATGAGTCCATGTCCTTTGTAGGGATATGGATGAAGCTGGAAACCATCATTCTCAGTAAACTATCGCAAGGACAAAAAACCAAACACCACATGTTCTCCCTCATAGATGGGAATTGAACAATGAGAACACATGGACACAGGAAAGGGAACATCACACTTCGGGGACTGTTGTGGGGTGGGGGTAGGGGGGAGGGATAGCATTAGGAGATATACCTAATGCTAAATGACAAGTTAATGGGTGCAGCACACCAGCATGGCACATGTATACGTATGTAACTAACCTGCACATTGTGCACATGTACCCTAAAACTTAAAGTATAATAAAAAAAAAGAAGTGGAAGCTTTATATTTTGATATAAAATTAATGGACAGGGTGTTTATTTAAAGTAAACTAAGCCTGAACACATTGTGAAATGAATCACAATCCAGAATGTTGATATTTTGGGTATAATACACCTTATTCAGAAACTCCAAAAGCACACTGATTCAGTCATCTTTTAATAATACTTTAGTTTTGGGAGGCTGAGGTGGGCAGATCACTTGAGCTCACAAGTTTGAGACCAGTCTGGGCAACATGGGGAAACCCCATCTAGACAAAAATACAAAAATTAGCTGGTTTCTTGCCTCTTTAGTCCCAGCTACTCTGGAGGCTGAGGTGGGAGGATCAACTGAACCTGGGTAGGCTGAGGCTGCAGTGAGCTGTGATAGTACCACTGAGCTCCAGCCTGGGTGACAGAGTATGACCCTGTCTCAATAAATAAATAAATAAATAAATAAATAAATAATATAAAAAATAAAGTTTAGCAATTTAGAAAAGAAAATATTTTTTCTTTATTTTTGGATATTCCCTTTTATATTTGAGGGAATATCCGAAAATCAAGTTTTCTCCAAGAATAGAAAAAATAATCAGGTTTGCTTCAGAAATTATGGTTTAAATATTAATTAGAACTGCATAAAATATTGTACTTTATTTCCCTTTGGAAGATCACCCATTGCTTCCAGGCATTAAGAGTGTGAATTAGGCCAGGATTTGGGAGTTGCTAATACTGTTAATTATTCCCCTCTTTTCCTTCTCTTGTTTCTTTAGCTTCCTGTCCAATTTGTGAGGAATGCCTAATACCCTGAGTCTGGCACCTGAACACTTTTAGCATATAATATTCACTAGGATAATAGATCAAGAGTTTTCAGTGAAAACATTGGGCATTTGCTCAGTGACCTGCAACATAGCCTGTGCCTTTTGTCCGGAGTTCCAGTTTATGCTTCCCTTGAGTCCCTGTCAGAACACAGGGAGAAACATTCCCGACCCCCTGGAAAGCATTCCTTGCATGCATAGGAGTCTCTGGAAAGTTATACTTTTGAAGAAAATGGAGAGAGCCGCTACCACTTCATACATCTTAAAGCTTCCAGGGTTATTTTCTAATGCCAGTCTCTTTAGACCTCCTTAAAAATACATTTGAGTCACAGCACTGGACACTTCCACAGGGAACACTGAATCTATATTAACTGCCTTAGCTATCACACGAGGTGATGGCTGGGAAGAAGGTGCTGTCTGGAATCCATCAACTTGGTTTTCTGACTAGGCAAGAAAAATGAAAAGCTTTCTCTTATGCTGGATCTTCAAATTTTGGTTTGGAAAAGGTCTTCTGACTCCAACAATGTAAGCTGAAATATGTAGAGATAAAATGATGGGACCAAAGCCGAAAGTGTACATTTTGGCTTAATGAATAGGAAATGAATAGCTTCCCCTGTCACACGACTTCATGGGTGTTCTCTCTGGAGGCAGAAGTCACTTTTAGTTACTAAGAAAAAAAGAAAGCCAATGTGAAAACACTTGGAAGATATCCATGTATATGTTAAACATATTTGGACTCCAAGGGCCAGTTTGCCAAGTTAGTCCCATATGCTAATGAAGTTGCTAATTCTAGTCTCCACCAATGATATTCAGCTGTGGGAAAAGGCTGCTTCATCACTAAAGCCTTTTTAGCATAAAATGCAAGTAAAATAAAAGCAGCAACAAAAAGCAACCAGTTTACAGGGGTGTTGCAAACTGTCCTAAGCCAATGTGTCATGAGAAACGATTAGGTTCTTTCAATAAATAACATTTACCCATAGTTAGAGGTGGGCAGAGGTTAGCTATTCCACTACACATTCCCCTACTGGGTTACAATAAAAGCAAGACTTGATCAAATTTCATCATACATACAATGTTTAGATGTTTTTAGGTAAACATTTATCAGACAGCTTGCTTTATAAACTTGAGGAAGTCTCAAATGATCAAGAAAGAAATGCTTTGTCTACTCTTTGCATGAAAGATTTACTCAAGGCAGTAAGAATACTCTAGGGGAATAACTCAATTAACTTTTTACCAGAATCCTCCAAACCTATGGCTGGACACAAACTATGGTAGTTTAGGGATCAGTCTTGGACCCCATGGTGGAGGCAAAGTTTTCTCTTTCCTTTTCATAAAAGGGTAGGGAATGTCTTGGTTATATATATGTATATATATATACATATATATTTTTAAACAATTCACCCATCTTGAATATACATTAATTTTGCCAGTGATAGTCTATTTTTAATATCCATTATACTAATTAATATGTCATTATTTTAATCAAGAAAAACTCATTTCTAACATTCATTGTGTTAATTAGTAAAGCCTCTGGTCAGACTAGAAATAGAGAGAGTTGAAGCATTTGTAGTAACCACTGATAGTGTGGTCTTTCTGATTAAATGTTAGCTAACCATCCCAGGAGTATGGATCCCCAGTTAGGGTAACTGAAACACTTTAGGGTATATTAAGTTAATTTACACATTCATAATGTTGGAGCACTTAAGAGTAAATCACAGACATCATGACATGGGTGTAAAGAAAAAGCAAAAAGTGAATATCTGGTTTATATTGTAGTGAAAATATATAGGTCCTATTTGCTTTCACATTAAATTTTTATGGTTTTTTTTTTTTTGAAATGGAGTTTTGTTCTTGTAGTCCAGTCTGGAGTGCACTGGCACAATCTTGGCTCACCTCAACCTCTGTCTCTTGGGTTCAAGTGATTCTCCTGCCTCAGCCTCCCGAGTAGCTGGAACTACAGGTGCACGCCACCACACCCAGCTAGTTTTTTGTATTTTTAGTAGAGACAGGGTTTCACTGTGTTGGCCAGGCTTGTCTCAAACTTCTGACCTTGTGATCTGCCCGCCTTGGCATCCCAAAGTGCTGGGATTACAGATGTGAGCCACTGTACCTGGCCATATTTTTATGTTAAAATACTCAGCACATGAAAGAGATACTGTTAAACACCTTTATCAAATAGCAGTCCTGTGTCTCAGGGTGATTTATTAAATCAGTTAAGTCAATAAACAGTTATTGAATACCTACTGTGTGAGGGGTTTACAGAGATGAGAGGACACAGTTCTTGTCTTTGGCTCACTTTAACTGATGTAAGTAGGACCACAACATAAGGTAATTGCTGCACAATGGAAGGGCGCACCATTTATTACAGGTGAACAGGAGGCCCTGCAATAGTGGCCTGGAAGGGAGTAACACAGTGGCTGAGAAGGGCATGTTGTTTCCTCATAAATAACCTGGAACATGATTCATATTGTTGGAATTAAGAGTTGGATAAACAAGCATTTATTTAAAACGTTGTCAGGGACATGGAGCTCTTCCCAAGGAGCCAAAATACCATTTAGAGTTCTAGAGATCCTGCATTCTTGTTTTGACTGCATGCCCTGGATAATTTGCAGTTCAGGTAAGAACAATTCCAACTTCCAGATGAGATTAGACCCTAGAAGGGGTTTAATCTTCAAATCATCTGCTAACTTAAAAACAAAATTTGGAAACAGTAATGATTAACCTGATTAAAGCTGCTCTCAAGGATCAAGCAGTAAAAGAAGTGATAGCAGTGTCAACAATACCACATAAAGTAGCAGGATTTGTATGTCAGCAGTCCCATTTTTCAAGATGCCAAGTCTAAATCTATTTCCTACCCATATTTAAATAAGGAGCCAGTTTTGGAGGAATTTTACTTGTCAAGTGTGAAAGAGAGAAAGAGTCAGAAGACACTCTTTCCAAGAATTCTGTGGATAAAAGGAGGGTTTTTTTTTTTAAACCAAACCTCAAAATTTTACTCTTCAGAAGGAGATTTTTTTTTTTTTTTAAAGTCCGATGACAGCAGGATGTGAAGTTCCCAGTTCAGTGGTGCTGGGAGTTAAGCAGAAGAAGGTGGAGATCTTTCTTCTTTATAGCATGTGCTCCTTTCACAGAAGCAGCTTGTTAATCATCAGGAAGGATTTCAGACAACCTAGTGATGATTTCCAGCTCAACTGCTTCCGTTCCATGAGGCACCGATACGCTATTTGTGTGTGATAGGGTGATGATTTCCCTTTCATCTTAAAGCTCTGACTCAAGTGGCTGGAGGGGCTTGGTGATGGGAAGGCTGAGAGAGATACAGAGATGAAGGGTCATTTCTTTACCAATGACACTTCTTTAGGTATCTCAGTTGTTATTGTTTCTAGAATTAGTATAAGATTTTTCAGAGGACAATAGGAGAAATAGCTAAGTTAGCATCAGACAATATACCAGCTTTAGTTGCTATACCTAAGAGCCTGGTAGGCATATGTCTGTGGTTGCTTGTGGTCATATTAGTGCTGCAACTTGGAGATGTTGAAACCTTCCTTTGTCCTAACCATTAAATTCTTGAGGCAAAGATTGCCTAATTCTTCTCTGTGTTTTACTTGGTAGGAGTACATTTTCAGCATTCAGATAACATTATTTTGACTACTTATCAGTAATTTGTTTCATTCCTTTTCCATAGATAATATTTGTTTTTGGTAGTTTCCAAAAATGACTGATTTGGTGTTTCAAGTATTTTTAAGCACTGGGAAAGAATATAAGTTGTTTTTAGCTTTTTATCTTTCTAGTTTCTAGGCAGTATGGATATTCCATAGTGGTTAAGATTATAGGCTCTGGACTTAAACTCTCTGGGTTCAGTAGTGGCTCAGTTACTTACTAGCTGTAAACATGGGCAAGTTTCTTAATGTTCTCTAGTTTTCGGTTTTCTCATTTATAAAACAGAGATACTGATGGTGTTTACATTTAGGGTTGTTGTGAGGAGGAAAGGGAATAAGCCATGCCGTACACTTATATATGTACAATGCAGTCCATGCAATGGCACATAGTTAGCACTCAATATATATCATCATCATCATCATCTTCATCACCAGCAGCTGCAGCAGCTTAGAGAACAGGACAGAGTCATAGTTAAGAGAGCAGGCTTTCAGAGAAGGCCAATTCAAATTGCATATCAGATACTTCCCAAAAATAAGAGTGAAGGGAAAATCAAAGATGGACTCTGATGCCTGGTGCCCAGCAAAATGATGTAGGCTAAAAAGTTATTACCTGCTCAAATAAAAAATGGGCAAAAGAACTGAACAGATACCTCACTAAAAAAGATACATGATGACAAGCATATGGAAAGATGTCATTTTTTTCATTAGGGAATTGCAAATTAGACAAGATTAGGCATGTTCAAGGTAGTATGGCTGTAGATGGGAACTGCAAATTAAAACAACAATAAGATAACACTGTACATCTATTAGAATGGCAAAAATCCAAAAAAACTGACAATACCAATTGCTGGCAAGGATGCAGAGCAAAAGGAACCCTCATTCATTGCTTCTGGGAAAACAAAATGGAACAGCCACTTTAAAAGATAGTTTGACAGTTTTCTACAAAGCTAAATATAGTCTTATCACACCAGAAATTGTACTCCTAGTTATTTACCAAATGGATTTGAAAACTTGTCTACACAAAAACCTACATGTGAATGTTTTGACAGCTTTATTAATAATTTCTGAAAACTAGAAACAACAAAAATGTCCTTTAATAGGTGATTAGATAAATTGTGGTATATCATAAAATAAAATATTATTCAGTGATAAACAGAAATAGCTATCAAGCCACAAAAAGAAATGGATGAATCTTAAATGCATATTGCTAAGTGAAAGGCTACATACTCTATGGTTCCAATTATATGACATTCTGGAAAAGTGACTGTAGTAATAGTAAAACTATTAGTGGTTGCTGGCAGAGGGAAGCAGGGTTGAGTAGGTGATGTACAGAGAATTTTTTAGGGTGGTGATGCTATTTTGTATGATACTGTAATTATGGATATATGATACTATGTATTTGTTAAAACCCATAGAACTTTATAGTACACAGAGTGAACCTTAACGTACGCAAATGAAAAAATAATTTAAGGGGTTGGGGGATCCTAGGATTGAATGCAGAATGTGACAAGACAATAAAAGGAACCAAGGAAAAGGAACCAAGGCTCCTTATGTAAATGGATAATTCTAGGACTGGGCAGGAGATGTACAAGATGAACCTGTAGTATCTTGTAGTGCCATGAAGTAAGGAAGAGCTTAAAACAAAACAATAACAACAACAAACAAATCCACGAGGATGGGTTATATCAAAGGGACCCAGGAGCCAACTGAAAGAGCTTCCAGTGGCCAACACTGGAACTGTTTGAGCAACAACATAAAGTAGTACTGGAAACTGCCCCACCGCCACCCCAAATAAAATAGATCCGTGAGTCCATACTGATATAAAGAGTACAGTGTGGAAAGGTGGGTTAAAGTTACTTTACAGTGCAGAAACTCGACAAAAACTAGCCAGGTGAGCAAGGTTAACCTCAACAGTGAGAAATCATTTGATAGTGTATATTCTCTATACATACATATTTATCACTTGATATGATAAAAATGGCACCTTACCTCTGTTGTCTTCCTCCTGCAAACCCATAACCCCAGTCTGATCATGAGAAAAACATCAGATAAATCCCAGTTGAGGGACATGTTGTATAATACTTGACCAGTACTCAAAACTAATAAGGTCATCAAAAACAGGAAAAGAATGAGAAACTATCACAGCCAAGAGGAGCCTAAGGTGGAGACATGTCAACTAACCACAATGTGGTTTCCTGGATGAGAGCCTGGAACAGAAAGAGGGCATTAGGCAAAAACTAAGGAAATTAGAAGAAAATATGGATTTTAGTTAATAATAATATATCAGTAATAGTTCATTAACTATAAAAACATGTACCATAATATGTAAGATATAAATAGGAGAAACGGAGTGTGGAGTATGTAGGAACTCTCTGTACTATTTTCATTATTTTTCTACAGTCTGATACTGTTCTAAAAATTAAAGTTTATTATAAAAAATAATGGTCCATTTAAAAGAAGATTTTTAACAAGGGTAAAGTTGGTCAGGCACGGTGGCTCATGCCTGTAATCCCAGCACTTTGGGAGGTTGAGGCAGGCAGATAGCTTGAGCCCAGGAGTTTCAGACCAGCCTGGGCAACATAGCAAAACTCAATCTCTGCCAAAAAAAACCCTGAAAAACAAAAAACAAAAAATTAGCCAGGTGAGGTGACATGCACCTGTAGTCCCAGCTACTCGGGGAGCCTGAGGTGGGAGGTTCATTTGAGCTTAGGAGGTTGAGGCTGCAGTGAGCTGTGATTGCACCACTGTACTCCAGCCTGGGCAATAGAGGGAGACCCTGTCTCTCTCTCTCTCTCTCTCTCTTCCTTTCTCACACACACACACACACACACACACACACACAAAGTAAAATAATGACTCACATACAGATATAAAAATTATTATAGTGTTAAAAGATTTTACTTAATTCATAATGAAGGAACCAGGCAGATGCTATAACTAGTTTAAAGATAAATCCAAAGATCAGATATATTTATAGATCAAAAATATTGAAATGAACATGCAAATGGAGGCAAAACTAGCTTCTTTTGCTGTGAGGAAAGCAAGTCAATTTAACCTCCACTGGACAGAACATAATGTGCATGTCTATAGACAAGAATTGTTTTGTATTGCAATCAGTTATCTATAATTTATGGAGTTGTAAGACAACACCCATAGGATCAGAATCAGATACCCAGAAGGATGTTTTCTAGACCATGTATAGTTTTCTACTGAAGCACAAAGATTTCCTTATAGGGCATTTACCCACATGTGGTTTACTGTCATGATGTTTTAACATAACTAAAAAAATCAAAATCAAAATAGTTATTGGAAGCTCCACCTCCTTGCCAATTCTAATGATGTTCCTGTGTCTTCAAAACCCCCATTCATTGACTTCCTTTATAGTTGTCATTAGTTCTGCTCCAAAATATTTTGGCTGTCTGCCTTCCTGACACAGAGTAAGAGTGCATTTCCTAGCCTCTTTGAAGTTAGGCATATGACTTGTAATGACCAATGATACAAGAGAGGAAGTGACTTATGTTCCTTCCAGGAGGAAATTTTAAGGGCTGGTATAAGGTTTGCTACATTTCCTTTTCCTGCCTGCATGAATGGGGAAATATGTGTCCAAACGGAGCTTCTGTGTGCCTGATTCTCTGAGTGACTAAGGAGAGCAGAGCACTCTCCTGATGACCTATGTTGACCTTGAAGCATGAATGAGAAATAAACTCATTGTGTTAAGTCTCTGGAAGAAAATGACAAGTTCTTAGATTGCTTGGGTTTGAATCCTGGCTACACATCATTTACTAGTTGTGTGATCTTGGACAAGTTCCCTAACCTCTTTGTGCTTTGATTTCCTTATCTGGAAAATGAGGGTAATAATAATGCCTAGCCATAGGGTGGTCATGAAAATGAAATAAGATCATATATATTGACTTCTGGCACAAAGTCAGTAGCAACTGGGTTATTGTTTATCCATTGGTCTTTTTGACTCTGCAACTCAAAATTTATCAGTGGTCCCTCAAATTAAACTTTTGAATATGAAACATTAATCACAATGCTCTTCAGAATGGCACAGCTACTTCTACAGGGGAGAGTGAAAGGGACAGCTGTTCCACAGACTGTCTCAGAATGCTCATTGGAAGACTTGTGTGTATCATCTTTCTCTCCAGTGCTTTTGATGTTGAGTGGTTTGTGAAACATGAAGAAACTGGACACTACCATGTAGCATGGGATGCTACATCAGTGACAAGCAGAGGACAGAGTGCCTGAGGAAGACTGAGATTTCTTTCTTGGAATTGGAAATTATTACTATTTTTCTAGCTCCTTTGAAATGGTAACTTCATATTTTGAAATATTATTAACCAAATGGCTGCTTCATTTTATTATAACATTTCTTATGAGTGAACAATTGAAATTAATGAAATGATTGCAAAATAGAGTAAGTATATAATAACATATGCAAAAGTACCTAAGGTTGCTCGCATAGGTTTATGCTGCTCAAATTATTATAGTTCTTACAGACAGTATCTAGTGTAAAAAGATACACCTGCTGTGGTCTTGTGCCCTCTGAAGAATATATATAGAACTAAAGGTGGAATGAGTTGGCATGTTTTCTATAACTTTGTTGCAGCTGTTTTCCAAAAGTCGGCAAATATCCAGCATTATTTGCAAGCCAATGTAATGTTCTTTGCAAACCATGAAAGCCTTTCGTATTTTGATTTATGAGCAGTTTAATTTCCCAGCTCAATGAGAAAGGCTATGGAGATGAAATTGAATGTATACTTATGCCTTTAGTATCTAGTGATTGTACAGTCATGTGTCGCTAACGACAGGGCATTGTTAGGCGATTTTGTCGTCATACAAATATCATAGAGTATACTCACATTGACAAACTTAGATGGCGTAGCCTACTACACACCTAGGCTACATGATACAACCTATTGCTCCTAGGCTACAAAGAGTGCAGCATGTTACTGTACTAAATACTGTAGGCAATTATAACACAATGGTATTTGTGCCTCTAAACATATCTAAAAATAGAAAAGGGACAGTAAGAAATACAGTATTATAATCTGTCATATATGAGGTTGGTTGTTGAACAAAGCATTATGTGGTACATGACTGTATTTCTTCTGAAAATTTGGTTTATATTGAATGATAGCAAACCAGCATCTATCAGTTGCTGAGTGTTACTTATAATGGCATGGAACCTATGAAATAGGAAAACAAGAGATACCTCTATTAATTAATTGGGGTCCTTTTCAAAGTTTGGGGTGAAAAATTGCTAGTTGTGGTAAGAATGTATGCCTCGATTATAAATATTGGTGTGGAAAAATGTCTTCATACTTAATTCAGGCAGATATAAGCTTTTATAGTTGAATTAAATAAATGGATAAAAGTTCAAAAAATATAAATGAAATTTAAATAAATAAATAAATAAATAAATAAATAAGCATTTCTTTACCTTATACTTGGAGAAACAAGCATACCTGTACTTACCCACCAAAATCTCTATTTTCATGACTTAATTTCTACGCACACTCCACTCTTGTTCCACCTCTGTACCTTTGATAATGCTGTCTCTCTCACCTGACATACACTTCTTTGAGTTTAATGTACAACAGAAATTGCGTATCTTTTCTGAAATATCAGAAAACTGAAATCCAGTTCACACTGCTATTTCTCTCATCAGAATTTTTACAACTCTTGTAGTGGGTATCTCATAATATAACAGTCATGCGAACTCGTGTTACTATCTTTATATTTCATGTTTCTATATTTTCTCCTTTTGTATTTGGGCAGTGTTAGTAAAGGAAAGTGCCCTATCTAGCAGAATTCTAGGTACAGATAGAGACAAGTGCAGGTTGATTGATGAATTCTTAATTGAGAGCAGTCATATCACAAATACCCAAACATCTTTTCAGGTGAACCCTCCACTGGTATTGACAATGGAGAAAGCTCTGAGAAATTCACCTTTAGATTTGAGTTAATTTGAGTTGTAGTAAATCTTAGTAACAACAACAAACAGTAGCACTAAAATGTATGTAGATGCATTAGGCTAAGTATTTTATGTGTATCACTCTATTTAATCTTTACAACAACCCCATGAGCAATACTATTATTATTGATACAGCAGTTTACAGACCAGGGAACTGAAGTACAGAGGGCTAAACTTGTTTTAATGAAGCACTCACAGGGTCGGGACTGGCTCCAGCTCACTGTTGAGCACTGTGCAGGTCTGCCTGTCAGCATAGGGAGAGCAACAGTTGAATTTAGCATCCTTCTCATCTGGGAGGGTCATGAGTAGGAACGTATTCATTATATTCTGAGGACTTAAGTGGTTGACTGAAAACCCAGAGCATTTCAGATATTACATCTAGAGTTTTTAAGGTTACATTTAGATATTACATTTAGGGTTTCCATAATATTTGAGAATAATCTAGAACTGATCATAGAATAAAGTGAAAGGAATGCAAATTTCTAGCTGATTCCCTACCAATTTGTTGAATAAATTCGGGCAATCAAACAATTCTGAAATGTAGCATAATATTATGGCTTTGGTTTTTAAGATGGAAAAAGTGGTTTATAAATGAAAAGATTAAGAATCTTTTTTTTTTACTTTTCCTGATAGGCTTTTGTGGACACTGTTGTAGTTCTCAATAATCTTGAATTTATGAATGTGTTGGCTAGGAAATTATCAACACCACATGCTATTTCCCACACTGAAAACTTTTAAGTATTGAGAAAAAAAATCTGTATTTATATGGGTGATAAAGTGAAAAATATAAAATAAAATTTTCGGAGTTGTGAGGGATTTGTTTATGTGCTATAGAAGAATATTGGAGAAGTTTTAAAAATTGGTTAGTTAAAAAAAATCAGTTAGCTTGAATTTTGAGTGGGGTGGTTCAGTTCTAGCTAGTGGATTGCTTAATCATCAACATTTAGCTTCTGAGAAGAAATTTCTTCCCAAGTGAATACGGTAGACTCTTGGCTTTCCCAGATTTAACGTTTTCAGTTTCTATTATTTGGGAGTGAACTTTAAGCTCTTCAATGTGGTGATCTGTAATTGTGTCAAGTCATAAATATGACAGTGAGAATGCAAGACTAATTTGTTGGAGCCACTCCCAGCCAAGGAGAAAGCCTGTACCCACATCTTCTCAAGTGTGTAGTTTATGGAGGAAATCATATGTTGTAGTGGTATTTACAAAAGCCTGAGGACATCCATCACAAATGTTAATGGTCTGCTAGTGGTACTTAAACTACAACTTTTCTCCATGCACTTACTAACACTCCCTCCCTCCCTCCCTCAGACCTCCTATACACCAGAGCCTCCTGCCAAACCTTCCCACACCTTTGTCATTAACCCTTCCTATTTCAATCTCTCTTTTAACTGAAGATTTTTCTACTCAGTTTTAAATGCTCTTAAGTATCATATTTTGTCACTCTATTTGTAGCACATCTGTCCTTTCTTCTGGATCTTAAATACATTCTGAATGAAATTCAGTCTTGTTTTTTTTTTTTTTTCCTTTATTATTATTATTATTATTATACTTTAGACTCTATGGTACATGTGCGCAACGTGCAAGTAAGTTACATATGTATACATGTGCCATGCTGGTGCGCTGCACCCACCAACTCGTCATCTAGCATTAGGTATATCTCCCAGTGCTATCCCTCCCCCCTCCCCCCACCCCACAACAGTCCCCGAAGTGTGATGTTCCCCTTCCTGTGTCCATGTGTTCTCATTGTTCAATTCCCACCTATGAGTGAGAATATGTGGTGTTTGGTTTTTTGTTCTTGTGATAATTTACTGAGAATGATGATTTCCAATTTCATCCATGTCCCTACAAAGGACATGAACTCATCATTTTTTATGGCTGCATAGTATTCCATGGTGTATATGTGCCACATTTTCTTAATCCAGTCTATCATTGTTGGACATTTGGGTTGGTTCCAAGTCTTTGCTATTGTGAATAATGCCGCAATAAACATACGTGTGCATGTGTCTTTATAGCAGCATGATTTATAGTCCTTTGGGTATATACCCAGTAATGGGATGGCTGGGTCAAATGGAATTTCCAGTTCTAGATCCCTGAGGAATCGCCACACTGACTTCCACAAGGGTTGAACTAGTTTACAGTCCCACCAACAGTGTAAAAGTGTTCCTATTTCTCCACATCCTCTCCAGCACCTGTTGTTTCCTGACTTTGTAATGATTGCCATTCTAACTGGTGTGAGATGGTATCTCATTGTGGTTTTGATTTGCATTTCTCTGATGGCCAGTGATGGTGAGCATTTTTTCATGTGTTTTTTGGCTGCATAAATGTCTTCTTTTGAGAAGTGTCTGTTCATGTCCTTCGCCCACTTTTTGATTGGGTTGTTTGTTTTTTTCTTGTAAATTTGTTGGAGTTCATTGTAGATTCTGGATATTAGCCCTTTGTCAGATGAGTAGGTTGCGAAAATTTTCTCCCATTTTGTAGGTTGCCTGTTCACTCTGATGGTAGTTTCCTTTGCTGTGCAGAAGCTCTTTAGTTTAATTAGATCCCATTTGTCAATTTTGGCTTTTGTTGCCATTGCTTTTGGTGTTTTAGACATGAAGTCCTTGCCCATGCCTACGTCCTGAATGGTATTGCCTAGGTTTTCTTCTAGGGTTTTTATGGTTTTAGGTCTAATGTTTAAGTCTTTAATCCATCTTGAATTGATTTTTGTATAAGGTGTAAGGAAGGGATCCAGTTTCAGCTTTCTACATATGGCTAGCCAGTTTTCCCAGCACCATTTATTAAATAGGGAATCCTTTCCCCATTTCTTGTTTTTGTCAGGTTTGTCAAAGATCAGATAGTTGTAGATATGTGGCATTATTTCTGACGGCTCTGTTCTGTTCCATTGATCTATATCTCTGTTTTGGTACCAGTACCATGCTGTTTTGGTTACTGTAGCCTTGTAGTATATTTTGAAGTCAGGTAGTGTGATGCCTCCAGCTTTGTTCTTTTGGCTTAGGATTGACTTGGTGATGCGGGCTCTTTTTTGGTTCCATATGAACTTTAAAGTAGTTTTTTCCAATTCTGTGAAGAAAGTCATTGGTAACTTGATGGGGATGGCATTGAATCTGTAAATTACCTTGGGCAGTATGGCCATTTTCACGATATTGATTCTTCCTACCCATGAGCATGGAATGTTCTTCCATTTGTTTGTATCCTCTTTTATTTCCTTGAGCAGTGGTTTGTAGTTCTCCTTGAAGAGGTCCTTCACATCCCTTGTAAGTTGGATTCCTAGGTATTTTATTCTCTTTGATGCAATTGTGAATGGGAGTTCACTCATGATTTGGCTCTCTGTTTGTCTGTTATTGATGTATAAGAATGCTTGTGATTTTTGTACATTGATTTTGTATCCTGAGACTTTGCTGAAGTTGCTTATCAGCTTAAGGAGATTTTGGGCTGAGACAATGGGGTTTTCTAGATATACAATCATGTCATCTGCAAACAGGGACAATTTGACTTCCTGTTTTCCTAATTGAATACCCTTTATTTCCTTCTCCTGCCTAATTGCCCTGGCCAGAACTTCCAACACTATTCAGTCTTGTTTTGAAGGTCAGCTTTCCTTCTATTCAAACCATGTTTGTCAGTTATGGCTTTTGGTTTGTCTTTGAGGGGGTCCTGTTTTCCCTCTCATCTTTGTGAATCCTTACTTGCTGCTCTACAACATGTGTAAATTTCCTGTTCACAGCATGTCAGCAAATAACTTGTGAAGTTTCAGTGGCTCACTGTGATTTTTTTCTACCTCCAAAGAGTATATGAGTAGATTCAATAACATGCTGTAGAGCCCCAAATCATCCTTGTGGGAGAGGTCAGAGTTACCCTCAGATTTTGTAGTAGAGACTCAGGAATAAGTAGTGACATGTAGACAGAAAACATCAGAATGTGACAAGCAATGGCTGAACCCACTTGTGGATTTTGCACTGCCGTTTTACCTCTTTAGGCAAAATAAGAGATTTCTGTTTCTGAGCCTAGTCTATTCCCTTAGAACCTTTCCATGTTATCCTTTATCTTTATGCAATGTTTCCCATATGTCAGCCATTCATGGCCATTCACCATCCCATTTTTTGTTATGAGCTTTCAAACTCAAATTATAATTTACGTGATATTTAAAAAATTTGTCTCTTTAACTTTGTATTCATTTGATGTTTCCCTTTCTAACCATGATCATAAATAAAAACCCACTATCACATGCCACAAACATAAATAAGATCAAAAGTAGTCTTTTTATCATTTATCTACTATTGGCCTGCTCATTTGCTGAATCTGCAGCCTATTGTTTCTTTCTTGAAAGTGGGGAGCAGGAATCCTTCTGGTTATCAGTTGCTGCAAAACAAGCCATCCAAAACTTAGTGGTTTAAAATAATACTTTATTACTATCACTAACATTTTTGTGGGTTGACTTGGCTATCCTGTGGTACTCGTTTGGGTTTGGCATGAGGTTTCATTTGACAGCTGGGACAGGAATTATCTGAAGGCTTGACTGGGCTGGATGTTCATGGTGATTGTCTTATTTGGCTGGGCAAGGGCTGCTACCTGTTAGCTGGGACTGCCTGAAGCTATTTCCCGTAGTGCCTACACGTTGCTTCTTCATATGGTTTGTCATCACATGTGGCAGCTAAGTTCCAAGAGGGAGTGCTCAAAGAAGTCTTCGTGGACACTGAGGTTTCTTAGGATCTAGGCTCTGAAGTCCCACAACATCTTAACCACTTTCTATTGATTTAGTCTAGTTCAGATTCAAGGAAAATAGTAGGGAAGAATTTGTGGTCATCTTTTATCTATCACAGTTATTGTCAGAGGGGTGTTAAAGAATAGCAAACTTAAATGTTCTTTGTGATGTAATCAGAGGGATTGAAAGAGAACTGAAAGGGGAATGGCGTTCTACCATGTAATTTAATGTTATTTAATTCTGTCTCCATTCATTACTTTAACTCATCTTGGCACCATCAATGTCAGTGAGCCCCTCCTCGATGTATTCACCCTCTTCTGTGATGCTTCATATCTCTTTCCTTTGGGATTTCAAGAAGAATTTGGTTGATATGTTCTTATATCATTTTGAGGGTTACATTCTGTCTTTTCCTAATGCTAAAAATACAAAGAAGAAGGGTATAAAGGCAAAAGTAGCATTGTAATGAACAAAATTAGTGTTTTCAAGGCAAACAGCCAAGTATTACATAAGTCAACTCACAGGGCATTTTAACAAAAATTCTGGAGAAATGGCTATGCTGGTTTCCAGATTTAGAAACCTCTCTGGCTCACTTGAAAGGACTATTTGGGAGGAGGGATCCTATCACTAGACACCTTCCTTCATGGGTCAAACTTTTGATTCAAGTGTGCATGGGTGAGATACTAATATTTTTCCTAAGATGAAATAATTTGAGTATCAAAATCTATGTTTATGATGGAAAATTTTAAGGTTATATGGTTTCTCAGGAATAACCCAAACAGACACTGATGATTAGCATTAGTGACGTTATGGCCAGATTATGTGAAAATTGACAAGCAAATATGGTGTAGTTTTCCCCTCTTTTAGGAAAAGCACAAAGAAGGATCCATTTTGTGAAAAATGCACAAACTTTTAAGGTTAAATTTAGAGCCAAGGGTCATTTTTAAATGAAGTTTGATGGTATGATTTTTTTGACTGGTATATTGCTTTATATCTGCATCTAGTCATTATATGCATATATTTCAACCAAAGGTATACAGTTTTAGAAACTTCCTTTCATCAAGTTTCAATTTTTCGTTTTGCATTTATTGCTCAATACATGATTAGTCATGAGTAAGCATCCAGAATGATATATGTATTAGCTCTTCACTTTGGACAAGAAATTTCTTCTAATTTGTATAATCACTCAACATGACTTAATTGTCATGGTTAAATCTCCTTGACTCTGTACTCAGTGGCATTAAGCAAGCAAACGTTGCTTATTTTTCACTAAGTACTAACTACAAAGAGCTGTTAGGAGCCTCCAGGAAGTTAACTTACACGAAAATTCTCTCTTGACCCCATTATATTTTTAAAGAAGTATGGATACTAGCCAATGCTGGGAATATGTCTTAGATAAATATTCAAGATGCTCTGAGTGGAATCTGTGCTAACATTATTAACACTGGTATAGTTTTTGCTCTGAAGATTTATGAAATGAATTATTATTTTGAAAGTGTTAAGCACTATTAGGGACCTCCCTTTTTTGTTTTTTTTTGACTTGGACTGGATCCCACAATTCTAAAAGTATTTATGAAAACAATATGATGAAATGTTAATGATGGAAGTGTATCCTTGAACTTTGATTTTAAAAAGGTGTTAAATCACTGATGAGTCCTTGTCTTCACCTTTGCTTAGTTCCAAGATTAAACTCAGTCATTAACATGATATTTATGAAGAGTTTCTCATAACTTAGATATTACAATAGTAAATGAAACAACAGAATTGATTCACAATTATGTATACATCTCAGCACAACAATGCAAAAATAAATATGCCTAGAAAAATATCTGGAAAAATACACCACCATGTCAATAGTCATTGCCTTGTGTTTGGATTATATTGTTTCCTCTTTGGTGATATTTTTCTTTCCACTTTTCTTTAATTTTTTCAACTTTTCTATAATGAAAACATTCTAGCATTGGCATGTGTCACTTAACTAAATGAGATTCTGTGATTGCTAATGTATATGCTTCAGCGAATTGTTAGTTTTTAAATTATGTTAATGAATAAACAGTTTCCAGGCCAGTCATTTTCTAGCCTCATTAATGCCATAGTGACATTTGTTATACTGTACTGCACCATTTTATATAAGAGACTTGAGCATCCTTGAATTTGATATCCTTCTGGGGTCCTGGAACCAATCCCCCATGGATATAGAGGGCCGACTGTAAACGCCTTCTCCTGATTTGGGTATTATACATTTGTATCAGCAGTCTTATAAACACCCTAGAAGGAAGCTCCACCTTCCAGAAGATGAGGCAGCATGCTCCTTAACTGTCGAATGAAGATTATTTCCTGTTTCCACTCTTTGTTTCGTGGGCAGGAAGGCTCCTGTTCTTCACTTGGAAGTGGCTGCAGCTCAGTTATTAGCAGATCAGCAGGAGTGGCCTGGCCATTTCTGTGACTCACAGTGACTTAGTGGGGTTCACATCAAGAATTCCTTCCTTTTCTCTTGACAGTTTTCAGGTACTTCAGAAGGTTAGGTAGAAGGGATATGAATGATTAAAATATATTTTATAGGAATAATTGAAAGCTGGGCATTTGATATGTTTTGGCTTTAGAACAGAGTACTGGACAGCTTCACATTTGGATTCTGGGCACGTACGAATTCTAATGAGAAAGTTAAAAATAGTGCTAGGTAACTAGTAAAGTAAGTGACACAGAAGACTTTCCTTTAGTTCTTCGTCCATCTTTGTTTCTCATTCGTTGACTTGCATTACCTCATCCTTTCTCTATTCTATCAGTGTGAGGTTATAGAATAATAGAGAGAAAAAGAAAACAAAAATAACATACTTAATTTCAATTTATTTATTGAATCAAACATTACCTGAAGTTGTTCTTTTGACATTTTTTTCTCCTGTGATACACAGATGTCTCACTGAGTATCAAATAGTGAGAGGGAAAAAGTCCTTCCCATGGGGTGAATCTGCATGGAAGAGTGTGCACTAATCTGTGCAAATGACTACTAATCTTAGAACTTCTGAAGTAAAGAACAATCCATCATTACTGCTCTGTATAAATATTAACAACCTAAAAGTAACTTAAGTGATCTGCAGTGGAATATGTGCCATTTAGATCTTTTAACTACTTCACACTTTTATAAGACTTACCACATATCCCAACCTCCCACTTTAAATAGACGTTTTTGAAAATATCAGTCAAGGAGAATCTTTAATGACTACATTGCTTCAGGAAAACATACAATTTTGGTAATAAGATACACTACTTCAACAGATCTGTTCTTCACAAAATAGAGTACATGCAAATGATATGACTGAACTCAACTTTAGATGTTTGGCAGTTGAGCTATTTGGTAAAATATTTTGCGAGAGAGATCTTTGGGTTCTTTCATACTTGATGACTTTAAATCTGTGAAAACTAAGGGGTTAAAATGAAGTAACTGGGTCTTTTATTTTTCTTCTTAATAGTTTATTGTGTAAACAGGCCTCGTTTTCCTACTATACCTTATTCTTTGATACTTTTCATTTCCTTGTATGTTTTGGAAAAATAATGTGTGTTCACAGATCTCTAGGCACCATACAGCGACCATTGGTCAGGTCTTCTGAGCTGCAACACACTGCAGATGTGAGGAAGAATTGTAATCAGTAGGTCATCTGCCTTCATAATTTTCAAGGAGCAATCTTGCTTCTACCAGGACACATATGGAGGGGCACGTTTGCAATTTTATTAATAACATTTTTAACTCACATAAGGAGACCAGCACTGTCAAAGTTCTTTTTTTCTATCTAGGAAGGGCTTATTTGGTTTATTGTGCCTTCTATGATCTTGTTTTCTATAAAGATAGGCTGCTGAAAGTGGTAGAC
The DNA here is from genome assembly GCF_028885625.2 of Pongo pygmaeus. Classification (NCBI taxonomy): domain Eukaryota; kingdom Metazoa; phylum Chordata; class Mammalia; order Primates; family Hominidae; genus Pongo; species Pongo pygmaeus. The sequence goes on from NC_072384.2 coordinate 97,955,922, forward strand.
AGTTACTCTTTACTTTGTGCCCTACTCTACATCAGTGCTGAATGCGCAGGGGCTGTGGACAGAAGGTCATGAGGGAGGGGTCAGTTGGAGGATGGCAGGGCAGGTAAGTGAAGGGTTTGGGCTAAGTCACATTATATGCTCACCCTCTTAAGTTTCGTATGGGTAAATTCCAGCTGGAATAAAAATAAGAGCCACCTTGATGGGAAAAAGAAACTGGGAGGTGTCGGAAGGGAAGATAGAGCCTAAGAAGCAGTATCTATTGCTAGCAACAAAGCCTGGGCTCTCTTTGCCCCCATAAAATGTTTAGATCTGGTCGGTGAAAGTCAGACTTAAACTTTCCTCACCCACCTCAGAGCAGCATTCTGGAATAGTTGCTATCATTTATAGTGCTCTGAGGATATTTCAGGGTTTTGTTTTTTTCTTTAAAGGATAAAGTCATTGATAGAACTATAATTACAAGGAGGCTCAGCTGTTGCTGTAGGTGGTAACAACTTATAAGGCAGTCTACACTGGCTGATCTTCAATTAAATTATTCATTTCTGCATGCAAATTCCACCCATTCTTTTCCTTTTTATGGCAGAAGCTACCAATACCTTTATACAAGTGATCTTGGTGGGGTTCCTGTCTCCCTGTTTGGAGATGGCCTTATTGAGTATGATTCAAGAAATAAACAGATGGCCCTCTTGCCTTCCTCATACCAACCTACAACCATCCAACCAACCAACCAACCAAACACCCACCCATCCAATCACCCAACCGACCAATGACCTAACCTTTTCACCATAGGACAGAGGCCTTTATTCCCAGTTTTAAATTCAGTGAGAAGCATAAAGGAGTATGATAAAATTATTTCTTGAATGTTTTATTACTACACAGGTCAGTTGAACATGAAAGGGGAAGTGGAGAGGTTTAACTTGTTAAGGTTAAAATTGTCAAAATTGGAGGGCTGTTGTCATTTTACATAATTTACATATGTATACTCAATTTTGTTTAAGGCTAGATTGTAAAATATCCTGCATAGAGCAGAACTGGACTATTTTAAAGGAAATTCTTTTGAATGGGTAATGAGCAAGACATGATGTGACTAAAGGACCTGAAAAACTGCCAATTTCTCAGTTTTAGGCTTCTATAATCCTCCCCATGCTTTCTCTGTTGGGTCATTACTACTCATATTGATTGCACAGTCCTCTGATACTCACTCATTCCACAGTTACCATCTGATGAGATATGGCTAGTTTCAGTGCTCTGATTCTGTAGAATGAGATTATTCAGGGAACTCGGGCATTTTCTTCAGCTTGTGATGGTTTAGGAATTGCTGTCTAGGACCTCTTTTTATACTGCACTGAACACAGTTATTTCCCATTTTGAGGTACTTATGCTTTTTTGACAACTATTTTTTAAAAATTTAATTTAATTTTAAGTTCTGGGACACATGTGCAGGACGTGGAGGTTTGTTATATAGGTAAACATGTGCCATGGTGGTATGCTGTACCTGTCAACCCACCACCTAGATTTTAAGTCCTGCATGCATTGACTATTTCTCCCGATGCTCTCCCTCCCCCTACCCCCTAACCCCAACAGGCCCCAGTGTGTGCTGTTCCCCTCCCTCTGTCCATGTGTTTTCATTGTTCAGCTTCCACTTATAAGTGAGAGCATGCGGTGTTTGGTTTTCTGTTCCTGCTAACTCACTATTTTGCATGTGTATAGAAAGGCGTTTTTAACTTACGTCAACTCAAGATCAATTTCTGAGTCACCTACTATGCACAAGACACTATTCCAGGTATTGCAGGAGTTAAAAGATAAGTGAAACATGGGCTGTGGCAGTAAATTGGTATTAAAGCAGTGTTGGGAGATGGCATTCAGAATGGTGAAGAAATAGAAGAGCATGTTAGGTACTTCACTGTGAGTGTTAAAAGGAAAAAGAGATCACCTGAAATTGGGAGGCATCCTGATTTGCTTAGGTCTGCTGATTTTGTTTTGGTGAGGTTTAGGGCCAATCAACAAAAACTTAATACAATATGTTAGAATTTCATGAAGGAAATAGTTTAAAGTATCTACTCCTAGAAACAAAGTATGTGTGAGAGGAGCAGTTATTGGCCATCTGCTTTTTAAAATGCTTGCCCTTGACTTAAAGGTATGAAAAAAGAATTTTAATAAATTTCAGTGAGTGTAGTGGGCACTATATCCTAGTTGATTCTTAATTATTCGGGAGCTAAAAATCAAGTTGGCGAATTATCTAAGTTGTTCTCTTTTTCTCTTTCTTTTATTCCTGACTCCCATCTGATCTTTGTGTTGTTTCTTTTTTCATTCTTTCTTTCTTTTTTTTTTTTTTTTGAGAGGGAGTCTCGCTCTGTTGCCCAGGCTGGAGCACAGTGGCGCGATGTCGGCTCATTGCAAACTCCGCCTCCCGGGTTCACGCCATTTCCTGCCTCAGCCTCCCAAGTAGCTGGGACTACAGGCGCCTGCCACCACGCCCAGCTAATTTTTTGTATTTTTATTAGAAGTGGGGTTTCACCGTGTTAGCTAGGATGTGTTGTTTCTGTATACTAATTGCCTCAGAGCTGGTAGAAAGGAAAATAACAAGATTAATAGATTAATTACAAATCTTTAGATATATTAGTTAAGGAAAAGGCTGTGATATTTGGGCAAAATGAGGGTAATTGGTGAATTGACTATTTGTTCTGGTTCATTATCATCGTGGATAATTGAGAGCTAATGGAAGTCATTGGAACTGGGCCTGCAGGGTGATTTAAGATCAGGATGTTTCTTAAGGGTGGGAAGAAGGTTCTTGATGTGATACAGTACAGAGCTCTTTCTTATTCTATATTAAATGCTCATAATGGTAGAGTGGATAATTGTCATGAGCTATGGCCTCTGTAATAATTTTGTAAAGTCTTACTTTCTTCCTTTCTATATATTTTTTTGGGTACAGTATTTAAATTACTGAGCTTAAAATAAACTTCCTGGAAGAGTAATCTGGGTTAAAAATGGTTATAGCTGCAGAAATACATACTGTGAATTGCTCCCGGAAATCTGTACGGCAAATGTAAGAGCATTTTGGCTCAACACTCTTAACTCTAATGCATCTCATCCAATTAGAGTTTATGGCAACTGTCATTCAATATTAGCAGCTATACTTAAAATATGAGTGTTTTAAGATGATTGTGTTTTTGGTTCCTTTCTTATCTCAGTAAAAACAGTTTGGTTTGCCAGCAAGTTTTTTTGTTTGTTTGTTTGTTTGTTTTTTGTTAGATACCTTCTAGGTTTTAAATGGACAGGAAGCTGTCTTTCAAGAGATTTCTTTCTTCAGCTCTTTTAAAAGTAGTGTGAGCTGGGGATGATATATAATATGATAAAATACCTAATGGATCCCTGAATCCACTTTCATTGAGTTCATGGAAGTTTGTAAATGTGCAGCTGTAGTGGCAGAGTGTTTATTAGTGCTGAGAAGATCACTGTTCTTGCTTTTGACTTTGTGAAGTCGGCATATTCACATCCACAACGCCTTTCTTGTAACCATAGCAACCAAGACAGAAGGTTTCTGTTTTTCTCTCTCATATTCAAAAGCACTATTAAGATGATTGATTTTATTTGAATGAGGTATTTGCAGATAAGAGAGGCATAAACTTAAATTCTGACCTCTGGATAAGTTTTTTTTTTCTTTGTTAGGAAAGAAAAATATTTTATAGTTGACAAATAAAAACATTTTATAGTTGACAAAAATTGTATATATTTATGGTATACCAAGTGATGTTTTCATATATGTATGTTGTGAAATGATTAAATCAAGCAAATTAGCATATCAGTCACCTCACATACGTATCATTCTTTGTTGTGAGAACACTTAATATCTCTTTTACTTCTGTACAGCAAAAGAAACTATCAACGGAGTAAACAGACAACCTATAGAATAAGAGAAAATATCTGCAAATTCTGCATCTGACAAGGGTCTAATAGTCACAATCTAAATGAACTTAAACAAATTAACAAGCAAGAAACAACTCCATTAGAAAGTGGGCAAAGGACATGAACAGACACTTTTTCAAAAGACGACATACACTCGGCCAACTAGCATATGAAAAAATGCTCAACATCACTAGTCATTTGAGAAATGCAAATCAAAACCACAATGAGATACCATCTCACACCAGACAGAATGGCTGTTATGAAAAAGTAAAGAAATAACAGGTCTTGGTGAGTTTGCAGAGAAAAGAGAACACTTATACACTGCTGGGGTGGGAATGTAAATTAGTTCAGCCACTGTGAAAAGCAGTGTGGCAATTTCTCAAAGAATTTAAAACAGATTTACCATTCTGTATACACCCAAAGGAATATAATTAATTCTACCCTAAAGACTCATGCACATGGATGCTCATGACAACAATATTCACAATAACAAAGACATGGAATCAACCTAAATGCCCATCAGTGGTAGACTGGTTAAAGAAAATGTGGTGCATAGACACCATAGGATGCTATTAATATGTAACCATAAAAAGAACAAGATCTTGTTCTTTGCAGCAGCATAGATGGAGCCAGAGGCCATAATCCTAAGTGAACTAATGCAGGAACATAAAACCAAATACTGCATATTCTCACTTATAAATGGGAACTGAACATTGAGAACACATGGATACAAAGGGGAACAACAGACAAGGGAACCTATTTGAGGGTAGAGGGTGGGAGGAGGGAGAGGATCGAAAAACTACCTATTGGGTACTATGCTTATTACCTGGGTGACAAAATAATCTATACACCCAATCCCTGTGACACACAATTTACCTATACAACAAACGTGCATGCATACCCCTTGAACCTAAAAGTTAAAAGAGAATCTCTCTTAGTGAATTTCAGCTATACCATATGTTATTAGACTATAGTCACCATGCTATACAATAGATCTCCCAAACTTATTTATTCTATCTGACACTTTGCACCCCTTGACCAACATCTCCCACCTACGCCAATTCCCAGTCCCTGGCAGCTGTCATTCTACTATCTACTTCTAAAGTTCAGCTTTTTTAGATTCCACATGTAAGTGAGATCATGCAGTATTTGTTCTTCTGTTCCTAGCTTATTTCACTTAGCATTAATTCCTCCAGGTTTATTCATGTTGTCACAAATGACAGGATCCCTTTTTTCCAGCTGAGTAGTATTCCATTGTGTGTATGTATTCATATATTAAATACCCCCCCCCACATTTTCTTTATCCATTCATGCATTGATGGACACTTAGGTTGATACCGCATCTTAGTTATCATGAATAATGCTGCAGTGCACGGAGTGCAGATATCTCTTCAGCATATTGATTTCATTTCCTTTAGATGTACACCAACAAGTGGTATTGCTGGATTATATGATAATTCTATTTTTAATTTTTTGATAAACCTCCATTGTTTTCCATAGTGGCTATATTAATTTATATTTCCACCAACAACGTGTACAAGCCTTTCCTTTTTTCCGCATATCTTTCCAACACTTATCTGTTGACAATAACTATTCTAATGGGCATGAGGTAATATCTTATTTTGGTTTAATTTGCATTTTCTTGATGATTAGTGATGTTGAACATGTTTTCATATACCTGTTGGCCATTTGTATGTCTTTTGAGAAATGTCTGTTCAGGTCTTTTCCCCGTTTTAAAATTGAGTTATTTGTTTTCTTGCTATTGAGTTGCCTAAGTTTCTTATATATTTTGAATATTAACTTCTTATCAGATGTACAGTCTGCAGATATTTTCTACCATTCTGTGGGTTGTCTCTTCACTCTGTTGATTGTTTCCTTTGCTGTGCCAGAACTTTTTAGTTTTATGTAATTCCATTTGTCTATTTTTGCTTTTGTTGCTTATGCTTTTAAGGTGCTTAAGGTTTTTTGCTTGTGCTTTTAAAGTCATATACAAAAAAACCATTACCTAACTCCAGCCTAACCTCCCACTCCTGCCCTCTCCTCCAAAGCTTCCCGTTGGCAGAACCTAACTGTTACAGAAGCCAGAGGACAAAGAGCTAGGTTCATGTAGCCATTAAATACAGCCTCTGAGCACATAGGAGGGTGGAGAGTGGGTCTGGAAAAACAAAGAGAATATCCAGAGACTGAGGTTCAAGATGTGAATAAACGTTTTACACAGAGGGAAATGAGTAAGGAAATTATTTTACATGTTTTAATGAAGTAGGGAGAGGCTTATGATGAAATGTGAAATGAAAAACAAAACAAGATACAAAAGCCATCTAAATTACTCCCTCTATAATTTCATATTTACTGCTAAGCTATACGAAAATATGTACCAAAAAGGAACACAATGTTAACAGTGTTATCCATAAATAGTGAGATCGTGAATTATTATAACTATAGCAGTCCTCCCTTATGCATGGTCACTCAGTCAACCATGGTCCAAAAATGTTACATACAATAAGATATTTTGACAGAGAGAGAGAGAAATACCATATTCATGTAAAAATTTTTATTATAGTATATTGTTATAATTGTTCTATCTTATTATTTACTGTTGTTCATCTCTTACTGTGCCTAATTCATAAATTTAGCTTTATCATAGGTACATGTATATAAGAAAAAACATAGTATATAGAGGGTTCAGTGCTATTAGCAATTTCAGAAATTCACAGGGGATCTTGGTATGTACACCCCCAGTGGTGAAGGGGAACTACTCAATATGGTGAAGCCTCCAAAACAGCTAAGCCAAGTGTATCAAAAAATAAATGTGTCAAAAAAAAATCATTGCCTAGACCAATGTCACGTAGCTTTTCCCCTGTGTTTTCTGCTAGTAGTTTTATAGTTTCAGGTCCTATATTTAAGTCTGCAATCTGCTTTGAGTTGCTTTTTGAATTTGGTTGAGATAAAGGTCCACTTTCATTCTTCTGCATATGGATATCCAGTTTTCCCAAAACTATTTATTGAAGAGACTGTCCTTTCTTCATTGTGTGTTCTTAGCACACTTGCCAAAGATCAATCGACCATAAATGCATAAATTTATTTCTGGGATGTCTATTCTGTTCTGTTGCTTTATATATGCTACTTTATGCCAGTAGCACACTGTCTCAACTACTGTTGCTTTTAGGATGTTTTGAAATCAAGAGGTGGGCTTCCAGCTTTGTTCTTTTTCAAGATTGTTTTGGCTATTTGGGGTCCTGTAAGATCCTTTATGAATTTTAGAACTGCTTTTTCTGTGTCTGTGGAAAATGTCATTGAAATTTTGGTGGGGATTGCCTTGAATCTGTACACCATTTGGATAGGATGGACATTTTAACAATATTATTTTTTCCAATCTATGCACATGGATAATCTTTCCATTTGTTTATGTCTTCTTCAATTTCTCTCATTAATCTTTTGTAGTTTTCATTGTACAGATCTTTTACCTCCTTGGGTAAAATTATTCCTAAGTATTTTGTTTCTTTGAAGCTATTGTAAATGGGCTGGATAAATTTTGTAAAGCCTCTTTGTCTCATCTCCCTCACCAGCTACTTCTGTTGATTTGGGTCACCAAGCACACTATAATGTTTTCTGCCATATCATCCTTGAAATGTTGCAGAGATTGTTTGGACAAAGACATTTTAAAAATAAACCTTAGGCATAGAATTTTGAAAGCAAACATAAACTATACACAGCTACAATGAAAGATTAAATATAAATCAGTCAGGTGCTTTACAAAAGGATTAAAAGAACTTACAGTCAATTAGTGCCAAAGAGAAGGCTATAAAATAAAACCAAGAGAAGGATCAAGGATTTTTTTTCCATGTAGAGGAATGAATGACTTGGGGTCCCATAATGTTTCCTAAATATTTAAGGTGGTTTTTGTGTGGCTGTGCTCACTTTGCGCATTGTACTTGGGACCTGTTGGGCAACAATCCCAAGGCTGGAGATGAATAGAGAAGTTACTCCCACGTCACTGGCACAGACCTTCAACTCTGACATGATCACATCTGTGTCTCACAGATGACTTACATTTTACAAGTTTAAATTTCTTAATCTTCCCCTAGAATTATAGTTCTTTTCCCGTCTTCATGAGTCAATAATTCTTCTATCTTCTTAGGACCTTGGGAGCCATCTTCGACATGTTCCTTTACACTCAGTGCATCATCAGTTTATGTTCATTGTACTTCCAAAGTGTATGTTTACCAACTTCCACATCCACCTCCATTGTCACACTGTAGTATTCCAAGCCACTGACTCTTGCATTTGAACTTCTATAGTAACCTCCTAATTGCTCTTGTATCTTCCATAAGAGTTTCTTCCAAAATTCCAGAAAAGTTTCCTCAAACTTGTCTCCACGAAGAGAATATGTAGAATATGGTACAAGCTTTGCTGCTGTGATGTAGTGTTCTCTAAATAGAGTGTTTCAGACAAGATAGACATTTAATTATCCCTCAAGTAATATCTAAGCTAGGCAAGGGATCTTTAGCTTTTTTGGGTTGTCCTACCATCCTCAAAACATGGTTTTTATCTTGGGCCCAAATCTCCACTTGTTGCCGTCTCCTACCAGCAGTTAGTGGGGAAAGGGCCAGGGGAACACATACCTAGTCCTTTCAAGGGGAATACCTGGAAGCTTGGAGAGTTTATATAACATCCTGAAGGTTGCACAGCTGTTTAGTGGCAGGGCTGATTGGATCTGAGGTTTGTGTGATTCAGAAGCCACTAGATCTCTTTTATGGGGAAAGAAAGATAACGCATAGCTGTTGCATTCCAAGTTGACACTGAAGCTGTTAAAACCCATATTTTGAAATAATTGTGCAAAGTTTCATTAATCTCAAGTAGAGACAAGAAAATGGCAATATTAAGAGTGAAAAGATAAATAGAAATAAGAACATTTGAGTTTGTGAACACAAATGGTTGGAATGATCCTGTTTGTAAATTGTAAATTATAGGGAACAGGTATTAAATATTTCATAAGAAAAGAACATACCTTCCATTAATGGGGGTGGTGGTGAGGAGGATCAATGGCAGTATCTCCAGTGGGAGTTCTTAACTGGGATGAAGCAATGTTCTCAATAAAATAGTTAATTTTCTATTTAGTTTCTTGATTACATCCATTTAATAGTTTTAGTAGAGAGATGTTGGTAAGTATAAGTAACTGCTGCTTTCCTAATATCAAGTAGAAGACAGGTGAAATCAGATTTTAGGATACTTACAGCAGTGTCTCTTAACCCTGAATGCACATTAGAATGACCTGCGAGCATTTAAAAAGCCCAGATCCAGGGTTGCCGCTGCAATTACGAAATCAGAATTCTGGGAATGGGACCTGTATTTGTTTTCCATGGCTGCCATAACAAAGTACCACAGTCTGGGTGACTTAAATGGCAGAAGTTGATTTTTTTTCATAGTTTTGGAGGGTAGAAGTCCAGGATTTAGGTGTTGGCAGGTTTGGTTTCTTCTGAGGCTTCTCTTCTCTGCCATCTTCTCCTCCTGGTTTCTTCATGTGGTCTTCCCTCTGTACCCATCCATATCCTGTTCTCCTTCCTTTATAAGAACAACAGTCTTATTAGAGTAGGGCCACCCTATTGACTTCTTTTTACCTTTTTACATAACCCATCTCCAAGTACAGTCACATGCTGAGGTACTGGGGATCGGGACTTCAACAGACTTTTTTTTTTTTTTTGGCAGAGGAGGGAACACACAATTCAGCCTATAACAGGATCAAAGCATTAGTGTTTTTAATCTGCCCCTGTCTTCCCCCAAGTGACTCTAATATGCAGCCAAATTTGAGAGTCAATGCCCTAGGTGGGATTCTTAAATCTGGCTGCATTAGAATCACCTGGGTGACTTAAACAAACCAAAAAACAACACATACCAATACTTAGGCATCACCCTCAGAGATGTGATTTGATCAGTGTCGGGTGGGATGTTGTTAGTTTACAAAATCTCCCAGGTGATTTTAACGTGTAACCAGGTTTGAGTATCACTGCACTAATATGTGTTTCTTAACTGTATAAATGGAAGCATATTTCTTACCTTTCTCCAAATTGTTTTTTTTGAAAATTTTTAATAAATACAAGTTATTTTAATGAAAGATATATATTTAATGATGTAGTATTCACGTCTAAAAAATGAACAAAATACTTTTAAGGTGTTATGTTTCAAATCAAATGTGGGTTTTGTGATATAATTTTCTTTGTGACTTATAGTCCTGTTTTGCTTAATGAAAATAAATCAAAAGAACTTGGGCATATCACTCAGAAAGCAAATGAAGTGAAGAAACTGACACTTTAATGATTAAGTTGACTAAAGTGTCATAGCTTTTAGTGAGGTAATTTCTTGATTAAAGAAATGATGTTTTTCAGCTTTCAGAAGGAGGCTAGACTTTCCTTTCCAGATGATATCAAAACCTGATAAAAATTCCTTGATTTAATCAGGCCAATTTCTGTGTTTTGAAGTAAAGCCACTTATCTGGCATTTTTCATTAAGGCTTGACAACAGCTGGCTGCTTCCCAGAATGCAGTGCTGTGACAGAGATTATGTTATAAAGCCATGGATCAGCTGCCTTTGTAATTTGCTTAAATTGATTATGTGTACATTTCTTCACTCTCTGGACTTAAAAGAAGCCTGCATTTGGGTGAGGAAACAGTATTATTATTTCAATGACAAAAGACCATGTCTATTACGCCATATCACACATAGATACACTGCCTTTTCCATTGTGCTCTAATAGTATTTTTAGTTTCAATCTTTTTGGAAAGTTATTTTAAATACTATGATTTCTATTTCGGCTGAATTTTGTAGCTTTAATCAAATAATTAAAGAAGCAATATTTAAGATCAGAAAAGCGTTATTTAAATGATGAAAGTATACAGTCTTAGGAAAGTAGTTGATTTTTATTTGTCCTTTCTGTATGTTAATATCTGATACAGAGACTTGCTGATATGCTTTCTTAAGTTAAAAAAAATTAATAAGTAATCATTTTCTAAAGTTGCAGGGTGCCCATATCTTGCTGAAAGTTCTACAAGAATTCCAAGCACTGAGATTAAACTAGACTTAACTATACCAATAAGTTTAGATACCTTGTTTAAAAACAAATGTTGCCCTAGAAGTACACTAGCAAAGTACCCAAAGAGAGGAACCAAATTATATGTTTTCCTTTTATTGAACTAAGTAGTGACCTGGGAAGCAAGTGCCCCCATGGACTGAGGTAATGATTTTATCAATGAAGGGGAATACTTTTTTTTTTTTTTTTGAGACAGGGTCTCGCTGTGTTGCCCAGGCTGGAGTGCAGTGGTGCAATCACAGCTCTCTGCAGCTTTGACCTCCCAGGCTCGAGCAATTTTCCCACCTTAGCCTCCTAAGTAGCTGGGGCTGTAGATGTGTGATATCATGCCCAGATAATTTCTCACTTTTTTATAGAGATAGGGTCTTACTATGTTTCCCAGGCTGGTCTCGAACTCTGGGCTCAAGCAATCCTCCGATCTTGGCCTTCCAAAGTGTTAGATTACGGGCGTGGGCCACTGTACCTGGCTGGGAGCTACTTTTGATTGAAAATTGATTAAATAAAAAAGAATGAGAAATGAGGTTTTGTGTTTTAGTTTTAATCATTTTCAGCTTGGAACAAGAAGGTGCGATTTGGCCAGCAACTCAAAGCTGCTGTAATTCCCACTAATTGTGTGGGTTAGCCCTCACCATTCTACTTTCTCTCTCTCTCTCTCTCCCATTGTTGGAAAAGTTAAGAAAACATAATAGGCGTATTACAAACATTAACATCTTAGCCCCACTGGTGCCTTTAATACTGTTTGGAATTATTTTATTCATATCTTGGGGATCCCTGTACAGTGGCATCTAAGCTTAGCTACCCACAGAGATCCCTTGGGGAGCCTGTTAGACATGACCTCCCAGGTTCATCCTGGGCCTACTGAATCAGAGTTTCTGGGGATGGAACTGGGGAGTCTTTCTCTTTGAGTTGGTGATTCTTGGTGCAGTCAGCCTTCCTTCACTCTTTTCTCTCATTGATTTGTCCCATTTCATTGATTTGTGCCATTTGCTAGAAGGATCACTTTGTTTTTAACTGTTTGTTCTGGTATTTACCTCCTCATGTGAAGAATATTTCCTTTTGTTACATTAGAAACATTCTCTAGATAGTCATTGTCTTTCTTTGAATTTCACAGGAAAGGGCTCCCTGGTCACAAAGCAAACCTCTCCACTTTTGCTTTTCAATCAGTCCATTTCCATCTTTAGTTTCCCTTTTCACCACCATTTAACTTTTTTAAAAGATTGCATCTTGCCTCTTTGCCTTTTAACAAACATAGATCTCCCCATCTAGAAAATTCATTCCTCCGTATTGCCACCACCACTGAATTTCTCATTCTTTCCCCAACAAACTTCCAGAAAGAATGATTTATTTCTTCTGTTCCACTAAAATTTATGGTTCTTGTTCTTACCACTCTAAACCTGCTCCCATTGCTAATTTCCCCCTGTAATTATGAAATCAATTTCTCCCTCTAGCAGTTATATTGGCATTTCAAAGCAGGAAATAAAAAGTATGACGAGAACTATGAAAGGAAAAGGTTTTTATTGATCTTTTTTAGAAATGAAATTTGAAATACACAAGGGACACATGAATTTTATCTTTCATGAACATTTGATGAGTAAGTGTGGGTGCCCCAGTAAAGATTCTGGCTTCCTGCAAAGGATAAGGTCAGAAGTACTGTCCTGATTTATCCTTGATGTGTTCATCACAGGTTCTCTTGTCTAATGGCCCATAACTAAGTGAGGCTTTGATTATGGTATCTAATGATGAATAATCAAAGTTTATTGCAAGATGTTTTAACTGGACTTCTTCTGATTTGGAAATTTTTTCCTGTTATTACAATGCAAGAATCCCCTTATAATAGAATATCAAGCCAGATGTAGTGGCTAACACCTGCAATCCCATTACTTCGGGAGGCCCAGCTGGGAGGATTGCTTGAACCTGGGAGTTTGAGACCAGCCTGGGCAGTATAGTGAGACCTTGTCTCTACAAAAAAACAAAAAATTAGCCAAGTGCAGTGGCATGCATGGGATTGTCGGGGGTGGGGGAGCCTGGAATCACTTGGGCCCAGGAGGTGGAGGTTGCAGTGAGCCAGATTGTGCCACTGCACTGTAGTCTGAGTGACAGAGTGAGACCCTGTCTCAAAAAAAAAAAAAAAAAAAAATCAGAATAATTCCCACATTCTCTGCAGTTGCCCATAATTTATAAACTATTTTTATTTTTCATTATTTCTTGATTATTTAAGTTTTAAAAATTATGGTAAAAGTATTACATGAAAATAATTGTTAAATACTTCTATAAGACACACACACACACACACACACACATATATATATTTCTTCACTCTCTTCTCTCATTGATTTGTCCCATTTCATTGATTTGTGCCATTTGCTAGAAGAATCACTTCGTTTTTAACTGTTTGTTCTGGTATTTACCTCCTCATGTGAAAATAATATTCCTCTTGTTAAATCAATTTACTTTCTATAGGATATGTTAGGATTTTTACTCATTTAAACCTTATACTTCCTATACCTTTCCTCACTTCTTCCATATATAATTGATTATGTCTAAATTTTTGGTTACATCTTTTTGTTTTTGTTGTTACTTTGTTGTGACTACATAAGTGCTTTCCAGTGTTGAGTGATCTGCACTGGAATGTGTGGCTGCCTTTTGTATTTATTTTTGTTGTCATTTTTACCTAGAGTTAGTAATTGCCTCATTTTTTCCTTTGTTTAATTTTCTTTGAATGTCTAAGTCTTCTAATATCCCCAAACAGTTCTGTAAAATATCTCTCATTACAGTGTTCTATGTGGTCAGTCAGATAATTTACCAGTTCCTTTTTCATTCCTCCTCCTTGGAGCCGTTTGCTTCCTGCCCCAGCATGCACTGTGCTCTCTGGGCATAAGGCACAGCTGTCACTCTGGGAATGTCCATTGCCTCTCTTCTCTGTTTCCTAAATCCATTTTCTCTTCTTGGTTTATTCCTTTGTTTTGGTGGAGTATATCCTTTAATGACTTCTTGAGAAAGGTTACTTGTAAAATGAATTCTTTAGAGTTTGCATATCTGGGTAGATAGCTTGCATAGACTAGTTCAGTGCAGGGGGATCAAACAAGTTAGTCGGATTTTTCATTGAGGCCCTCTCAACATATCATTCTGCATATATCATTTTTCTTTTTTCTGAAGAGACAGTTTTGTCTCTTCAGAGAAGAATTCTCAGTTTCCTGTCAGGGGAATGCAACCTGAATGCTGATTCTGGGGTTGAAGGAACTTAGTGATCAATATACAGATTTTCACACAGTGTCTCTATTTTCAGCAGTGGATCTTTTGCTTGCCCTCCTTTGTGACTGCTGTGCCTGAGTCTCAAGGTCCTATGGCTCACATTCTTTGGAGAATAAACCCCAGATTTCTAGTGGGTGGTGGAGGTTACAACTTGGGAGCAGTGGTGTGCTGGTAAATGTTTAACAACTAGCTGTCTGATACAAAACAAAGCAAAACTCTGATTTGTAGCATTTGCAGTTTGTGTTGTGTAAATACTTTCACTAGCATTGATTTCAAGCTAAGAATGTGAGGTCACTGCAAAGTTGGTAAGAGATGTTAACAATAACTCTTGTAAGCCGGTATAAGCCAGCTGCAGCCCACCAATGATGGAAAGTCTAAATACCCATTCATTTTAGCAACTTCCCTTACCTTTAGCTTCTAAAGTATCCAGTATCTCAATTTCTTAAACATTTCCAGGGACAAATCAGCTTGCTTCTTGTAGTCATTGTCTTGACTTTTCTTCTCTCTGCTGTTTCCTCCAACTGCTTTCATCTTCAGATGTTAGACTGCAGTCACTTCTTTATTTCATTGAAACTGGAGTTTGTGTTTTTGTTTCCTATCATCTTTGTGGTTATGGAATTTTGAAAGAAGTAACAAGAGCAAAAGTATCTTTCTTTTGCCATCATGAAACTGAAAGTTTTACTCATTTTTCTAAATAAAAACTATAGAGTTGTATAACGACATTCCTTATTGTTCACAGTGTTTTAAATATCTTATCTAAATGTTTAAAATCTAATGTATAGCATAAGATCCTGGGAAGTACTTTTTGACCTTGCTATATAGACCAAATTAGTCACGGCAGCTTTGTAATATACACATTTCAGATCAGAGGATGCTTGGGTATTACAGCAGTTCATGGTGGGATTTTGAACGTAAAAGATGCGGGGAGAATGTGGGTTGGTCTGGAGAGTTATCAGTTTTTGAGTTACCTGTGTTGGATCCTCATAGGTTCTTTATTAGATATTCTAGCCAAATGCACTGAGCTCTAAGATACGTATGCTTTTTAGGGGAGGTAGGTGAGGGTGGGGATGAGGGCATGTTTATTCAGTTTTCAGATTAGAAACACAGAATTAGAAATGCAGAATGTCCCAGTAAAATGTTTACACCCCTTAGATGTTAATAGCACAAACAACCAATTGCTTTTTCTATTTCACGGTCAACAGTGTTCTTAAAGACAGGATAACATAGTGGTGAAGGCATGGGATGCTCCGGAGTGCCATGGTCCCAGAGTGCTGCTCTGTCAATTGCTGATTGTGGGAACTTGAGCAAGTTTCTTCAATTCATGGTGCCTCAGTAGTCTCATCTTTAAAATTAAGATAGAAATAGAAACTCCTCATCAGTTTGTTTTGAGGATTAAATGAGTTAATATGTTTAAAGCTCTTATACTTTGTGAAGCATAATAAGTGCCAGATAAACAGTAGTTATTATTTTTGTTTCTGTTGTTATAGAACAAGTGATGACCAAATTGGCATTGGTTAACACCTGTCCACTTTACTTATTAAAATTTATGTTAATATACTTTAATATTACATTAAAGTAATGTATGTATGTGTACACACATTTTTATTAGAATATGTTGTTGAGTGTGATTCATAAGTATTTTGTACCTTTGTCACTCCTCTGATAATTTAACAAATATAAATTTAGTGTCAACCATGTACAATTTTACTATGCTAAATGCTGAGGTTACAGAGTTTTAAAATGAAACTAGAACATTTCTTCAACCTTAACACTAAAAAAAGCCTCCAGATAGATAAGATTTAAACCTTTAACAAAAAAAGGAGAGCCATAGAAGTATTAGTGGGATATATGATTGAATGTTTTTATATATTTGGAGTAGAAGAGGCTTTTCTATTTATTTATATGAAAAATCAGAAACCCTAAAGTAGAAGATTGACATATTTGACTAAATAAAATTTTAACTTTTGCCTGAGGGGAGTTTCCAAAACAAAGTCGAGAGGGGAACACAAACTGGGAAAAATAATGACAGTACATACGATAGACAAGAGTAAATTTAATTACCAATCAGTTGGAACATGGCAAACAATCTAAAAGAAAACTACAAGAACAGACTGTTTACAGAAAAAGAAGTGAAAAATGGCAAGCAAAGATAAGCAAAAGTCCTCACTATATTTTAAAGAAATTAAAAGCAATTTTTTTTTATTTATTGGAAATGAGGGTGCTAGTGGAAGTTAGAAAGATATATGAACAGATAACTAACATTTCCAGAGTTCTGGAATCAAGGGAGAATATACTCTGGGGGCAGGATTGTCTTGACTTTTGCCCTGAGTACCTGGCCTCCTCTCTGCTTTCAAGATACTCTGTTGAGTAGAATGCTCCTGCAGGCTCCTTTCCTTGGAAAAATGCCTTGGCAGGTTACCTGTGATTTAATGAGGCCTTCCAGCTGTGCATTAGTCACAGCTAGCAATTACTTCACATTCATATGAGCCAAGCATGTTCAACATTTAAAAAGCCTCGCTTCTGAAAGAGCCTGAATTGGCTGGTGTGTGGCCATTTGGTTGGGTTTTGAGATTGCTTTCTGAGACCTTCTACTGCAGATCCCTGTGTACATCTTCCTCAGGGGCCCCCACTCTAGAGGAGAACAAAATAAAGCAAATCCTTAGGGCTTCTGGAGGAGAAGGGACTAGATGGGTTTGCTTGTGGGTTCATTTACTCAGTAAATATTTATTGAGTGCTTACTGTGTGTCAGATAGTATTCTAATCATTGGGCAAATAGGGGTGAACATAAGTTTTCATGGAGCTTATCTTTTAGGGGAGTGAGGACAGATAATTTAAAAAATTAAATAAGAATTTCAGATGACTGCTATGAAAAAGATGAAGTCAGGTAATAAGGAGTAAAGGGTAGAGGTGCTTAGATAAAAAAAATGTATATATATATACACATACATTATGTATGAGCAAAATAGTGCTTCTCAAACTTTAGTGTACATCAGAGTTACTAGAAGGACTTATTAAAACACAGATTGCTTGGCCTTGTCCCCAGAGTTTCTAATTCAGTAGGGGCCTGGTGTGGGGCACGGGAAACAAATTTTCAGGTGCTGCTTCTGCTGCTCTGGAGACACTTTGAGAACCACTGGAGCTGGGCAGAGGGTGATCCTGGAAAGCCTCTGCAAAGAGGTGATATTTGGTTAGAGACCTTAATGATGAGAAGCAACCATTGATGTGAAGATGAGTAGTGGTGGGGAATGTAGGCTGGGAATGTGCAACGTAGAGAAGCTGTTTGTGGTTTGAAGAAAGCAAAAAGGCTCTGAGGCTGCAATGTAATGAATGGAGACAGTGGCAGCAAATAAAAGCAGAGAGGAAGATAGTCTGAAGATCGGCCATGCAGAGTGATGATCCTCTGCTCTGAGTGCACACTTAACAAAAACCTCCAACCACGTCGGAGCCCACCCCAAGAGAGAGACTCAGATTTCATTAATCTGGGTGGCACTTAAGTATTTTTCAAAACTCCTTAGATGATTCTACTAAGCAGCAAAGGCTGAGAATGATGGATAGGGGTCCTTTGCAGCCATGGGAAGTTAAGATTTTATTTCAAGTGTCATGAAAACCATTGGAGAGTTTTAAGCAGTAGAGGACATAATTAGGGGGTAGTTTCTGGCTGCTGGTTGTAGAATGGATTTTGTAAGGGATTAAGAATGAGTGAGGAGAACAGTCAGAAAATGTCATAATTGTCCAGGTTAAAAGTGATGTTGGCTTATTTTATGTGGTAGTGGTGGTGATGATGAGAAATGAGAAACAGGATGGTAGATGGGATTTTGGGGGTAGAGCAGAAAGGATTTGCTGATGGATCGGAGGATATGAGCAGTGAGAGAGTGAGTGAATTCAAAGATGGCTCCAAGGTAACCTTTTAACTGGTGAAAGATGACACCGTTAACTAAGAATGCTGGAGTAGAAACAGGTTTATGGAGAAATGACAAAATTTTGTTTTGGATTTATTAACTCCAAGATGCCTTTTTGGAACAGTTAAGAACCAGGTTGTTTTTAGAGAAAGGGAGTAGGATTGAGGGTAAACAGATGCCTTACTCCTTTGACAGGCTTGTGATAGCTAGCTGGGATAGGATTATTTTTTATGTGGACTTTATATGCATTTTGAAATATGTAAACTTTCTGTAATGTGCGGCTTAATTTTTTTTTTTGTTTTCACCCACTACCACCCATGGCAAATATTTGGCTTTTTAAAGGGGTAAATAGAATCAGAGTAGGAACTTTCTAGGTTTAAACCTGTGAGTGTAGTGGAACATGGTAGGCACTCAGTGTATAGTTGTTGAATGAATGAATGCATGAATTCACTTTTATATATCAATCCCATTTAGCATTTTGATGAAAGATGTGGGTTCAGATCATATTGTTTAGGGAACATCAAATATCCAGTGGTTAAAGATTATGTCTCAATTATTACGATAAAGTAACTGTCGAATGAATCCACTGAATCCAAAGGGGCAGAGGGTTTTGGTATAAACGGTGTTGTGTTCCTTGGGTTATCCTTGGTAAACGGGCAGTAAATAGGATCTAAGATCCCTGTGGGTTTCTAGTCCCATGTCTCTGATCATCTGCTTGCCCTTTGTCATGAGCCAGTGTAATCTGTGTGATTTCAGCAAAATCAGCCCAAGTTTGAGATCTGCCTTCACAGAAAGTCCTCCTGCTTCTCTGTGTGCCAGAGCCTGCCGGGGGAATGTTCAGAGATCAGAGGCAAGAACTCCCATAAGCCAGTTTGGTGCTGTGTATGATAATCTAGTTTGGATCATAGCTGATTATCTGAGATTTCACAGATGATCAACATCTGTCTATGAGTGCCTTTTCTGATAAACCAAAAGTCAGAATTTGTTTTTAGTAAGGAGAATCAATTCTACAACTAGGGAGATCAGAGAGGCTGCTGAGAATTGTTCCCAGACTGTATTCAGATGCCCAGATTTGTGAATGAGCAGGTGGGATCTCTCCCTAGTCCAGAATGCTGTATCTGAAGGTTATGAAATAGAGAGACATCTGCACTCATTTCTCCTTATCAACCCCATTCAGGGACCAGTGATTCCACTTCAGTCTTGTGTAATGGGGTAAAAAGTTAAACTCATGATCTTAACAGCTGTCACTCAAGTTCTTCTCAAGGAGAAAAAAACCTATTTGTGAAAATATCTTGATAATTCACTTAGGGATACAAAAGGAAACCAGAGAACAAATCAGAAGCTAGACTCAAGGTAGCAGAGGAGAATGGCTAGGTTGATACCCTTACATAACAAGGGGAATTCATTGTTCTCTTTCTAAGGAGGTAAACAGAGGGAAGAGGGAGGAGAGAGAAACTTCAGGGTGAAGGGACCTGAGGAAATAACGTAGTGGTAGGATGGCTGAAAACTAATTTAAGAAGGGAGATGTTCAATGTTCAGTTGGAAATTGTTTACTTTGCTGAAATGTAAACTCCCTTATGCTTCCCTTTAAATAATTGATAAAGTCTCTTATATTAATGGTTGCATTGTGCGAGTGGGATTTATGAGTGGGGAACTGAAGAAAGTCTGAGCTTCATATCCAGTGTAATGGTGGAGAATAGAGAGGGCTATGGGAAGTAGGAGTTGAGATGACTTTGAGAATGCAAGTTCTTCCCCCACCTCCACCATGCATATGCCTAGGGAATCCTCAGAAATTTGGGGCAGAGCTTTGGCAGGAGAATCCAAATCCGGGTGACATTTGCATTATAACATTTTGGATAGCAAAGACAATTTCTCTTGACGAAATTTAGGGTTCTCTCTCGGTTAAAGTGATTTGGCTCATCTTCACCTTTGCTGGATGTTTCATTAAATCCGTGCTTCTGACTCAGGGGCCTCTCCACTGGCTGCTTCCAACTAGTAGAGTGTCCTTTGTTTGACTTTTCTCTGTTTTGGATCTTGTTCTCCTTTTCTTGCCCCCCTCGGCTTTGTGGGAGACCAGTTCTTCAGTTCCACAGCTGGGGGTCTGTTGTACCCCGTCCAGCACCTGAATTCAGCCAGACCTCTAATAACCAGGGGAGATCAGACATGACTAATATTCTGGGAAATTGTTTTCCTGAGCATAAGCATGGGTGGGGCATTTGTCTTTCAAAGACCATATATTGCATGATCAGATAGATTTAAACCAGAAAGGAATATGGTATATCAGGTAACTTTAAAAGGTCACTGAAGAGAGGAAGAAGCAATAGAAGATTCACTAGTAGCCGTATTGTAACTCCTAGAACCAGTGCCTTGAAAGTACTCCACATAAAGAAAACATCACAGTCAGCACACATGTTTTTGGAGGAAATATTTACAAATGCTAATATAATAGAATTTAAAAATATATTTTAATATTTTTACTGAGTCTATTTTGCTACTTCAGATTTTACTAAATCTAAGTAGGCAGAATTGTAAGCTAGGAATGTGGTTTATATGTGGATATTAACCTTTTGACTTCACTAGAACAGTTGCCTAATATTCTCCTATAATGAAGTTGTTTCCAGTAATAAAATTGCATTGCAAAAACTGCTTAGGTTATCTGAGGCCAAAATTAGACACCTAGAATAGCAAGAAAATAATTCTCGCCTGAGGGCTGCTTTAGACAGGAGAAGCATGGTTGTGAAATATTGTATTGTGTTCCCTTCTGTAGAAGTTGCTACTTAGGAGGCTGTTTGTGTTCTAGCTAAGAGTCTGGAGGTGGGAATGATGGAACTAGTGGGCTAAGAAGGTCAGGGATACAATAGGTTACATGACTGGAATGGCTGTAGAACTTATGGTCCATGATTAAGTTTGGTGAAGGTATAATTACAAAATGAACAAACATACATGTTTTCATGCCATACTTATCTCTGAAATAAAATTGCATGTAAGTACCTATAATGGTCTGCTATTGTCTATGCAGCCCTTCCCCCAGCTTTTCTTCTGGCAACAGCACTCTCTTCCCTTTGGGAATAACTCGAGTGTCCAGTGGATACTGCCTTGTGCTTCACATGACCCTGCTCCTTCCCTGCTTCCATTTGCTCTCTTACCAGGGCCACAGTGGACTGGCCAGGTTGGGTACCTGAATTAAGCTGGCTCTTCTCGTGAAATTTTCAAGCATATTGGAAAAGGGTCAGTTCCTTTGGCTGTGGAATTTATAAGAGGTGAAACCCAGGAGCTTCTGACAGCCAGGTTTGTTGCCAGAGGAGGAAGCTGGTCTGCAGTGAGAAGCTCAGACCGTGGAGAGAAGCATACTTCCTGTAGTTTGAGTGTTCAATCCCTTAATAACACAGGCTATTTTAGCATTCTTCTAATATATTTTAATTTTGCTTTAAAGTAATCTAATCTGGATTTCTGTCACTTAACAACAACAGAAATTCCAGCGAACACATAGGCACTGTACATAGGAAGGGTGTTTTATTAAAGACTAGAAGACTGTTGGCATCAAAATAATTCTGAGGTTTAAAACACTCTGAACTGGTTGCTTGTGGGACATGACCAAGGAACATGAACTTGTGTTGGTAGAAATCCCATTGATTGATTGAGTGATTTATTGTCTTCTGATAAATATTTAATGGTTCACAAGGAGAGTCTAGAAACCTGAAGACTAATCTGTTTCTATTGATTAGCAGGACAGTTGTCCAAACTCATTCTGTCTTTGTAATAAGCATTCGTGATTAATTTACCAGGACTGATAGGATCCTGTCACTGTGACCCCTAAGTGAGCAAACAAGTCCTTTCTTGAACCTGAATGAGAACAGCCTGGGTGTTTACACTCAAGACTATTTATTGGCAACATAATGTAGCAGTGAAAGTTTTATTTATAATCCTTCTATTCCTCTTTTCTTCTCTGTGGGATTCCCTTGTGTTCAAGAAAGTGCTCTTTCAGGAAGCCAAGGGACATTCTCTAGACTTTTTACTTTATTTATGTCATATCTTAAACCTTCCCAGCCCTAAGTTAGTAGTACCCTGCTGGTGATTAGTTCAAGAATGTGATAACCTGCTCTGTGCTGAAGTGAAATTCATCAATAATGGCCTATTTTGTTGGTCTTTTCAGTTAGCACTTGGCTTTTAATTCACCAGATGAGTTAGTTGTGGATTGGAGGTGCATAGCAAGAAGGAAAATTTTTTTGTGGAAGCAGCACCCAGGTGCCAGCAGTAGACGTCATTAAATTTATTGATGCTGAAATTCTTTTATTGGACAGCCTCTCCATAACCATTCTTGGTAAGCAATATTTTATCTCAAGTCTATTTTCTGGTGGGGATCCTACATCATTGCTCTTGTGTGGATGAATCATGCCTAATATGGTTGGCAAATCTCTTCTTGAGTTGTAGCTCCCATAATTCTCACATGTTGTGGGAGGGACCCAGTGAGAGATAACTGAATTATGCGGGCGGTTTCCCCCATACTGTTCTCGTGGTAGTGAATAAGTCTCACGAGATCTGATGATTTTGTAAGGGGTTTCCCCTTTCACTTGGCTCTCATTCTCTCTTGCCTGCTGCCATGTAAGGTATGCCTTTCACCTTCCGCCATGATTGTGAGGCCTCCCCAGCCATGTGGAACTGTGAGTTCATTAAACATCTTTTCCTTTATAAGTTACCCAGTCTTGGGTATGTCTTTATCAGCAGCATGAAAACGGACGAATACCATGCCTTCATGTACTGTAAGAATAGGCACCATTTGTAGAGAGCTGCCTTGTGCCAGATATAGCTGGTGCCTCCACACTGTATCTCATTGAATTCAATTTTGAGAACAATGTTATGAAGTAGATATTGTTATCCTTAGAGATAACATACAGAGAAGTTAAGCAGGTTGGCTGAGGTCATATGACTAATGCGGAGATGTAACTCGGGTTTGCTGACTCTGAAGCTTCTTTTGTCTGTATAATTTCCAAAGTTTGGTTTTCTGTACCATTCTAATAAACCCATAAGACACTTACCAGTGCTGCTTCCTTCAAATTGGACTCCTTGCCTGTATGAGTTACCTTCTTACCTGCCTTTAGTTGTGGTGTGGGCAGTGGGTGCTGTGTTAATCCCAAGGGAACAGAAAACCTCTGGAAGCCCACCATGGATCATGACTTAACCTAGCTGTGGAAGAGTCTTGATATCAACCAAGAATCACTAAATGATGATGCACAGGCCGAGTGCAAGTTGCTTGTCTGCCATTTTGCTCAGAGGTTAATTCCTCAGGGTAATTGGGAATTATTGCATGTTACCTTAGGGTGGTTGAGTTATTGATTGAGAACCTGTGATTCTGATTCCTAGAGGCATATTAGAGTTCAGATCTGAAGGTTCTAAATGGACTACAATCATGCTCTTACTTATATATTAATATATCAGTAATGAACATCTCATCATTTACTCAATTTTAGAAGCATCTGGATTGAAAAATATATTAATATTCTCCTACCAAACTGAATTATATCTCAGACATCTAAGGATCAACATATTTTCTATGTGTTTTTGTTATCTTTTCTAAGTGTTTTAAACAGTTCTTCATGTATTCCAGAGTTGTTTTTTTCTAAAATATTGCTCTATTTTTGCTAGCTTCCTGAGTAGACACCAATGCCACAGTAGAATAAATCTGCATGTATTTTTACTGGTCTACACCTTGACAACAATACACATCTCCATGATGGGACAGAACTGAAATAATTTTGCCCTGTGTGTACATGGCTGTTTGTTTTTAAAAAATTTTCTGACTCAACTGTGACTGACTACATAATACTGGGACCGACATCCTATCATTTGGATACATGGATATTTAGAACTGAAAGCTCATGAGAGACAATATGGAGGGCAATAAACTGGCATGAAAAGCCTTATGTTTTTCCATACCAGCTAAAGGCTCTTGATCCTCTTTTTCTCTTGGCCTTAGAATGAGGTGACTGAGTGAAGTGAAATGAAATACAAGTTTCATTTCAACTTAAAAGCTGGAATTCTCAAATGCCAAATAATTAGAGATTTGCTTTCTGAGGTTCGATCACAAAACATTTTGTAAATAGCAGAAAACTGACCACACTTTATGTTGTTCACTGTGTTGGGATAGAATTTAAAGACAGGATGGCCTGTAGAGAGCCTCAGCTTAGTTTCTCAGATGTCTTGCCTCCTGTTTCCTTCAAAATGATCAGGAGAGATTTTAATCTCTATCGTTTTTCAGCATCTGTGGTTTCTTTCATGAGCAAGCATCATAGTGGGTGTCAGGAATTATATGGTAATTTAGTATAATACGATGGCATCATGTAATGCGTGTGCGCTTGAGAATAATAGTTTTGGAGGCGCTTCTTTGCTGAAGTATGATTATATTCAGAAACGACTAGCTTTGTAAGTGATAGTAGCTACTGACGTCTATGAATTTCACACTTAAGTTCATTAATGACAGGGACTGTTTTTGTTATTCTGGGATATGCACTGTTTCTAACCATCTTTGTTCTTTCTCTACATGGCAGTTAGGAAAGAACCTCTGACAGAATCTAGGAACTAACAATCAGTGATAATTTTGATTTATTTTAATTTGGAGGCTAAAGTGTACTACAGGAAATTGTCTCTTTGAGAGGAAACATTTAAAAAGTATTTTAAGAATCCGAGGAAGTTATGTGGAGAATTATCATCCTGGAATTAGAAACAAATTTCTAATTCCAGAGGGCATGATATGTATTCATTTTCTAGGCAGTGTATGTACCAGTTACTATCAGAATATGCTACATTTTAGGAACAGGTATCATTTCCATCAATCTTTTCCTTCCCATTCCTATACGCTTTACCTTAGTTTAGGCATCTGTTACCACCACTCTTCTAGATAGTTGTAGGAGTCTCCTAGCTTTTCTCCTGGCTCTCAGTCTTTTCTTAATACAGCTTTGCAGACACTCATCAGATAGATCAAACCCAGATGGGATCAGGTAAAAGCCTTTGATGGCTTCCTAGTGCCTACCAAATAAAACCCAAACACTGCAGCTTTGCGGTGATGGTCCTTGACAGTCTGGTGTGAGTCCAGCCTTGTTCCTATGACTCTAGCCAGAACTCTGTGTCCTGGGTGATTCAACTACTTTATTTTTATTTTTTATTTAATTTTTTTCTTTATTTCTTCTAAAAAAAAAAAAGAAATGGGATACATGTGCAGAACATGCAGGTTTGTTACATAAGTATACATGTACCATGGTGGTTTGCTGCTCCTATTGATCTGTCCTCCCCTTACTCCCCCATCCCCCATCAGGCCCTGGTGTGTGTTGTTCCCCTCTCTGTGTCCAGGTGTTCTCATTATTTAGCTCCCACTTATGAGTGAGAACATGCAGTGTTTGATTTTCTGTTCCTGTGTTAGTTTGCTGAGGATGATGGCTTCCAGCTTCATCCATGTCCCTGCAAAGGACATGATCTCATGTCTTTTTATGGCTGCATAGTATTCTATGGTATATATGTACCACATTTTCTTTTTTTTCCTTTCCTTTTTTTAACTTTTTATTATATATTTTTTAAATTTTACCCTAAGTTCTGGGATACATGTGCAGAATGTGCAGGTTTGTTACATAGGTATACATGTGCCATGGTGGTTTGCTGCACCTATCAACCCGTCATCTAGGTTTTAAGCCTCACATGCATTAGGTATTTGTCATAATGCTCTCCCTCCCCTTGCCACCCATCCTCTGACAGGCCCCGGTGTGTGATGTTCCCCTCCCTGTGTCCATTTGTTCTCATTGTTCAACTCCCACTTATGAATGAGAACATGTAGTGTTTGGTTTTCTGTTCCTGTGTTAGTTTGCTGAGAATGATGGCTTCCAGCTTCATCCATGTCCCTGCAAAGGACATGAACTCATTCTTTTTTATGGCTGCATAGTATTCCATGGTGTATATGTGCCACATGTTCTTTATCCAGTTTATCATTGATGAACATTTGGGTTGGTTACAAGTCTATGCTTTGTAAATAGTGCTTCAGTAAACATATGTACCACATTTTCTTTATCCAGTCTGTCATTGATGGGCATTTGGGTTGGTTCCATGTCTTTGCTATTGTAAATAGTGCTGCAGTGAACATACATGTGCATGTGTCTTTATAGTACAATGATTTATAATCTTTTGGGTATATACCCAGTAATGGGATTACTGGGTCAAATGGTATTTCTAGTTCTAGATCCTTGAGGAATCGCCACATTTTCTTCCACAATGGTTGAACTAATTTATATTCCTACCAACAGTGTAAAAGCATTTCTATTTCTCCACAGCCTCGCCAGCATCTGTTGTTTCCTGACTTTTTAATAATCGCCATTCTGACTGGCATGAGGTGGTATATCATTGTGGTTTTGCTTTGCATTTCTCTGATGATCAGTGATGTCGAGTTTTTTTTCATGTTTGTTGGCCATGTAAATGTCTTCTTTTGAGAAGTGTCTGTTCATATCCTTTGACCACTTTTTGATGGGGTCGTTTGTTTTTTTCTTGTAAATTTGTTTAGTTCCTTGTAAATTCTGGATATTAGACCTTTGTCAGATGGGTAGATAGCAAAAATTTTCTCCCATTCTGTAGGTTGCCTGTTCACTCTGATGATAGTTTCCTTTGCGGTGCAGAAGCTCTTTAGTTCAATTATATCCCATTTATCAGTTTTGGCTTCTGTTGCACTTGCTTTTGGTGTTTTTGTCATGAAGTCTTTACCCATGTCAACTACTTTCTTTACTTGGTTATTCTCTGTTTTTCCCTTCATAGGCATTTGCTTGTGCCACCTCTTTTGATATTGTTCTCCTTCTATCTTATAATCAAGTCAAGCCCAACTATTCAGGCCTTTTTAAAAGCTTTTAATTCCATACATTTTTTCCAACTCACTTCCACTAGGAATTATCTTTTCTTTCTTTAACTCTGCTAGAGTACTGAAACTCACTTAAAGCATTGTGATTATTCCTTTGTGTTATAATTATTTCTTGTGTATAAGTTCTTTATGTTGTATCCTTCTACTAGATTATGACTTTTTGAGGCAGAGGCCATGTCTTTTGTTTTGTTTTCCTTTGGATAGTACCTTGCAGAAGGTTGACCTTTATAATTGCTAATTGAATGGGCCAGTGGATGAAGGGTTTTAGTTCTGGTGAAACCTCTTTTTTTGTAGCTTCTTTATTCTTGCTTCTTTCTTTGTTTTAGAAGCCTCTCACTAGTATAAAGTTGGTGGGTTTTGCATGATATTGGATACATGTGGATATGTTAGTCTGGCCTTAGGCTGTTAAGTTGTGACCACTGGCATTCTAGTCTTGGATATAGTTGCCAGTTTGCTGATTCCCTCACATATTCTCAGACCATCTCATCTACAGGGAACAGCCTCCCCACTCGTAGCCTATTGGCCTCTGCTCAATCAGGATAATCCCTCCCAGAGAGCCCCTCATCCTGCTTCAAGCTCTAAATGGAGGAATGTTACTTTTTATGCCAAATGCCTTATTTTGCCCATGCCCTTCCTTATTTTCTTGAGCATATTCCTTCTATCCCAAGTTAAATTCTGTGATAATTGTTGGTTTCCATTATTTTTATTTTTTATCCTCAGTGATTTAATTTTATCATACAAGATCTATCAAATATTTTCCATGTTTTAAGTTGTCCTGAAGCAGATCCACTTTATTAATAGACTAATTTTAATCTTGACAAAATCAAATGCAAAGTGATCGCAAGTTTATTTCTGGTTCTAAATGATCAAAAAGACCATCATATTTCTGGCTTATCTCAATTTTCTCTCATGTGGCTTCCCTTGTCTAGTAGCTTTTATATTTGTATAGTTTCAGTTTATTAGCTGATAACAACTCTTTGGTTAAGGGTTTGGTGGGATAAAAAGTTTACATATGAGTTAATTAGCCTTTTTTTTTGGTGAGGAAGAAAACTTAAATATTCTATGAATCCATATTATTTCTAGTTTCCTTTTGTACCAAGTTACCAAGTTATAAAGCAGGGGTGTCTAATCTTTTGGCTTCCCTGGTCCACATTAGAAGAAGAATTGTCTTGGACCACACATAAAATACACTAATATTAACCATAGCTTATGAGCTAAAAAAAAGAATCGCAAAAAAAACTCATCATATTTTAAGAAAGTTTATGAATTTGTGTTGGGCCGCATTCAAAGCTGTCCTGGACCACATGCAGCCCATGGGCCGTGGGTTGGACAAGTTTGCTCCAAAATAAACTGTACACCTTATTCTAAAATTGCATTAAATGAAACACATGGCATCTAACCACATTGATCTTTGCTTTAGAAAGTATTTCAAGATCTTTCAAGTGGCACACTTCAAGATGTGACACTCTGATGGTCACTATAAATGTCAAGTTAGCATGATAGTGAAAATATGCCAGAACACCCATAGCAGGAGAGTTTAGTAATAATAGCTACTATTTATTACATGTCAACTATGTATGAATATTTACACCCTTACCTCATTCAATCCTCACACCACAGAGATAATGTGAGCTGTGAAATGTACTCTACCCTCAAGCACAGGAGCTATGTAACTTGTCCAGGGCCACTCATATAGCTAGTAAGTGGTAGAGTTGAGCTTTAAATTCAGACATTTTGGTTTCGGAATCTGTGCTCTTGTGCACTAATCTGTATTGCCTCTTAATTACTACAGGGTTCTCAAACTTTGGCATGCATAAGCATCATCTTGGGGAGCTGTCAAGATATATCATCACTCACACTACCAGGATTACTGTTCTAGTACAGTATACCGAAATATACTCTAGAAAGGGAATTAGAAAATTTGTGTGTGTGTGCCCCAAACTAGCGATGTGACTTCGGCCAAATCTCTTGTATTCATCAGGGTTCTCCAGAGAAACAGAACTAATATGATATGTGTATATACAGATATAGAGAGAAAGAGATTTATTATTAAGAATTGGCTCATGATTATGGATGTTGGTGAGTTCAAAATCTATAGTGTTGACTGGCAGGCAGAGACCCAGGAGAGCTGATGGTGCAGTTGATGTCTGAAATCAGTCTTCTACAGAATTCCCTCTTGCTTGGGGATGCTGGTCTTTTTGTTCTATTCAGGTCTTCTACTGATTGGATAAGACCTACCCACATTGTGGAGGGTGATGTGCTTTACCCCAAATTCACAGACTTAAATGTTAATCCCATCCAAAAAATATTCACCAAGCTGACACATAAAATTATTCGTCATATCACTCAACCCCTCTGAGTTCCATAGATCAAATCTCATTGGGAAGATCACCAGGGATTGGGCCAGATGGTTATAACTACATAATAGATGCACCAAAGTGGTGACCAGTGGAACACACTCTGAAAAGTGATGACTTTAGTTTGGCTCATCTAGAGTTGTTTTTTTAAAGCAACCAGTGTTTAAAAAAATTGTTTGAATTACCAGAAGTTGCTAACAAGTTCTACATAAAAATCTGTATTTCTAGTTTCTTGGGGAAAAAAACCAACAACAAACAACTGATGATCTGGCAACACTGCATGACAACAGTGTAGCTGAGCCACAGATGCCACCTGTAGGAGTGGCTTGCAACCTCCCAAATGCCTACCACTCCTCCCATCTCATTCACCTTGTTCATTGCACTTATTTCTGTGCGCTTCAGAGCTCTTGTAGGCGTTTAAGTTTTTGATCCTTGCCTCCATAGCTACTAAACATCTGTGGCAGCTCCACCTCTCAATTATAAATGACAGAGGGAGAACTAAGATTTCTGTAACACAATGAATGCCTGAGCTTGGGCTGGAAAACAGAGCTATCTCTTCATTGTGAGTGTGTGTGGTTTATCACCGTTCCCAGAGTTCTCTTCTCTGGGTTCCTCAGATCACTGCCTTCTTTTACATTAATAAAAAACATGCTTTTATATTCCTGCATACTTCTTTTTCATAGGAGGTGATAGAAATTGTGAGCTGCCTTCTTCAGAGTCACTGAGTGGGGTCACTAGATAAAAAGATGGAGGAACATTGATGTAAGGATAGAAGCTGCTAATTTTGCATGGAGTTGAGTTAGTTCATGAAGCAATTTCAAATGTAAGAATTACTTTCCTTTTAGCAAGGCTGGCTTTATAGGAAAACACAATGATCAGTCTAATAGTAAGATTTCATTTTACATAGCCTCATTACTTCCCTACTTGTTCCCTGAATGCTCAAATTACTTCAACCAGGACAAATAGCAGTTCATATAGCAGAGATTGAGAGTAGCAACACATGGCTTAAATTGACAAAGGAACAAAGTGGTGATATTAGAGCCATACTGCAAATACATTTTGGTGGGGGGACTAGGGAAAAGATGAAACCAAGGGACACTGTATAGTCTGAAAACTGCAGAAGGGAAAAGTGTACAATAATGGAGAAGCTTAGAGGACCAAGATTTGCTTTACCATCTGTGCAGTATGACTGGCACAGCCACATCTTTTCTTGTCATGTTAACATGTCTATGGCCATTTTTGGGAGGACAAAATAGATACAAATTGTCATTAGGGAATTGAGAATTAATTCAATCAGCCATATGGTTTGCAAACAAGCTTTACTTTTCTGTGCTTAAAAAATGTATTTAAGATGTATAGCGTTATTATGGTTTCTCTAGAAGTCATCCTTCATAAAAGTAATTCGGTAATGTTAGAATCTCTGTCAGTTTCTTGGCAAATAGTATTCGATTATAAATTTATGCTCCACAGGACACACAATTTTAGAAATGTTCTGGAATGTTTCCAGATTTTATTTTGGAACTTGGCATTTGGTTTCTCTTTAATAATCTCAATCAATAATGGTTTATACTAGTCATAAATGTGTTAGCTTTAAATAGCTGCCATATTCCATTTCAGTAGAAATGCTTTTCCCTTTCCCATAGTGTGTATTTGAATATTCATTTTTGTGTGCAAAGTTTTTTCCTTGATACTTGGATTCCTGTGGATAAATTATTTGAAGATCATTTGGGAGGGTGGAGAGAGAGAGAGAGAGAGAGAGAGAGAGAGAGAGAGAGAGACAGCATGCATAGGTTTTAATATCTAACATTAGATTTTTTGCTTGGGAGGTGTATGCTTGCCTCTAGATTTTTCATTCTTAGAACATTTTCTATTACTTTTTCTTTCTATTAATTTTGAAGATATCAGGGTCATTATTAACTCTAGCCAGTTGCTTATTTAAATTTTGAATAGATTTATAGCTTTTTTTATTTTTAAATCTACTTAAGAGTTTATATATCCTTTTTCCTTGAAATCATAGAAAGAGAACTATTATACTTAATACTAGTTTTGTGCTTCCTATGGTATCTTTTGGAATAACCTTAGTAAAGGACTGACTATAGCTGTTGGAGGATTGCTTATTATGCTTTTCTGCTAGGAACTGTAGTCTTATAATATTAATATTTGGCTCAGACAAAATAAGCTTAGGTCCTAGGGCCATGGCAGTTAACGTCTTTTTTCTCCAACCAAATAATAGACTCTATGTGAGAGGTGGTTTTGGAAATGAAACTTTAGACCTTAGGGGTTGTTTTGATTTACAGGATAGGTGATAATGGTGCTTTCTCCTGGAACAAAGGATGAGATATTTCCTGCTTCTTCAACTGAGGTAAAGAATGGAAAGTAACAAGAAATACACCATGTTTTAGAATATAAATAAATGGACTGGGAGGAAGGCTGTATCTGTTTGAAGTAGTTATTCTATTACAATTAGTAACAAATATAATTTGTATTTGAGTAATATAAGTGATCAAACTATCCTTGGAATTTTTATGGCATAGTATACACTAAAGTTGTTTTTAATGAGAGAAAAATATATTGTAAAAGACTCTGTGCCCTCAGAATAGCTTGCAGAGTTTGTTCATAACTCCTTTATCTTAATTCTTATCCTCCTTCTCCCTTTAAACATCTCTAAACACAAAAGGAATGATGGTACATGTATTAATAAGTCATTTAGGATGTCAATGTAGAGACCACCCAGCATACCTATGAGCAGACTGCTGATGCTCAGAGTCACCACTTGCAGTTTGGGACATTTAAAGTGGAGTAAAATATAAATGGCTTATCTGTGTGACCACTTGATTAACCACAGGTGGATTATCCTTAGTGACTTCAAAATTTATTGTTAGTTTTTCTCTTCAACTCAGAGTTCTTCTGGATCATCCATCACT
Organism: Pongo pygmaeus; assembly: GCF_028885625.2. Lineage (NCBI taxonomy): Eukaryota > Metazoa > Chordata > Mammalia > Primates > Hominidae > Pongo > Pongo pygmaeus. The sequence continues at coordinate 97,988,231 of NC_072384.2, forward strand.
ATGTGGTAACTAACGTAAACTAATTTAATTTCTTTTTAATTTTTAATTTTTGTGAGTACACAGTAGGTATATATATTTATGGGGTACTTGAGATATTTTGATACAGGCACACATGCCTAATAATCACATCAGGGTAAGTGGAGCATCCATCTCCTCAATTATTTGCCCTTTCTTTGTGTTACAATGGTCCGATTATACTTTTAGTTATTATAAAATGTATAATACATTATTGTTCACTGTAGGCACTCTTTTGTGCTGTCAAATACTAAGCCTTATTCATTCTAAGTATAATTTTGCACCCATTAATCATCCCCACTCCCCATTCCCCCATTACCTTTCCCAGCCTCTAGTAATTATCTTTGTACTATCTCCACGAGTTTGTTTTTATTTTTAGCTCCCACAAATAAATGAGAACATGCAAAATTTGTCATTCTGTGCCTGACTTAACATAATGTCCTCCAGTTCTGCCTATGTTTTTGCAAGTGGAAGGATATCATTCTTTTTTATGACTGAATGGTACTTGATTGTGTATATGCACCACATTTTCTTTATCCGTTTGTCTCTTGATGGGCACTTATGTTGTTTCCAAATATAGGCTATTGTGAACAGTGTTACAACAAACATGGGAGTACAGATATCTCTTTGATATACTGATTTCCTTTCTTCTGAGTATATACCTAGCAGTAGGATTGCTGGATCATATGTTAGCTCTATTTTTAGTTTTTTGAGGAACCTCCAAACTGTTCTTCATAGTGGTTGTACTAATTTACAACCACTATGGATTGTACCACCTATGGATGAAGGTTCCCTTTTCTTCACATCCCTGCCAGCATTTGTTATTGACTGAATTTGGTTAAAAGCCATTTTAACTGGGGTGAGATGATATCTCATTGTAGTTTTGATTTGCATTTCTTTGATGATCAATGATGTTGAGCATCTTTTTATATGCCTGTTTGCCTTTTGCATGTCTTCTTTTGAGAAATGTCTATTCAGATCTTTTGCCCATTTAAAAGTCAGATTGTTAGATTCTTTCCTATAGAGTTGTTTGAGCTCTTACATACTCTAGTTATTAATCCCTTGTTAGATGGATAGTTTGTGAATATTTTCTCCCCATTCTGTGTGATGTCTCTTCACTTTGTGGGTTGTTTCTTTTGCTGTGCAGAAGCTTTTTAACTTGATGTGATCCCATCTGCCCATTTTTGCTTTGGTTGTCTTTGCTTGTAGGGTATTACTCAAGAAATCTTTGCCCAGTCCAGTGTCCTAGAGAGTTTTCCCAGTGTTTCCTGGTAGTAGTTTCACAGTTTGAGGTCTTAGATTTAAGTCTTTAATTCATTTTGATTTGGTTTTTGTATATTGTGAGAGATAGGGATCTAATTTCATTCTTCTGCATGTGGATGGCTATCCAGTTTTCCCAGCATCATTTATTGAAGAGGAGATCCTTTCCCCAATGTATGTTTTTGTCACCTTTGTCAAAAATGAGTTTGCTGTAGAGGTATGGATTTGTTTCTGGGTTCTCTATTCTGTTCCATTAGTCTGTGTATCTGTTTTTAAAACCAGTACCATGCTGTTTTGGTTACTGTAGCTTTGTAGTATAACTTGAAGTCAGATAATGTAATTTGTCTAGTTTTCTTCTTTTTGCTTAGGTTAGCTTTGGCTATGGTGTGTCTTTTGTGGTTTTATATAAATTTTAGGATTGTTTTCTCTCTTTCTGTGAAGAATGTCATTGGTATTTTGATAGAGATGGCATTGAATCTGTAGATTTCTTTCAGTAGTATGAACGTTCTAACAGTATTAATTCTTCCAATCCATGAACATGGAAGAATCTTTGAGTTCTTTGTGTCCTTTTCCATGTCTTTCATAAATGTTGTATAGTTTTCATTGTAGAGATCTTTCAGTTTTTTGGTTAATTCGTAGGTATTTTATTTTATTTTATTTGTAGCTAATATAAATGGGATTGCTTCACTGATTTATTTTTCATGTTGTTCATTGTTGGCATATAGACATGCTACTGATTGTTGTATGTTGATTTTGTATCCTGTAACTTTACTAAATTTGTTTATCAGTTCTATTAGTTTTTTGATGGAGTCTTCAGGTTTCTCTAAATATAAGATATTACCATCTGCAAACGAGGAAATTTGACTTCTTCCTTTCCAATTTCAATGCCCTTTATTTCTCTCTTGTCTGATTGCTCTATCTAGGAGTTCCAATTAATGGTGGTAAAATGGGCATCCTTGTCACATTCCAGATCTTAGAGGAAAGGCTTTCAGTTTTTTTGCTGTTCAGTATGATACTAACTGTGGGTCTGTCTTATATGGCTTTTATTATGTTGAGGTATGTTCTTTTTATACCCTGTTTTTTGAGAGTTTTTATCATGAAGGGATATGGATTTTGTCAAATGCTTTTTCAGCATCAATTGAAATAATCATATGTTTTTGTCTTTTATTCTATTGATATGATATATCACATTGATTAATTTTGTGTGTTGAACCATCCTTGCATTCCTAAGATAAATCCCACTTGGTCATGATGAATGATTTTTTAATATGCTATTGAATCTGGTTTGATAGCATTTTATTGATGGTTTTATTGGCCTGTAGTTTTCTTTTATTGATGTATCTTTGTCTGATTTTTGCATCAGGGTAATACTGGACTTGTAGAATGAGCTTGGAAGTATTCCCTTATCCTCTATTTTTTGGCATAGTTTGAGTAGGAGTAGTATTAGTTTTTCTTTAAATATTTGGTAAAATTCAGCAGTGATGGCATCAGGTCCTGGGCTTTTATTTGCTGGGAGACTTTTTACTATAGCTTCGATCTTTTGTTTACTTGTTACTAATCTCTTCAGGGTTTGGATTTCTTCATGGTTCAATCTTGGTAGGTTGTATTTGTCTAGGAATTTATTCATCTCTTCTAGGTTTTCCAATTTATTGGCATATAGTTGCTCATAGCAGCTCTCATGGTCTTTTGAATTTCTGTGGTATAGGTTGTCATGTCTCCTTTAACATCTCTGATTTTATTTATGTAGATCTTCTGTCTTTTTTTCTTAATCTGGCTAAAGTTTTGTTGATTGTTTTTAATCTTTTCAAAAAATCAGCTTTTAGTTTCATTGATCTTTTGTATTGTTTTCTTCATTTATTTCTGCTTTCATCTTCACTATTTTTTCCTGCTAATTTTGTGTTTGGATTGCTCTTGCTTTTCTAATTCTTTAAGATACATTGTTAGATTGCTTATTTGAAGTTTTACTTCTTTTTTGATGTAGGCATTTATAACTATACATTTCCCTTTTAGTACTGTTTTTGCTATATCCTGTAGGTTTTAGTATGTTGTGTTTCCAATATCACTTGTTTCAAAAAAATTTTCAGTTTCCTTCTTAATTTCTTTATTGACCTATTGGTCATTCAGGATCAGGAGCATGTTGTTTAATTTCCACGTGTTTGTATAGTTTCCAAAGTTTCTCTTGTTAATGATTTCTAATTTTATTCCACTGTGGTTAGAGTCTCACCCAAGGCCCACAGCATGTACTACCTGGCTACCACTCTTGACTATTCAGGGCCCAAGGGCTCTTTAGTCAGCAGGTGATGAATCCTGCCAGGACTGGGTTCTTCCCTTCAAGGAAGGGGTTTTCTTCTGGCTCAGGGTGTGTCTAGAAATGGCATCTGGGCATCTGGGAGATAGGGCCTCAGAACTCTGCCTGGTGCCCTATCCTACTATGGCTGAGCTGGTATCCAAGTTGCAAGACAAAGTCCTCTTTACTCTTCCCTCTCCACTCCTCAAGCAGAAGGAAGGAGTCTCTTTTGGAGCTGTGAGCTGTGTTGCCTGTGGTTGTGAAAGAGATGGTGCATATGAGCTGGTCTCACTAGGTCACATGCCCCCAAGTTCACTGTCTCTGAGCCCAGCACAGCACCAGGACTTTCCCAAGAATTGCAGTCCTTGTGGCCTAGACTGCCTTTCAAGTTTATTTAGGACCTCAGAGTACTTTAGCCAGTGTGACAAGCCTTGCCAGAATTCAGGTTCTGACTTCTGGGATGGGTGATTCCCTTTTGGCTAGAGCTGGCCTTAATTCTCCCTCCATTGAGTTTTGCCTGTATTGCTTTCTGCTGTGACAGGGCAAGACTGAGTTTCAGTGTAAAGTCTAACAATCACTGTGCTCTCCCTTCCCCAGGCACATAGATTCTCTCTTTGAACAATGCAGCTGCTGCAGGGGATGGGGAAGGGATGGCACTGGCAATTCAAGACTGCCTTTCCTACTTCTTCAGTGCCTCTTTCACCAATATGAAGTTAAAACTAGGTACTGTGGTCACTTACCTGATTTTTGGTTCTTACGATGGTGCTTTTTTTTCTGTGAATAGTTGTTCAATTTGGTGTTCCTTCAGGGAGGATGATTGATGGAGGCTACTATTTGGCCATCTTGCTCTGTCTCCATCCATACTAATTTTTTTTTTTTTTTTTTTTTTGAGACAGAGTCTCACTCCGTCGCCCAGGCTGGAGTGCAGTGGTGCAATCTTGGCTCACGGCAAGCTCCGCCTCCCGGGTTCATGCCGTTCTCCTGCCTCATCCATACTAATTTTTTTTATATCTGCCTAGGCCCTGTAGCTAGAGTGAGGTCAGAGTCTGGGGCAGAACCAAACATGGAAGCAGAGTCTGCTGCTCCAGCTCAGAGACTAGAGGGTCAGAGAGTTGAATGGGTGCTGACATTGTGGATCCCCAGTGAGAACTTGCCCCTGCAACCTACAAGAAAAACTGCTTTTCTACAGGAGAATCACCATGTTACATTAGCAGTTTCTTTTTTTTTTTTTGAGATGGAGTCTTGCTCTGTCTTCCAGGCTGAAGTGCAGTGGCATAATCTCAGCTCACTGCAACCTCCGCCTCTCAGGTTCAAGCAGTTCTCCTGCCTCAGCCTCCAGGGTAGCTGGGATTATAGGCACGTGCCACCACGCCCAGCTAATTTTTGTATTTTTAGTAGAGATGGGGTTTCACCATGTTGGCCAGGCTGTTCTCTTTCTGATCACTTATTGATAATCTTGACCTAAATTTAGAAGTAACTTGGGTATCACTAGATACATATGGGCAACTGGAATGCATTCTAAACTGAGTAATTAGAATTGAAATAATCTGCTCAAAAGTAGGAACACTGCTTTCCATTTTATATTTCTTTATTTACTTTGGGGGTTTCTTTAGTGACTCTCCCAGGACTTGTATGTGGGTTCATTATTTACTTGACAGTTAAAAAGTTGGTCAGGAAAGTTATGTCTGCCTCCTAGTCATAAATGAAAAGGTAAGAAATCCAGAGGAAAAAATTACATCTTCTCTCTTGGTTTATTTTTAATATCAATAAAATGTCAGTGCCCTTTAAATGCTGAACTTTATCATGCATATGAACTTTGAATTATTTTTGTTCAGAAGAGAGAAACGTGGAAAGAAATTATATGCTCCCTCATATAACTCAAAGGCCTGATCCATCAAAGCTAGAAAAGTTATTGTCATCTTGGGTGACTTTTGATTTCTCCCTTGTTCTTGTAAGGCCTACTCTCTTCCACTCACCAATATCTTCCAGTAGCTTCCCCCTGGTGATGTGTGGCTGGCTGAGTAGCTTCTTGAGAACATAGCCATTATTGAGCTTAATTGTCTTTCACTTATTGTTCTAGTGACATTCTATTACCTCAAGATAACATACAAGTCTAATTTACCGAAGTGGATACTGCTTTTGTGTGTTACATTATGCTTTAGAATTTCAAGGTTCTGAAATTATTTTATGCTTTTTAGGAATCCAAAAATTAAGCTGTTTTGTGTTATTTTCTTTAATCTTCAGTAGTAGATGAGATTAACATGGTTGGAAGTCTGGCCTTGGGAGAACTAAACCCAAGTGGTCACATAAAACCCAGGAACTATGTCAGCCTTAAAAGGCCAAGCCATCATTCCTAGCAAGGTGAATGTACCACACAGAATTATCAGAGACCCCCCCTTACAAAATGGTAATAACAAAAATATTTGTCATTTTTGGGGTACTTTCTAGGTTTCCTTATAAAATGGTAATAACAAAAGTATTCATCATTTTTGGGGTACTTTCTAGGTTTCCAACTCTTTAGAGATATTATTCTAAGGCAATTAACTGGGAAAATAGAAATAGTTAAAAATCACTTTCTTTGCATTGAGGGGCTTGCAGTATACCATGGTGCTAACTTAATTTTCCAGTTTTAGTTTGCATTCCTCTATAAAAAATTATTTTATCTAATCAGAATGGTCTGTTTCTCAACAAAGCAGTCTCTCAATACCAGTACAGGATGCTGATTAGGAAATTAAAATTGTTCTTCTGGAGACTATCTTTGGTTTTTCACTGAATTTCTTATTCTACTGGAGGTTTTCAGAACATAGTGCAGGTATTAGTCACTGCAGATTACTCCCCTTACCCCTCTTCTGAGATCTTAGAATGTTCTGGATGATCTGATGGCTGGTTCAGAGATGGCTGTTTTATAAGTTTAGAGTAATTCATTTAAAACAGGGTCCCCAACCCCCAGGCCACGGTCTGGTTAGGAACCGGGCCACACAGCAGGAGGTGAGCTACAGGTGAGTGAACACTATCGCCTGAGCAATCCACCTCCTGTCAGATCAGTGGCAACATTAGATTTTCATAGGAGCAGTAACTATTTGTGAACTGCACATGCAAGGGATCTAGATTGTGTGTGCCTTATGAGAGTCTAATGCCTGATGATATGAAGTGGAAGAGTTTCATCCTGAAACCACCTCTCACTCTGGTCCATGGAAAAATTATCTTCCATGAAACTGGTCCCTGGTACCAAAAAGTTTGGCGACCACTGATTTAAAAGGACAGTTTACACAAAATCACCCTCAAAGTGCATGTGTGAGTCTAGCATATGTTCTACTGTACATTTTTTATAGGGTGTGCGTAGTGGCAATATGTTCTCTATAATAGAGTTGAGATATCTGCTTTCTCAAGGCTAGACTCTGAGTTAATTAGGTGGAGTGATCCTCCTGATGTGTCAGACAGTTCCAGGCAAGTGCTATTTATGGCTGCTTCTCCACTGGTGCCAGCAGTAACTTGACTCTCCCCTCAACTCCCTAAGCCTTTTATCTCTCTCTTACTGAGAGCTTTCATCACCTCCATCCTGTGTTGTAGATCTAGCTATCTACTCTTTTTCTCCCTTCTTGTTTTTCACATTGCTTGACTCATAATGTTTGCTTAATACATATGGTAATCATTGATATTGTACAGCAAATATTTCCAGCTCTCAGTCTTCTGAGCAGATGATAAGATTGTACTTTTCACCATCTTTGGCCAAATGACTCACTTTGACCAATGAAATGTGATCAGAAGTGATGCAAATTATTTTCAGGTGAAATCATTTAATAGCCACTGCTCAACTCCTACTTTTCCTTCCTATTCACTGTGATGGTATGTAGAGATGAAGTCTGAGTCCCTGAATGACTGCAATGTCCAGAGTCTCCTGCTGACCTGCAAAGTGCATGTAGTTTCAACTAGAAATATACTTTGGATTCTTTGAGCCATTGAGATTTTGGGGTGGTTTGTATACAGCATAACCTGACTTATTCTGACAAATGCACTGGACCTGTACTTTCCAATATGATAGCCACCAGCTACATGTGGCTATTGAGCCCCTGAATTATGGCATCTTATTGCATTTTCTGTTGCTGTAATGGAATACTCAACACTGAGTAATTTATAGAGAAAAGAAATTTATTTCTCACATTTCTGGAGGCTGGAAAGTCCAAGAGTATGGTACCAGCATCTGATAAGGGCCTTCTTGCTATGTTATGCTATGGTGGGAGGTAAGAGGGTAAGTGAGTGTGTGTAAAAAGAGAGAGCATGGGGGCCAGGCTCACTTAATAAAAACCTAGTCTTGCAATAACAAACCCACTCCCAATAGCATTAATCCATTCATAAGAGTGCAGTCCCCATGACCTAATCACCTCTTAAAGGTTCCATCTCTTAATACTGTCACAATGACAATTAAATCTCAATGAGAGTTTTGGAGTGACCATTCAAACCATAGCATGTGGCTAGTCCAAATGGAGATGTACTATAAGTGTAAAACCCATGCTGAAAAGTATGTGAACTATCTCAATAATTTTTGAATGTTAGTTACATGTTGAAATAATATTTTGGATATATTCAGTTAAATAAAATACAGTATTACAATTAATTTTACCTGGTGCTTTTTACTTTTAAAAAGTTACACATGGTTTGCATTATCTTTCTGTTAGATAGTGCCGCACTGAACTACAAGCTTATTGAAGACAAGAGTTGTATCCGTTTTACCTTTTTTCCCCCACAACATCCAACAGTGTCTGGGATATGAGATATGCAACATTAATGTAGGTTTAGTGAGCAAACTGTGTCTCCATTTATATGTAGTTTAACATTTAACAAATAATGCAGTTCTCAACATGAAGTTTGTTTGTATTTTTGTGTTTAATAATTCCTTCTTTTAATTCCGTTAGCTAAAGAATAACTCAAATCTTTTTCAATCATCAGATAATTGAATATTGTATTTTGATGTTATGTTTATGCTATAATAAGAAGGCTGGGGTTATGCCCATTAAATACTTCTCCTGATGAAATTTTTTAGCAAGGTCACTCCTTATGGCTAACATTTTCTTATCTTTGTAAAAATAACAAAGAAGCCCCTGTTTGTTCAGTCATAGTTGTGACCTTTATTTCTCTTCCAATATCTGACACTTAGGATATTTATTAAATTAGGCCCCTTTGCATGGGGCCTTGTGCTACAAACTAAAAGGAAACAGAAAAAGAGAAATGGAGCTGCCATGAAGTCCTTCTGCAACATCAGTTGTGGAGACTCCACATGTGAGGAAGCAGTTCTTTGGATTTTTAGATGAGTGAGACAGAAAGTAAAATAGGTGGTAAAAAGAGTCACTGAAAGGAACAACATACCTTAACAAATAAAGGGTGGGGGAAACACAAAGTACCAAATAGGCTGGAAAACGTGTTAAGCACTTAATAAATTATAGCTATTGCCATGAAAGTGTATGAACCCAGAAGGAGTTATGGACGGATGCATACTAGGCTGTTCCATTGGCTAAGGAGCGGCAGGGGAGGTGACACAGGGGAAGGGGAAGATAGATACTCTCATCAAAAGACCATAGAATTAGCAAGAACTTGGCCAGAAACCAACTTATAGACTATTCCATGTGCATAAAATCACATATTATGTGTATGTGCACAGAAAGATATTACAACAGTGGTTACCAAACTGTAGTGATTCTTTCTCTGGATGGTGGCTGAATCTCAGGTGATTTTTACTTTCTTTGTTACATATTTTGAATTTTTCTCCAAATGAGCATGTATCATCTGTATACTCAGCAAATAATCTGATCTAGCATTTTTTCATTTATGGGTAACATCAGGACAAAGATTAAGAACCCAACCAAAAATTGTCTATATTATTTACATTCTGTTGAATGCTAATTTTTAAATAAAACTGTCAAATTATTATAAATATAAAAGTAATCAGAAGTATACTACCAGTACATGCATTTTGGTTATCGCAGAATATTTTAAATGTACATGTTTATAGGCCTAGTATCCTCCTCCCTGAGTTAGGCTCCAGTTGATTTTCTAAATGACACAGGGAAGTAGCTGGTTCAGGTCATGGAGGCATCTTATCTGAAAGTGAACATTTCTTCAGAAATAAAAAATGCTTTTGTAAGATTATAGAAGATTTGGGAATTATGCCATGAGGGCACATGCTGAGTAATATGTTTTTGAGGCTGGCTGCCAAGTTTTGTCAAAGAAAGGCAAGTACAGGGTTTGTTTTGCAATGTCTGGAAAACTTGGAACTCTAATTTCTTGGAAAATCTTTCCAAGATAAATTCAGTATGAAGGCATTCTACCTCAAAAAATTACATGTAGCAAGAGGAAAGGAAAAACAAAGTGTAACAAGATGTGAGATGAGAAAAGGAGATTTTTTTTCCCCCAAGAGATGTGACCTTGTTGAGTTCAATTACATGTCTGACAGCATCAGAGAAAACATCCTCGTAATGTTAATTTTACTCAAACTCCTGAGTGTGGGTAAAGTAAAGAAATTATCCTTCATCATCAGTTCACTTTTATCCATCTTTAAAAATGTACAAAATATAAGGTGTCATATATCCAAAAATATTCTGAATTGCTGGAGATCTTGAGCAAGTCATTTACATTTTCTGGGTCCATTTTTCTCCTTTGTCTAATCTGGAGGGTTTAGATGTAAAAAGTGCTGTGGTATCTTCTAGGTTTAATTTTTTTAAGTAAAACAATTATTATTTTTGACATATTCACATACTCTTTGATATATATCAGCAAATTTTTTTCCTTTTCAAGGTCTAATTCTTATATGGTGTAAAAAGCACTGTGGTTACTTCATAGACATGATCGAAAACTAGGACCTTCCCCATTGTCCCTTCCAGTTCTCCATACACTTTGAAGCCTTTGCATGGTTGTCAGAAGGGTTGTAGTGATCGATAAACAGGAAGAATCTAACTGACACAGGTTCTGTATCAATGAGATGGCTGTGCAGAGCAGGAGACTCAGCAATATTCTCCCCCTGGCAAGGATAAACTACCCTTGTCCTCAAGTCTTCTTGGAGCTGCCCTGCTGCTGGTGACTCTGCCTAATGAGGTGGGAGATCTGCTCAGGTTCTTTAAGAAACACAATCTGGGTCTTCATGAGGCGAGTCCCTACTGTTGCGAGAGGCTCTCAGCCACAGTAGTGCATGGAGGTATGAACTAAAAAGCTGTAGAAGGATACAAGTGCACTTTGCTTGGGGACTGCTTACCACCGTCTTTCCTTATGGGCTTGGGAGCTGGTAGAAACCAATTCAGCAGATTTTTGAGTGACTTTTGAATTGAAGGTGAATTCTAGGAGATCTGACTGTCCCAAGTAGGATGATACTTTAAGCCTGTCTGATGTGTTTACCATAATTCAATTGAAGAACATTTATGTATAGTTTATTCATGAATCCTACATTTATTGAGTGCCTGCCATATGCCATTTTGGTGGGGAGAAGTACAAAAATCATAAAAAAGTATAATGCAATACAGAATGACTAGGTACTAATTAAAATTGAGACAGACTCATAGAAGAGGTAACATTTCACTCTCAGTGAAAAGAAGAGCAAGCCATGAAAAGGTTTGATGTTAGGATATTCCAGCAGAGGGATTGGCAAGGGAATGGTGGGGAGGAGCTTCACATGTTCAGGGAAAAGGAAGAAGTCCAGTGTGGCCAGAGTACATGAGCAAAGGGGAGCATGACAGGAGTTGAGGTCAGGGAGGTGGGCAGGCGTGAGGTCAAGTGGGCCTTGCAGGCCATGGGGAAAAATGTGGATTTTATTGTAAGAGCAGTTAACCGTTAGAGGGTTTAAACAAGAGAATGATAGGACCTGATTTGTACTTTTCTTGGTTCCTCTGGCTGCTAGGTGAAGAATGGATAGTGGAGGAGTAGAGAGAATAGGGAATTAGTTATCTAGTCATCCAACTGAGATGTGATGGTGACTCAGACAAGGTTAGTGGCAGTGGAGAAGGAGAGAAGTGTCATGGCTTTGGGACATATTTCAGAGTACAGCTCACAGGACTTGCTGATGGCTGCCTGTAAGAGAATAAGAAAAGGCATAAATCAAGGAGGATTCCTATGTGTTGGACTTGGAAAAACTGGGTGTATGGTAGGGCTATTTATGAGGAGGGAGAGACCTGGGGAGGAACTGGTTTGGAGGCTTACCAAGAGTTCTGATTTTGCCATATTAAGTTTGGGTGGCCTAATAGATATTGAAGGAAAGATATCAGACAGGCAGCTTGAATTGCTGTGGAAAGTCCTGGGCTGGAGATTTCAATCTGGGAACCACTGGCATGGATCTGATGTGAATTGTCAAAAGATAAGTAAAAGTTTAAACCAGTCCTGTAATTCATCTTGAGCATGTGCTACTTTCAGTCAGGAAAAAAAAGAAACCCTCCTTTATGAAATGATATGGTAATTATTGCTTACTACTTAGACTCTTTGTAGCGTTGATTTTCAGGCAATTAGAATAACCACATCACTTTTATCTGATAATTAGAGCTAATTTGCAAGTACTGATGATAGGCTCATTCACTGAACAAACAAAATGCAGAGCACAAAGTTTGTTTCTACAGCCATATATGTGAAGTTCCTCTTCAGGTCTTTTGCACCACAGGGCTGCTGAATCAGTGCAGAGTTTAATTCAGAATTTTCACTCTTGTTCATTGCTAAGCTCATGGCTTCATTCTGTAATGGTATTGTGTACTTTGGGAAGAATGCTGTTGGGGGAAATTCTGACCCCTTCTTCTCCCAATCTCAGCTGCGCTGTCAGAAGCTGTTTGCCCTGACAGGCCTGGGAGCTTGGAAGCTAGCTATAGTAAGAGACTGATGCTTCACATTATTGAGTGTCCATGAAATGCTTATGACAATGCCAGTTGTTTTGCATAGATTATCTCTAAATTATATTAAAACCCCTGCAAGGTAGGTATTTTTATTTCCATTTTAATGATGAGGAAACAGAAGCTTAAGGTGACATGGCTAGTAAATTACAAAATCAGGCCTAGGGTCTGCCTGCTTCTGAAAGCATCTACAATTTTTATTCTGCCAGGCTGTTAAACTGCCAAAATTTGCCTTAGTTTATTCTTCCAGTCCTGCTTTCTCCTATCAACTCTTATGTCTTTCCAGCCAAAAACCCAATTGGCTATCATCTACATTTCTGTCTTTAAAATCATCCCGTAAGGGCCATGCACCCCTGTAATCCCAGTACTTTGGGAGGCCTAGGTGGGAGGATTGCTTGAGGCCAGGAGTTCAAGACCAGTCTGTGCAACAGAGTGAGACCCCCATCTCTAAAAATACTTAAAAATTAGCTGGATGTGGTGGCACGTGCCTATAGTTCCAGCTACTCAGGAGGCTGAGGTAGGAGGATTGCTTGAGCCCAGGTGATCAAGGCTGCAGTGAGCTATATTTGTGCCACTGAACTCCAGCCTGGCAGCCTGGATAACAGAGCGAGGCTCTTTTCACCCCCATCCAACAACAACAACAACAACAACAACAACAACAACAACAGAAAAAAGCAGAAAAAAGTCCCCTGAAGTATACACACCCCTACCCTCTTATGCCTCTGGTTTCTGTCTAAATATTTCAGCCCCATCCTCAAATTCATACCTTTCTTCTCCCCAACCATACGTTCCTACTACATTCTAGGATTCTATTACTTACACAGACCTCTCATTCTTTAACTTTTCCCTTAACATTTCCCTACACTCTTGCCAAAACTCACTCTTGGCCTTATTCTAAATTACAAGTTCCTGAGCCACATTCTTCACTCGTCGTCATTTCTTTCAATTTTCTGGCCCTCAGAATGAGGAGCAGGAGCCAAAGAATTTCCTGCTTCCCACCAGCACATCCAGTCTATTGCTTGTTCATTGTCTCTCAAGAACTTGTGTTGTGAACTCCACTCTATGCTGTGTGCCACACTTCTTCCATCTTACATTCAACTCACACCTTCTGCTCACTTCTCAACCTAGAATAGTCCACTTTTGCTGACTCTCTCTTTCTTCTGTCATCTCCTGGAAACTGCTAAACAGTTTACCTGGTGTTCCAATCCCTGGCCTCAGAGATCTTTGGCCTGAGGACCTTAAGGAACTTTCCTTTCCTTTCCCTTTCCCTTCTCTTCCCTTTTTCTTTCTCAGAGTCTCACTCTGTCACCCAGGCGGGAGTGCAGTGGCATGACCTTGGCTCACTGCAACCTCTGCCTCCTGGATTCCAGTGATTCTCCTGCCTCAGCCTCCTGAGTAGCTGGGATTACAGGTGTGCACCACCACGCCTGGCTAATTTTTGTATTTTTAGTAGAGACGGGGTTCCACCATGTTGGCCAGGCTAGTCTCGAACTCCTGACCTCGTGATCCACCCACCTTGGCCTCCCAAAGTGCTGGGATTACAGGCATGAGCCACTGTGCCCGGCCAAGGAACTTTATTTCTAAGTCACTCTTGCTCCTTATAGGCACAACCACACTTCAGACCTGCTCAACATTTGAAACTGCCCCGTATCTGAAATGATCTTCTTGGATGATATCCAGTTATAGTTCTGCCTCTTTGCAATCTTCTCTCCTGCTGAATCTTGGCTTTATTCTCACTGTAACAGCTTCTTGCCTCATCCATTGCCTTGACATGCCACACTGACCTCACCTGCCTCTCTACTCGTATGGACCGTTTGGTCTGCCATTTGAGCTCAGTTTTTGATAGCTCCATGGACTTCAGGCTCTGATCCTATTTTACTTGCTCTGCAAATCTCCAATTCTAGGTATCACCATCCCGCCTCGTCTTGTATTACTGAGTACAAAAAAAGGACATGAATCCTGATTTTTCTTAACAATAAGGAAAATCTACTATAATGTTTTAGCATGTAACCCACAGTCCCATGATTGGTTAATTTAGTGATCCAATAACATCATCAAAGACCTTGGATCTTCCCATTTCCCCCCACCCCCTCACCTAACCCCCTGTTGTCCTATTAGGACAGCTTCAGTCTCTAGCTAGCCACCAGCTGCTGCATTTCCAGGGGCCGTGCAGAGACCAGACTCAGCAGAAAAATTGGTTTGATTGGTTTTACCACAAATATCAACCCACAATTAGAACCTCTTCTGGCTTCATTGCAGTCTCATTACAAATTAGCTCCTACTTGTGTTTCTCACTGGAACTATTCTGAGCTTTTTCCAATTCCAATCTTATCAAGCCCCACCTACTTGTTTCCTTTTTTGTTTCAAAAGTGTCTTCCATATCTGTTCCTATTGCCCCTACCCTAACTTGCACCCAACAATTGTTTACCTTGCCCCCATCCATTCATTCCCCTGTCCCTTTCCTGCCAGGTTACTGTTCCTGAAGCTGGCACTGAGTGTGGCACTTTTTTGTTCACCCTGCCTCTAGTGGGTCCCTGAAGTTCAGATGGCTTATTGTAGCATTTGGGATCCATTAAGACCTGGCCCTGCACTACATTCTCGATTTTAATTTCCATTATTTCTATTTATGTACCCCATAAACCAATCAAAATGGAAATCCCTGCCTATCCTTTTACTGCTCCCCAGATTTTCCCACCTCTGTCTTTGTTCCCTTTCTCTGAAGAGGACTTCCCCTCAACTCTGCAAGTGAAATTACTGCACACTTTAAGGTCTAACTCCAGTGGCACTTCTTTTAAAAGCTTTCCTGGACTCTCTCATCCTCAGCAAGAAATTATAGTCTTTTCTGAGTTTTGTAGTAGATTATCTTAGGTTACTTTTTAACTCTGTATGATATTTTTTATTGTAGAGTAAATCCTCTCTTTGTTCATATGTTCTTGGAAACTGTGACGTTAAGTGAAACCAATTTTACCATAGGCTGATTGATATAAAAAGTTAAGTTCCGGCCAGGTGTGGTGGCTCACACCTGTAATCCTAGCACTTTGGGAGGCCGAGGCGGGCAGATCATGAGGTCAGGAGATAGAGACCATCCTGGCTAACACGGTGAAACCCCGTCTCTACTAAAAATACAAAAAGATTGGCCGGGCGTGGTGGCGGGCACCTGTAGTCCCAGCTACTCGGGAGGCTGAGGCAGGAGAATGGCATGAACCCGGGAGGCGGAGCTTGCAAGTGAGCCAAGATGGTGCCACTGTACTCCAGCCTGGGCGACAGAGCGAGACTCCGTCTCAAAAAAACAAAAACAAAACAAACAAACAAAAAAAGAGTTAAGTTCCTAAGCCATATTTCTGGCCACAAACACATCACCAAAACTCTAAATAAGACAAAACACTTCTAACATTAAACAATTAAACATTAAAATAAATGTAAGCTATACATACATTTAAGAAAGATGAATAAAAACAAGTAAGATAATTATTTAGGCACTTCTTCCAAATCAGAGTTGTGAGTGATCAGAGCCTATCCTGGCAGCTCAGGGTAGCTCAGGGCACAAGGTGGGAACCAACCCTGGCCAGGAGCCATTCCCTCCCAGGGTGCACTCAGACACACACCCACACTCACTCAGACTGGCACCATGCAGACACGCCAGTTCACCGAAGGTGCACGTTTTTGGGATGTAGGAGGAGACTGGAATAACGGGAGAAAACCCATGCAGATATGGGGAGAACCTGCAAACTCCACACAAACAATGGCCCTGTCTGGGAATCGGTTTTTGTTCTCATCAACATAATAACAGAGTGATGCTATTCAAGGACCTGCTGTACATCCACTATGGATTGCTCTGTAGCCCCAGTTTTCTTAGTTTCTGCTAATATCATTTGAACAATTTTTCAGTTGCTTGGTGTTTGATTGTTTTAGTTGTTTAGACTTTTTTCCATTTTCCTGACCTATGATCCTACAAAAGCTAATAGTATCTGTTATGGACTTAAAGGACATCCGGCTTCTGAGGCCCTTTGGGACTGTACATGATTTTGCTTGGAAAAAGCCCAAATACTGTAACTAAAATTGTTCCCGTGGTTATTTTGTCCAATTGATATGAGGTTGTTTTTGTCTTTTTGGTTTTGATGCAGTGTTTTGGTAGAAAAACATAGCAAACAAGATTTTACTAATATCACTAAGTTAACTTTGAGGTACCCAGTTGTTGCTAACGTAGTTCTCTACATCACCAAATATTACTGATCCCACCATTACAAGACCTCTGAAATCTATCCCTTTCTCTCCCTTCACACTGTAGGGGCCTGATTTCTGACCCTCACCACCTCTCGGCCACCAGCTTCATCCTACTGCTATCTGTCTGCAGAAGGATCATCTCTGGTGGGGCTACTTCTCTGCTTATGCACATTTTCTGATTTCCCATTGTTTCCAGAATTAAGTTCAAGTCCATTTGTGGGACCTCTGAGTCCCTTTAGATTCAAATCCCAGTTGCCTTCCCCAGGTTCATCTCTTGTCACTTGCTCAGCTGTGTCTCCTGTCCCCAGCCACACTGAGATTTTCACTACTCCCAGAAAGACCCATGCTCTTCTGGGGCTTGAAAGATCCCTCTAATTTCTTCCCCTGACCCATTCCCATTCATTATTTAATAAAAACTCAAGTATTACCTCATCTGTGATGCCTTTCCCTACTTCCTCAGAGAGCAGCCCACTTTCTGTGTTCCTATATCATTCATTCACTCATTCACATATTGAAATCCAGGTAGTTAAAAAGTGCTGGGGATTAAGTGACCTAGAAACCTTAGTGCCTGGACTGTAAGGGGCTGCATAGGGATGTAAAAAAGAAAATGACAACATTGAGGGCAGGGAGGGGACCAAATTAGAGAGACTCCATGCATTAGAACAAACTCGAGGAGTTAGTGCCTGACTCTGTGTGTGGGAATGCAGAAAGCGGAAGAGAAAAAAACAATCCCCATATTCCTGCCTTGAATGACACAGGTATGTGGCTGTCCATGGACACAGGAAATGAAAGGGAGGAGCAGGCGAGGTGGGAAGTGGGACCAGTTTAGCTTTGAGGTGCCTCTAGGACATCTGAGTGATATGTCCAGTGTGCAGTGGGATTTATGGATCAAGAGCTCAGGAGAGGAAGCTGAGATTAAGTTAAGTTTCTGGGAGGTTCCAACAAGCAAATAGCAGTTGATGTTAGGAAAATTTCTGAATTTACCAGGTGCTCCATGCCCTTCTTTTGTTCCGTATCATATTGTATATCTGGTAACATACCCTGCTTTCCCATAAGGACACTCACTTATTAATTCACCTTGTATCTTCAGTGTCTACTACACTTCTTTGCACATAAAAATTTCATTTCAAGTGAGAGAATGAATATGAGTTCACTCAGCCATGTCTTACTCATGGGTGAGAGAATATTGAAATTGATCCATTTAATAAATAATGTATTGAGCACCTTCTATGTACTGGGAAGTCTCCTGGCCACTGGAAATATAGCAGTGAAAATGATAGTTGGGGAACAGTAACACAGTAAATAAGCAAGATAATATCAGATCATAAAAATGATCATAGCTAATACTATGGAGTTCTTATTATGTGTCAGGGCCTGTCCTGAGCATTTAACATGAATTTTAAAATTTAATCTTCACAATATCTTATAAGGTAGGGAAGTTAATCGAGTAATATGGTGGCAAGTGGTCAGAGAAGGCTGTTTGCAGTTATAATGGAGCTGAATTGTGAAGGAGCCAGCCTCAAGGAGATCTGGAGGAAGGATGTTTCATGCACAGTTCAAGTAAATTTAGGTTGTATTAGGTTCGTTTTTGCCATTAAAAGTAATGGCTAAACTGCAGTTACTTTTGTACCAATCTAATAAAACCTTCTTCTTTTAATGTGAAAAGAATACAGACTTTTCTTAATCACTGCAAGTCGCATTCACTAGTCTTCAAATACTCTACACCTTAGTTCACCTACAACCAATCAAACTAGCAGTAGTTAATTGTAGAATCTAAGGTTAGGGCAAAAGACCTTTCCATGTACATTAAGACACACATGTAGCTTGTAGTGAGTGGAGACTGGGGAATTTTACCTCATTTGTACTCACTAATGTATTATGATAAAGATCAACAGGAAAATGATATGAAAACAAATGTAGAAAAATGATTTAGATTCTAAGGTAGATTAAGTTAGGAAACAGCAAAATCATAAAGATATACCTACTTTATCTGCTCACTCAATCAGACTAATTTCTTAATGGGAAAGTTTCTTAGGAAAAAGCAAATTTAAACAATTACTTTTTAATTCATTTTTCCTCATCTGTATAGGTTATTTGCATATAAATCATATTGACACACAAACTTTACTTTGTCAATCATTTAGGGCAACTATGAAAAGATTAATACAGTAGTTGGACTTTTAATTTTCCATCTTGTTCTTAGATAGAATTTTTGATGAGACTGTGATGGCTAAAGGGAGGGAGGAAGTTCATCAAGGGCCCGAAATGTCTGTCTGTTATTAGAAAGGAGCCTTCATTTTCCAGAATGAATTTATCCATAGCAATCTGTAAAATAAATCTGTGTAGAAAGACTTCTCAAACTAGGCATGATGAAAGTTAGGGCCATACTGCAGGAAAGAAGCTTAGAAGGATCTTCTCATCCAGTGCCCTCAGTTTATAACCCAGGAGTGGCCAACTGTCTTATCTAAAGTCACAACCTAGAAGGGATGAGATTCTGGGTAGCATTTCTTGATAAACTTGCATATTTACTTAGAATTATGCATTTTAAGCTTATCTATGTATTTTAATTATTTTAAGTTAGAAAACTGTAATATAGTTTTAATTTTTAAATATAATTATATTTTATTGCCTTAAGAAGCAATAGTTTAATTTATGTGGGCATTTTGTATTTAATCATGGGAAAGTAAAAACTGTTATAATTCAATTTGATTTACTGAATTAGTGAATAAATTTATTTTTGTCTGAATTTTTATTAAAAGAGATGAACTTTAATCAATAGAATTTATGTATATATATTATATATATATTATATATATATATGAAAGTCTAAAATTGAAACAAAATAAAAAGGTGATGCAACTAGGAGCCCCTTTGTATCTCTACTGTCTTTTGGGCTTCCTATTTTTGCATTATTTCCACTTTTATTGATAACCAAACACTTTCCAAATGTTAAGTGTATAATCTCAGAGGGCTAGTTAGGAATTTGCTGAAGAGTGGTAGAGAAAGCCATACTTTTAATTATCTTTAAGCCTCCTCATGCTTTCTAAGAAATTAATCTTCTTTTTCTGTTTCCCGATCTCTTCCCTTCTGTCTGTTTCACCTGGTACTAGATCAGCTCTTATCATTCCTCCTGCAGTTGAATCCACATTCTGTTTCCAGGATTTTACGAATCTCAAAAATTTGAAAGCTACTGACCATTCTGGAAAATAATCAGTTATGGGTACACTTACATATGTAAACTTTAATATATCACTTCACATTTTAAGTGGACCTTACCATTGTTTTTGCTTCCTTTTGTGATATAAATGTGGGGTAACCTGATCTGCTGAGAGAGTAGCTGTGATCCAAAGATGTGAGTTGAGTGCCCACAAGGCAGGGCTGAAGCCTTGGAGGACCTTGCATCCATCTTTAGCTACAAGTCAGCTGGCTTCTCAAGAACAGAAGAGCCTCAACAATTTGTTGATTCAAAACTTTTAAATATCAATATTTTTCAGATTAATAATTTTATTTGTCTGACATTTAAATTTATATATTTTTCTTAGCTAAATGGTTGTTTGCTTAATTTTAAATTGGTAATAATAAAAATTGGCTTACAAGTGAACAATTTTGATAGAATAGATTTTAGTTCATTATTTGTAAAATGCATATTTTCCTTCCCCTTTATCCCTGTGTTCAAATGAGGAGTTATTATTTGCTTCAGGAAGCTTCTCTTGGGGATTAAATAAGCGTTTTCTTTTCTTTTCCTTTCTTTCTTTCTTTTTTCTTTTTTTTTTTTGAGACAGGGTCTTGCTCTGTTGCTGAGGCTGCCAGGCTGGAGTGCAGTGGCACAGTCACAACTCACTGCAGCCTCAACCTCCTGGGCTCAAGTGGTCTTCTCATCTCAGCCTCCTGAGTAGCTGGGACCACAGCCGTGTACCACCACGCTTGGCTAATTTTTAAAAAACTTTTTGTAGAGACGGAGTCTCCCTGGGTTGCCCAGGTTGGTCTCAAACCCTTGAGCTCAAGTAATCCTCTCGCCTTGGCCTCCCAAAGTGTTGGGATTACAAGCATGAGCTGCTGCATCAGGGCTAAATAAACATTTTCTATAAAAGGTTTATTGGCATAGTATCTGGCCTATAGGAAGGATGGAATTTATGTTAGTTGTTGTTGTTACTACTATTATTGGCAGACCCTGTGCTAGGCACCGAAGATAGAAAGGAGATAAAAGTGTACCATCTCAAAAGGATCAAAGCCTGGTGATGAGGTCTGTAGGGATCGAGTTAGAATTACGATTGTTTTCTAAAGATGGAACTTTGTGGCTATTTTGTAGTATGTGTCTGGAGCCTTCTGCCAGTTTACACACCAGGTCTATGCATCTGTTCTTTAATGTAATATGTAGACCTGCAAAAATACACAAAGGATTGCAGAAGGTGAATAAAGAGTAGTATTTCCGTAACATAGCACGGAACCCAGCAGCCTCTAGTTAAAAAGTTTTACTGTGCTTCCAAAGTTCTTGATTTAACTTTATTAGCTGAATCTTCCATATGCCTTCAACGGAAGCATAACTGAAATACAACTAGCAGTTGTATTTATATTAAGCTTCATCTAGTTTGTTATCAAAGTGTAATTTTTGCTTTGTTGAAGAATTTTTTAGATTTGTTTTGATTAGTCTGTGTAGTGATTAGGCAGATCTGTGGAAAACGGGTACTTTCCAATTTCTTGAAATTCTAAACATGTTTTAATGGTTTGTTTCAACATGTTTTACTTTCAATGTTTTAGTAGCTAAAGGCGCATTACTGATTAGAAGACAAATAAGCTCTTTTGAGTTACTTTACAAATTTTCATTTATCTCTAATGGTAATTTACAATTACTAGAGAACTTCGGTTACCTTAAAAACATTTGAGACTAATTTTTCTTAGCACCATAGATGGTAATGTTGATATGTGGAACAAAATCTTCAATAGTGACTGGCTCTGATTTCTGAGGAAGTTGAAGGTACATTGAAAACATTTTCAGTATTAAGAAAATACATGAAAAATAACCTATTTAAATATGCTCTACTAGATCCTCAATAGTAATCGTATCATGTTCACAGTTTCTTCTGTTAAATATTTGGATTTTTCAATAATGGGGTTCTTTCCTTTTAATAGTTCTCTCCTGGGTGGTCCATAATACCAACTTGTTAAATTTGCAAAAGAGATTTGTATTTCAAATTTAAGTGCAAGAAAAAGCTAATGTTTCTACTGATGTTGTTTATAACAAGAGAGCGAGAAGGCCCAGTGAAATTGTGAGAAGAATGATTTATCTTACTTACTGCATTAGAAATTGGCCTGTTATTACTTCGTTGGCTTCTGCAAAAGAGCTTGTAGATAAAATGTTATAGCCCTAATTGAAAATAAAAGGATAGTGAATGGAATTTAGCCCTATTCATCCTTTTGGATTTAAGCATGATTCATTTCAGCTAAAAATTTTAAAAATCCTCACTTTCATTATGAACTTTTTTTTTTTTTTTGAGACAGAGTCTCGCTCTGTTGCCCAGGCTAGAATGCAGTGGTGCGATCATTATGTACATTTTTTAATGCAAGTTTAATGAGTATCCATGTCTCAGATTAGCACAGCAATTTTTTGAGGCATTTAGAAATTCCCAGATGTACTACCATGGGCAGCTGAATGCTTTGGTGCAAGCGCAAGGTAGGATCAGAGCAACCTAGGGTGAAATCCTACTAGCTGTGTAACTGTCACCCACTAGCTGTATAACTCTGAGCCAGTTGGTTAAGCGTGCCAAGTCTCAGTTTCTTTACTTGTCAAATGGGGAACAAAACAACCACCTCACAGGTAGCTTAGAGAAGAAAGAGAAATTCATTATGTAGAACATATTGCAGTGTTCTATTAATTATACTTGGAATCCTTTTTAAAAGGATGGCAGTAGGCTGAATTACATTCCTGCATGGCAGTAGGCTGAATTCTTACCCAGTTCAGTATCATCTGATATTGAATACAGCTCACTTCATATAGGATGAAGTGAATAAATAGTCTAAGCCAGAGGTTGGCAAACTATAGGGCCTTCTGCCTGTGTTTGTAGATAAAGTTTTATTGCTAATTACCCTGATTTGAGAAACATGACACTGTACCCCATAAATATGTACAATTATTTTATATCAATGATACATAAAAAAGTTGTTTTATTGCAGTTCAGCCTTGCTTATTCATTTAAGTATTGTCTATGTTTGCTTTCATGCTATCATGGCAGATTAGTTGTGGCACAGACCTTGTGACCCATAAAGCCTACAATATTTACTGTCTGGCCTTTTACAGGAAAAGTTTAGCTACTCCTGGTCTAAGCTGTTGTCAGGGGATTGCTTAATTGATATTATGATGTGTTGCGGTTTGCACAAATGAGAGGATCCATTTTAAGTGAACTGCTGTAGGAATAGACTACAGCATTACTTAGCTATTTTTGGGCTCACCAGAGAAGTCCAAGGATTATCTGTGATTAGTGGTGAGATCCTCTGGAATAGTTGGGAATAAAAACCTAGGACCTACAGAAGGGCATTTGGACAGGACCAAAACCTTCTGTGGTTCAATTTCAGAGTGGGGAGAAGCCAGGGAGTGATATTAGATTCCTGTATGACATCCTTTATCAGCCTACAGCTATGGAAATTGTTCCAAGCATTCATTACAAAGTGGATTTAGTTATTCTTAAAAGGTCTTTGTGAATCATCCTAAATCTTAAATTAAAAGATTGTAACCTGATATTACGATGTAGAGACCCTGGAATTAATGCATTTTACCTGGTTATTAGAGTAGCTGCTTCAGGTGCCAGAGTAGGCAAAACTAGACAAGGCTCTGTGTGCTGCAAATGACTGAAGGTCTGAGCCATATTCCACTTAATTTAATCATTTTTAAAAATTATTATTTTAGAGCAGGGTCTCACCCTGTTGCCCAGGCTGGAGTGCAGTAGTGTGATCATAGCTCACTGCAGTCTCAGACTCCTGGGCTCAAGTGGTCCTTCCACCTCAGCCTTTGAGTAGCTAGGACTATAGGCATGCACCACAATGCCTGGTTAATTTTTAAAATTTTGTGGAGATGGAGTCTTACTATGTCACCAGGCTGGTCTTGAACTCCTGGCCTCAAGCAATCCTCCCGCCTCAGCCTCCCAAAATGTTAAGATTATAGGCGTGAGCTACAGAGTCTGACTTCAGTTTAATAATTTTGATAGATTTAACATCAGATCAATTGCTGGCCTCTACTGGAAGTTCTGAGAAGTCTTTCATTTTTCATAATAAGTAATATTCTACCATCCCAAAGTCTGCTTTTCTCCTTAATTGATCTTTGGGGAGTTAGACAATACAATCATCATTCCTGAGAGCTATTTGGTGCTTTAGAGTTTACAAAGTGCTTCCATTTACACAATTTTATTCAAATAACATAATCACCTTACAAGTTAGAAGGGTTGGAATCATCCCTATTTCATATTGATAACAACTTCAGGTTCTACGAAGTTAAGCCACTTGCCTAAGGCCATACAACTCTAAAGGGTGAAGGAGGGACTTGATTTGTCTTCTGACTTCATATCCCATGTTTTCTCTGCCAAGTTATTTTGTCTGATGTTAACTCTCATCCAAGTTTACTGAAAAATAGCTAAAACATAAAGTCTCATTAGTTTTTAAAGTAAGCATCCAGAGGAGAGAACATAGAGACCTTTTCACCAGAAACACATATCATCTAGATCAGAGTTGGCAAACTGTTGGACCATAAGTCTCATCTGGCCTGCAGATGTGTTTGACTTAGCCTCTGTAATATCGGCCTGTACATGGCTTTATTAAATAATTACATGGATTTAGCTGTTAAGTAACATCACAAATAAGTCCTGATTTCCAACTTCTTTAGAAAAATCAGATCTGCCCACACTGTGCCCGCATTCCTGCATGGCAGTAGGCTGAATTTAAACAGTTGTCTCCTTTGGAGGGGGCATTTGCTTTCTAGTTTCTACAAGTCACTATAATGCCCTGTTGCCCTCCCATTCAAACCTCACTTCAATCATTTAGGGTACCTACCTGACTCCTGGAAGCATTTGAGTTTGTGATCCCTGATCTAGACTAGGATACTCATTTTGTGAATGAAGAAGTGACATTCGAAGTAGTAACTCAATTAGGCAGCACCGAGATTACAACTTGTTTTCCTGAGACAGAGCCCTTTTTTGGATCCTGGCTTGATGGCCAGATTATCATTACTGAAGAATAACAGAACAGCAAGGGAATAGTAATTGGAAATGCCAAAATGATGCACACTTTTAAATAAATGGATATGGTTTTAGTCAAGCTCTGCTATATATTTTGTATTTATGCCATATGAGCCAGATTTAAAATATTTCAAACATCAGACTATGTATTGTATGTTTCAGTTTTGAAAACGGGTCACTGTAAACTGAATGAATGAATTTCATTTTCTTATGTTGGAGAAGTTGATTGGAGGGTGCATTTTTGAATGAATTTCAGCACTGAGACTGAGTTTCAGTTTTAGAAGCAGAAGGTGCCTCATGTTAGATAATAGCACATGTTAAAGA
Source organism: Pongo pygmaeus (assembly GCF_028885625.2). Classification (NCBI taxonomy): domain Eukaryota; kingdom Metazoa; phylum Chordata; class Mammalia; order Primates; family Hominidae; genus Pongo; species Pongo pygmaeus. The sequence continues at coordinate 98,013,418 of NC_072384.2, forward strand.
GAAACTGAGGGAAAGAGCAGTGATGGGGTATTGCGGGTATATACAGAGAGACTGGGATGAGTGGATGCAGGAGCGGACTAGCACTGTCAGCCACAAGGAGGAGCATGTAGAAGCTGAGTGAGAATAGGCAGTTTAAAGGAATTGACGGTGGGACCTACCCAGTGATAAGAAGGGGTGTCAGATATATAAATGAGCTGAGTGAGTATAGTGTTGATCACTTATTTTATTTTTATTTCAATGGGTTTTGAGGTACAGTGGTTTTTGGTTACATGGATGAATTGTATAGTGGTGAAGTCTGAGATTTTAGTGTACCTATCAACCGAGCAGTGTACATTGTACCCAATATGTAGTATTTTTTATTCCTCACCCTCCTTCCTTCTCATTGTGTCCATTATATCACTCTGCATGCCTTTGCCTACCCATAGCTTAGCTCCCACCTATAAGTGAGAACATACAGTATTTGGTTTTCCATTCCTGAGTTACTTCACTTGGAATAATGGCCTCTGGCTCCATCCAAGTTGCTGCAAAAGATGTTATTTTGTTCTTTTTTAATGGCTGAGTAGTATTCCATGGTGTATATATATCACATTTTCTTTAGCCACTCATTGGTTGATGGGAACTTAGCTTGGTTCTATATCTTTGCAATTGTGAATTGTGCTGCAATAAACATTTGTGTGCAGCTGTCTTTTTGATATAATAACTTCTTTTCCTTTAGGTAGATACCCAGTAGTGAGATTGCTGGATCAGATGGTAGATCGATTTTTAGTTCTTTAAGAAATCTCTGTACTGTTTTCCATAGAGGTTGTACTAATTTATGTTCCCACCAGCAGTGTATAAGTGTTCCCCTTTCACTATATTGACACCAACATTTATTGTCTTTTGACTTTTCAATAATAGTCATTCTTGCGGGAGTAAGGTGATATCTCATTGAATCACTTATTTTTTGTGAAGTAATTTCTAGGATGGATTATATAGTTCAAACCCAAGGGGATAAATTATATCCTATTGAGTGAAAGAACTAACTAAGGGACTTGCAAAAAATAACTATAATAAACAATGAAGAGTAGAAATTCTTGTTTTTTGAATGAACCTACAAAATGCATAAAACAAAATATTTGATGAAAACATTTTCAGATTATGATGGCTGTTCCTCTTACTATTCATTCATTCATTCATTCATTCATTCAGTAATTATTTATAGAAGTTTGCTAGGTGTAGGGCACCATACTGAGCATTGGGGAAAGGTCTCTGCCTTTGAGTTGCTTTTGACCTAGTTGGGGAGATAAAAAAGGAAGACATGGAATATTCTACATAAGGCAAGCCCATGTTAAGTCAATGTTTTGGTGGCTTAGAGAAAGAGACACCACTTCTCCTAGCGTGACTTTCTGAGGGATGAGGACCAGGGATTTGAACTAGATCTGAGGGGATGAGTAGGATTTGAAATACCAGAGGAATGGTAGAAGTTTGTTTAGGGAGGGCCTTGACTCCCAGGCGAGGTACTTTGCATTTCAAAGAGATGGTTTCCAAAACTGACCAAGTGAGCTTGGTGCTAAGATCATAATATACATTTAAAAGTGTTTTGGTTACTCAGGAGGCTGAGGCATGAGAATCATCTGAACACAGGAGGCAGAGTTTGCAGTGAGCTGAGATCGCACCATTGCACTCCAGCCTGGGCAACAGAGTGAGACTCTGTCTCAAACAAAACAAAACAAAACAAAAAACAGCAAAAAAAGTGTTTTGGGATGGATTACTCTCAGTGGAGTTTGTAAAATGCCTTTGTGAATAGCTGCAATTTAGAAAACAGCTTGCTCAGGAGAGAATCAAAACCTTCCTAAGCAGAAATAACCCCTCAGACTTGCACCTGGAGTCCACTTGGAGATTCTCCCAGGTATAACTTATGATACACAGAGACTAATATATCAAATGAAGGAAAATGTACAGATAGTGCCTACTGGTAATAGATTACAGTTGGAGAATCCTATTTTGCTAAAGATAGTATTGAGTCTGGAATGTTATTTAATTTTCAGTTCCTGTATAGGCCTATGGAAGTCACCTTATATTGGAGTCTTTATAAAGTCTCTCATATTACAGGGTGCTGCTCAATTACCTTATTTTGAGTAGCAAACCACTTGAGGAAGACACATTAGACTTAAATGAGCTCATCAGGGCTATTTTTATTTGCTCATAGAGATGTAGCTGACATGATGGATAAAAAAAAGGAGGCAAATAAATGGAATACAGTTTCTGTTATTATTCCTAGAGATATGAGTTTGCAATTGCAGGTGCTGGATATAATTTTAAACATGCCTTTTAAAGCAATGCAGCAGATATTTTGTGGATATTACAAACATACACCTCAGGACAAAAGGAAAGCTAACCTAATATGACTGGAATTCATGGTGTATGATAAGATTTCCGTGAGGGTATGTATTAGTCCATTTTCGTACTGCTATGAAGAAATACCTAGGAGTGGTTCCACATGGCTGGGGAGGCCTCACAATCATGGCAGTAGGTGAAGGAGGAGCAAAGGCACATCTTATATGGCGCAGGCAAGAGAGCGTGTTCAGGGGAACTGCACTTTATAAAACTGTCAGCTCTCATGAGACTTATTCACTATCATGAGAAAACCCACCCCCATGATTCAATTACCTTCCACAGAGTCCCTCCTACGACACATAGGGATTATGGGAGCTACAATTCAAGATGAGATTTGAGTGGGGACACAGCCAAACCATATCAGGGTAGATTCAGAAAATGTTTCTCTAACAGTTTAGACAGATGCAAAGATGTACTTTTTGGAAAACTATTTGGTGACTTAAAGTTTAAGTGGAAATGAAGAGTCTGGGTAAAACTCATGGAATTTATAGCATTCCAAGGTTAATATGTAATTTTATAGGATGTGTTATAGAATATGGATAATTAAATTAATTATATAACCATTAGGTTTGAACAAGTATTAATCCTGGAGGGAGTGAAGGTTAATTTTACAGTCAATTTGAGTGGGCCATGGGGTGCCCAGATTAAACATTGTTTCTGGGTGTGTCTTTGAGGGTGTTTCTGGATGAGATTAGCATTTGAATTGGTGGACTCAGAAGACTTCCCTCCCGGTGAAGTTGGGCATCATCTAATCCATTGAGGGCCTGAATAGAACAAAAAACAAAGGAAAGAGAAACTCACCCTTTTGCTTCATGCCTTCCTGCTTGAGTTGGGACCTCTCATCTCATCTTCTGTCCTTGGACTGGGATTTATAATTTGGCTCCCCTGGTTCTCAGGCCTTCACACTTAGACTGGGAATACCACTGGCTTTCCTGGGATTCCAGCTTGCAGATGGCAGATGATGGGATTTCTCAGACTCTATAATGGCATGAGCCAATTACTCATAATCTCTCTCTCCACTTCCCTCTCTCATTCTCTCCTTCCTTCTCTGTGCATATATAATCTCCTTTAGTTCTGTTTCTTTGGACAACTCTGACAAATACAGATGGTCATTATAAAGCAACTTTATTTTTGTCACCCAGTTTTGTTCTTTTAAATTTATTCTGTGCTCCTACTTATTATTGCTCTGGTTTGAAATTTAGACACAGCCTCATGGTTCTTCCAGTCACTTCTACTTCCACTGGAAGTACAGTCTGCTTAGTATATTTATTCCAAACTTCAAAGTTTATTGAAGTTAAAGCTTCCCCTTTCTCCCAGTGCAGGACTGCTGCAGACGAGCCCTCATTAATGGGAGATGTGCTGAGAAACCCTTCTCTTTCCCACCCAGTGCTTCTGCTTCCTCTCATCCTCTCCTAGCTTACTCCCCTTGAAGCATGGTGGGGTATGTCATCAGAATGAGGAGAGGTTGGAGCTGAAAGCACCCACTGTCTTCTGTGGGGCCTGGAAATCTCTCCCTCACCGGAGATGACTCATCTGTGCTTGTCTTCCATGGGTGAAAGGATTTCTCCTGGTTCGTCTCTCCTGATGCTTTGCTCAGTTCTGCACACACTTTCAGTTTCCTTTTGATGAGGCCCCTTGCTTGCTTCTCAGCATTCTTTTTTTTTTATGATTAGCAAGATTTTTTTTTATTATACTTTAAGTTTTAAGGTACATGTGCACAATGTGCAGGTTAGTTACATATGTATACATGTGCCATGTTGGTGTGCTGCACCAATCAACTTGTCATTTAACATTAGGTATATCTCCCAATCAGCATTCATTTTTAAAACTGTGGCAAAATATATATACTACAAATTCATCATTTTAACTATTAAATTAAATTAATTTATTTTTGAGACAGGGTCTCACTCTGTCACCCAGGCTGGAGTGCAGTGGAGTAATCATGGCTCACTGCAGCCTTGACCTCCTGCGCTCAGGTGATTCTCCCACTTCAGCCTCCTGGGTGTCTGGGACCACAGACACACACCACTAAGCCCAACTAATTTTTGTGTTTTTTGTAGAGACAAGGTTTTGCCATGTTGCCCAGGCTGGTCTCAAACTCCTGGGCTCAACCAACCCCGCTCCTCAGCCTCCCGAAGTGTCGAAATTACAGGCATGAGCCACCATGCCTGGCAATTTCAAGTATTTTAAAGTTATAGTTGTGTGATCTTAAGTGTATCTATAGTGTAGTGCAACCATCACACCACACATCTTCAGAACTTTTTCATTTCCCCATACTGAACGCTGAAACTGTACTCATTAAACACTAACCCTCCATTTGCTCCTCCCTCCAGCTCCTGGCAACCACCATTCTGCTTTCTGTTTCTATGAATCTGACTACTCTGCAACCTCACATAAAAGAAATCATATGGTATTTGTCTTTATGTGACTGGCTGTTTTCATTCATGTTGTAGCATGTGTTCAAAATTTTCTTGTTTTTGGAGGCTGGATAATATCCACATTTTGTTTATTGGTTCATCTTTTGAAGGGTACTTGGGTTACTTCCATCTTTTAGCTGTTGTGAATAATGCTTCTGTGAACATAGGTATGCAAATATCTGTTTGAGTCTCTGTTTTCACTTTTTTGGGGTATATACCCAGAAGTGTAATTGCTGGATTATATGACAATTCCATGTTTAATTTTTTGAAGAACTGTCACACTGTCTTCCATAGTGGTGGTACCATTTCACATTCCCATGGGTTCCAATTTCTGCATATCCTAGCCAACACTTGTACTTTTCTGTTTTTATTTGTTTGTTTTATAATAGCAATCCTAATGGGTGTGAAGTTGTATCTCATTGCGGTTTTGATTTGCATTTCCCTAGTGACTGGTGATGTTGAGCATTTTTTCATGTGCTTTTTGGCCATTTGTATATCTTCTTTGGAGAAATGTCTATTCAAGTCCTTTGCCTGCTTTCTAATTAGATTGTTTGTTTTTGTTGTTGAGCATCAGCATTCTTGGGTAGGATCTCTGGTGACCTTGTGCTGGTCCCTGTGTGCTCCATCATCAGGGTCGTGGAATCATACAGATGGCACACTCCAGTGGAGGAACTGAGGAGAGCTTGGTGGAGAGATTATTCTCAGAAGTGTGGGCAGTGTTGAGATACTAACAAGGGATGTTGAAATGCCTTGTGTAACAGTGTAGAGTCATTATCACCCTGGGCCTGAGGGGACAAGAAGAAGGCATGAGGACAGAGAGCCTAGAGAGAGCTACATCTGCAGGAGAGGACTGCCCAGTAGAAGCTGTCGACTTCTCTAGAACCTGTGCTAACCCAGCAGGGAGAAAACTGGGGGGATAAATACCCCATTCTCTCTCCCCTTCCTTGTTCTTGTCTTCTGCAGGTGCCTCCCATTGGGCAAATGTAGCTGGAAGTCTGTGTTACTTTCCATCAAGGTCAGTCTCTTGGGCATAGAGTAGGATGGTAACAGGTGGAGGCTGGGTCTACAGTGGTAGACAAGATATTTCCAGCACATGAGTGGAATTCCTCTTTGGTCCACAGGATCTTCTACCCATTGTTGGGAGTGCAGTTACTTCTCAAACCACAGGCTTTCCTCTGCTGCCCTAGGCTACTTCAGTGAGTCACTTACCCTTTAGGGTTCTCAAGCGTGTGAGTTAGTCGCCATTCCACCACAACCAGGAAGCATGTGAGCTCTAAAAATTCCATTGAAACTCCTTACTCTAGGCTTGAGGTGAGGGACAAGTTCTTCTCCAGTATCTTCTTCTTGTGGGGAAGATGAGACTCATAGCACACCAGTAACTTTCTCCAAATAGTCTTCTGTAATCTCCAACTACCTAGACTTTTATGCCCTCAGTAGAGGTGAGGAGAAGGGTAAAAGCTAGGAAACTGCAAGCTTTACACAGTCCTTTCACACCTCACTGTGAAATACGCTGGCTATGGGCTAGGAACTTTAGCAGAAACTGGGGCTGAATTGGTTGTATTTTAACATCCTGTAACAAACATCATATGCAGTCCATATCCCTAAAAGTTTGTATATTTTGGCAAATATAAACACATTTTTAAGAAAGTCATCTGAGTGAGAAATGGGAAAGATTGCTTTATATTTGGGATTACTTCATATTTGGGGATATAAGATACGCTTTCTTTGACATTTTCCCAATGTAGAAACACAGGCCAAATAGGATAACTCATGAATTCCATGAAATTTATCCAAGTATCTCTTAGCTTTAAGTAGCTTAAACCTAAATTAGGTAAATGAAAATATTTCAACATTTGGTAAGGTGTGCCTAAATTAAAGTTCACACTAGAAACATTCTTGTTTAATTTCAGGTGAGTTCAGTAGAGTAGTTTCTTTGGCATAAATAATTTCACATCTAACTGTTTATACTTTTAAATATATTTTAATTGTGAAGGCCTAATTTCTGAATCTAGTTTAGAATAAACCTCTAGTCATTTTCTTTCTTATGTATGTGATCCCCAAAGCAGACATGTCCTAGGCATCAGTTTTCTTATCTAATCAGAGAACCAGTGAAGAAAGGAGGAACCTGTCATCTCCGTGCAGAAGCAAGGGATTAAGCGATCAAGCTGTCATTTCTCAAAGCTTTTCTCCAATGCTTGCCCCATAAGTTTCAGGTTTTAAATGAGTTTAGTGGAATTCTGCAGTCTTAACATATGGCACATATACATGACTTTAGTAAATTACAGGTACTAACTTTTGTCCTTTCTGGTGCAGATGTGTTATCATTTTGCTCTGTTTTGTTTTATAATGTCAGCCTTCTCTGTGTTATTAATGTAGTGTCATGTGCTACCATTTTAGGTAAAAAGCTTTTTCTGTTGTTTCCTATGAATCTCCTAGGAATGGACCCATTTGGAGAACCAGACTGTTCATTCTTTCCTTTCCCTCCTTTTCTCTTCTTCCACTCCTTTGAAGTATTGGTTGAGCTGCTATATTATGTGTCACAGGCATTGTTCCAGGTATTGGAGAATCTGAAATGAAACACAAAGTCCCCCTGCTCCAGGAGCTTGCCATTGCCATCCAATGGAAAGGAAAGCAACAAGTAAATAAAAACTGCCACATGATATACATGTCAGACAGGAGACACATGGTATAATGAGGACACCACAGAGGGGCCTAATGGGGTGACCCAAGCTGGATCCTGAGGGTTTATGAGGCAATACTTCCATAATCAAGGAGAAGAAAGGCAACCCTGGGTGGAGAGCACAGCATGGGAAGGCCAAGACCAGGGAATCCCTGGCATTTGAGCAGTCAACAATCTCAGCGTCAGCCATGGTCATGGTGTGGTACAGTGGTACTTTTGCTGAGGCATGCATTTTAAATTCATGCCCCGGGTGGCCAGTGTGCAGGAGCAAATCACTTCATGGAGGGGCGTGAGCCCAGCTGGCTGCTGCTATCTGCTTCTTTGTTTGGCTCTGTCTTTTGCTTGCCATCCTAGATGCAATAACTCCTATGAAATGAAAGCAAGAACTTTCTTAGTGACAAATGGTCATCTTATGAGAGTTGAAAAGTTAAATTGTCACATGAGTATATGCACAGGAAATGTGATTTGGGGGAGAAACAAGTGCCTCTGCAAACATTTTTGTATTTGGGAAGTGGGGATGATTGCAAGGTTTCTGCCTGCAGTGACAGGGAGGGTGCTGCATACATCATGTTGTGTGAAGAGACAGGGGGCATTGGAGGAAGAGCAGGTTTGTGCAAGGTGACGGGGAAGAGGGGGAGCGAAAGGAGGGAGAAGAAAGCTGGAAGGAGATGATGAATTCTGTTGAATTTGAAGAGAGATCCAGGCCAGAAATGCTGGTTAGGAAGGCATTGGTGCTGCATGGTGGTGGAAGTCACAGGGGTGGACTAGGTCATTTGAAGAATGCACAGAGAGATGAGAGGGCTAAGGAAAAATCTGAGGTACAGCACAGGGCATTTTTAGGGTGGTGAAACTATTCTGTATGATACTGAGGATATGGTAGATAAATGACATTATATAGTTGTCAAAAGTCATAGAACTACATAACACAAAGAAAACTCTATTGTAAACTTTGGAATTTAGTTAATAATAATGTATCAATATTGGTTTATCAGTTGTAACAAATGTACCACCAGAATGCAAGAGGTTAATAACAGGAGAAATTGTGCAGTGTGGGGAGAGGTGAATATTGTAGGAGCGCTGTATTTTCTGTAAACCTAAAACTGCTCTAAAAATAGTCTATTAATTAAAAAAAAATGCCAGTGAAGATCAGTTATGTGCATAGCAGCTATACTTCTGCAGAATCTCCTTGGTGAGCGTGCTTTTTTCAGGCTTACATAATACAGTTAAAAGAAAGAAAAATAACACTCCCCTCACAGAGAAATAATCAGCTGAACAAATCGCTAGTTATCAGAATGCAGGCTGTAGTACATCCTGTTTTTCTAACTCCTCTAAATTTACTAGTAAAGCAACCCAAATTGCATGGAGGAGGGGAGGTCATTGCTTGCTGTCAAGCCTGCACTAATGACATTAGGGTGGCATTAGCGTACCAGGGCTCTCCTAGTCCTTACTACACCATATTTTGAATGAGTTTTGCTTGGACAAGGGTTGAGGGTGAGGTGGCGGGAGAGGGAAGGAGAGAGATAGCCTGTGCTTTGTCCTATTACCTGAACCAGACTCAATTGTCAAACATTTTTAGTGTTGTTTTCCTGTGCTCACGGAATCCTGAGAGTGTAGCACTACTGTGGGGAGGGCAGGAACCAACAGGTATAGCTGGCTTATCCCAGCATTTCTTCCTTCCTATCTGTGCACAGCGTAAGCGGCACAGTCCACAGAGTCCACTCCCATTTTCTCTCTTCTGGTTTTGGGTCAAAGCTCAAGTGGCAGCCAAGTGGTTTCTTGTGATCTGCTGAGGTCAGCTTCTGATAATTAGAAGTGACAGGTGATGACTATGTTATCATAACCTGCAGCCACACCACCTTCCTCTAGTTCTTAGACAATGTGTAGTAGAAATGGTTATTTGTTCATCGAGCTGGTCCCCACAATTCATACCCAAAGAGGCCTTTTCATGGCCCTGCACGCACTGATGGCTGTTTCAGGTAGACAAGCCCAGCAGTGTGGGAACCCAGATATCTCCCGTTCTGTGTGAAGGAGCTACCTAGTTTCTGGAATTTAACTCGATTAGAACCTCAAGTGATGCATTATAGGTCTGAAGAAGCATGCCAATCATGACCTTTATCTTCCATTTCATGAACGCTTTGAGTGGAGCCTTTAGAAAGAGGAAACAGCAGAGAGAGGGCCTTACCTTGTGGCCCATGCAGTGACATTTTAGGAGCTGCAGAAAGGGTCCCTTTGCCTCCCAAAAAGTTCCCGGAGGCTGATTCCTTTAATTCTACATTTAATGTTTCATTTAGTAACACTTTAGATTGAGGATTATTGTTTTATGTTAAAATATAAATACCTTCTGGGTATTACTCTTTTCAGTTATAGCCTTTATGGTAAATGAGTTGTCAAGAGCTCAGAATTTGATAAGGCAAATGGAGGAGAAAGCATGAGGGCTTAGTGGGTGGGAGTGGTGGAGAGTGATATGGAGCGAGACAGAAAGTGAAAACTGAGGCCAGAGGAGAAGAAACTCTACCTATTTATTCAGTTTTTCCTGGGAGTTTCCTTGAGAAGAATGGAGCAGGGGGTGTGTGTGTGTGTGATATGAGATTGCTTGTGTGCCTATGTGCATGTGTATATGTGTATGTGTTGAACGATACTGTGGAAAGGTTGGGATAAGAAATGATAGCTGGGAAGAGCCAGACATCGAATGCAATCTTCTCAACTAACATTCTTCTTAGAATGATGCTTGGTTCCCTGGAGACTTTATGATCATGAGTGCTAAATGTGTGAAGGGTGTGTGTAGGGAGGCAGGCAATACACAGTGATGGTTTCATAGATGTCCAAGATGCTGCTACCTTTGTAAAATCATTATTTGTTCATTCATCTCTAGCCTGTTAGGTACCAATGTATTTATTGCCCACTCGAACTACTTCCTCTCATCATGGGGGCCTCCTGTTTTTGAGGCAACATAGGAAATTAGGACTGATGACGCTGCATCAGAAAAGCTTTTGTTTTCACTTGGTTTAAGTCTGATAGAGAAGTTGGCTGCATAGCACCTCCATAGGCAGTTGCTCCAATGACTTAAAATGAATTTGTCCTTCTGCCTCAACTCTCCATAGTTAGCATGTGCTCATTCACCCACTCCTTTTTATGGCCCTTGGATTCACCCAATCCAAGGTGAACTACTTCCTTACTTCTGTGTCCTCACTGTCTTACAATCTTGATCAGACAGACAACACACTCAATGAAGGTGTGGGTGGGAACGGAATCCACCCACATGATTGTGAATCACCTAGAGACTGACAGCAGAAGAAAATCACTGCCACCCTAAGCCTTGAGTGGCCAGAGGAGAGAGACACATTCATTTTCAGAACTAGTGAGAGCTACAGCTCTGGAAAGGAACCTCCCAACAGGAGTTGTGGCCATGGGTAGGAGAGCTCAAGACCATAAGCTGGCAAGGAAAGATCAGAGAGGAACCAGTATCCTGATCTTTCTCTATTCAGCTGATTCTTCCCATTGGTGGAAGCCCAAGAGAAACACAAGACCAGAGTCCCTAAAGGTCAGCTTCCCAAGGCACAGAGCAGGGCACAGAAAGGTGGTGTGTCATACTGGAGGGGCAAAAAAGCTGGCACCATCTCACTTTCTGCATGTATAAAATGAAGATGTAAACTGCCAGGATTAAATGTGATCTACATACAATCATTTAGCACAGCACCTGGACAATAAAAAGGACCCTATAAATGTAGTTTAGTAGTAGCAGTGATAGTAATATTAGAACATTTTTACTACATTTTAGCTATATCATAACTAAGTGGCTCTCCCTGTAGCCTAATAATTAACATCCCTTATCATATCCTAAAATTTGTAAGAAATAGGCTTAAGTGAGACTTGCTTATTCAAAGCTGTAGATGTGAATGTATAGCTACGTGCTTCTTTAATTTGGACAGAGAGAAATGTAGAGAGTTGTAATTTCATGATTTCAATTCTACAGAATTCTATAGATTAGATGTATAGGGTATTGCTGCCCTAATGGATACCATAACAAAGAAATACCCCATCTTTTCCTCTCTCCATGACTGAGCATCTGCCTTAGTGCAGATTCTGGAAAGGAGGGGATGGACCATGAACTTTAAATTGCATATATAGATGTGGCTATGGAAATAATACAGAACCAACATTCCTCCCTTTCTTCCCTCTCCTACATATTATATATGTAATACATATGTGTGCATATATGCTTATCTACAGAATGTGTGAGTTTGAGGAAAAAAACAAGATAAAACACATTCCGTAGGTAGTGCAGTCACACATAGCTGAAAAACCTGTATCAGTTATCAATTATCTATTTGTTTGGAGCAAATTCCTGCAAATCATTAAATATACAAATTGCCACTTTCATTGTTAAATTACCCAAAGTATAATCTCAAATAACCTCTGACCTCCTGGAGTTGATGACAGTTTTATACTGAAAATAGAATTTTTTTTGTACATCTATAGTGTATCTTAAATTAACTAAAAGAAAGATGATGCCAGGGTAGTTAAGGAGAGAGGTTTCAGTTTTGGCCAAGTTTCATACATTTTAATTGTGATACTTTGCACCCCATGCATACCTGTGAGTGCAAAAATGTCTGCTTTTTTTGGACTTATATTTATTTTTATTGTCTTCCCACTTTTATTTTAGATTTAAGGGGTACATGTACAGGTTTGTTATCTGGCTATATTGTGTGATGCTGAGATTTGGGGTACAAGTGATCTTGCCACCCAGGTACTGGTCATAGTTGTTTATAGTTTTGGAAGAAACAATGAATGAGACTCAATTTAATACTGGTAATATCCCTTCTTTCCCAGGGAAATTTAGTGAGTTGAAAGTTGCAAGAGTAATGCTGTTAGTGTTAGTCACTTTTCAAAAGTGTTTTGCCATTTAATATTCATTTTTGGGGTCTTCTGTGTGGTCATGTGGGCCTACTATATTATACTTTGAAGAGATCAGTGAAGTCATATGGTTTAAACTTTCACTTGATGAATGAGCAAACTGGTGTTCACAGGGGCAAAGTGACTTATTCGAGGTCATAACACTGGTGAGCTGGAGAATAACCTGCTGTCACTTTATTTCCCTTTTTTTTTATCTTGGAGACTTTTATTGAAAGGAACTATTCAAACTTTTAAGGTCCATATTTCTGAGTTCTGAGTGTTCTAATTTGATTATTCATCAAAAATATGCACAGTTCCTATTCTCATGGAGTGGATAGTTGATTTATGAATATATGCGTATGTATCCTGTTAACAAGTCATCGTGACTAAATTAACTTAGTTAAGCTACTTAACTTTTCAGAGCCTTAAGTTTCTTATAGGCCCAGCAAGTTTTATTGGAAAAAAATGGGCTTTGAAGACAGAGAGATGGGTGTTTTTCTGTTTACTAGCTGTGTAAGTAACTCATAGAGGAATAATAGCCTCCTCATGGGGTTGCTTAGAGGGTAAAATGAGGTAACCTACATAGAATACCTGGTTTATGCTTTCCTACTGTATCTGTAAGTTGGAGATGACACTGTGCAACCTATTTACCACGTGGCATTGTGATTACCATGTAGACAGTGGTTGGAAAAGGGCACTGTGAACAGTGAAGTGCTACTGTCACATCACTTATTGAGGGATTTTTTTTGTTTGCTTAGTTATTTCAACGTAAGCTTTCTATTGAAGGACAACATGCACACAGAAAACTACACACAAGAGTGTACAACTCTATGAATTTTCACAAAGTGAACATACTTGTATAACCAGAACCTAGATAATAAAAGAGAACCTCCTAGAAGGCCCCAAGGTACCCTTTTCCAGTCACTACCTCATCTCAAAGATAATTATCCCAACTTCTAACTCCATAGATTAATTTCTCCCATTTCGGAACTCTTAACCAATGGAATTATACAGAATGTTCTCTTCCCTTTCTGGCTTCTTTGACTGCTATTATGTTTGAGAGGTTGATCCATTTTTTTTCTGTGTAGTTGTGGTTCATTCATTCTCATGGCTCTAGAGCAGGGGTCCCCAAACCCCGGTATGGTCTGTGGCTTGTTAGGAACCAGGCCCCATAGCAGGAGGTGGGTGGTGGGCAAGCGAGCGAAGCTTCATCTGTATTTACAGTCACTCCCCATCACTCACATTACCACCTGAGCTCCACCTCCTGTCAGATCAGTGGCGGCATTAGATTCTCATAGGAGCGCGAAACCCTATTGTGAACTGTGCGTGTGAGGGATGTAGGTTACGTGCTCCTTATAAGAATCTAGTGACTGATGATCTGTCATTGTCTCCCATCACCCCCAGATGGGACTGTGTAGTTGCAGGAAAACAGCTCAGGGCTTCCACTGATTCTTCATTAAGGTGAGTTGTATAATTATTTCAATATATATTACAGTGTAATAATAATAAAAATAAAGTGCACAATAAATGTAATGTACTTAAATCATCCTGAAACCATCTCCACCCCCTGGTCCATGGAAAAATTGTCTCCCACAAAACCAGTCCCTGGTGCCAAAAATGTTGGCAACTGCTACTCTAGAGTGTCCTATTTTACCCCACAATTTATGTATCTATTCTTCAGTTGATGGGCTTGTGGGTTGTTTCTAATTTTTGGCTTTTATGAATAGTGCTGCCATGAACATTCTTATATGTGTCCTTCGAGAACATATGTATGCATTTTTGTTGTGTATATATCTTGAAATAAAATTTCTGGGTGGTAGGATGGGTATACAAAGGTTTGATTTTAATAAATGGTGACAAATAATTTTCCAAAGTGTTTGTACCAATTTACATGACTACAAATAGAATATTTTTTAACATCGGTAAAATTGTTACATTCATAGTGGGATATACAAAATACAGCTTGAATCGTTGAAAACTGGGTTTATGTTTTTCTCTTTTGTTGACATTCTATTTTAGTTGTGTTCTTAGATTGCATGGAATACAGCCTCATTTCCAGTAACTTAGCTTGTGGGGAAGAAGGGTGTTATTGTAAAGATTCTTATGCATATAAACTCAGAAAAAGCTGAACAGTGAAGCTTTAAAAAGGCCAGAAAAATGTACAGTTGCCAGGCTGTGGGATCTTGAGTGTTCTGCTCTTTAGGATTGATTCTGGTATCCTGAGGGTCTATCCATCCTTGTGGGACCTGTATTCTGCAGGCAGGTATCATAAGTTACTGCTGTAGGCCAGCATCATTCTGAGTGAGCATCTGTTTTGGTTGGTTGCTCTTCTACCGTGCACTTTGTTAAACATTTGGTCATCATCCTGCTTAAGGGGAGCCCATATTTGCAATCATTTGTCAGGATTTCCAGCCTTCTATGTGAACTATGTACCATTTCTAAGCAATCAACTTCTGGAAGCTACCTGTTCTCATCGGTTCCTAAGGAGTAGATGCATGTACTGTCCGCCCTTCTAGATTTAGAGGTTGTTAGATACTCTTTGTTTATACTAGATGCCAAATGAACTACACAGAATTATAAGAAAGTCATAAGAAAACTTTAGCAATCACAATTTTTTAACTAATAATGTGAGTTTTTAAATAATAGTTATAATTCTTAATGTAAACTTCTACTAAGACTACTTTACAATTTTTTTTTAATATCTTAAAAAACAAGGGGCACTTCTTGCCATTTTGTACTAACTTAGTCTTTATTGGTCGAACTAGTGTTGGGCAAGGAAGGAATTCGCTATAGGGAGCAGGGAAGACAGATCTAAACAGTTCTGCACTTATGAGCAAATTAATGAATAGTAGAGATGTTCCTTATGGAACCCAGGCATGAAAACCATCCTTGGACCTGTCAGATCTTGGAATTATGTGCTGGACTCTTTTATTGATTCGTTGACTTTAGTTGTAGTTTAGGAAGTGATAGCCAGAAACTTGAACTCTTGCTTCTAGCTTTTAGACCTTCTACTTAAGACAGAAGAACTATATATTTCACCTCGTCTAACTTCTAGTATTTCAGATAATTTCTTCTCAGATATGTTTTTTTGGCTCAACCTATGCTTAATATTTTTAGCTAATGTTCACTCTGTCATCAATAAAGTGGTTTGCAGAAGAATATATGGCCTACGCAGAAGAATATATGGTCTATGCAAATAACTTCTCACTGTACATTCTCTATACAGACCTATACAAATATTTTCATAAAACTTCTGAGCTGGAGGTGGAACTATTACAAAGTGTTGTGGTTGAAAAAGGTTGATGGATTGAGGTTATTCCTCAAGACTTCTTTCCACCACAAAACTGAATATCCTAATTAAAGAATCCATTAGAAGGAAATTGACCAAGTCTGTGGCTTAATTTATGCCTCAAAGTGAAGTGATTAATATTATTCAATGCATGCATAGGACCAGAAATTCTTATTTGAATAAGTTATTCAACTTATAGGGTAATTAAAAACTGAAAGTAAACTGTCATTTCACTGCTATATTCCTATAAATTAAATTAAACTTTAAGCATTATTTAAGGATTCAATGTAATATATTTAGCTTTTTTTTTTTTAAAAGCAAGTCTGGAGGCTGGGCCAATTTCTATAAATGTTCTGCTCAGTAGCTAGCCTTTTGTGGAAACTCAATAGATCTTAAACACTTGGTTCATTTAAATTACTCTTCTTTTTGCTTTCAAGAAAGATTGAGAAGAGTTACAGGGAAGTTTAGTGGATTAGTCATTCAGTTCCTTGATGGATCACTTGCATGTGCCAATGCCAGGGAACATTTAACTGATTAAAACATTCTGAATGAATTTGTCATTTGGGGGTACTCTTTGAATGAATATCTGTATTGCATTGACTGTGTCCTACTGATATGACTTAGGCTTACTTCCAACATTAATTCTAAAGAGGCTGTGGCTAACTTATCTGTAGAATGTGTGTCCAAGTCAAGTTCGTGAAGTATTTGGTTAAAAAAAATCTTTGTGGCTCTTGAAAGAAATACGAAGATTTAGTAGTCAGTATTGTTTATAAAGCCTAGGGTGGTCATGTTTAAATAATAAATCTAAGAATTAGATGAGTACTGTTACACATTTTTTGTTAATAAATCTTAAATACTGGAAAGAATAGACTTAAGAAAAATATTCCAACATTGAAAACCCAAGTATCTAAACATATTTCAGTCTCATATACCAAAAAATATGAATTTATAGCATTTTTGGTCAGGATAAACACCTCCTGCATCTTTTTGTATAAGAAGTATTTTGAATGAAAATAGACTTGTCATGTCAGACTGATTATTTGAAATTTAAGTTCTGTTTTCAATTTTAGGTTCTTAAAAAGGTCCAACTTAGCCAATGAACATAAAAGTGCTTACTGCTAATTTAGCTGCCGCTGCAGAACATGAAAGGAAATCATGAGGCCATTAACACATCTAGAAATAGTCATTTTCTAGCTTTCGGTTCCTAAGATAGCTTAGTGAAAATAAAATATTCAGACAAGGCAGGGTAGGGAGGTGAGTTTTTAAAGGATTTTCTTTTTAAACTTTCCTTCCTTCCACCCTCGCTCCCTCACTTCCACCCTCCTTTATTTCTCCTTCTTTATATGTGTTAACTTAGAACTTCACTTCAAGATTTTCCGAGTGGCAAGTGATAGGGGCAGTGAGGTATACGCTTTATCTCCCTGCATAGGCAATAAGTAAAAATGACGTGAAATTATGGCAAATTCACCAGCAGATTTCAAAGGTGAAAATGCCCTTCTTGTACCAGGGTTAATATGATCTCCAGCCATCCGTTCACAGATCATGCTCACTCTGTTGATGGCAAAGGAAAGTTCTCTTTGAGGCCTTGAAATGGAAACTGCACATCATGCCTGGAAAGTCCCTCCAGGCTAGTGTTCAAGAAGTCTTTCACGCTTCAGTTTCTTCATTGCATGATATTTACTGACTGCCTACCCTACGTTAGACCCTGTGTTAGGTCCTGCACTCCTGTTCACAAGGATATTATAGTCTTGAGGGGAAGGCAGACATTCGTTAAAGACTCACCCCGGTGTTGACGGACAGACTGGGATAAAAAAGTATGCGGCACTGTGAATGTGTAACAGGTGTGGGCGGTGGTCAGGGAAGGCTGAGACTGGTTATTTGGGCAGAGGCAAAGGGTTGCAGGCAACTCTCCTGAGGTGGAGAGGCAAGGCTGGTGGCAGGGGCAGGGAGGCTGTGGAGAGTTGATATCACAAAAGGCGGTGCTGAAAGATGCAAGGGGACTGAGGACTTCTTTTCACCTGAGCAAACAGTGCACATTGCTTCCACTCAGACTTTTCCTTTTCTAATTAAAAAAAATGG
This sequence comes from Pongo pygmaeus, assembly GCF_028885625.2. Taxonomy (NCBI): domain Eukaryota; kingdom Metazoa; phylum Chordata; class Mammalia; order Primates; family Hominidae; genus Pongo; species Pongo pygmaeus. The sequence goes on from NC_072384.2 coordinate 98,031,152, forward strand.
GGACATCCACATCTTGATAACACAATTAATGTGTGAATATAATAACTGCTTAATAAATCCTTGTTGAAATAGGAATGCTGATTAAGGCACTTAGGCCAGCAGCTGAAGGAGGCTTAATATATTCAGAGATGATTCCTAGGTATCTAGAAAAGGATATTTTAAACTAAGAGAAAAGGGGCAGTTCACCAGTTTCTCCCCTTCAAGGAAAACAACATAAAAGGACTGGAGTTCTTAAAAGACAGGGTGAGAAGTCTGTTGACATAAAACACGAGAAAATGAAGTTTGTGATGTTTTGATGCAGAAGTAGGTTATCATTATTGTTGAGTGATAATGGCATTAATTTTCTGAAGATGGGCAGCTCCTTTCATCCCATTAAATGTGTATGTGTGTGGGCATGTGTGCTTGCATACTTAAGGCTAAATTAATTTTTGGTACAATAGGGTAGGGTTGCTAGATTTGGTAAATTAAAATACAAGACATCTAGATAAATTTGAATTTCAGGTAAACAAAGAATAATTTTTGGAGTATATATATATGCCCCAAATACCCTGCCAGAGGGGAATTTTCCTCTTAAGAACTCTGGAGGCGTGTTGCCTCATTTCCCCCATGTTTTTAATCATTGCATGTATAATGTTTATATTTATGTTTATTCTCAGTTTATTTCTGCCACATATATTTTTAGAATCTTAATTTTCCCAATAGTCTGGAACCTTTGGTGGGTGTACATAATGTGATGAAGGATTCTCTTCCTGGAGAGGCTGCTGATTTATAGCCAAGATTCTGTCTTTGTGCTCTGGGCGTCCATCTCTCTAGTGTTAATATTTCAAGAATGAGACTAGAGCATTTTGCTTACTTTAGTGCCCTTTGGAGCAACAGAAAGCTACCTTTGCTGCAAAGTACCCTGTGGAATGATTGTTGATCTGCCTTCTAGAAACTGAGCTGTGCCCAAAGCCTCTTACCAGTTTCTAAAGGCACCTGCTTTCATTTTCTTAGGAAGGTTCTTTAGGTGAGTGATAGTCACCCCTATATCTCTGCAATACCAAGTGAGCAGCTTGTTGTGTGTAGATACCATGAAATAGAAACAGATTCATGAAGATAAGATTAGAAGGTAATCTTTAGATTGCAGAAACAGATTCATGAAAATAAGTATTAGAAGTTGTGAGTGAAAACAACTGTTGCTTTTGATGGCTGGATTTAAAAATGTTCCTCAATGTTGATGATGTGGTATTTTGATTGAAAAATAGGATCAGATCATGACACATAGAAGAAGCTATAATATGCACAATGATCTGCTTTTCCAGGAAATGAGTATCTTTGGGGATCAGCATTGAGCTCACTACACATGATAAAAAATAAAACTCATTGGAAATCTAGAAATTGGCAGCCTAAAAATTGAGTCAAAATGTGTTTTAACCACTCCACCCCCCTCTTGTTTGTTTTTATTCACTTCTGATAACCTACTGGCTGTTTAGATATATTTTATGGTTGTTTTGACTGTCACAAACTCATACAGAATAGCCGGAATTATCAATCTCAACAGGGACCATGAACACATATGTGTGTAATTCAGTACATATATTAAAAAATAGCTAATTTACAATATTACAGGCACAAGGGAGCCCACTGATGTGAAGTTTCAGTGAAACAGTGTAAAGAAATAATGTTAGTTAAATATCACTATTTCTCAAAGTAGAGGATGTCATTGTGTTAGTAGAATGTTAACCCTCTCTTTTATGGGTCAGTTACATCAACTTCATCATAAATCCTCTTCAAAAACATGCATTTTAGCACTTGGATGTAGTCAGGTCTGTGTTTCATTAAGCATTTGTTTAAAGTTCAGATTCCAGCTCTCTTGCTCCACAACCATTGATATTTCTCAATTTATCTATAATTTACACCCTGACTGTCTCCATAAAAGATATAATGTTTATAAGGAAAGATATATGCAATTAGATAATAATTTGAATGCTTTTACAGGGAGAGGAAAATAAATATGCCACCCAAACCTAGGCTAATACATTCATTGAAAGTGAGTACTAATAATTATTTCTAAGCCTCCCAGCAGCCAAGGCAAAAAGGGACTCCAGTAACATAACATGCTCATTATTTCATTGTTTACTTTTACTACTCCCTATTCCACGTTGAGATTGTTAGAGATATGTTAGTGATCACCTCAAGTCTTATTACCTCTAGAAATGTAAAGTTTGACTTAAAACCACAATGAACTCTTCCAATTTTTTTCATACTATATCGCATGTGCTTAAGTAATTCTTTGGGCTTGGTTTTAGATTTTTAAAAATTATGGTAAAAAGCACATAACATCAAATTTACCATCTCAACCATTTTTAAGTGTAGGGTTCAGTAGTGTTAAATCTACTCACATTGTTGTGCAGCAGATTGCTACAACTTTTTCGTCTTGTTACACTGAAACTCTATGCTCATTAAACAACTCCCCATTTCTCCTTCTCCTCAGACCCTGGAAATTACCATTCTACTTTCTATTTCTATAAATTTGACCACTTTAGATACTTCATATGAGTGGAATCATACAGTGTTTGTCATTTTGTGACTATTTCACTTAATGTAATGTCTTTGAGGTTCATTCATATTGTAGCATGTGACAAGATTTTCTTTTTTTTTTTTTTAAGGCTGCGTAATATCCCATTGTATATATTTACATTTTCCTTACTCATTCATCTGTTGATGGACATTTGGACTGCTTCTATCTCTTGGCTATTGAGAATAATGCCACAAGGAATGGGTGTCCAAGTATCTCTTCAAGATCCTGTTCTGAATTCTTTTGGATATATACCCACAAATGGGATTGTTGGATCGTATAGTAATTCTATTTTGAATTTTTTGAGGAACCTCCATGCTATTTTCTGTAATGGCTGCATCATTTTACATTCCCACCAATAATACACAAGGGTTCCATCTTCTCTACATCTTCACCAACGCTTGGTATTTTACGCTCTTTTGATGGTGACCATCCTGATGAGTATGAGGTGATATTTCATTGTGGTTTTTATTTGCACTCTTCTAATGATTAGTAATGTTAGCATCTTTTCAAGGGCTTATGGGCCATTTGTATATCTTCTTTGGAGAAAAGTCTGTTTAAGTTCTTTGCCTATTTTAAAATCTTTTTTTATTGTTGTTGTTGAAGTTTTTTATATATTCTGGATATTAACCCCTTTTCAGATATATTATTTTCTCCCATTTTATAGGTTGCAGTTTCACTCTGTTGATTGTTTCCTTTGACATGAAAAAGTTTTTGTGTCATTCCATTTGTTTATTTTTGATTTCGTTTCTGTGCTTTTGGTGTCATATTTAAGAAATCATTGCTAAATTCAAAGTCCTGAGGCTTTACCCCTATGTTTCTTTCTAGGAGTTTAGCAGTTTTAAGTCTAATTTTTAGGTCTTTCATTCATTTTGAGTTAATTTTTATGTATGGTACAAGGCAAGGGCCCAAATTCACTCTTTTTGCATTTGAATATCCTATTTTTCCAACACTACTTGTTGAAGAGGCTGTCTTTTCTCTGTTGTGTGGTCTTGGCACTGTTGTTGAAAATCATTTGGTCATATATGCAGTGGTTTGTTTCTGGGCTCTCTATTTTACTCCGTTGGTTTATGTATCTTACTTTAGTCCATACCACACTGTCTTAATTACTGTTGCTTTGCAGTAGGTTTTGAAATCAAGAAGTGTGATGCCTCTGACTTTGTTCTTTTTCAAGATCATTTTGGCTCTTTTGGGCCCCTTAAGATCCTGTAGAATTTTATAATTATTTTTCTATTTATGCAAAAAGTGTCATTGGGATTTTTATAGAGTTTGCATTGTATCTGTAGGTTGCTTTGGGTATTATGGACATTTTTACAATATTAAGTCTTTCAACCCATGAGCATGGGATGTCTTTTCATTTACTTGTATCTTCTTTGATTTCTTTTTGCAATGTTTTGTAGTTCTCAGTGTACAAGTCTTTTATCTCCTGGGTTAAGTTTTTTCCTAAGTATTTAATCCTTCTTGAGGCTATTGTTAACAGAATTATTTTCTTAATTTTCTTTCCAGATTAGTCTTGTTAATGTATGGAAAATGCAACTGATTTTTGATCATCGATTTTGCATCCTGCAAACTTTTCTAAATTCATTTATTAAAGTTCTAACATTTGTGTGTGTGTGTGTGTGTGACTTAAAAGATCATGTCATTTGTGAGCAGAGACAATTTAGGTTCTTCTTTTCCAGATTTTAGGCTTTTTATTTCTTTTTCTTGTCTAATTGCTCTGGTAAGAACTTGTAGCAATGTGTCAAATAGTCGTGGCAGGAGTGGGCGTCTTTGCCTTGTTCCTGATCTTAGAGTAAAAGCTTTTAGTCTTTTCCCATTGAATATGATGTTAGCTGTGGGCATTTTATATATGGCTTTTATTATGTTGAGGTAGTTTCCTTCTATTCCTAGTTTGTCGAGTGTATTTATCATGAAAGCATGTTGAATTTTATCAAATGTTTTTTCTGCATTGATTGAGATGATCATTTGGTTTTTGTCCATTTTAATTTGGTTATTACATTGGTTAATTTTTGTATTTTGAACTATTCCTGCATTTCATTTATAAATCCCTCTTAATCATGGTGTGATCAACGTGTGATTGAATTTGGTTTGCTATTATTTTGTTTAGGGTTTTTGCATCAGTGTTCATCAGACATATTGGTCTACAGTTTTTTTTTTTTCTTGTGTCTTTTTCTGGTTTTGGTATTAGGATAATGCTAGCCTCATAGAATGAGTTTGGGATTGTTCTCTCTTAATTTTTTTGGCAGAGTTTGAGAAGGATTGGTAATCATTATTCACTAAATATTTGATACAATTATTCAGAGAAGCCACATGGTTCTGGGATTTTTTCTGTTGGGAGGTGTTTTTTTTTTATTACTGCTTCAATCTCCTCACTAGTTATAGATCTATTTCAGTCTTAATAGGGTGTATGTTTCTAGGAATTTGTCTTTTTTTAGATTATCCAATTTGTTGGCATATAATTGCTGATAGTAGTATAATATTTTTTATTGCTGTGACATCAGTTGTAATGTCTCCTTTTTCTTTTCTAATTTTAGCCGTAGTCTTCTCTCTTTTTTTCTTTGTTAGTCTAGCTAAGGATTTGTCAATTTTGTTGATTTTTTGGGGAAAACCATCCCTTGGAGTCACTGATTGTTTCTATTCTTTATTTGATTTATCTCTACTCTGATTTTTATGGTTTCCTTTGTTCTGCTAACTTTGAATTTAGTTTGTTTTTCTTTTTCTAGCTCTTCAAGGTATAAATTTAGGTTGTTGATTTTAGATCTTTTTTCTTTTTTAATGTAGATGTGTACTGCTATGCACTTCCCTTTTACTACTGCTTTCACTGCATTCCATAAGTTTTGTATGTTGTGTTTTTCTTTTCATTTGTCTCCAGATATTTTCTAAATTATCTTGTGATTTCTTCTTAGACTCATTAGTTGTTTGTGAGTGCATTGTTTAATTTCCACATATGACTGGATTTTCCTATTTTCTTTCTGCTATTGGTTTTTAGTTTTATTTTATTGTGATTGGAGAAGATATTTTATATGATTTCAATCTTCTTAAATTTGTTAAGATTTATTTTGTGGCCTAACATGTTGTCTATTTTGGGAATGTTCCATGTGCGCTTGAGAATAATGTGTGTTCTGCTGTTGTTGGATGTTGTATATATATATATCTAAGACCCAGTTGGTCTGTTGTGTTGTTCAGGTCCTCTGTTTCCTTACTGATCTTCTCTCTGATTCTGTTGATAACTGAGAGTCGGGTATTGAAGTCTTCTACTATTATCATATTGGTGTCTATTTCTCTCTCCAGGTCTGTCAATTTTGCTTCATTTATTTAGGTGCTGTAATGTTAAGTATATATCTATTTTTTTACTGTTATATCTTCCTGGTGAATTGATCCTTTTATCATTATACAGTATTCTTCGTTGTCTCTTGTGACAATTTTTGTCCTAACGTCTACTTTGTTTGATACAACTCTGGTCACTTCTCCTCTCTTTAGGCTCCTGTTTACATAGAATATCTTTTTTTAACCCTTTTACTGTAGCCTACGTGTGTCTGTAAGGCAGGTTCACTGATTACCAATCTGTAATTCTAATTTCTATCAATTGTATGAGACAGAACACTCAAATAAGTTAAGTGAAGCAACTTTATAGGCACAGTTAGGCAGCAAGGGACAACAAAAGCCTAGGATTCATAGTTCCCCAAAGCTCAGAGTGAATGGAATCTTTCTGTATGTTACCTACTTTGCAGTGCAGGTGAAGAACTTTGAAAGCAGTCTACTCTGGATTGTATACCCAGGGTCAATGGGGATTGCTGGGCTATTGTGCTGCAGGGCATTCTATTCTTGGAGGGACAGGAACAGAGCCCAAGCTGTTTCAGATGCTTTCTCCTTATCTCAAGATGCTGCACTCCTAACACATCCTACAGTTATTTTTGAGAACTACAATTGAGAAAGTGGGGAAGAGTGCAGTTAGTCAAGGCCATCTTGGAATTCGTTCTGTACTGTCTCTAGTGCTAAATTGAGTCTCTTATAGACACAACATATGGTTGGATCTTATTTTTTTAAGTCATTCGGCCAATATGTGTCTTTCAATTGGTGCATTTAAGCTATTTACATTTAAGGTAATTACTGATAGGGAAGGACTTACTATTGCTATTTTATTGTTTTCTTATTGTTTTTGTCCCTCATTTATTCTCTTGTTGTCTTCATGTTTCATTTTTTTTTGAAGTGACATGTTTTGATTCTCCTCTCACTTTCCTTTGTGTGTAGCTGTGTGCATATGTATATATGTGTATATATAAAAATTTATATATATTACATATATATAAACCTTAATGAGTTTGAGTAAGAAGCACTTCATGAATTGGGAAACACCAAACTGAAAGAGATTTAGTGTTCTGATGACAAAGCATCCCTTACATATATTCTATAGATAATTTCTGTGTGGTTATCATTGCAATGAGATAAAACATCTTAAAATTATGACACTGTATTTTAAACTGATAACAACTTAACTACAATCATGTAGAAAAACTTTTATTTTACATCTCTGCTCCCTCCCAGTTTATGTTATTGATGACACAATTATCTGCTGTCATATTTCATATCTGTGAACATAGATTTATCATTATTTTTTATGCTTTATTAAATAGATTTTTAAAATCTATACCAGATTTATAAGTGTTAATTTTTCTAGCAGGCTTTGATATGGTTGGCTTTGCACTTGCCTGGGGTGCAGGATCCTTTTAACTGGTTTCTAGATTTCTCTCTGGGGCATTGGTCCACTGGTCATTTTTAAGTTCATATTTTTGTGGTTGAAGGGGAGTCCAGGGCTTCCTATTTTGCCATTGTAATGATATTGCTCCTGGTTCTAGGTTTTATATATGGTGATATCGAAGATTAGTTTGTGATTGTAAGTGCTGCGACTAAATGAGACTATTATCATCATCCTTTGATTGTGACCACTTTATTAGGACTATTGCTTTACCCTTAAGCCTTTTTGTTTCCCAGATGAATCCCATTAATTGACTTTTGGGATTTACCTTTTGGGTAAATCTTCTTACTCCAAGACTCTGTGTCTATGTACCATGCTGATCAATATTATACTAGAAAGTGGTTTGCTGTTTTATTTGACTACAGCTTAACTAAAAATCTTTTGACTTTCCCTAGGAAAATCTGAGAAAGCATTTCATAGGAGGTCTGAATTTAAGGCAAATATGGGTGGCGATTAGACCAATTATAGACAAACGTGTAAGAAAGCTGTGAGAATGTGTGTGAGATGAATAATTATGAAACACCAGTGAACCAGTGCAGCTGGGGATTTAAACATCTAAGTGGGCTTAATGTATCATTTTATATAGCTGAAGTAAATTAAAACAATATTTTGTGTGAACATTAAACTTTTCTTCCTTTGGTATGAATACTCTGGGGATTTGGAATAAGTATGATTATTATAATTCACACCTCTTTTAAAATCTTAATGTTGTTTGTGGCTAGTTGAGCATGTGAGACTATAAAGTAGTGAACTCTGCTTTCTTTATGGCCACAGCTTTTGCTCCTAATTCTTCTTGGCCTGTTTCAACCTGTGTGTCATGACTCCCAAGCTGAACTAGGTAAAAGAATGTGAATGGATCATCATTTCTAGAAAAGCATCTCAGAGCATAGTCCATTTAGATAATTGGTTTAAAAAGTAGCCTTTTATTTCATAGAAAGAAGCACAGTCTAATACAAGGAACTCGTGTGCTACACATGAGGACATGCTCTGCCTTAATGATTCTCTGGCTGTCTTAGGTAGAAAAGTTTGGGGTTGAAAGAAAAGTGATGTCTGTTTCAAAGGAATGAAAATTCTTAGGGTGTAACAATAGCTTATTAGTGAAGAGCCTAACTTTGGCTCAAGCATCAGACTGCTTGAGTTCAAATACAAATTCCTCCATTTACCATCAATGTGAGCTTGGTCAAGTTATTCCTCCAATAGTCAGTTTCCTCATCTGTAAAGTGAGCACAATGGTAGGACCACAATTTAATTGGTTCTGATTGGAATTAAATATACTACTCTGTGTATAAAGAAGTGATTAGCCCAGTACCTGGCACATGATAAGCTCTCAATAGGTATTAGACCATTTTTTCTTGTTAATTTTGTTTGCAAAAGTTTTTTGACCTAGATTTAGTTGGGAAGTTTTATGCTGAAAAATATATAATACTGAATTTTTTTATAGATAATATGCAACAGCATCTGTAATGGCTGCATAAACAATTCTTGTATTTTCCTCAAGTGTTTATTTTAAATGATTGATTCATGGCTCAGTTCAAGTGTACACACAGATTAGCCTTTGCAGATAATTCACTTAATACTAGCTACACCCTGTGGCAGTTGTTTTAAGGTTTTTGATCTCTAGGGGGTGTACAGAAGTGTTATACTTGTGCAAATTGTTTTCCTTTTTATGTCATCAATTCCGAAAACGTAGGTTTATTACAGGAATTTTTCCCCCCAAATGTTTTTGAGCCTCATGCAATTTTGTATAGCAGTAGCCAGTGAGGTTATCCGTATTGCTTCCTCTGATATAGTCTCTGAGTCAATTTGTTTTAATGTTTAAAAACTTATTGCCTACTTTGTCCTTGACACTTACATGTTCGGCGTTTCAGCGGAAGATAAAATGAAGAAACTCTTGATTTCCACTCCACTAGAAACAGGCTGTTTTCCTTCTATTTCATCAAATCTCAAAGCTTACGGAGATTATAACTGAATGTTGGTTATTTTACTGTTCTTGCCTATCTATCTATCTATCTATCTATCTATCTATCTATCTATCTACCAATCAATCTTTCTATCTGATTCATTTTAGGGATAATGAAGAAGCATTTAGTGGGACCCCACAAGCATAATAAGAAGTGTCACTGGAAGATATATTTACAAGCGTAAATATAAAAAGCAATATAGTACTTAGCAAAAAATATAACACATTCTCTCATACGGCACATTTTTTCCACACTTTTATTTTGTTTTTACAATTTAAAGTAGTCACTTAAAAATCAGAAAGCAAAAGTTTTTTGACCTAGATTTAGTTGGTTTATAGTAAGTCTTGTTGGTTACGGTGAGTAATCAGTTAATACCTGTTAAGCTAATAATGAAGTAAGAAATATATTGACTTTATTTCTTGGTGTGGAAATGACTTATTCATTCAACAGATACTTATTAAGTGGGCCAGGTACTACTTGTTAATACAAATGGTGAATAAAGTGGCTTACACTCTAATGAGAGGGACAGACAGCTCCGAGTTAACAAATGGATAAAAATATACTTACATATGTGATACGCATAGTGTAAGATAACGAGGGTGGTCACAGTGGTGGTAACCTACTCCAAATAGTGTACTCAGAGCATATGCATGATAAATGAAGTTGTTGCAGTATGTTTAAAACACTGGAGCCAAAATTTTGAGTGCTCATTTGAAAACACTTTATGGTAAAACAGTGGTGCTTAGAATGATGCATTAAAAAATATATATGACTATCTTGCTGAAGGTAAACTTTTTTTTACAACTTACCTGACATGATCTTTCTAAATTACAATAGATTGTATGTGTTGGAAAACATTTTTGTAAAATGTACAATGAGTCTGACATATGAGTGAAAAAAACCTTTTTTCTTAACTTTCAAAAGTGCTAAAATGCCCTGTGTAGTATCACATAAAATAGTGACACTAATGCCTCACTCAGTGGGGAGGTGGATGTGGCTGAAGAGGGACAGATGAATGGATCTAGTCAGTAGTAACACATTTGAAGTTCTGGCTGATCAACAGAGTCTTTTACTTCTAGGGTCAAGGTGGTAACAGCCAATTAATAGGAGAGCAGATTGGAAGAAGAGTAAAAGATCTACATGCTCATGTTACTTGTCGTGCTCACAGAAAAAAAACCAGTTTTGTGTGAGAAAATGGTTTCCCCTCAACTTGAAAGCATTGAATTTGCTCACCCTGGAGCTTTCTTTGATGCTCCTCTCTTCAAGTCCCATGTGGCTGTCTTCCTTCTAAGAAAGCTATTTATAAACTGCAATGCTCTATGCAACTGTAAGCACGGTGGCTGCAGCCTAGTGGAAATATTTTGGTGTCATAGGTAGTTCTGTATTCAAATCCCAGCTGTGGCTCTTTCTAGCTGTGAGACTCGAGCAAATTATTTAACTTCCTGATCTATAGCTTCCTCGACTCTAAAATGGGGGTAATAAAACTTCCTTTACAGGATTGTGTGAGGATTAATGAGACTGACACAGGTAAGGCGTCTTCTGCCATGGCTGGCACTTAGTCTGTTTTGCTTATAACTTAGGGCTCAACTTTGAACGAACTTGAGGTTACAAAGCTCAGTATCAGGTTATCCTCATGTTGTTTCCTCTGTAAGCCTCATTTCCCTCAGAGCATGGTGAGAGTCTTGAAGACAGGAAACATTTTATGCTTTTCTACCTTCCTTGTGCCTTGCAGAGTCCTCAGCATCCAGTCAGCACTTAATGCTTATACTGCCACTTCTGGACTGCCTTTCAACAAGTTTCTCAAAGTTAGAGACCATGAAGGGCATGGAGACTGGTGCTTTTCATGCCGTGCTTCTGCAGATTTTGGTGGGGAGGTGGTAATAGGGGAATGAAGGTGGAGCCACATGACATAAACGCTTAAAGGCATGATAGTGACCAGGAAAATAATATGTACCATATTGTGTGACAATCCCTATGCATTGCCAAAATTGCCCAGTGTATTTTTATTGTGATTAAAACCACAATGACACATATGATGTCCATTTAACATGCTCCAAAAACACAACAGGAATTCACCTTCACAAAGAACAATAGACATGGGGCCAAGACCTTGGATTCTGACCAGTTTTAAACACCTGCTTCCTCCTAAGACAGTCTAGAATTATCTTACAGGATTCAGCCTTAGAACTGAGGGCATGGTTTAAATTGTAATATCTGAGGAGACTCGGGTTGGCTGAACAAGAAGGGTGACAGTGCCTTTGTCCAATTAAATCTGCAGAGGTTGTGTTCCATCCTATACAGTTGCCTACCATAAAAGAGGAATCTAGGAAAGATCTTCCATATAGCAGGCACTCAGTACTTACGTAATGAATGAAAGGACAAAAAAAGTTGTTCTCTTTGTATATCTTAATGTAACCCTAAGAGTTCCAAGCCAATTGTTGACATTATTCTAACATAGCATAAAGATTTGGACAGACCTGGGTAGCACATTGTAATGATATTTGGCTTGTTGATTTCTCAGCTCTAAGAGAATCTCTGCTTTTGCCAATAGGCACACATAAGAATGTTCTTAATGCTTTAGGAATAACATAGTTATCCAAAATGTTAAACTTTATTCTGCAAAATTTTAACCCAAAAAATATTTTTCAGCAAGTTTACATGTATTTCCTGGGCAACACTGGTCAGGCATTGATTCAACAGTAAACATTTAAATATATACTATATACTGTTCTTGATTGTGTAGGAATTTCAAAGATAAGTGAGATTCTATCTTTGCCACTTAAGACTTACAATTATTGGCTCCCAGGCAAGATGGCTGAATAGGAACAGCTCTGGTCTGCAGCTCCCAGTGAGACCAATGCAGAAGGCGGGTGATTTTTGCATTTCCAACTGAAGCACCTGGTTCATCTCACTGGGATTGGTTAGACAGTGGGTGCAGCCCACAGAGGGTGAGCAGAAGCAGGGTGGGGCATCGCCTCACCTGGGAAGTGCAAAGGGTTGGGGAACTCCCTCCCTAGCCAAGGGAAGCCAAGAGGGACCCTGCCATGAGGGACAGTACCATCAGGCCCAGATACTACGCTTTTCCCACAGTCTTCGCAACCCACAGACCAGGAGATTCCCTCAGGTGCCTACACCACAAAGGCCCTGGGTTTCAAGCACAAAACTGGGTGGCTGTTTGGGCAGACACCAAGCTAGCTGCAGGAGTTTTATTTCATACCCCAGTGGCACCTGAAACACCAGCAAGACAGAACTGTTCACTCCCCTGGAAAGGGGGCTGAAGCCAGGGAGCCAAGTGGTCTTGTTCAGTGGATCCCACCCCATGGAACCCATCAAGCTAAGATCCATTGGCTTGAAATTCTTGCTGCCAGCACAGCAGTCTGAAGTTGACCTGGGACACTCTAGCTTGGTGGGGGGAGGGACGTCCACCATTACTAAGGCTTGAGTAGGTGGTTTTCCCCTCACAGTGTAAACAAAGCCGCCAGGAAGTTCGGACTGGGTGGAGTCCACTGCAGTGCCACAAAGCCACTGTAGCCAGACTGCCTCTCTAGATTCCTCCTCTCTGGGCAGGGCATCTGTGAAAGAAAGGCAGCAGCCTCAGTCAGGGGATTATGGATAAAACTCCCATCTCCCTGGGACAGAGCACCTGCAGGAAGGGGTGGCTGTAGGCGCAGCTTCAGCAGACTTTAACGTTCCTGCCTGCCATCTCTAAAGAGAGCAACGGATCTCCCAACACAGTGCTCGAGTTCTGCTAAGGGCCAGACTGCCTCCTCAAATGGGTCCCTGACCCTTGTGCCTTCTGACGGGGAGATATCTCCCTGCAGGGGTCGAGAGACACCTCATACAGGAGAGTTCTGGCTGGCATCTGGCAGGTGCCCCTCTGGGACGAAGCTTCCAGAGGAAGGAATACACAGCAATCTTTGGTGTTCTGCAGCCTCTGCTGGTGATACCCAGGCAAACAGGGTCTGGAGTAGACCCCCAGCAAACTCCAGCAGACCTGCAGCAGAGGGGCCTTACTGTTAGAAGGAAAACTAACAAACAAAAAGCAGTAGCATCAACATCAACAAAAAGGACGACCATGCAAAAACTTCGTCCAAAGGTCACCAACAGCAAAGATCAAAGGTAGATAAATCCATGAAGATGAGGAAAATCCAGAACAAAAAGGCTGAAAATTCCAAAAATCAGAATACCTCTTCTCTTCCAAAGGATCACAACTCCTTGCCAGGAATGGGAACAAAACTGGATGGAGAATGAGTTTGATGAATTGACAGAAGTAGGCTTTAGAAGGTGGGTAATAACAAAATCCTCCAAGCTAAATGAGCATGTTCTAACCCAATGCAAGGAAGCTAAGAACCTTGATAAAAGGTTAGAGGAATTGCTAACTAGAATAACTAGTTTAGAGAAGAACATAAATGACCTGATGGAGCTGAAAAACACAGCCCAAGAATTTCATGAAGCATACATAAGTATCAATAGCTGAATCAATCAAGTGGAAAAAAGGATATCAGAGATTGAAGATCAACTTAATGAAATAAAGCATGAAGACAAGATTAGAGAAAAAAAGAATGAAAAGGAAGGAACAAAGCCTCCAAGAAATATGGGACTATGTGAAAAGACTAAACCTACATTTGATTGGTGTACCTGAAAGTGACAAGGAGAATAGAACCAAGTTGGAAAATACTCTTCAGGACATTATCCAGGAGAACTTCCCCAACCGAGCAAGACAGGCCAACATTCCAATTCAGGAAATACAGAAAACACCACAAAGATACTCCTTGAGAAGAGCAACCCCAAGACACATAATTGTCAGATTTACCAAGGTTGAAATGGAGGAAAAAATGTTAAGGGCAGCCAGAGAGAAAGATTGAGTTTCCCACAAAGGGAAGCCCATCAAACTAACAGCATATCTCTCTGCAGAAACCCTGCAAGCCAGAAGAGAGTGGGGACCAATATTCAACATTCTTAAAGAAAAGAATTTTCAACCCAGAATTTCATATCCAGCCAAACTAAGCTTTATAAGTGAAAGAGAAATAAAATCCTTAGCAGATAATCAAATGCTGAGGGATTTTGTCACCACCAGGCCTGCCTTACAAGAGCTCCTGAAAGAAGCACTAAATATGGAAAGGAAAAACCAGTACAAGTCACTGCAAAAGCAAACCAAAATGTAAAGACCGTTGATACTATGAAGAAAGTGCATCAACTAATCAGAAAATAACCAGCTAGCATTATAATGACAGGATCAAATTCACACATAACAATATTAACCTTAAATGTAAATGGGCTAAATGCCCAAATTAAAAGACACAGACTGGCAAATTGGATAAAGAGTCAAGACCCATTGGTGTGCTGTATTCAGGAGACCCATCTCATGTGCAAAGACACACATGGCTCAAAATAAAGGGGTGGAGGAATATTTACCAAGCAAATGGAAAGAAAAAAAAAAGCAAAAAAAAGCAGGGATTGCAATCCTAGACTCTGATAAAACAAACCTTATACCAACAAAGATCAAAAAAGAAAAAGAAGGGCATTACATAATGGTAAAGGGATCAATGCAACAAGAAGAGCTAACTATCCTAAATATATATGCACCCAATACAGGAGCACCCAGATTCATAAAGCAAGTTCTTAGAGACCTACAAAGAGACTTAGACTCCCACACAGTACTAGTGGGAGACTTTAACACCCCCCTGTCAATATTCAACTGATCAACGAGACAGAAAATTAACAAGGATATTCAGGAGTTGAACTCAGCTCTAGACCAAGCAGACCTAATAGACATCTACAGAACTCTCCACCCCAAATCAACAGAATATACATTTTTCTCAGCAGCACATAGCACTTATTCTAAAATGGACCGCGTAATTGGAAGTAAAACACTCCTCAGAAAATGCAAAATAATGGAAATAATAACAAACAGTCTCTCAGACCACAGTGCAATCAAATTAGAATTCAGGATTAAGAAACTCACTCAAAACCAAACTACTACATGGAAACTGAACAACCTGCTCCTGAATGACTACTGGGTAAATAATGAAATTAAGGCAGAAATAAATAAGTTCTTTGAAACCAATGAGAACAAAGACACAATGTACCAGAATCTCTGGGACACAGCTAAAGCAGTGTTTAGAGGGAAATTTATAGCACTAAATGCCCACAGGAGAAAGCAGGAAAGATCTAAAATCAACACTCTAACATCACAATTGAAAGAACTAGAGAAGTAAGAGCAAACAAATTCAAAAGCTAGCAGAAGACATGAAATAAATAAGATCAGAGCAGAACTGAAGGAGATAGAGACATGAAAAATGCTTCAAAAAATCAACGAATCCAGGAGCTGTTTTTGTTTTGAAAAGATTAACAAAATTGATAGCCAGAGTAATAAAGAAGAAAAAAGAAGCAAATAGACACAATAAAAAATGATAAAGGGGAGATCACCACTGATCCCGCAGAAATACAAACTACCATCAGAGAATACCATAAACACCTCCATGCAAATAAACTGGAAATTCTAGAAGAAATGGATAAATTCCTGGACATACACACCCTCCCAAGACTAAATGAGGAACAAGTCAAATCCCTGAATAGACCAATAACAAATTCTGAAACTGAGGCAGTAATTAATAGCCTACCAACCAAAAAAAAACCAGGACCAGACAGATTCACAGCCGAATTCTATCAGAGTTACAAAGACGAGCTGGTACCATTCCTTCTGAAACTATTCAAAACAATAGAAAAAGAGGGACTCCTTCCTAACTCATTTTATGAGGCCAGCATCGTCCTGATACGAAAACCTGACAGAGACACACAGAAAAAGAAAATTTCAGGCCAATGTTCCTGATGAACATCAATGTGAAAATCCAATAAAATACTGGCAAACCAAATCCAGCAGCACATTAAAAAGGTTATCCACCATGATCAAGTGGGTTTCATCCCTGGGATGCAAGGCTGGTTCAACATACGCAAATCAATAAATATAATCAAGCATGTAAACAGAACCAAGGACAAAAACCACATGATTATCTCAATAGATGCAGAAAAGGCCTTTGACAAAATTTAACAGCCCTTCATGCTAAAAACTCTCAATAAATTAGGGATTGATGGGATGTATCTCAAAATAATAAGAGCTATTTATGACAAACCCACAGCCAATATCATACTGAATGGGCAAATGCTGGAAGCATTCCCTTTGAAAACTGGCACAAGGATGACCTCTCTCACCACTCCTATTCAACATGGTATTAGAAGTTCTGGCCAGGACAATTAAGCAAGAGAAAGAAATAAGGGGTTTCAAATAGGAAGAGAGGAAGTCAAATTATCTGTTTGCAGATGACATGATTGTATATTTAGAAAACTCCATCGTCTCAGTCCAAAACTCCTTAAGCTGATAAGCGACTTCAGCAAAGTCTCAGGATACAAAATCAATATGCAAAAATCACAAACATTCCTACACACCAGTAACAGACAAACAGAGGGAAAATCATGAGCAAACTCCTATTTACAATTGCTACAAAGAGAATAAAATACCTAGGAATACAACTTACAAGGGATGTGAAGGACCTCTTCAAGGAGAACTACAAACCACTGCTCAAGAAAATAAGAGAGAACACAAACAAATAGAAACTTTCCATGCTCATGGATAGGAAGAATCGATATAGTGAAAATGATCATACTGCCCAAAGTAATTTATAGATTCAATGCTATTCCCATCAAGCTACCGTTGACTTTCTTTACATAATTAGAAAAAACTACTTTAAATTTCATACGGAACCAAAAAAGAGCCGGTATAGCCAAGACAATTCTAAGCAAAAAGAACAAAGCTGGAGGCATCATGCTGCCTGACTTCAAACTATACTGCAAGGCTACAGTAATCAAAATAGCATGGTGCTGGTATCGAAACAGAAATATAGACCAATGGAACAGAACAGAGACCTCAGAAATAACACCACACATCTACAACCATCTGATCTTTGACAAACCTGACAAAAACAAGCAATGGGGAAAGGATTCCCTAGTTAATGAATGGTGTTGGGAAAACTGGCTAGCCATACGCAGAAAACTGAGACTGGACCTCTTCCTTACACCTTATACAAAAATTAACTCAAGATGGATTAAAGATTTAAATGTAAGATCGAAAACCATAAAAACCCTAGAAGAAAACCTAGGCAATACCATTCAGGACATAAGCATGGGCAAAGACCTCATGACTAACACCAAAAGCAATTGCAACAAAAGCCAAAATTGACAAATGAGATCTAATTAAACTAAAGAGCTTTTGCACAGCAAAAGAAACTATCATCAGAGTGAATAGGCAACCTACAGAATGGGAGAAAATTTTTGCAATCTATCCATCTGACAAAGGGCTAATATCCAGAATCTACAAGGAACTTAAATTTACAAGAGAAAAAACAACCCCATCAAAAAGTGGGTGAAGGATATGAACAGACACTTTTCAAAGAAGACATTTATGTGGCCAGCAAACAAATTTAAAAAAGCTCATCATCACTGGTCATTAGAGAAATGCAAATTAAAACCATAATGAGATACCATCTCATGCCAGTTAGAATGGCAATCATTAAAAAGTCAGGAAACAATAGATGCAGGAGAGGCTGTGGAGAAATAGGAACACTTTTACCCTGTTGGTGGGAGTGTAAATTAGTTCAACCGTTGTGGAAGACAGTGGGGCGATTTCTCAAGGATCTAGAACTTGAAATACCATTTGACCCAGCAATCCCATTACTGGTTATATACCCAAAGGATTATAAATCATTCTACTATAAAGACACATGCACACATATGTTTATAGCAGTACTGCTCACAATAGCAAAGACTTGCAACTAACCCAAATGCCCATCAATGTTAGACTGGATAAAGAAAATTGGCACATATACACCATGGAATACTATGCAGCCATAAAAAAAGAATGAGTTCATGTCCTTTGCAGGGACATGGATGAAGCCGGAAATCATCATTCTCAGCAAACTAACAGAGGAACAGAAAACCACACACCACATGTTCTCACTCATAAGTGGGCGTTGAGCAATGAGAACATATGGGCGCATGGAGGGGAACATCACACACCAGGGCCTATCAGGGGGTGGTGGGCAAGGGGAGGGATAGCATTAGGAGAAATACCTAATGTGGATTATGGGTTGATGGGTGCAGCTAGCCACCATGGCACATGTATACCTATGTAACAAACCTGCACGTTCTGCACGTTGTGTCTCAGAACCTAAAGTATAATAATTAAAAAAAAGGAAAAAAAAAGACATAATTATTTTTATATTAACACTAGCATTTCATATCTTAAAGCAACTGATGTTTAAGAATTACTACACGTGGTGGCTCATGCCTGTAATCCCAGCACTTTGGGAGGCCGAGGCTGGTGGATCACATGAGTTCGGGAGTTCGAGACCAGCCTGACCAACATGGAGAAACCCCATCTGTACTAAAAATACAAAATTAGCAAGGTGTGGTAGCGCATGCCTGTAATCCCTGCTACTCCGGAGGCTAAGGCAAGAGAACTGCATGAACCCAGGAGGCAGAGGTTGCGCTGAGCCAAGATCGTGCTATTGCAGTCCAGCCTTGTTAACAAGAGCGAAAAAAAAAAAAGAAAAAAAAGAAAAAAAAAAATGAATTACTACAATGAGTGGTACATTTTTTACATTAGTGTCTTTTATGTGGCATCGTGAGAATTTCTGATGAATTAATTTCCCTAATTAACGTAATTCCATTATTCCTAGTGACTTTAACATAATTCCTAATGATAGTTCCATAAACAACAGGACCATTGAATTTTTGAGATTTCTCTGTGGTTCTTTTTTTCCTTAGGATATTTTCCATTGGAACGTATGGTTGAAATTTGATGTTTGAAAATCTACTTGATGTATAATTAGGCTTATTTCTATCAGTTTGTTTTTTATTTTTAAGAGTTGTTTTGAGTTTTTTTCCTTTTTATTTAACCTTGGTTTTTAATAATCTAAAACTTGTACATGATTCCAAAATCAAAACTATGAAACAAGGTACATTTGGAGTATTCATTCCTGTCTGTTCTGTATACCTTTTTAACAAATGAATTTTAAAAATTAGTTTTTAGTGTATGTTTTAGTTTACTTATTTCTTTTTAAAAGCATAAGCAAACCCACACACATGCATATATAAAATAATAATATGAATATACATATATCAATTCATAAATCTTTTCCCCTTTTTACACAAATGTAGTATACTAGATGCACTCTACTGGACCTTGTCTTCTCATGTAACAGTACATTCTGAAGATCATTTTATTTCTTTTGATAGCTGCACAGTACCATATTACATGGCTACATAATATTTTATTCATTAGATTGCACATTGATAGACATATGGGTTGTCATATTGTGCTTTAAATAAATATTTCCCAACTGGCTGATCAGGTAATCTGAATGTCTGTCCATTGGTGGTTATATGTCTCTTGGAAACTAATACCTAACAGAAATCAATTTTTTGTGTGAATTGAATATCGTTCTTTTAGTTTTGGCACAACCTTGAGGAAAGCAGTGTGACAAGCCTGGCCCCAGATCCCATGGAGAACTAACCCTGGACAGCCTGGGAAAACTCCTATGTGAACATGGAGAACCCAGATCAAAGAGTGTTTGGAGAGTGATAACAATCACTTGGGACTTAACCTTTTCTGAAAATCTTAAAAATTTTAAGATTGTGAATTTTTAAAATAGTGCAGCCATAAAAAATGATGAGTTCATGTCCTTTGTAGGGACATGGATGAAATTGGAAATCATCATTCTCAGTAAACTATCGCAAGAACAAAAAACCAAACACCGCATATTCTCACTCATAGGTGGGAATTGAACAATGAGAACACATGGACACAGGAAGGGGAACATCACACTTTGGGGACTGTTGTGGGGTGGGGGGAGGGGGGAGGGATAGCATTGGGAGATATACCTAATGCTAGATGACGAGTTGGTGGGTGCAGCGCACCAGCATGGCACATGTATACATATGTAACTTACCTGCACATTGTGCACATGTACCATAAAACCTAAAGTATAATAATAATAATAATAATAATAATAAAGAAAAAAAAAGATTCTTATAACATTAAAAAAAAATAGTGATTCATAAACTATTTAGGTGACTTGCTCTGGAGCCATTGGACCAAAGATTTTGTTCAAAATGAAAACAACGTGTAGTTAATCGTATTTGCAATGGGGCCATTGTTGTCTCTTTATAGGTTTAGTTTTAAGGCTGGTATTAAAGAGTTTTGCAAAATTATTTATTGATTTTTCTAATTCCTTGGCACTGCATCTGCCACCCTGAAAGAGGCCTTCAGAGGTGGTGGTGTATGCATTGGTCTCATGAACTCATGCAGTATTTGCCATAGTTTTCTCTCGGGAACAAAGTGTATTATTGGGAAAAAAGAGTTCCATAATCAAATAAATTTGGAAAGACCTAAGTTTTTTATTGCAATATTTCTTAGAGCTTTTAATAACTAATATGCATATAACTTCTCAAGACAGGGATATAAAATGCTGGTTTTCACAGACTTTTTCCTTTATGGAGTCTATTTTTCATGGAGCATGTTTTGGGAAAGTTAGATGTAATGGTTAAGTTTCTTATAATTGTGAATGATTTAGTGAGTTAATTGGAGGGAGAGAGAGAATTAATTGAACAGAGTAGTTGTTATCATTTCTATGTTATAGGAGAGGAAACTGAGGCTTCAGTGTTAGTGACTTGCCTATCATGGATTGAAGACATTTCTAGATTATAAATTGTTAACATCATCATATTTAAAGACTTAAAGGAATAAAAAGCATGGAAAGGGTTTAGTAATTCTCTTAAAAATATCCAATTTATATAAGGAACTCAATTAACTAGAAAGAAAACAAATAACTTGATTAAAAATTGGGCAAAGGACCTGAATAGACCTTTCTCAAAAGAATACATACAAATGGCTGGCAGGCCGTTTTAAACAGGGTACATGAAAAAACGCTCAACATTACTAATCATCAGGGAAATGCAAATTAAATCTAGAATGAGATATCACCACTCACCTATTAGAATGGCTAGTATAGAAAATACCAAAGATTACAAATATTGGCAAGGGTGTGGAGAAAAGAGAATTCTTGCATACTGCTGGTGGGAATGTAAATTAGTGAAGTCATTACAGAAAATAGTATGGAGAGTTCTCAAAAAACTAAAAAAAGAACTACTATATGATCCAGCAATCCCACTATTGGGTGTAAATCCAAAGGAAATTAGTATGTTGAAAAGATATAGCTGCACTCCCACGTTCATTGCAGCATTGTTGACAATTGCCAAGATATCAACCTAATTGTTCATCAGTGGATGAATGGATATAGAAAATATGGTGTATATACACATGGAATACTATTTAGCCTTTAATAAAAAGGAAATCATGTCATTTGCAACAACATGGATGAACCTGGAGGCAATTATGCTTAGTGAGATCAACCAGACTCAGAAGGACAAGTACTACCTGCCCTCTCTCATATGCAGAATCTGAAAAAAGTCTCATGGAAGCCAAGAGTAGAATGGTGGTGGCTAGGAGCTGGGGGAATGGAGGAATTGGGGAGATGCTGTTCAAAGGGCACAAAATTTAGTTAGGAGGAAAACATTCAAGAGACCCATTGTACAACATATTGACTATAGTTAATAAAAATGTATTGTGTACTTGAAAATCTCTAATAGAGTAGATTTTAAGTATGCTTATGACAAAAAATGATAAATATATGAGGTAATACAAATATTAATTGGCTCAATTCAGCCATTTCACAATATGTTTGTATTTTGAAACATCATGTTGTACACCATAAATATATACAATTTTTGTCACTTGAAAAAATCCTAGAAAGGGGAAAAAAGAATATTAGTAGAAAACTGATATAATTCAAATAATATCTGTGGTTTACTTAATAGTACTATACTTATGTTAATATCCTAGTTTTTGATAACTTTAGCATGGTTATGTAAAGTGTAAACATTAGGGAAAGCTGGGGAAAGGGTAATTGGGAACTTTGAATCTTTTTCTTTTCTTTTTTCTTTTTGGAGAGATGGGGATCTTGTTCTGTCACCCAGGCTGGAGTACAGTGGCACAAATCATAGCTCACTGCAGCTTCAAACTCCTGAGCTCAAGTGATTCTCCCAACTCAGCCTCCTGAGTAGCTGGAACTACAGTTATGCAGTACCATGCTTGGTTAATTTTTTATTTTTTCATTTATTGTAGAGATGGGGTCTTGCCATGTTGCCCAGTCTGGTCTTGAATCCCTGGCCTTAAGCAATCCTCCCATCTCAGCCTCCCAAAGTGTTGGGATTTCAGGCATGAGCTGCCATGTGCGGCCAGGAACTTTGAATCATTTTTACAGCTTTTCTGTAAACTAAAACTTTCTCAAAATAAAAAGTTAAAAGTAAAAGTTTATACCAACATATATGAAATGAATTAAATAAAAATGCACATATTACATCAATTGTTATTATGTAATGCAAAAATTTCCTAGTCTTATTAGGATGTGTTTTTTTTAGACTAAAGCATTTTCTAGGCCATTCAGCAGGAGTGGGATTTGGCTCGCCACTGGCCTTCCCCGTTGCTACAGATGTGGGCTTATGGATGTATGTAAATACTGTACATCAGATGGCGATGCCTTTGCTCAGAGTCCTTGCAATCAGAACCCTGATAGGAGGATTTATCCTGCTTTCAACTTAGCAGAGAGAAAGAATTACTTTTACTCTTCAAACAGTTTATCTTTTCAGTCGTTCCTTTTCCCTGACATTTTTCCCCCTTGACTAGAGTAAAAGTGGTTATCCTTAATGTGACACTGGAAGACAGAGATCATGGTCATATTTTTTGTACACAAACCTTCTCTACATCACATCACATTGACCTTTTCCTATTCGAGGAGAAGGGTATTTACTGCCTGCTTTCTCACCAAGTTCTCTAGCTTTTGATGATTAAAGTTGTTATTTCATGAAATTTCATGAACTTATTTTCTTTGAGGTTTCTAACATGACTTTGGCCCATTCATACAAATGATTCCATCTTGGAGCTCTCCCTGCCAGTGCCACCACCCCCACTTTCTGTTTTTCACAGAACATACATATGAAGTCTATTTAAAAAGAAGATATTACAAACAAATATACAATACTATTCAAACATTCTGAAATTAGATATAGTTGGATTCAGATGAATTTAATAAATAAAAAGACAAATTCATGAGTGACATTTCTTAACTTGGTATATTCACAGCATATCAATGGAAAAGTAAGGAGATTTACTTCATTATTCACAGCGTGGTCATGATCTTCAGCAGGTGTTCAAGAACTCTCTGATGCTGAGACTAAAAGTAATTCATCTTCCTAAAGACTTTCTATCTTTGGGAGGGTGACATTTCCTGTCTGGCTTTTCTGATGATTCTTACAACTTAATTACTTTTGGCATGTTCAGTTGCTTGCTTTATTTACTACATTGTATAGGTCAAACACTTGAACCTCGGGTTTATGTTTGTTTTACCAAACTTAGAGAATATAATTATTTAGAGAGTAATTTTCAGATTAGCACAAACATACATTTTCTACTAGAGAGTATCTATTCTTAAAGCTCACTTGTGAGACATTATATTTTTCCTATTGTGAGGATGAGATGGCATTCTCTTTGGGATCTAAATTGCTTCTGAGGCAGGCACTTTTGTGTACTGTTATCACTATACCCCTGAAGAATAACTGGAGTGCAGGAAAAGCAGGATTTTAGACAAATGAAAGTGGGATATACCGTCTGGGCTGATGGCTACGCTTAGCATCACCAAATGGGAGACTTAAGAGCCTTCTGCAGCCACGGCTGCAGTGGCTGATTATTCTTCCAGCCATGTCTCTTCCTTCCTTCTTCTCTTCTCTTCTCTTTTTTTTTGAGACAGTCTCAAAAAAAGAGGCTGGAATGCAGTGGCACAATCTTGGCTTACTACGACTTCTGTCTCCTGGGTTCAAGTGATTCTCCTGCTTCAGTTTCCTGAGTAGCTGGGATTACAGGCACGCATCACCATGCCCAGCTAATTTTGTATTTTCAGTAGAGACGGGGTTTCACCGTGTTGCCTAGGCTGATCTTGAACGCCTGACCTCAAATGATCTGCCTGCCTCAGCCTCCCAAAGTGCTGGAATTACAGATGTGAACTACAGTGCCAGGCCTTTCTTTCTTTTTTTAAATTTTAAGTTCAGTCAGGGGTATATGTGCAGGTTTGTTACATAGGTAAAACCATTTCATGGGGGTTTGTTGCACAGCTGTCATCACCCAGGTATTAAGCCTACTACACAGTAGTTATTTTTCCTGACTTTTTCCCTCCTCCCACCCTTCACCCTCCACCCTCCAGTAGGTCGCAGTATATGTTGTTCCCCTACATGTGTCCATGAGTTGTCATCATTTAGCTCCCACTTATAAGTGAGAACATATGGTGTTTGATTTTCTGTTCCTGTGTTAGTTTGCTAAGGATAATGGCTTCCATCTCTGTCTCTTTCTTGCTTGCTTTTGTTGAGCAAGGGGTGGGGAACACTGCCCGGTGATCATGTCACCTCACACTGTCACCCCAAAATTTTGGATTCCAGAATAACTAATAAATAAAAATTTTTCCACAGTTGGGGAAAGGAAGATAAAAAAGTTTAGGAAGCAAAGAAGATGGTAATGGGGTTTTTACGAGCCTTCCCCTCTTTGAAGGCCAGCAGGGTAGTTGAATGTGTGTGTACAGACGCCACATGCTAGCAATAGTATGATGATAATCATAGTAGTTATCATTTTCTGGCACTTACTATGTGCCTGATGCGGTGTAAATGCTTTACATGCCATTAATGCTGTTAGTTTCTTTAACAGCTCTGTGAGGTGAATGTGTTGTTATTCTGCTTTGATAATGATAAAACTGCAGCGTGGAGAGCTTAGTGGAGCAATCTAACCAAGTTTACAGTTAGCACACTGCAGAGGCTGAATTCTCACCAACATGTTTTCTACTCCATTGTCTCTGATTTGACCCAGGAGGAATGGTGATGGTAGGCACCTGCGCTATTGAGTGTTGTAATATAGAAGACAGAGTTTCTGTGTTCGTAAGGCACAGGAGTCTGCTAAGGATTTCCTTTTTTGCTTCATTTTACATTTTATTCAAAGGTTCAAAATTGATAAGCTTAATTAAAATATCAGTTCCTTAATAAAGTGCCCTAAAACATATTTAAACAGAATCCCATACATCATGCCTTCGTTGCTTTAGTAATATAATGTTAAATAAATATTTCCTGGCCAGGCATAGTGATTTACACCTGTAATCCCAGTGCTTTGCGAGGTAGAGACAGGAGGATCACCTGAGCTTAGGAGCTCAACACCAGTCTGGGCAAAATAGTGAGACCTTGTCTCTACAAAAAAAAAAAAAAAAAAAAAAAAATAGCCAGTAGCTGGGTGCACATACTTGTAGTCCTAGCTACCTGAGAGGAGTGAGGATTGCTTGAACCCAAGAGTTTGAGGCTACAGGGAGCTATGATCACAGCACTGCACTATAGCCTGGGCAACAGAGGAAGAGGCCCCGTGTCTTTATATATATATAATATATAATGTTTTCTAACTTTTGTGGTTATATAATTATATATATATAATTATATAATTATAGAAATATTAGCAAATTAAAGGAAGGGGTGAGATTTTATATTTATCAATTGTATGGATTGACCATTCAGTATTGGTTGATTGATTGAGACAGGGTCTCCTTCTGCCACCCATGCTGGAATGCAGTGGTGTGATCAGGTGTGATCACTGCAGCCTTGACCTCCTGGGCTCAAGCAATTCTCTCATCTTAGCCTCCCCAGTGCTGAGGTTACAGGTATGAGCCACCGTGAATGGCCAGTGCTTTTTTTTTTTTTTTTTTTAGTCTCTCTTCTTAAACATCACTTTTGTTTTTATATTATTGTTATTCATATATATGTCTTGCCACCCCCGTATTGAGTTGGATGCTCTTTGAATGTTTTTTATTTCATAGGTTCTCAATAAATATTTGTGCTACAAATGACTTAATATTACTTGTTACTATGAAATTTGTGCCTCTAAATATGTTGGGTGACAATTAGAAAACTAATGATAATGATTGCATTAAAAATAATTTGAGAGCACAAATCTTATAGCATTGTCATGTAAGATGGGTACATATAGATTTATGTTATCCTTCATTTGTTGGGCATGTAGAATGAATCCACAATAAATTCAATAGAAGTAAAGCTTATTTCTGCATGTATATCTAGATAAACATAAAATATTGATTCTCTGTTTTGGAAGAAAGGAAAAGATAATGACTAAAATTTCTTTGTGGTCTCGATGATGGTTTAATCACGTCTCTCAAAAAACTAATCATTTCCTAAGAAACAATCTGCCTGTGTGCTAGCAGACTGTGAAAACCTATTGCTTTCTTTTCTTTCTTTCTTTCTTTTTTTTTTTTAAACCAAACGTCAAAAGAAGTCAGCCTTTAAATATTTGGACGTTTTCCTCTGAGATACCGCTGCACTAGGCAAACACACTGACATTAACATTTCTAAAGCAGGCTCAAAATAAATGAGACTAATAAAAAAACTCCTTCCAATACCTAATTGCCATTTTAATTAAAGCTTCTGTGTGTCATCAGTGACAAGAGATTGCCTCAGAAAGATAAAATAAGACTGTGTGTCTTTGGCTTTCATGAAGACAAAAGGTTTGTGCAAGAAATCAAATACCCAGATAACTTTGCTGTTACTGTTTAAATTAAACAATTTGCTAAGCATCAGGTGAACCAAATTATTCATAAATTAACTTTTTTTTTAGGCCATTACATCTCTAAATCTAGTTTATGGATGGATTTCGTGGTTTGGGTGCTTAATCTAGTGTGTGCTAGAATCTTATATCACAGGCTGTTTTATAGAGATAAAGGAATCTGGAAATGGAAATCACTTTCTTAAATGGCTTTTGATTTGAAATTTTATTTATTCAGGTTACCTTAAGGTTATAAGATCAAATAAGAACATACTAGAAAGAGCTTTGTAAAAGATAAAATATTACTTGTTATCTTAATTGTTGTTATCTGGAAAACAAAGTTAAATGCATGTGTTTATTCCACCCCTCCCTCTGACCCAAATTAATGTATCAGGAAATTGGGAATTTGCTTTGGTGCATCTGTTTAGATGCTAAGAACTGGGACTTGGGATTTGCTGCTCAAGAATCCCTAGCCCAGCTTCCTAAACTTTATAAGTCAAATAAAAATAGGGTCATCAGGTAACATGGAAAGAGCAGGCTTATCTTTCCTCTCAGCTTCTGAATGAAGTTGAAAATGTGTTTTATTGTAGAACAGGTAAAATATGATTCTTATAAATGGGAACAAAAGAATAATTTTAATGATGAAGATGAACCTGGAATCTGAACAACAAAGATAAAATGCAATCAGAGAAGCACTGAGACTATGCAGTGCATTTGACACAGAAAATACCAAGAGCAGCATTAGCACTTTTCTGAGGCCTTATCTTAATTAAACTTGGCCAGATGAAGTTTCTTTGGTAAATGCAGGTTCTTCTCACAAAGGCTTTCAGCAGGGAGAACCACATTTTCCAAAGAATTGCCCCCTCACTGGAGGGAACCCAGACAGCAGACCCCAGAACTTACTGGCATCAAGAGTGCTCCATGTGAGGGTACCATGAAGATGGAGATTTGGAGATATTGGGTGTTCTCAAATGCGACAGATTTTACCAATACCGTTTTCTCTTGGGATCAGTACAAAGTAAACCTCTTGAGAACAGTATCTGGGTCTCTGTATTTCCTCACATGCCTACTATCCAAGAATTCAAAACACACGTGTGGTTGAATGAGTACCCTTAAGTCCAAACTGCTGACTGTAACCCTTTATCCAACCTCATCTTGTTTACCTTTGTGTAACATTGGAAATCACCCATCCCCTTTTCTGTTGGAAACTTTCTTTAACTTTCCTGATTCCCCGTTTACATGTTTATTGCTGCTGCCTCTTTCTTTCTCTGGGTTCCAGTATCTACCTCCTCAAGCTGGCTATTTCCTAAGATTCTGTTTCCAGCCCTCTTCTTTATATTCTTTGTGTGGCTGGCTGTGCATTAGAATCACCTGGGAGGTAACCGCAGCCTGCCCTGTCCTGCCTCGTGCTTCTGTGTGTGTGTGTCTGTGTGTGGTGCACACGTTTCTGTTTTTATTTTTTTTATTTAAAAAATTTGATTTTTATTAGCTTTTTCTTTTCTTTTTATTATTATACTTTAAGTTCTAGGGTACATGTGCACAACGTGCAGGTTTGTTACATATATGTATATACATGTGCCATGTTGGTGTGCTGCACCCATTAACTCATCATTTACATTAGGTATGTCTCCTAATGCTATCCCTCCCCCCTCCCCTCACCCCACAACAGGCCCCGGTGTGTGATGTCCCCCTTCCTGTGTCCAAGTGTTCTCATTGTTCAATTCCCACCTATGAGTGACAACATGCGATATTTGGTTTTTTGTCCTTGCGGTAGTTTGCTGAGAATGATGGTTTCCAGCTTCATCTATGTCCCTACAAAGGACATGAACTCAGGGATCTAGAACTAGAAATACCATTTGACCCAGCCATCCCATTACTGGGTATATACCCAAAGGATTATAAATCATGCTGCTATAAAGACACTTGCACACGTATTTTTACTGTGGCACTATTCACAATAGCAAAGACCTGGAACCAACCCAAATGTCCAACAATGATAGACTGGATTAAGAAAATGTGGCACATATACACCATGGAATGCTATGCAGCCATAAAAAACATTTTTGTTTTTAATGTTTGCAAGTAAGTTACAGACTTCCTGTCCCCTTATACCTCAGTGTGCATTTTGAAAAACAAGGACATTCTCTTGTATTATTACCACAGTACAATTATCAAAACCTAAAAATTAACGTTAATAGACTTCATTCAGATTCTGCTGATTGTCTTATCAATGTCATCTCTAACAAAGGACAAAAACCAATTTTTGTGGTCTAGGAAATCAATCCAGGATCACATGTTGTGTTGTGCTGTCATTTTTAAAGTCTCTTTTAACTTAGATCAGTTCTTCAGTATTTCATTGTTTTTCATGACCTTGACATTTTTGAAGTTTACAGGCCAGTTATTTTGGGTTAATCTGATGTTGTTTAATGATTAGATTCAGATTATATGTTTTTGGCAAGAACACCACTGAAAGAATGTTGTGTCCTTTTTCATGTCTCATCATGATATCTATTTCTGCCCTTACTTGTGTTCACTTAATTAATGTGGTATCTACCATATTTCTGCACTGTAAAATTACTCTTTGTCCCCTGTAATTAATAACTATCTTGTGGGAGACACACCGAGACTATGAAAATAAATATATCTATTAGTGATAATGATGGTCAGTTTTCTCGTTGTTGAAGAAGAAAGGAATTATAGATATGAAAAGGTAGAATGCTAGAGTGAACCCATGTGCTGTTGGATTAAGATTAGAGATAACTGTATGAATTCGTGGTTTTTATAGCTATGTAGATCAATCTAATTGCCTAGCTGTATCCTCTGACAGGATAAAGAAGCAATGATAATTCAGTAGCAATTAGCATAGGTAGTACCATTATCTTGGTTTCTAAATACTATTCACCAATAAAAATCAACCAAGTCTTCTTCCTTGCTGGGGCAGGAAAAGAACAAGATAAGCCTGGAACAGGTGTTTTTTTTTTTTTTTTTAAGTTTTTAAAAATTATTATTTTACTTTAAGTTTTAGGGTACATGTGCACAATGTGCAGGTTAGTTACATATGTATACATGTGCCATGCTGGTGTGCTGCACCCATTAACTCACCATTTAGCATTAGGTATATCTCCTAATGCTATCCCTCCCCCCTCCCCCCACCCCACAAGAACAGATGTTGTTTTTTGTTTTTGTTTGTTTGTTCGTTTGTTTTTGTTTTTTTTCATTTGAAAGTAAGAGAGTGAGCAAAGAATGATGGGGACATGTCAAAAGGACACATGAACCAGCTCGAAGCGGCTCCTACTAGGCAAATACAGGACAATGTGACCATAAAAATAAATGGTAGTAACAGATGGAATAAGAATCCATGAGTCCATACTGATAAGAACAAATAGATGTGCAAATATGTGAAATGGAAAGTTAGTTATTCATTACAATAGAATTCCAACACATAAATGTGTATGGTATGGCTGGATGCAGTGGCTCACGCCTGTAATCCCAGCACTTTGGGAGGCCAAGGCGGGCAGATCACCTGAGGTCAGGAGTTTGAGACCAGCCTGGCCAACATGGCGAAGCCCCATCTCTACTAAAAATACAAAAAAATTAGCCGGGCATGGTGTGCACCTGTAGTCCCAGCTACTCAGGAGGTGGAGGCAAGGAGAATCCCTTGAACCCAGTAGGTGGAGGTTGCAGTGAGCCAAGATTGTGCCACTGTACTCCAGCCTGGGCAACAGAGCCAGACTCTGTCTCAAAAAAAAAAAAAAAAAAGTATGTAGTATGATTGATTGAAAATCATCATTTGTTAACTACCATATTAATGGTTGTTTGAGGCAAGAATCATCAATGAATTCTCTTTTTTAATAACATAGATTTGTTCTTTCTGACTCCTCCCTATCCATTCAGTGCACAGCTTTTAGCACACAATTGCCTTGGTCAAATCTGTTCTTAAGCTGGGCTTCCCCTTCCCATTGTATCATGTGTGTGAATATCTAAGACCACAAAATACGCTGCTTTTCCACTACTGAACTAATATCTTACCTCATCTCTGTTTAGATTCTTCACACATTCCAAGGAAACACTTAGCTAATTTTCTATTAGTTTGAATTAAGATAAGATGCTAGAGAAGTTTGCTAGAATCATTTTTCATTGCCAGCTAACATAAGTGCATTTT
The DNA here is from genome assembly GCF_028885625.2 of Pongo pygmaeus. Taxonomy (NCBI): domain Eukaryota; kingdom Metazoa; phylum Chordata; class Mammalia; order Primates; family Hominidae; genus Pongo; species Pongo pygmaeus. Next base: position 98,062,340 of record NC_072384.2, read on the forward strand.
CAAACATGCTATTGATAAAATCTGAATGAGTTAGAGGGAACTATCTGCCTGGGAAGCAGATAAATGAGAGTCTGTGGGGGGCAAATGAGACTTTTGGGATTCCTTCTATATCATAGAATAGATGGGCCTATAATTTCATCTTCTGCCTTGAAGACAGGTGTTGAGAATTGACCTAAGCTGATTTGGTCATTCATAGCCCTTAGTGGTTTTTTCCTCCATGGTTCATACATTAAAAGAGGTTTGAGCTGAGTCAGTGTTAGGCACTACACAAAACTTTGCTACTAGTCCATAATGAAAGCAAGCCAGACAAAATTCTGCTACACAGAGAGATCATTGATTACATAAATACTTAACAGCAAGCAAAGTAAAAAACATTTTTTACAGCTTGTTATACAACTTGTTAGGAAGTCCCAGTTCTGCTACCTTGCATAAAGGTTCTTCCAAGGCAGACAGGGCAACATCCCAGAGGCTGAATCCTGTTACCCTTATCAATCCAGTGGGCAATGCCAAATCTTAAATCAACAGGTGAACACTGGGCCATTTAGGAAAAAACCTCAGGTTTGTCTCTGGGGGAGAGGCTCTCTGGATCCTTATCCTCCATTACTCTAGAGTGGAGAATATCTCTAAAATATTTTTGCTACTCCACATACTCTTGACTGTCTTTAATTTTACTCGAGAGAGTCCATTTCTAAATTCTTTATATTAATAAGCCACTAGTTTTACCAATTAAAATCCATTGCTAGCATACATTATACTGATTATTAAAGTCTTAGGTGTTAATACAAATTGGGATAATAGAAGTACTTATAGTGGTTGCTTCTGGAGTATTGCCTTTCTGATAAAATACTGGATAAATGTACAGTCTTGATGAAATACACTGGGAGAACATTACATATTGTAGTGCCATCTTGGAAATTAAAAATGCATGTTAGCTATTTAGAGGTTAATGTCCTGGAATAAAGGAAACCTGCTTAGTTTTGTTCGACCTTGCATTTCCGAAACTTAGTTGACCCCAAGTCCTTTTTTCCATCGCATTCTTGAAATTAGTTTTTCCTGGGAAAGGCTTTAGAAAACACTGCTTTAGAGATTATAGGAGAAGCTTCCTTCAACATCCACTTAACTGACACTCAGCATTCCCTTTATAAAACTCGAGGATAATAGGCACCTATCTTAAATACTCTCTATCAGTTGAGTTCTGTGCTTACAAAGAGTCAATTGAGATTTTTTCCAAAACCGTTTTATTCTATTTGTACTTGTAATTACAGTTACATAACTTAATTAAATATTACATAATCCCGTGACTTTTGAGTGTAAATATAAAGAGTTATTGTTTCTTTGAAAAATAAATTGAATGTTTTGGAAAGACTCTGGAAAAGAATTGCGGAAAGTGTTATTAAATAAGGTGAGGGTAGGACAAGTATGGAAGATTTGGGAAAAATATAAAAAAGAATTTCTAATACAACTTACTTTGTAAGCATCTTTTAAGTTATTGATGCATTTTCAAGAAACTGAAATGTATCATTATTCAAGAAAGAGTTCAAGTAGAGAACTTGAATTAGTGGAGCCATACTCAAAAGCCTTACATTTAAATAAAACATGTAAGGTATATATATGCTAATTTTTATTATTTCCTGCTTTTACTGAATTTTTTGATGAAGCGACTAAGTATAAACCTTGTGAGTCAGAAAAGGGCTTTTGTTCTAGAGAGAGAGAGAATTAAAGAGAAGACTTTTCACAAAGCAAAGTGTGTACACAGACACACACATACCCCTTGCGGCATGTTTTAAAATATTCCACATAGATTTTGCCCATATTTCCTCAAGCCAGGCTCAGTTGTCTTCAGAACCCTTTGGCATTCTTGACACACTGCTTTTGTGTTTTTTCAACTTTATTGTAAGTCTGTGGGATTGCTTAATACCTTGTTAAAGAAAATTAGAGTTAAAAATCTAATATCTCCCTGGGAGTGTTCCATATATATACACATGGTTCATGACTGGGAACAAAGTTTACTACTAGTGTATTTTTTCAGTGTTATTTTGTAGTAAAATTTCCTAAAATATTGTGTAATAAATAATATTTGGTTTCTATCTATGTTCTCTTAGGCTTGGTCCCATGGCAGCCTATAATAATTCAAGGTTAAGGTTATGTTGTTATTTAAGAATTTTTAGGATCTGTACTTGTATGTGCTGCATAAACAAAACAGTTATTCTATTGCAGACCAGTTTTTCCTTTTGAAATGTAGAATACAACAATCACTTCTCAGGTTTAATTAAGACTGTGTTTGTACAGAGGTCTGTAGTTTATAAAAGCAGTTAAGCAAAGAAATGCTTTTGTTATATACAAACAGAACAAAAAGGGAAAATACTGTCTTGGATCCTTTCATTAAAGGTCAAAAAAAAAAAAAAGAAAAAAAGAGTTCACTCAATTTTTTATCTTGTGTATTTTCACAAATACCAGAAACAGAGCTGTAAGATAGTAATTTGTTAAACTACACATTAAGCTGGTATTTGAATATGAAAAGGTATTTCCACCCAGTGCAATATTGCTTTTTTGAAATACTAAAAGCCCTTACATTAGGGTGGTAATTGAATGAATGCTTAAAAACAAACCCTGTCTGCTTCATTTTGACAGGTTCTTTATACATTTTTGAGGAGGGTAAACATGTCAGGATGTAGCAGACTAAGGAAGGAGCTGGTATTGGACAGGGTTCATAGTCAAAGTGACATAGTTTCTCATTCTCAAGAAGAGTAGTTGGCATAGTTGTTTTGGGACCTGCAATGTAGTTTTTCTAGATTCAACATGGAAAACATTGTTCTAAACTCTAGTGATCTATCTGCCCATAGCTTATGCCGAGCAGCATGGATTATACATTTTTGATACCTGTAGACGTTTTAGGAGCCTTCTTGATGTTATGTTGAAATCTTATTCCTGTAGTTGTCCACATAATTTTCTACCAAATCACCCTGTAGAACTGATGCATAATTACTTCTTAGGATTTGTTTGTTACTGTAATAATGAAATATTTTCCTGTCTCTTGGTATACCCATGTGTACTGTGTTTTTTATTTTTCGTAAGTCCCATGAAGGAGAAAGGACTTCTATTTTTGTTTTATTGGAGTTGAACACTTCTTGAGCCTCCTTCTTGGGGGTTCTCAGGTTTCTGATCATTCTTGTTATAGTTAACTGATTATTTTTGCTTCCTTAGTTCAATTTAGAGGGTCACAATATAGCACTTTCAGAAAATTTGTGAGAGCTTTTATTACATTAGGAAGAGTAGCCATTTAAGTGTGCAAACACATCACTCATTGACTGGCTCACTGAACATCTATGAGTCAGGTAGCTGCTGAGAACTAGAGATGTTAAGCTAGATGAGATAGTTCTCTGCAAGATTGGTCAATATTCCTTTTTCAGCTGCTACGTTCTAGAAAATGTATGGTATCATATGAAAATATAATTGAAATGGAGAACATGTTATTTGCTAGAATGGGGCAAACATATGTCTTAACCTACATGAAAAATATGGGAGTGACATTGAGATTTGAGTTAGGGAGAGGGAATAGATCAGATTTGGACATTTTGTCCGAAGTAGGGCAATAAATTATGTCTTAAATACGACTTGATACCAAATCCAAAAGTAGAATGGTTGCAATAATACTTCTTCTAGTTATACTTCTTTTTCTGAATCTTACTTTGTTATGGAAATCATAGAGCATGCTGATATTCTCAGCATAGACGGGGAGTTGAGGAGGGTAAGGGAAAATATAGGCAAACAGGACAAGATTTTCATCCCGTGGACATTAGTGCATTTGAAAAACTGGCTCTTGGGCTTCATGTTTTGGACAGTCAGGACAGAGGTCTCACAGAGGTTATTTGCAGGTTTTGCTTTTTTTGAGGATGCAGCCATCCTAGGACTATCATGACTGTTACGTGGCGTTGAGAGAAAGGAAGGTAGAAAAGCTTTCCCCCAAGACCTATCATTGGGTCCTCTTTCTCCTGGTGGAGATAGGGGAGGAGAGGCAGAGAGGAACCCAGCTGTCAGCAATGGTGCAGTGGGTCCAAACTGCTTCTCCTTGGCGGGTGGAATTTCAGTTCTAGAGGAGGATCTGAGGAGGCTTATGAGCTTTCCTGGGAATTGCTTTCTTTTCCCAGCTTCTGAAAGGTTCCCTTCATTTGGCCCCAGGAGGAATGAGGAACACACTACAAAGCTTTCCATTCTACAGGCTCTGTGAGCTGAGTGGTGAAGTTGCACATTTTCTAATTGGAGAAAACATGTTCCCATACATTTTAGGTTGGCTAAGAAGAAATGCCTGAGATTCATGGATTGAAGTGTGCCTTCAATTGGTCTTCTGCTAGAGTTTCATGTAGAAACTGATAGATGAAACAATACATTTACCCAAATATGTGAACCAAAGGACTATGTGAATAGAGAGGGACTGATTGTGTCTACTCAGTAAATAGGCCAAATAAAGGGCAACAAGTGAATCACAAGGACTGTTTAAAGCCCTGGCCAACAGGGGTTGGGGGAATTGTGTCTTTTGCATAAGTTGTTCCCAGTTTGAAATCTTCTTAGTATGCTCCCAAAGCTGCTCTGTGGCTGCCAGCAGTGTTAGGCTGAGATCTCTTAATCCTCATATAGATCAGCATCTCTCTAAAATAAATCACTTGACTGTTTTCTGCCTAACATTGCAGGGAATGGCTTAGGAGACTAACCCTTAGATTTGAAATGTCTGAAAACTGCTTCTCTGTTGGACAATCTTGAATTTTACTTAGCTCTGCTGCTCTTTTTAGCTTTCTCAGAAGTGGATTATATTTTGCCACCTTTGCCACTGAAGTACAAATATAATCGTTGTTATTTTCTTGTCTCACAGAGTATATTTTGACTGAAATAAGTAGACAATGTTCTGTTTTCTAAGTTCCAACCACAGTGGTTTTTGGTTGTTTGTTTGTTTTACACTCAGTAATTCACATATTGTTATTTCTAGGTAATTATAGAATTTTTCAGTCAGTAATTTACTAAGCACATATCATGTTTTCAGCACTATGTAAGGAACTGAGGCATACAAATGAAATCTGAGGCATGGTTCAAGTCTTCATGTAGGTTACAGTGTTTGTGGAGAAATAAAACCAAATCAGAGGAAACAAAGAACAATTAAATGTTCAACTGTGTAGTACTCATGATAGGAATCTCCTGGAAGTAAATACTGAATATGGATAAATGAATGAATGAAGTGTTCATTCAAGGAAGAAATCATTGTGGACTAGAATGTGTCATTGAATAGGTGGGATATGAACATAGCCATGAAACATAAATAGGACTGGTAAGTGGAGGAGAGAATATTCTAGGTGAAGAGAGCAAAGGTAACAAGGTTGATCATGGAGTTGAGCATGGCATGTGTTTCGGACAATAAGAGGAGACCAGGTGACAAAAATCGGTATGCAAGAGAAACAAAAAAATAAAGTTGGGTATCCCCCCTTCCTTGATAAGTGAACCTCAATTTTGTGCCTATCTGCAAGTGATGAATCATGATTGGTCTAACCCATTCATGATGATTCTATCCTCTGCCTTCCCAGTCTCCTTTGGAGCTAGGGCAGCTCTGTGATCTTGTTCTGCCTTCAAGCTGAAGTCTGCTGATGGCATTTCTGGAAATGTTTTTGTTCTTTGATAAAATGTTGGCACCTCCTTTTCCCCTCCTCCTTGCCTTGAATGAAGATGCAAGGTCTGTAAATATACAGCAACCTTGCTGTCATGAGGAAAAGGCGAAGAGGTATTGTTTCTGATACTGCTGAACTGCTAAACCCACACCAACAGCTGTCTGCCTCTGGACTTCCTGTTATGTGAGAGAAACCAACCTCTGTTTATGTAAAACAGTATAAATTATGGTTTTAGTTGTTTGCAATATTTTAACATTATTTTAGAAAGGTTAATCTGCAATAGCACACCAGCTGAACTGGAAGAGGATGAGAATTGAGGTGGTGGTTTTAGCAATATGGGTCTTAGATGAAGAAGTTCTGGGCAAGACTTGTGGCCAGGGGAATAGGAAGGAAGGCAGACATCTCAGAGAAGAAGCAGAAGTATTCAGTGCCGATTCAGTGAAGGATAGAAGAAGCCAGATAACTTTGAAGTTTCTAATCAGGAAGATAAGTGGGCCTGCATTACAGCTTTGGGGATAGGCAGATAATGGTAAAGACGAGCTCTGTCTTAAGGTATGTTGAGTTTGAGATTATGATGATGGAACATCCAAGTGGAAATGTTACGTGCATAGTCAGAAATACAGCATTTGAATTGAGGCGAATCTATACAATGCCTATGACCTTGGGCATGGAGAAACAGAAAAGCAATAAATGATGCCACCAGTTATGAGTTGAGAGGAAGAAAAGAGGTCATTTGCATAAACAGAGACAGAGAAAGGAGATAATATGGGGTTGGTACAGGGATGAATATGTCATCATCAGTATCCAATGATCTAGAGAGATCAAGAAAGGTGAGGAATGAGGAGAGAATTTGGTAAATCTGACAAAAAGTGAATCTGGTGAAAATAGGACACCAATGATTTCCAAGAGAGGATATATTGGCTGCCCAGATCTAAGCAGTTAAGTGGGAAGGAAAGGGAGTCCAAGATGAAAGTGGTAGTGAAAGATCATTCACTGAAGGAGCTGGGAATTGAGAAAGGCTGATTCTTGCAAGGGTGGTAGACCCAGTAAAAGATGGTTTTAAAAAGAGTGAAAACTGGGAGGAAAGAATTTCATGGAAAGGCCCAACATTTAAATGGAAAGAAAGGTATAAACACACAGAGAAAGTTAAAGAAATGTGTAATGTTGGAGAAAGACTTTAGTTTCAGGACAGTTCAGATATTCCTCTGAAATTGGAGGCAGGGATGACAAGGAGGCTCTGGAATCTAATGAGCGGAAGCAAATATACTTGTAAACAGCTGTCTCTACCGGGTAGGTGAAGTCCTGTGTTAGGAGCTGGTCTGGTGGTAGGGAGAAGTGAAAGGGGAGCTAGCCACTTCATGCAGTTACAAAATCAAGCAGCCTTTCCATCAAAGTGGCAAGGATTGTCAAGGGCAAGGCTGCGTGATTTTGTGTCTTTCTCAGGCAGGACCGTAGCAGAGAACCAGAAGCTGAAGAGGAGACGCAGAATCAGGTGGAGGTTCATAGGGAGTTGTGAAGGTGAGAGAATCTAGAACAATGTTCCTGGAGAGAGAGGAGAAATCTAGTGTTTTCAGGAAGAGGTTAAAGCCCAAGTGCAGATTGTCCAGAGAACAGGTTTGGTTGGGGGAGGTGGCAGAGAAGGGGATGGTGGCTTGAGCAGAGTAAGTCCAAATCTCAGACAGAGCTTGAAATGGTGAGATCCAAAAATTGCTTCTGAGTACCTGGACACAGCAGCTTGTTACAAGTAGAGATTTAATTCTTGTTCTTTTTTTTTTTTTAAATGAGAGGCTAATTTGTCACACATTTCTTTTACTTTCTCTGTGTATTTGTACCTTTCTTTCCACTTAAGTGTTGGTCCTTTCCACAAAGTTGTTTCCTCCTGGTTTTCACTCTTTTTAAAACTATCTTTTACTAAGTCTATCACTCTTGCAAAATCACACAGCATATTTTCAGTATATTCTAGTGCATTATTTACTTATAAATAAAATTGAGGCCAAGTATAAATAAGGTACAAATTTACTGAGTTTTATCTCACTTTGGTGAGACTTCTTAAATACGAAATAAAAAGCCATTCATGTTCCAATTCTGGCAATATATTCCCCTTCCACACATGCAACTACCGTCTTGCTGAACTCAACCTTGGGTTTCTACAGTGTTACTGAAACCTGCCATCCATTCCCAGTGGCTTCTCCCAGTGATTTCCATGAAGCACAATTTTTAAAATGTCCTTAAAAAAGCATGCTACTTTAATTATATGGCAGATGGTGTGTTGCATGGTTTCCTAACTGGTGTTACTTCCACACTGTACTTGAAATATATAAAGAACTTCGCTCTCAACTCAGGAGGAATCCTGCGAAGCTCAAGTTTATATTAACTTAGAGAGGAACAATTTCTGTAGGTTGGGACAAATTTTAATATATATGTTATAGTACTAATTTTATTATGTAAAAACTACACATAAACCAAAACCGTAGGGGTTTAAAATAATCATTGCAAATTATGATTAATTTAGTAAGACTTTTTTCTTTTTTTTTTTTTTCTTTTATTGTAATTATTATTATTATTATTATTATTATTATACTTTAGGTTTTATGGTAGACTTTAAACTGTTATTTTCTTCTGATTTTTTAAACGCGAGTCATTATCATGGTAGAAATTTTGAAAAATGGAGAAAAATAGAAAGAAAATAAAAATTGCTCTTAATCTCAACTTCCTAGAGATAGTCACTCTTCACCTATTTTTGGGTGAGGGGAGGGGCACTTTATTTTTTAAACTGAATCATATTAAACAACCTTTGTTTCCTACCTCAATAGGTCAATTGACTTTTAATTCTAGTTTCATTTTCTGAAAACTCTGTAAGGTCAGCAAGCAAAGGTGTTAGAAGTAGGTAGCATATAACATAGGAATTAGCAGATAGCTTATTTCTGTGGGAAATAGAAAGGCTGACTAATCTGTGACCTCCAGTAACTTTTTACTCAGAAAAATATGGTTGCAATGAGTAAAGTCTCCCATGTCACTATTCTGTAGAAGATAAACAATGTTTTAACTTTATTATGATTTATACCATATTCTTTTCAGGATTAACTCTAAGCGTAGAACATTTTAGTTTTATACCTCGATTAGAATAGTTTATTTACATCCCAAAACATAGAAATTAATTTGGGGTGATAAGTCCTTTTGTTGTCAAGTTATTTTTCTCTTAACATTTGTATATGGTTTTTTGTATTATGTTTCCTAATGGAACTCACATGTCCATTAGAGTCAACTGATTATTCAAGACAGATTTGCTTTAATCTCCCAGTGTTTATTCAGTTTCATTTAATATTGTACTTTTATGAGGGTTATGAATCATAGCAACGTAGATAATATGAAACATATTGCATTATTTTAGATGGAAAGTTAGACTTTGTAATTTAGGTAGGTTGTCCTCATTTTATTACATAGGGCATTTTCACTATTATCTTAACTGTGGAAATATTTGATGAGTCAGTTCATCCTGTTTTATAGAATTTCCAAATTGACATGAAAAGAAATAATTGTTTTGCATTAATTTATATTTAATATAAGCACTTGAGAGGTAACCAGGAATGGGAGGAAAGGAGGAAGACATTCATGGATATGCATTCTAGAGTAATGAATTTCAACTGCCAGAAATCAATGGCTCTGCCAGATTCATATGTTAATTTTTAATGAGTAGACATTTACTTAGAAATTGGTTTATTTGGACTCAGATGAAAAGCAAAAATGGCTGAAAATTGTCAATAATAGCATACAATTGCCTCTTTAGGTTTAGCTGTGATTATTTTTGAAATAAAATCCTCAGAGATGTTGGAAGTGAGCCCTAACAGGGTACACATGTACCACTTTATTTGACAGAGATCTTCATTGCATATATCTTACCACTTTTCATTTCAATGTAACGAGCAATCAAAAACTGCTTGTTGAGTTTGAATAAAAAGGGTGACTGGTGGGGGTGGTAGTATTTGTCCCTTTTGATGTTTTCATAGTTTAAGTTTGAGGTTGGCAAACTATAGCCTGCAGGCCTAGTTCAGCTTGCCATCTGTTTTTGTAAATAAAGTTTTACTGGAACACAGACATAATCATTTGTTTATGTATTGTTTATAGCTGCTTTCATGCTACAGTGGCAAAATTAAGTAATTGCAAGAGGAGCTATCTAGATGGCGAAGCCTAAAATATTAGTATCTAGCTCTTTACAGAAAAAAATTTTCAACTAAGTTTAGTTAAACTTTTCCCATATAGTACTGTATTTCTTAAACCTGATGGTATACTATTGTTTAACATGTCAATATGGAATCAAATTACCAAGATGCTAAAGGAGAAAGAAACCTGGCCAAATAGGAACAGCTCCAGTCTACAGCTCCCAGCGTGAGCGACACAGAAGATGGGTGATTTCTGCTTTGAAAAGATTTTCAGATAAGACATAAATAAGTAAAACAGATAAAGATATATCACTTTATAATCAAGGGCTAAATTGTATGATAGTATCAAAAAACCCTTGTCAGGCTCAGTGACTCACACCTGTAATCCCAGCACTTTGGGAGGCCCAGGCAGGTGGATCACTTGAGCTCAGGAGTTCGAGACCAGCCTGGGCAACATGGTAAAATCCTGTCTCTACAAAAAGTACAAAAAATTAGCCCGGTATAGTGGTGTGTGCCTGTAGCCCCAGCTACTTGGGAGGCTGAGGTGGGAGAATCATCTGAGCTTGGGAAGTCAAGGCTGCAGTGAGCTGTGATTGAGCCCCTGCACTCCAGCCTGGGCAACAGAGTGAGACCTTTTCTTTAAAAACCAAAACCAAAACCAAAAAACAAAACCTTCATATATTCTGTATCATAAATATATGTGAATTGAAAGTCACTTTAATGTGGTCAGAGTCAGAGTTCTAAAGTTCTCAAAATTACAATGTTAGCATACTAATATAGTAGGATATGTTTTGATGTTTTCGTCTAGAAATGGGAACATCAACTTTGTGCCATATAGTTATATGGTTGTATCTAGGTTAGCCAGGGTTCTAAAGGAATCTAGAGCTTTTCTAGAAATTGTGGGGTCAGAAAGGATGATGTACTAGGCTTGCTTGAGTATGAGCCAGGAAAGATGCGTGTGTGTGTGTGTGTGTGTGTGTGTGTGTGTTTTGTTTTGAGACGGAGTCTCGCTCTGTCGCCAGGCTGCAGTTCAGTGGCACGATCTCGGCTCACTGCAACCTCTGCCACCTAGGTTCAAGTGAATCTCCTGCCTCAGCCTCCTGAGTAGCTGGGACTACAGGTGCACGCCACCAGGCCCAGCTAGTTTTTATATTTTTATTAGAGATGGGGTTTCATCACATTGGCCGGGATGATCTCAATCTCTTGACCTTGTGACCCGCCCACCTTGGCCTCTCAAAGTGCTGGGATTATAAGCATGAGCCAACACGCCCAGCCAAAAGATGCAGTAATTTCAGGTAGTTCTATGATCAGTTTATAGGGATGCCACCACAACTGTTTCTGAAGAACACAATTTTAACAGGACCTAGGTAGGGAGGCTTGGGATTAAAACATGTTGAAAATCTGTCTTCAAGGACTAAATGAAGCTGGAATAAATAACATGGCACACAGTTGAACATATATTGGGGAAAAGGGTGATCTTGGAAGGGGCATTAGAAGCAATTATAAATTGGTGTGAACATAAATAACACAAGATGATACATTGGTAACTTGTGTCATTTACATTTGGTTTTGTATCTTGAGTGTCTTGCATTATAATAAAGCAGATCCCAGCTTTAAAGAGTGGAGTGTTTCTGCTCTATATTGAAATAGCTATCAGAGGGCAGGGAGGTTAAAATCAGAAGTAGGTACGCTCCTTGCATAACTCTTCCATGCGAGTGGTGGCAGATTAAGAACCTTCTGTAGTAGAACCATTTTGTTACACATTGCCAACCACAAAATTTCATAGAGTCAAAAAATAAAAATAAAAACAGAGGTCAATGTGGTGGCCTGGACTAACTGGGAAAAGCTTTATGGAGAATATTGGACTTTCTCTCAGTTTCTGTTCTGAGTAAAGTATGAAGCTGCCTTTATAAAGAAGCAAGTTGGTGACTCTGGGATTTGAATGAGTTTCCTAGTCCTGTTGGGGTACTATAACAAAATATGTTAGGCTGGGTAAATTATAGACAACACAGAAATTTATTGTTTTACAGTTCTAGATAATGGGAAGTTCAAGATCAAGGCACCAGCAGGTTTGGTGTCTGGTAAGAGCCTGTTTCTCATCAATGATACCTTTTATGTGTTCCCACATGGCCCAAAGGGGCAAACAAGCTCTCTCAGACCCTTTTATAAGGGCGCTGTATTAGTCCATTTTATGTTGCTGTAAAAAAATGCCTGAGACTGGGTAATTTATAAGGAAAAGAGGATTGACCTGGCTTACAGTTCTGCAGGCTGTACAAAGAAGCATGGCACCAGCATCGGCTTCTGGTGAGGCCTCTGGAAACTTCCAGTCATGAAGAAGATGAAGGGAGAGCAGGTGCATCACATGGTGAGATAAGGAACAACAGAGAGGGAGAAGGAGAGAGAGTGGAGAGGTCCCAGACTCTTTTCAACAACCAGATCTCCTGTGAACTCATTACCACAGGGAGGACACAAGGCCATTCATGAGGGATCCATCCCCATGTCCCAGACACGTCCCACTAGGCCCCATCTCCAACATTGGAGATCATATTTCAACATGAGATATGGAAGGAACAAATAACCAGGCACTAACCATATGCACCTCCTAGCTGCCCCCCTCCCAATACCACTGCACCGGGGACTAAGTTTCAACATATGAATTTTGGGGAGCATAAGCTTTCAGACCATATTCAGCAATGAGCATGGTTTGTGTAGAAGAAGAACTTGGGCAAAGTGAATGGCTTATGCCTCAAGTTGAGTGGATTAGTTGCATAGTAAGAAAGATGAGGGGAGATGAGGGTGGGAGAATGGTGGAACATAAGGGAACTAAGGCACCACTTGGGTCAGCCTAGTTTCTGTGATTCCGTTACATTATGGGATTGAGTGTTTAATGCTCAGTGACATCTCATAGAGTGAATCATAGGGAGACCAAGTGGTGTGCACAGGTCTACCTGGTTTGGGAATCACTGAGATTGTTTTGCTCTGCTCCAAGTTGCAACTGAAGACAAATCACATTCCTGGAGGGAAAGGAACATCAAGTGACTAAGATGCAACAGCATAAATCCTCTCTCATAATAGACAGCACCTGTAGCCTTTTGACCCTTTGTTCTAAATCTTTTATAGAAGAGCGTAGGATGTAGACAGGAAATAAATAAAATTGCCTCCTGATTTTATGTCACTATGGAGCTGGCTGGGAGTCTCTTTCCTTTTCAGAGAAGCCACAGAGAGAAAGAAGAAAAAGCAAAGGAAAGACCCCTTCTCTTACATATCCCAATGGACTTTGAGTGTTAGTGTTGCTTTTTAATGAAGGTGGATGGCAGAGAGAGATTTTCAATATAGCTTAACCATAAATTTTCATAAGGGGGTTAGCTGGTGCTGTCCAATACTCCAGGGTGTCGTGGTGGAGCTGGCAGAGGCTACAAAAGCAGCAGGTGCCTATAGGTCCAGAAATCCCCAGCTCATTAGAAGTGCTGTAAATCATAGCATCTTTCATGCCTCTTGAGTGAAACTTGGCACCTCCAGCTTACAACTGTGTGGTGGTCCCACTGTCCCTGACTTTAATAATGTTAACAGATGACAACTTCCATTGAACGATGAAACTTGGTGAGCCAGTGCCAGTGATGATGGATTGGGTGGCTGAAAGATTCTGCAGAGAGGACAGCAAGAGGATGCCAAGGAAGCTGGTCTGTGTGTAACTAAAAGACTAGTAAATATGAAGAATTGATGGACACATCTATCACCCACGGGGCCACTGTGTCCTAAAAGACCTTGTATGAAAGCTTTGAGAAAGGCTTTGAAAGGATAAATGCCCCAGCACTTAGACGAGTATGGGTCTTTGCAGGCCGGACTGGTTGAGGAGGGCAACGAGGTGAGGTTTCGTGAGTTGGAAGTTGGCCTCCTGTAGTGTGCAGTCTGACACAGAAAAGGTTCTAGCTCACAATTGCCTGGTTGGAGCATGGAAACAGCTCCAGCTTAATATTCAGGACATCTGTCTGCCGAGGCCTGTTTTTTTTTTTCTGTACGTTTTCATGGCTGTTTGTAGACAGTGGTAGGTGAGATTGGAAGAAATAAGAGACTTGAGGAAAACAAACTTAAACAAGAAAGTAAAAGTAACTCTTCAATACCCAGTACATTGTTAATATGTAGATACTTGAGGATCCTTTATCCCTCTTATGTCTCAGGAGATGGGGTGCTGGGATTGTGGGGACGGCAGGGGAGGAGTAAGGGAAAAAGGGAAAAGAAAAAGAAGATATCATCTATTTGAGTATATAAAATGGAGATGTAGTAAAGAAATCATTTTGGGAACCTTGAGATTGATTAAAAAAAATACACCACTTACTAGAACTTTTTCAGTTCAAAGCTGAATGCTAAAAGGTTGTTTTGTGTGCTGTATGACAGACAAATATTTTAAAATATGTCTCACAACATTCCTTTGGCTTAGGTGGTGATATTTAAGTTAAGACTTACATATATCAGTTGGCCAGTTTGACAGATAGGAAATTATTTGGAATTAAAAATTCCCCTTCTAGCTTTTCCCCTAAAAAGTCCCTGTCTTCATTTGTGATTGTTCTCTCCTTTGCCTCTTCTTTCCTAATTCTTTATCTTCTCCCATATGCAAAAGAACATCTGGCAACTATCTCTTTAGAGGCATCTATGATCCTGGATTGAGTTTGTTATCCAGTCAGCACCTTCGTGAGCTGTGTTTGATTTTCTGAAATTGGGTTTCTGCAAATGATCATATTTCAAAGTGCTATGCCGTATAATTATTTGAAGGGAAAACATTTTAACGTGGTACAACGACAATGTAAAGAATGAAAATTGTGCTAAGTGAGTTCTGTCTCTTTCAAGTTCAAATTGGTAGGTTTTCCTGGCTTGAACACAAAATGAAATCAAATTGAAGGGTCAGAGATACAAGAAAATTATAAGGAGAACAAACTCATCAGAAAGGGAACTGAAAAATGGATAACAAAAGGAACAAATACAGGGATTTTCCATATCTAGGGAAAAACAATCCATAGGTTCTATGGGGACTTTAAAAATACAGAGGATTGAGAAAAAATTTATATTTTGCAACATTTTAGGTTAATAGAACATTCATAAAGGTAACAAAAATAGTTCCCATATACTCTATATCCAGCTTCCCCTAATGCTAACATATTACAGTTTTATATTTTTAATGGTTATGATAAACATGAGTCTATGATTTATAGATGTCACTACTTTCTTATAGTATTAGAAGAAAATTAGACGTATAATTTTCTACTTGAAAATTTATATTCTTGTTTACACTTTAAGAATATGTAATATCTTCCAACCGCATTCATATCAAGAAGAACAAAAACAAACAAACAAAACCCCTGATCATATCTTAAAAAAACAGCCCTTCTCTGGGTTATTTACATTTTTAGCCGGATGCAAAACTTTATGCCCAAGTTTTTCAAATTTAGGTATGTTACCATGGCATTTTATCCTGGAAAATTGCTTTGACTGGAAGTTTCTTTGGCAAATCCTACTTTTATTTATTATTTTATTTTATTTTTTTTAGACAGAGTCTTGCTCTGTCACCAGGCTGGAGTGCAATGGCGCGATCTCAGCTCACTGCAACCTCTGTCTCCTGGGTTCAAGCGATTCTCCTGCCTCAGCCTCCCGAGTAGCTGGGACTACAGGCACGTGCCACCACACCCAGATAATTGTTATTATTATTTTTTTTTGAGACTGAGTTTCGCTCTTGTTGCCCAGGCTGGAGTGCAATGGCGCTATCTTGGCTCACCACAACCTCCGCCTCCCGGGTTCAAGTGATTCTCCTGCCTCAGCCTCCTGAGTAGCTGAGATTACAGGCATGCGCCACCGTGCCCGGCTAATTTTTTGTATTTTTAGTAGAGACAGGGTTTCTCCATGTTGGTCAGGCTGGTCTCGAACTCCCTACCTCAGATGATCCGCCCGCCTTGGCCTCCCAAAGTGCTGGGATTACAGGCGTGAGCCACCGCGCCCAGCCCCTAACTTTTGTATTTTTAGTAGAGACAGGGTTTCACCATGTTGGCCAGGATGGTCTCAATCTCTTGACCTCATCGTGATCTGTCTGCCTCGGCCTCCCAAAGTGCTGGGATTACAGGCATGAGCCACGGCGCCCAGCCCAAATCTCACTATTTTTTAGATTAAAATGGAACTGTTGTGGGGTATAATGTAAAATTTATGCATTTTTAAAAAGCAAGAGATAGCTTAAAATGGGACTCTTTGGTGGTCTCTGGCAGTGTGCAGACTCCGGTGGTATGAGTTCACTCTGTTTCGTCTTTATAGCTATAGAGGTTGAAAAAAAAAAAAAAAAGAAAAGAAAAAACCATTACCCTACACTAATTGACATAAATTTTGGAAGCCTTATTTCAGCACCAACCAATACAGGTTTCCCATAGTCCTTATTGGATATCATAGAATTTTTGATAAATATTTGTGAAATGAAGCAATGAGTAAAAATAAGGAATATCATTTTGAACTGTGGGGCCTTTTCTGTGTCTCCTCAAATCCCACCTGGAAAGTGCTCACTCATTCCAGGTAAGACAGGCTCTGCTGATTCTGGGCCTTGGCCTGGCAGGGGAGAAGGGACTGACTAGGTTAAGTATCTCCTCAAGGTGCTGGAGGCCTCTAAATAAAATGAGGTACCTCCCCCTTCATTCTCAGCCTGAAAGAAGACTGGAGCCTTGAGATTACAGTTATAGTCTCTGCTTATTATTTAGAAGTAATCATATGCTATACATAGCCCACGATGGTATAAATGTTGTAGCCGAAGGGCAACTGACAAGAGAAGGCAGTGGAGACTTGGGAAAAAGTGGGATTTTAGGTCTGAGAGACCTTCAAGTTCTAGCCTGGGCTGCAGGATAGAACCCTAGGTTTGGTACTTTGACCCTCGGTTTGGTACTTGTCCTCTTGAGGCTATATTTCATTATATAAAATGGGAAGTCAGTGATCTATAGTGAGAGCTACATGTAAGAGTGAATTTATCTTATGAACTAATCATTGGCCTTTTTTGCTGTCAGATCTATTCCTTTTCTCCCACTCCATTATCTGCATGGCTGAAGGTTCAACCCCTGCAGGCTGATTTCCTAGCTCTTTCCTAGCTGGGTTTAGCCAATGAGAGGCACTGGCAGGAGACGGGCAGGCAAGCACAGCTGCTGTGTTTGCTTTGTGGCTCCAGCTTGTGTAAGACAGGCCCACTGTGGTTCCAGCTTTTTCCATGACTCTGGCCCTTTGGTGCTGGTAATACCACCCTCTCCTTCTGTCCCTCCAGCCAAGGAGTGGTAGTAGCTACCTGCAGTTGTTAGCCTCCGGGTTGCCTCTTTATTCTCTTTTGGCTTCTCAGTTCTTTTAGCAATGATATATCCAATTCACTGTATTACATTCCCTCTTTTTAGAATGTTGGAGTGGTTCCTATTTCCCTCATTGGATCCTTATTGATCCAGTCCATTTCGGTAATCTAGCTGTGAGCTGAAATACTTCAACTAGGCTGGTTGTGATAGAAATAGAAAGGAAGGAGAGACCTGCCAAAGGAGAAAGAGAGCAGTAACCTGATAGACGGGGAAAAGATCGGGAGAAATCAAGCAATTCAGATAATTGTGACTGCCATTGTTGAAGACAGGCCTTTGGAAGGGGAACTGGTTTGGATATAGAAGCTATGGGTTTTGTGTAGAGCATGTCAAAGAAGATAAACTTCGTGATTTCACTGCCTCTGAACCATTTGCCTTTCCCACTTCAGTGTATTGCAGCTGCAGGAGTATTTATGGAGTTGCCTTTCTCTCTTGGGAAAGGGTAAAAAAAGTTCAGAGGAAAGAGATCAGGGGTAGCTACACTTATATCAGATAAAAATAGACTTTACGTGAAAAACTACAAAAAGAGGCAAAGAAGGTCATTACATAAGGATATAGAGGTTAATTCCTCAAGAAGACATAACAATTGCAAATATGTATGCACCCAACATCAGAACACCTAAATATGTAGATATAATAATGTGATTCAAGTACAATATTCACACATTTACACATAGGTGTAAAAGTGTAATTCAAGTCCAATATTTATTGATTTTTTGTTTAGATGATCTGAACAGAAAATCAATAAGTGTTGGACTTAAATTACATTTTCAACCAAATGGACATAACAGACATATACAGAATACTCCATCCAACAGCACCAGAATACACCTTCTTCTCAAGTACACATGAAACATTCTCTAGGATTGATCACATCTTAGGCCACAAGACAAGTCTTAACAAAATTCAGAGAGGACAGCAGTGTGTGGCCCAGAAGGGAATGCCCCCTGGTGGCTTGCTAAGCCTGGAACACATCTAACACCATTGACTCCAGCCCCATCTCTGTAACTTTTTTGGGAGTAGAATAGGAGCCCATTCTTTGCCAGTTGGGCAGCAGCTCTTTACCAAGGGACCAAGATGAGCAGGCTGTTCCCTTTGTCAGTGCAACATTTGCAAGAGGAGTGCTGTGGGAGGAGATAAAAATTGACTTCCAAATGGCCAGCAAAATTTCAGAGACAGTTTTGGGACTGGCTTTTAGGTTCAGACTTAATAAGTAAAACAGCAGATACTTGAGATTTTGATTTCCCTGTGGGTTAAGATAGTTCATAGTGGGGATGGCCAACATTGCTACAGCAAGCTGGAATCCACTTCCTCAATGTACTGGGGCATTATGGAAAATAATGATCTCTGAGGGAGAGAAATGATTCCACATCTTTGGGAACAATATCTAGATATATTAAGAAATGACCTCAGATGAAAAACAAATATGAAAACATTTTGGCAAATCAGAAGGTGCACATTATATGGCATTCATGATGTTTTATATAGTATATGTGTGTTGGGAAAGAAGAGAAGAGTCTAATAAATGAAGACAAACAGGAAACCCTTCCTAAACTCTCTCCCCAAATACTTCTTAGTCACGTTGTACAGGTCGAAGGTTCTGGGAAGAAACAGCTAGTGCTCTGACCTGCATTCTGCAAATATAGCGTTTCCTGTTTTGTAGGAACTTGGGGCTGAAAAATGCATAAACCAATTGATTTAAACTCTTAAAACCATAATATTCACAAACCTCAACGACTGCTGGTCAAAGCCTCTGTCTCTCTCTCTCTCTGTGTGTGTGTGTGTGTGTGTGTGTGTGTATGAGAGAGAGAGAGAGAGAAAGATCTATTGCAGATGTTCTTGGAGTATCACATTACATCTAATTTCCAGATAGTCTCCAGATAATTGAATAATTGATTCATTTGAATCTTAAATACATCAATATTCTGTAGTTTCTCAAACCTTTTATTTATTTATTTATTTTTCAACTCTGAGTGAATTAGGTTTAGTTGGAGAAAACCATTTATGTTATGTACTTCTAAAATATGATGAGGTGAAGCATGAAGCATGGTTCTCCTTGGGGTGATGTTTACATTAATAAGGCTTTTTATCTCACAACGATGTAGATAATATAAAATTAAAATCAACTGCTGATCTCAGGGAGCAAACAGATTTTTATGATAAGGATTGTATAGCCACCTTTACATCTTTTTCTTTCCTTTTAAATAAATGATGAAAGCTCCAGTGCTGTCATAAAATCACATTTATTTGTAGTGATAGGGATGAACTAATCCCTGTTTCATCACCCTGATCAGCAGTCACATACACACAATGGAACCTGACATGCTGGCAGCCTCAGCTCGTTACAGCTTTCCAACCAACCTCCAAGCTTACGGCTGGAAGTCAAATGGGGTGGGCAGGTTCCAAGTAGGAAAGAAAAATAATTGGTTTTGGAGATAAAGGGATTATTTAAATTTCCATTTGAAATTTCCACAATTTCTTGGCTTCAAATTGAGAGGGAGTTACACTAAGATGCCGGTGTTTCAATTTTAAAATTAAAAGCATTCAAAGAAGTGGAGAAAATTATTATAGACAACAACCATTTCAATAACATTTCTCTGTCTTCATGTTGTTTATCACACTATTAATTACTTGCTAATTAAAAAGAAAACAACTGGAAAAATTCTAGCAACAAAATTTTTCATCAGGAAGGCTTTTGGTTTAATAATTTTTTTCTTATCCTTACAATATCAAGTTGTTTCCCTCCCCCCCATAAGGATTGATTAGTTTAAAATCGATTAGTTTAAAAGATTGGTGTTTGATTGGAATGCAAACATCAGTGGGACAAAGTGGGACTTTTCTGGTACTATGTAGTTTTTAGAGACCAAGTCCTCTGAGTCAGACAGACCTAGGATTACATTTAAGCTATCTCTCCTTTGACCCAGATTTGAATCTCAACTTATCTTTCCACTTCGTGATCTTGGGCAGGTTACTTAATCTTTCAAAGTCTCAGTTTCCTCATCTGCAAAATGGTGATAATGAAACCACCACGAAGACCTGTTGTGAGGGGGAAATAGGATCATGTGTGTAAAGAGCTTACATAACAGAGAGCCTGGCATATAGATTCATAGTAGCTGTTTTTTAACAAAATTATTTTTGCACTATTTTCTTTTGTGACTATTAGCATTTGGCAGTGTGCTTACTGCATTACTAAATTTTGTCTTGATAGAGCAGTCCCTGAGTGATGGTTGAGACCTCACAGTGTAGATAGACCTGTTGAAGTGTTGGGTATTGCTGACTTTGATTTGCACCCCTGGACACCACATTCAGCACCTGGATAGCTTTAGCAGCAATGGCAAAAGATGAATTCCATTTCAATCAATGCTATCCACAACCTTGATTTGGGGTTTTTGAATAAAAATAGGGTTTTATGCTTGAGGATATAGCACATTTTGAGCTGCTGAGTGAGACTTGCACTTGGCATGTGTGGGTGCCCTGGTGAAAACTCAGGGAGCTTTGCATTTCATTATATTTTTAATAATGCTTGGCAAGTAGCAGAATTAAACTTGTGAATCATTCGAACAACCACTTTTCTTAATGGAGATGAGCTCTTTATCTTTTAGGAGTTAATACTCTGTGGTTCTAAATTAGAGTCCTCGATGTGATTGTATTCCTTTCAAACAGTATTAAGAACTTATTTTATAATGGAGAGGTTCATAATGAAAGCAGTCTGGGGAACAAGGCATTCCAGGCTCTTGATGGTGCTGGGTTGAAGGACAGGAGGAGCTGGTGAGGATGTGGCCAGGACCTGTTCCCTGGTGTGGGGGTAGTAGGGAGGATACTAACCTTTATTTACTAGATGCTTTGTACACATTGTTTCATTTAGTCTTCTCGGTATACCTTTAAGGCAGGTATTGTCA
This sequence comes from Pongo pygmaeus, assembly GCF_028885625.2. Taxonomy (NCBI): domain Eukaryota; kingdom Metazoa; phylum Chordata; class Mammalia; order Primates; family Hominidae; genus Pongo; species Pongo pygmaeus. The sequence continues at coordinate 98,083,405 of NC_072384.2, forward strand.
TGCCCATTTCAAAGGTGCAGAGAGATGATTTATCCAAGATTACATAGTGAATAGAAAAGCAGTAATAAAAGGAGAAAATATCAGTTTTGGTTACCCAGTATATTTTGTGAAAATCCATCAAGATGTATATTTATAATTTGTGTACTTTTCTGTATATATGCTCACTTCAATAAAAAGTTACTTATAAAAACAAACAGATCTGCCTGACAAGGTCTATGCTCTTTTCTATCATACTACCACCAAAAAAGTATGATGCATGGAACTCCAAGTGCTTTACAAGGAATTTCCTCTGTCAGTCACAGCTAGGTTTGGCGAGAAATAGTGCTACTCTTATTAACTAGACCTGATTTTGAAAGACTTAAATATTTCCAAGGAAAGATACACTTAGAGAAGTATAGTTTCCTAAAACTGCAGATGTCTATGTGTCAGACTTAGAAGATTATTCCAAAATTGTGTTCTGAAAATGCATTTAGCTTGTTGCAGAGTTGTTCATAGTAATGAAAAATTGGAAAAAAATAGAAATATCCATCAAAGAGGGATTCAACAAATAAATACTATGTGACTTAAAACTTACCTATTTTGAATGATGCCTCTGATATAGTGTGGAGTGAAAACTGGTTTTCGAACTGCAGATATAGTATGATGGTATTTTTGTAGTCGTTTGTTCTTTATGTAACATATTCATATAAATAAATGGCTGGAAAGATATTTGGCAAAATATTAATAGTGATACCTCTGCATTTTTGTGATACTGGTTGAATTTTACTTTTCATTTTATGTCCTTCTGTATGGTCGGTTTTATATGGACATTGCTTTCCTACAATTCTATAAATAAAATTTTAATTTTTAGTAAAACAGTACCTTTAATCAAAGGCTGCATCCCAAATTAAGTATATCTCTTCTCAAGGTGTCTACTGTAAAGGAGGAAGAATTCATTTTAGTGTATAAGTTTCGATACATCAAAATAATGTTAAATTATAGTCAAATCATAGAAAAGAATTTTCAGGAATAAAAAGTGCCATTTAATAAGATCAAACACATGCAATTACCAGACTGCTTGGCTTCTGTAAACATTTTTAAAAAATCATTTTGAGGGATATAGTTTATAAAATTAACAATTATAATAAACAATTTTAATCATATTAATAAATATAATTAAGAACTAGTTTAATTATATTCTATATAAGCAAGTTGCTCTATCTACCTGTACCAGATATCATAGCGATCTAAAAAATAGCTGTTTTACTTATCCAAATATATGTCTTATATAGATAGGTCAGTTTGGAAAATTCTCCATTCTTTTTAGATTTTAGTATAAAGACATATGATTGCTTTATTTTATTTTATTCTATTTCATTCCATTTTAGCAATTCCTTCAGTCAGGCTGAAGACAGAATTAAAACTATGCACATTAAATACTCATGCAAAAACAGATTATAGAGCAGGATATGACTTTCATTTTTGTCTTTTTCTTAAGGATTTCCAAGGAACTAACCTAAGAGAATCCTGAGTGCATCTTACTGTGGGTGTCATTAATATATACTGTTTTATTGCCTATAACCCCCAACAGGAATCAGGAGCTCTAGCTGAGTTCATATAATTACTACCCCCTGAATACTTAGCAGTCCTGCCATTTGCCCCTTCTGGATAAGCAGGTTCCCTATTCTGGCTACTCTCCTGTATTCTTGTATGACTTTATCCATCAGAGACCAACTCAAGCTTTGGGGCATAGCCAACGCTCCCCTCCAAACATGTATACCTGTGAAAAGGGACAACATGACCTGACAAAATTCTCTTTCTGATTTGTGAGTTGATACATATGAAAAGTCTTAGAACATATAAAAAGAAATCAAATATTTAAATTTGATGTATCTCATTATTAAAAAATATATGAAGAATCAGGATGTTATTATCTGGAAACATCTGTTTGGTTTCTGTATATTACCAGTAAAGTTGATTTTTATATTGTATGTTTTACATACTTTGAGGTAGAAAATTATCTTTAGGTTAACTATGCCTGACAGACATCATCTCTTTTACTTAGGCAAGGCATTTCATTTGTGGGGGAAGAAGTACTTTGCTTGACAGAGAAGAAGACACCCCAAGGAGCCTTGTGTAGTTGGAAGAAAGTAGTTTTGGCACTGAGGGACGAGAAAGCTGAGAGAGGATGGGAGAGTGGGTTCAGCCAAGCGAGCCCCCTGCCTCCTCTACCCAGGACACACACACTCAGAATTTTAAGTACAATCATGGAGTTTAATTATGTGTGGATTTCTCAGGAAATTGGGAAGGGTTCTGAATTCTCTGTTTTGCAAGCAGGGAAACCTTTGAGAATAGAGGTAGCCCAGGCAAACAGATTAGGAAAGAGACGGCATTTTTGTTGCAGGAATTCCGTCGATGCACGAGGACAGAGAGGCTTTGCGCTGTCTTGGGCTGTGGAATTGGAGACAGGCCATGTTTAAACTGATCTCTAAAGGTGTCAGGTTGGCAGGGCAGCGCAAGGTTATCTGGCTGCACGAGGTTATCTGACTGCACATACAGTTATGGGCCTGGAGTGTCCCCTCCCTGTGTATAAATGCAAGAGCCACAGGTGCTGCTGACAGCTCACAAGCTTCTGATACCCTACTGAATTTGAGTCCTGTGAAAAAGATCACTAGTTGGCTTTTCTCACTTCTTTTTCATTAAAAATGAAGAAATCAGAAATGACCATGCGCTTAAAATGTGGAGAAACAAAACCTTTGATGGTCTGTCCATTCATTTCCTGCCATCTTCACAGCCGAGAAGTGTGCTAACTTTAAGTGACTACGGTAAAGGGCAGTGGATCCCAATTCAAAATTCAGCAGAAAATTTATGATCTAATTTTGATAGAGATATGTGAATTATCAGTGAGTTGAAGCTGTCTCTGTGTTAAGTCATTACAGATGTTAAATTTAGCAAAGACATATAAACTCCTGGGTGTGGAGACTGCTGAATGTTGTAGTGTTAAACACAAATGTACTGCTTGTTGAATTGGTCTCAGATGAATTTTCCTGCTGAGCTGACACAGTAGCTCTGCCGAGTTGGAACATTTCAGTCCTACAGTTCACCATCATGCTGTCAATTTGTCCGTGGAGATAGTTTATGGGAATGCATTGACACACATGTACATGCTTTTGGAATCTTGATGGATTTCTTTCTTTCCTTTCTTTTCACTGCCCCAAACTTTTGTACAGAACTTTTTGATTAGCAATTTCAAATTTATGTTTTGAAAATAATTAATATATTTCACATTTTTGTTTTGAAAATAATTAATATATTTCAAATTTATGTTTTGAAAATAATTAGGTTCAATTGATCAGAGCTTTCTACCTTTGCATCACTGTTTGTTTGAAGAAATAATGTTGATTTTTTTTTTTGTTATAAAATAGTGGTAGATGTCATCCCTTGAGGTGACTTGAAAAATGCCACCTTCCTTTAAAGTACCATTAAGTAAAATGAACATAAGGAATGTTAATCGGATTGTCTCAGGATCAATGCACTGATATTGATGTGTCAAATATTGTAGTTATTAGCTGAAAGTATTTATTAACCCTAATAAGCCAGCAACTCTATGAAACTTTTTATTTAACTTTTCTTATAAGCTACTTTGGGGGTAAACAAATCCCAATTGGAAGTAAGGACTGCAAATTGACCCAGCCAAGTGTAATGATTAGCAATGGATATGTCCCATTGTGGAATTCTAGTTCCATCTGCTCGTGAAAAAAAGATTACAGATAATTATAATTAGGAACTCAGTGTGTGGGAGTGAAAGTAATGATTACTGAAAGCCACTGATCATGGTGGGAGTGGGGGTGTGTTATAAAGATGTGAACATTTTATCTAAAATGTGCACTCTGTTAATTAGTAACTTTCAATACGTTTATATATTACAGGTACAATTTCTATTGTTTTTTGAACACTAGGAAATGCTTGAGGTGTGAATAATGTTTTCCAGTGTGATTTGTACTACCTACACATTATAAAGGGATGTTAACCGTTCAAATCCTCTTTAACAGCCCCCAGCAGTGAAGGAGGGTGGGCAGGGAGAGGAACAGCTGTTGCCTAAGAGGGGAAGGGAGGGAAGGGGAACGGGAGAAGCTGGCTTCATTGGTATATGATCTGGGATAATGGGAAGCACTGATTTAGGAATTATCCAATCATTCCTCCATTGCAAATGTGTCATTATTATTGTTATTATTTTTGAGACAAGTCTCACTCTGTCACCCAGGCTGGAGTGCAGTGGCACCATCTTGGCTTACTGCAACTTCCACCTCTCGGTTCAAGCAATTCTTCTGCCTCAGCCCCCTGAGTAGCTGGGATTACAGGCATGAGCCACCATGCCTGGCTAATTTTTTGTATGTTTAGTAGAGACGGGGTTTCACCGTGTTAGCCAGGATGGTCTCGAACTCCTGACCTCATGATCTGCCCGCCTCGGCCTCCCAAAGTGCTGGGAATATAGGTGTGAGCCACTGCGCCTGGCTGCAAATGTATTATAAGGGTCAATAGGTATGTTGATTCTTACTTTTTCCCTCCATACACATTGCACAATACTGAGAAGAAATGTATTCCATCCTGTCTAGCGCGGCAGTGTTTGGACTTTAATAAATGATGGCTCCCTTCCTCTTCATCTGAGTACATTGAACTGCTACAATTCATTAGTCAGAAATTTGAATTGTTTAGGACATGGTAAGATTCTGGAGCCTAATTCCAGGAAATAAAGTGAAGATTCAAAGGAAGCCCCAGACTGCTCCAAACCTGCCCTTCAAATTATTTGTCTCACTTACACGTTATTTTTTTGAAATGGCAAAGATTATCCTTTCTGATAAATTTTGTGCATTAGAAGACAAGTTTTATCTATTCTAGGGGAGTTCCAGATTTATACAAGACAATTGTGATAAATTCTTTCTTAAAGGAAGAAATCCTTTATTATGTAAATAAAGCTTCTTTATTAACTTCTGTATATTTGAATGGAGGTTGGACTTTTCTCAGTTACCTACAATTTATACGTAACTCAATTATATATACTTCTCTAGAACTGCTTATATAAAATAATATTTCTTAACACATTTAAAGTGGTGACTCCCTATTATATTGCAATACCCTTCCTCTTTTTTTCTGAACTAATAATGGAATTAAAATTCAAGTGCTGAAAACACACGGTTTCAGTATCCTTATATTCTTAACATGGAACCATCATATAATTAAATGCAATGTCTAGTTTTTTTCACAAGTGTATGAAGTTGAATATTCTGATTTGATGCAGTGTTTTCAAATTTTCCTGACCATAAGAATCACTTGGGGGTGAGCCTAGGCTATCATTTGTTAAAAAAGTAAATTCCTGGCCTCCCCCCTTTAACCTACTGAATCAGATGTGTAGAACCTAGGAATATACTAAGTCAATGAGCTATCTCAGGTGATTCTTATAGTCAGGTAAGTTTGAGACCAATGATGTAATGCAGTAAAACTTAAGGGTGTATCAGAATCATCCTTGTCTTATTAAAACCCAAAATTTCTGAACCCTACCCCCAGATCCAGTGGGTGTAGAGTCTGAAAGTCTGCAATTTTAACAAGGTCCTTGGTGATGCTGTTGCTGGCAGTCCAAAGATCACACTGTGGGAACCACTGATGTAGTGGAAAGAATGTAGTCTTGAGATGAGACACATCTGGGTTCCAGTCTCATTTAATAGCTGGAAATTTTTTAGTATAGTTACTTAATACTATACTAAGTACTTAATACTATACTATACTGAGTTTTTTCCTCCTTATTTTAAATTTTTAAAAATATCCTTAAATGAATTTATACACTCATACATATATATTATGCTTGGGTTTAAATGCTACCTTGAATAAATATGGAGCACAGATGGAAACCGAGAAGGAGGAGGCAGAAATGAGAGCAAGGAGGAGGCTGATAAGTAGGTTCAAGGGAAAGTGAGTGGTCTGCAAAGTAATAACTGTGTCCTAGAATAACCAGAACCCAGCAAAACAACATAATCAGAAGCAAACTCAAAGTGAATGTATTAAAAGTCAAGCTAACTGTTTACTTTGCAAGGAGAAGAGAAAGGTCACTTGGCTGTACAAGTATGATAGCATTGATTAATTTGAATGCTTTGTCTGAATCATTACTGTCGAGATTCTGAAAGTTCAGATACTGAAAAGAGGAAAATAATGTTGACATGGAGAAACCAATCATGTGAGAGCTGTTTTTCATGTCAGTGAGGATAAAATGATTGCTACCTGCTCTTTTTACACACATGACTAATGACATATTTGTAAACTTAGGTTTCTAAGAAAGAAACATAGCCATCGCATTTAGGGTTCATACCATTATTTAAATATGTATACTGTGTTCCATCAGCTTTTCATGGGAAGTATTTTTATCCTCTCTGATGATTTGAAAAAGAAAAGCCAATTTGAGTGTAAAATCCAATGTTCAGGCAGAAGCCTTATGTGGAGATAGTGTTCCCATAGAATTGAACTCCTGGAGTAGTGGTTAAGAGCAAGTACCCCAGGAGTCAGATATCTGGGTTCCAATCTTGCTTTCACCTCGTAGGGCCCGTTCTGTTGCCATAGGAATGTTCAATAAGCTAGTAATCATCATAGTACATAGCTATAGGATTTCTACAAACTTTTATTCAACAAGTATTTATTGAGTGCTTGAGAGGTGCCAGGCATGGTGGCAGGTACTGGGGATATCCACTCTCAGGGAGCTCTGGGAGACAGGCAAGAAACCTATGAATAAGAAAGTTGATATAATAATAGTAGGTGTTAAGGATGGAGCAATTAACAAAACTAAAACATAAGTCCCTACTCCTCCAAGTTCCATTATAGTGCCTTATATCCTAGTTTGTTTACGTTCCATAAGCTCATCAAAAGTCAAATGTGACTTAGATTTACTGACTAGGTTGCTACTTTATTCATCAGATTGAGCTCCTTAATTCAGGGATTTAACAGAGGTTAGTTTGCAACTCAAAAAAAATCTTCATTTCTATCCTCTCTTAGGCATTAATAGATTTTGTCCATATTACCAGTGCAAATAACAGTGAACTTTATGTTTTTATTCTCTATTTAATGTGCTTGTAATTTAAGGCTTAGCCACAATTAAAATGTTCACTTTATAATCTATTAGAAATTCTATATAATTTAATAATTTTCATTTTGTTGAGGTCAAATTTAACTACAAAATCTAGGAAGCTATTGATTCCCACTAACCGCACCATTGTTATAGTCTTAGTATGTTTGAAAATTTAAGTAAAATTTGTTTCCTGGGCCAAAAGGAGAGTACTATTTTAGTTTTGCGGAACTTTGCCAAAATTGTATTAATTATTAACTGTGATTCATTTATGACTGTACTTCTTCTATAGGATTTTAACTAATTTAAAGCAAAGACTGAATGAAAGTCTTTATGTTTTGCAGACAAGAGAGCACCCATTTATCCTCAGCAAATGAATTGTTGGAGCAAATAATTTCAATGGACGATTTGGTATAGGGAAGCTTATGGAGACAGAAGCTTATGGAGACAGAAAATTCAAGGGATTAGGATTTTTGAAATGCAGAATAAGACTGAGGGGCAGCCAAGATTTATGTAGTCTTCAAGAACATAGACTATGCAAATACCCAAACCTACATTCTGTAGACTGCATTGTAGGGAATAATGGACACACTCAATATCCTCTAAGATTAGGATAGAGAGAAAAGCTCCACTCTATTTGAAGGAAAGGAAATTTTTAGCAAATCAGAATAATATTAATCTAAGTTTTTCGTTTTCTTTGGTGGTAGTCCTTTCTGGATTGGTATAGTTGCCACCTTGCCAGAATACTTTAGGAAACTTCTTTAAAAAAACTTCTTTAGTCCAAGGGGTACTCTCAATCCAGGATGAGTAAGGCTTTCAACTTTCCAGACCAAATAAATAAGTCAGAAAGCTTTTCAAGTCTAAATAACCTAATTCTTCTTATAAAATTCTCTCCGCCAATTGCTTGGTAAATGTCAATTCAATGAAATGACATTCACATTCAGAATCATGGTAAATTTTTGTTTTCCATATCCTTCAGAATCATTTTTTAAACTTTCCCAAATCTTTGGCTTATCAATGATGCATTATTCTGTCACCCTATTAATGTATGTTTCCTTTGTCATTCATAAAACGGTTGTATTGTTTGGCCTTATGGAAGGATGTTGATTAAGCACTTGCGAATGTTTGCTTTATTGGCGTTGAGAAAGAAGAGAAAATGATTTGTTTTGCCAACAATGAATTATTGCATCTGTTTGTGGCTGTTAAATAATTTAATAGAACTTAAAGGGCCTGTTTTCCCTTGATTAAACTATAGGAAAATATCAGTCTCTGCCTCACCTTGGATACAAAGTTGGATGTAAAACATGTTTTTAATTTGCCTTTTGCCAGTTTAGGTGTTGATAAGACACTGAGGGATTTTTATATTATGCCATTTTTACATTTAGGTTGAATATCTCTTTAAGCTTGAGACAAGGAAAAAGTGTTATGAACAATTTTATTTCTAAATAGCTTGTTCACTTTTATTATATAATATTAGTAATCATGTCAAATTCCTAATTATACCAAATATCAGAGGGTTACAAATTATTATTACTGAAAATTTCAGGGAATATGATTTATTTAGTGGAAATCCTGAGATTACCAATACCACTATTTTCCCTCTCCTTTGTTAGCTTTTCTCCTAACCAAGCTCAAAATGTTCTACATTTTCAAAGGTCCTGCTAAGTACTCTTCTCTTTTTATTCTGCCTTCTTTCCTTAAGTTATCTCATTCAGCCCCATGATTTCGAAAACCACTAATAACCTGACAGTTCCAAAATCCCAAATTTTTATCTTGAACTCGGAGGTTTATCTTAGGATCTATTTCCTTATTTACAATTGTATTCTCAATACTCTAGAGCCACTTACAAATCTGTTCCTTCTATAGACTTCTCTGTTTCTACAAGTGGCTCCTCCAGCCTCTCAGTTGCCCAAACCAGAGATCTGGGGATCCCTCTCCCTCTCCCCATTGCTCCCAACCCAGTTTATCAGTAGCTCCTCAAATAAATCCACTTCTCTCTTGTTCTCACCCTAGTTCAGTATACTCGGAACTCTCATGCAATCACCAAGTGGTTACTCCATTAATTTGTATCTCCAAATCCATTCTCTAGCAGCTAGATATATTTTTTCTTTTGAAAATGTAAGAACTTTCACTTCTTTGCCTTAAAACCTCCATAGAATAAATTCCAGATTTATAAAAAATGGCTTTTACAGCCCCCTGCCACAGCTTCATTTCATTTCCTCCCTCCTCTCCTATGCATTTGCTGTAGGGGCCTGTGTTAGTGGAGTCTCCTCAGGTTCTTCCCGTGCTGTTTCTTCTGCATGGCATATTTTTCCCACACTATTTGCCTGGCAATTTGCCTAGCTTGTGTTAGTTCCTCAGGGGATGCGTAGTACCCTACTGCAGTCTAAATTAGTTCCCCTCTACCTAAAATACTCCATATTTTCTTTCAGAGCAGTTCTTATCATTTTAAATTACATGTTTGTGTGATTATCCTTTAATATATCTTTCTCCTACAGGTGCCATTACAGTACATGCACTATATATCCAGCTCAGTGCCTGGCACTAAATTGGGACTCCATAAATATATGTTGAAGAACTTCAAATATTCCAAAATATGAAGAATTTTCCATACCATGTCCTCTTTTTTGTGGCCCTCTTTTTTTTTTTTTTAGAGACGGAGTTTTGCTCTCGTCACCCAGGCTGGAGAGCAATGGCTCAATCTCGGCTCACTGCAACCTCCGCCTCCCAGATTCAAGTGATTCTCCTGCCTCAGCCTCCTGAGTAGCTGGGATTATAGGCGTGCGCCACCACACTCAGCTAATTTTTGTATTTTTAGTAGAGACAGGGTTTCACCATGTTGTCCAGGCTGGTCTCGAACTCCTAACCTCAGGTGATCCACCTGCCTCGGCCTCACAAAGTGTTGAGATTACAGGTGTGAGCCACCACACCTGGCCTTTGTGGCCCTCTTTTTGAGGAGCATTTTTGCCAAGTAATATAGCACTGTTGGGAAGAGATAATTAGTGTAAGTAACAGTTCTTTTTATTCAACATTCAGTGAGGGAAAATATCAATAATGGTAAAACTTGTATTCCTTCCCATAGTGAAGGGTGAGAAAATATACTGGGAACTAGAAAAATATAGTAGTAAAATGCAGAGGTAGTATAAACTTAAAGGAAAAAAATTTCACCAGGACTAGAAATACCTGGGTTTGGCATCTGACTCTGCCACTGATTTATGTTTTTGGCATGTTGTTCAGTCTCCTGTGTCTTACATTTTCTCATCTCAAATCTTCAGAGATCTCAACAGAAAACAAATGTGGAAACCCTTTGAAAAAATTAAAACTTCTTGGAAAGGTGAGATGCTCTTACCCTCCTTATTTTGATTTTCATTTTTGAACATAAAGTGGTTTTACTTGGAAGTTCTTAAAGTAATAATGAACACAGTCATTCTCATAGATAAGACTAGCTGTCACTTTCTCTCAATTCATGCAAGTGTTGTTAAGAAACCACCTAGGGATGATAATATGAAATTAAGTGTAGTGAATTCATTATGGATTGCCTTTCTCACTTTTTACAAGGTTTCCTGATAGCAAAGCTAATAAAGTATAAATATGTTGAGGTGTCAAGTCTTTTTTTTTAAGAGATTAATTAGAGCTCAGTCCCTAAGCTATTTGTAAATTACTATACTTTTTCATTGTAAAGTGTTTAGTGGAAATGCTGTTTTAATAAAATGATTATAGATTATAAATGGTTTCATTAAGTACTTTATTTCCCTGTCACCATACCAGTTCTACAGAAATAAATGACTTTAACGTTCTTTTTGCTGATAATTTAAATGAGATCTAAAAGATGAAACATTATTTTGAAACAAATTTAATTTAATTGACCCTGCATGGCTTGGAATCTTTGCTGCCCATGATCCTTTTGTGATTAAATACTAAAGAAGAAAGTGTAATGTGAATATTTTTCTTTTATTTCTACATCATGAGATTCACACTTCCTAAGGTGAAATATCTTATTCTTTTCAGAGAATATTAGTAGATGTACTAGAAATTTATCCTCTCAGGGGTTGTGCTGGTCAGTTTCATCAACAAATGGAATTCAAGATCCCTTAGTAGAACGAACGAACTTATGTAACAACCATACCCTACACACAATTCAAATGTGTGTTAAATATCTTTGTGTTCAGACAAATTGATAGCCTAGAGATCAGTATGTGCTAGCTTATAGTCCTGCAAACAAGTGTGATGTTTATTCCATTTAAAAATTGCCGCTGAGGCGGGCTCGTGCCTATAATCCCAGCACTTTGGGAGGCCAAGGCGGGCGGATCATCTGAGGTCAGGAGTTCAAGACCAGCGTGAACAACATGGAGAAACCTCATCTCTACTAAAAATACAAAAAATTAGCCAGGCGTGGTGGCAGGCGCCTGTAGTTCCAGCTACCCAGGAGGCTGAGGCAGGAGAATGGCGTGAACCCAGGAGGCGGAGGTTGCAGTGAGCTGAGGTTGCACCACTGTACTCCAGCTTGGGCGACAGAGTGAGACTCTGTCTCAAATAAAATAAAATTAAATTAAATTAAAATAAAAAAATAAAAAAAATTGCCTAGATAAGCAAACATAACTATCTCAAATTTCATAAGATTTTGTAAACTTCTCTCAGTGCCAAGAAAGTAAGCCACCTGGCAGTTTTTTTTTTTTTTTTTTTAAGTGAACCAACACACAAGGATATGCACCAGAGCTGCGCACAGTGGCTCATGCCTGTAATCCCAGCACTTTGGGAGTCTGAGGCGGGAGGATCACTTGAGCCCAGGAGTTTGAAAACAGCTTGGACAACATGGCAAGACCCTGTCTCTACAGAGATAAAGAAACAGCCTGGAGTGGTGGTGCATGCCTATACTCTCAGCCACTTGGGAGGCTGAGGCGAGAGGATTGCTTGAGCCCAGGATTTCATGGCTGCAGTGAGCCATGATCCCACCATTGCACCCCAGCCTGAGTGACAGAGCAAGACCCTGACCAAAATAAAACATATGCACCAGAATTGAGTGTTAATATTTCACCTGAATTTGGCTCAGATTTACATGGGCTATGAGAGCATTTTTTATTTTAGTTACCATTTCTTATTACTTATAATTATATTCTCATTCTGCAGATATTCTCAGGAGGCAATAAGCCTGGTGGTAATTGAGCAGATTTAGTTTTTTGAAAAAATATATTGACAACTATATTTTTCCTGAGAGTGTAAAAATGATTCAGAAAATATCTGCTATTTTAAGTAACATTTTGGGTGAAATATTGCATTCATTAGTTGAATGTCCTGAGATTTCACATGTTAAATGTAGAGTTAAGTACAATTAGTAGAAGAGTGTTTTAAGTGGCGGAGATGGGCAGAAATTATTTTGTGGAGTGAGATTAGTTGAGTTCAGATAAGGACCCTCTATTAAAGAAGAAATAAAGGAATGTGGATTAGAAGACAATGAAAGACTTTTTGGTGAACTAATGTATACTTTCTGAAGATTTGGGAGTGTATTGGGGGGCGGAATGCAAAGGCAAATTTGTAGTTACATATCTAGACACGAAAATAGAGGGATAGGCCAAGTTCACCTGATGGAGAGCTTTTAAGGCTACATTCTATATTTGATGATTGTGGTTGAAATTTTATAATTATTAATAGTATGTATGCTCTGAAAGGTAAAAGACCTTGTAACCTATATGGAATTCTTACTGAGCCCAATACTTTGGGATATACTTAAATCTTAATTCAATATAGCAGATTTGAATCTTATTATCAGTGGAGTGCATTTAATTGAAATCAAATTGATTTAAACATCTAGTAAGGAATTCTCAAGTTTAACCTTCTTTTCCTCCTCTGGGAACATTCATATACTTACATCTACTCTCAAACCTTAGAGGTAGAAAAAATTTGATTTAAGAGAAGATATACATTTTCATTCAAATTGGTTGTTTAAATATTTATGAGACTAATTTTCCAGATACATTATAAAACTGAATTGTGCTTTGGACATTCTTTTCACCATAGCTAACTAATATTAGTAGTTCTAAAATGTTTAAGATACTAAAATAATTTCCAAATCAGAGGTCTGACATGATATTTAAGGGCTATTTTTACATATTGTATTAGAAGTGCATTGACCATTCCCAAGAATAATAAATATTTCAAAAATTGTATTTAACTAAAATAACACCAGTGTAATTATTTTAATAAAAATAATTTCAAAAGAGCCCTTGAACTCCTGGGCTCTTTGAAATTTTAACCATTTTAGTTATGACTCAAAAAAGCTTAAAAAAGATGGATATCATTAATCTCTACAAAGTGTATCTATCCTTCTGATAATTCATGAGGTAATTATAGGACTAATGCTTTCTAATTGTCTTTAATATGGAAATATCTTTAATATGTTTTCTCATAGTATATGCTAATATGTTAATTTTAAATAATTTGAGCAATACAGAGAAAGAAAATTCCATAATTTTGCTCCCTTTTTCTAGAGATAACCACTATCACCAATTGGAATATATTCTTCCAGACTTGTCATAGGTAAATGGTAAGCTCTCAAGCTCTCATATTATACTATAAGTACTCTTCTGTTACCTGCTTTTTAAGTATACACACACACACACACACACACACACACAATGCATTTTAAGATTTATAGGTCTGCGTCACCCATTATATGGGCTGTATAGAATCCTGTTACATGAAATGTACCATAATTTATTTTGCCAGTCCTTGGAATGGATGTTTAGTTTATTAGTTTATACTTACTTTTTAAAATATCAGCAGCGTGGCAGTGAACCACCTCTTACTTATATCTTTGCCCATTTACTCAAGTATTTCCTTCAGATTTCTTTAAATGCCTAAAAATTAAATTGCTGGATCAAAGTAGATGCATCTTTAATGTTTTAAAACATATTATTACATTACCTTCCAGAAAAGTTGTACAAGTTTATATTCAATGTACTGTTGTATAAAAATTTCCATTTCCCTACCTTTAGTAATCTGATAGGCAAAAATAGTCATTTTATTTGTCTATACCTTTGTAAATATATATATATATACATAATGTATAATTATTTGAGCATCTTTTTATACATTCTGTAAACAGTTATATAATTTTGTGAATTTGTCTTTTCCAAAATTTGCTTGTGAACAATTTTTATAAATTAAGAAACACATAGCAAATATTTCCAGTTTGAATTTTTTAAAAAATATCAATACAGTTTTAAGTTTCTATATGGTCAAATCTATCAATCTTTTCCTCTATGCTTTCTGGTCTTAATATATTTGTTAAGAAAAGGTCTTCTTCACCCAAAACTATACAAATATACTCTTATAGTTTTTCCTAGCATTTCTGTGTTTTATTTAATCTTTAATCTATTTAAAATTATTTTTTGTCTGACATGAAGCAGAAATCTAGCTTTTTTGTTCAAATGAATACTCAATTTGTTAACACTAATAATTGAATAATATATTGTTTCCTTTGTTATTTACAATGCCTCTTACAACTGCATCCATTGAAACTATCCCACTGGGCTTTTCATTACAATTTTATTGTATTTGTCTGCTAACTAGTGAAAAATTTGAATTTTGCCAGTAGGATATTTTTGGTAATTTTTAATATTTTTATTTATTTAATTTTTCCTTTTAAGTGAAATAAAATTATAAAAGTTTTGCACATATCTTGTTAAATTTATTCTTGACTTGTTTATAATCTTAATTACTAATTTGAATGGGATTCCTCTCACCCCCACTCACTCCTTCCATTATGTTTAGAAACAGGTTGGCATATAAGGCAGCTATTAATTTTTCTATATTTATATTATATTTTGCCACTATCACTTTTACTGGTTCTAATAAGTTTTTCATTTGATCTTTTGGGATTTTCTAGGTAAATAGTTATATTTTCTGCAAGTAATAATGATCTGTCACTTTCTTTACAATATTTTACACTTAACTTCTTATCTTTACCTTATTGCTTTGGCTTAACTATCCAAAATTATATTAAAATATAAAGTAAATAAATAGTAGGCTTTTTTGTTTTGTTTGCTTTTTGATTTTCATGAGAATGCTTCTAAATCTTCAGCAGTTGGTAAAATGTTTCCTCTAGGATTCTGAAATGGTTTTCATTATGTTAAGGAAGTTTTCTTCTCTTCTCAGTTTACTGAGTTTTGTTGTGAATTGATACTGTATTTTGTCAGATGTCTTTGGGGTAGTTTTAGTTATGAACAATTGTTTTTCTCTTTTAACCTATTTACTTATTGAATTACATTGATGGACTGTCTCATGTTGACTCATTCCTACATTCCTGGAATAAATCTGACTTTTTGAAGAATATATTTCTTTAATACATTGCCATATCTTACTTGTTTTCATAAAAAGATCTATAATTCACTTCTCTGGAATTTTATCAGATTGTGGTCTATGTTTTACAAAGTACTTTAGCATGGTTTATTTCCTTTTTTCCTTGACACAGCCCTATGAATCAGGCTAGGAATTATATTTTTTTGACGAATAAAAATTATAGACATAGAAATTTACTTTGCAAAAAGTCATGCAAGTAGGTGGTGATGGTGAGTAAAATTTATTAATCTCTAATCCAATACTTTGGTTTGGAGAGAAGGAATTTAATTAGTTCAGTAATTTCTATCAGTACGATATTTATGGACTTTGAGTTTTATTATCTCAAATAAAAACTATGCTTACGTAGTTTTCTTTTACATTTTTCTAAGTTAAGAGAATGAATTTGTTTCCATTTTGACCATGGAGCCTTCACTGGGTATGAATGGGGATGAGGGAGAGTTCACCCTAAAGGAGTCCCTGAGCCGAGAATACTCATTCTCTGATATCTGCCATCTGTTCCTTGAACATGAGCAGATGCTGATGTTCAGTTAATCAGAGGTAATGCAATAAGGATTAAAGTGTTAGATAGTTCTAACCCATTCCGGAAGTTATGGGTAAAACTTAAAACCTTTAATCAGATTCATCTTGATGTTGAAGCCAAGTTGGCTATTTGAGCCAAAGGTTCTATATCTCTATGATAGCTAGTCCCAAAGGGCATATTCTATTATTGTCTTAAGAGAAAACATATTAAGGATGTGTTTGCACATAACATTGGGTCAAGATAATTGACATTCTATTTTATATGTGGTTCAGAGATCTGTCTTATGGAAAACTCAGAGATTGCTTTCAGGGGTTTGTTGCAAAAGAAATATTCAATTAGGCAGTTTAAAATAAGTTAAATGCCAGTTTTACAATACAGACTTAATACAAATGCAAACAGGAGTCCATTTGTTGATATATACACCAATTTATTAAATGGTAGAATAGACTGCTCCAAATCTAGAGAAAGATCAGTTTAGACTATTAATGTATTATTTCTTAAGTTTGAATATAATTCGGTTTTTTAAAAATTGAAATTGAAATTTAGTCTTCTTGTCCCAAGTGACATACATTTGTAAGTTTTTAAAAAGTAAATTCACTGTTTTTAGATCTTCTACAGAATATTTTTTGTAATGAAAAACCTACATGTGTATATTACTGTACAGTACAATAGAACTGATTTCATTTCTAAGAAATACCACTAGTAGTTATATATTTTATATGTCATTGAGTTGAATTTGTAAGTGATGCATATAACCTGGAGTTTTGTCCTTACCAAATGTTGCACAGAAAACCATAAATTCCTGGAAGTTGACTATTTTTCAAACTATTTCATTAATGAAAATTTGTGCTCTGAAGAAAGGCTGATTATGTCTCTTATTTCCACTTAAGCTGGTATAACTGTAAATGATTTTCTTATTTTTATAAATCACATCTGTTCTAAAACTCAGCTCCAATAACACTCTATGATAATAAATGGCAAAACTCACATAATATTGAAGCACATTGGGTATTTCCTTTTCAGTTTTAAATATGCTAATTCAAATTTAGATGACTAAAGAATATATTTGGACTCCAAAGTGACTAAAATCAATGAAAATAATATATTGGTGTGTCATAGTTGAGGGTAAATGTTACCATTAAAAACTGAAAAGTCGAGAATGGTGTGAACCCAGGAGGCGGAGCTTGCAGTGAGCCGAGATCGCGCCACTGCACTCCAGCCTGAGCGACAGAGCAAGACTCCATCTCAAAAAAACAAAACAAACAAAACAAAAAAAACTGAAAAGTCACAATGAAGGAAAAACGATTCTGTGAACTCACTACATAGGACACAAAGAGAGGTGGGAAATTTTGTCAGGAATGTTCGTGACATGAACTCTATTTAATAATGTTTTATTCTTGTTGATATTTTAATTTTTCAGATTAAGAATTTTAAGTAAATGTGCAACATTAATTAGAATAAAATATAAAAGTATGCGTCTCTTTGAAAGCCTACCTAATTACATATAATTTTCTGATGAATGCCCTAATTAAGCATCAAGTTGTATGTTTATACCTGTGAAATAATTGGAGCATTACATTTAATCTTTATAACAATACATTGAAAGAGATGTATTAGCCGTGTAGGTATTAAAAGTATACATTTAGCTAGCCTTCATCATTGACTTTCCTTTTAAAGGGACATGACATCCTGTTTTCCATCAAGAGAACGTCGAATTAATCCTCACCAGAAACAACAGTCACTGCTGGCATAAGCTCCGCCAGGATTCCTGGGCCCTGCTGTGCAGGGGTCTCCTGAGGAAGGATAGACTCATATCTCAGTCTCCAAGCCCACTTGGTTCTTGGCACCTCTGCTAAGAGTTGCGCAGGCTACCTATTAATTTTAAATGTATTGTTTTTGAGTGTGAGGCAGACATCTGTCTTAGAGGAACAGGACTGATAGCCGCAAGTCGTTCCTCAGAGGCCGCTGAATAAATCATCAGATGAACTTTATTGCTGTCACTCTCATTTTGTTCAAATTGACGCAGCTAAAGCACAGTATTAACAAAACTACGCATTGCATGCAGCAGTGGGATTAGTGAAAAGGACCATGTTGTTGACTAGAAAAATGGAAGTTCACGTATCTCATAACTGTATACGAAGCAGTGGACTGGGAAGGATACAAGAGGAGATTGACAAGATTAAAATAAGAAACAAGGCCTTTACATGAAAGCAGCTGACACCACAAAGGACGTAGTACTTCTGTTTAATATGCATCATCAGCCTTTTATGCTCCTTTGTGGGCTTGGCTCATGAACATCTTTAATGTTATTTAAAGCTGTTTTTATTGTTTATTTAGAAGCATTCTTTATACATTTTGCTCTAATTATTAAATTTGATGATCTTTGTTCTTATTTACTGATTTAATTAGCTACAAAAATTCATACATTAAAATTTATTCCAGACAACATTAGTGTTGGGATTAATGATTTTTTAAAGAACAAATCACTTGTACAATGCATAGCCCAGAGTAGGGGTTCAGTCAATCTTTGTGTAAATGAAAGTTGTATTTGAAATAATCCATGGGATGTGTATAATAAGAATCATTCTTGCAGAAAAACCCTAACTGGATGGAAACAATGCAGAAGAGCTTGAGATAATCACTTTTATTTAGAGTGTCCCTTCTTAATGAGTTCTAATGAGCAAATGATTGCAGTGAGGTACAGCACAGTGGAAGCTTCTTCTGTTTAACAAAAACAAATCAATGGTACTAACTACCACTTTGAAATGGACTCTTTTTTTTTCTCTGCACTCTATCGCTAGCTTTGCCTGTTGAACATCAATTATTTTTGCTTCCAAGTGAAGAGAGTCATTTCAGAGAAGATGTGTAAAATTTAGAGGGTCACTGGCTGCCTATATTTTAATTAGTATCCCATCCCCACCACAGCATATATATCAGAGTGGGTTTCCTAAAGGAGATGGCTTTAGTGCGTTTTATTAAATGAATCACCTCTTATAAATAAAATTTAATGGTAAATTCAGACATAGAACTTAATTTGGCTAGAGAAATGTGCATGCATACACTTAGCATTGCCTTTAATTAATTCTGTTGACTTAGAAGATGGTGTAGACAATAAATGCTTTTTATATTGATCATAAAATAACTGTTCAGATCCTTACCAATAAGGGACCCACTAGGGAAGGCCAATGGTTTACTTGGGCTATGGTTGAGCTGCTTCTCAATAGTGGCTATTAGGACCTCCACTCCCACTGCATCACACAGTGACCCTGGGTAAGTCACATGGTGTTAACCATAAATAAGTGCATCACCTGTTTGTGTCTCTGCATTAAGTAACTGGAGTTGACCATGGAAATAAAACTTGGGAAAATTTAACGTGAAATTAATGGTATAATTCTACAGTTGCAGACTTCCCTTTTCTGAAACTTGAAGGCAGCAGATACAGTGATGATCCCATCTCCCCCACCATCTTGAATTTTGTGTGAACTGTTAGGCTTTGTGTATGGGTATGGGTTTTCTCCAGACCACTTAACTGCCAAACATGGATGTGATTTTGGGCATAGGCCCATTGGACAGGCAAAATGTATGCATCAGAAATGAATTCCATTCTGTGATCACAATCCAGGTTAGTGGAGCCAACAATTTTGAGGATACCCCTCTCCTGGATTTATTACTCTCTGCCTCTGCCTGTTGTTCAGTCTCATTTGGGGCCCCTCTATCTCACTTAGTATATGGTAGCCATCCTGGCTGTCTTTCCCACTGAAGGACTTTTGTTCCTTCCCTGGAACCCTTTACTCTCAGTCTTGTCTTGGCAGCAGTTTGGGTCTCATTTCGTTCTCTATCCTAGGCATCTTAAAAGGAACATAAGACATTCTCTTGCCCAAGTTAGCAGTAACTGCTTAGCTGCTGAATTCAGTAAGCTTATCTTCAGATCTTAATTCCCAGCACACTTCCTTTTAGTCTTGGCTTCTGTGGAAGCTCAGTCTCCTGGTTTTCTTACGCCTCAGCTCTTTTTTTCTTTTAGGTCTTCTCTCCTGCCTAGCCTCTAAATACTGGTGTTCCTCTGGGTTTAGCCCATCTCCAACTGCTTTTATTTAATAGGTGACTGTACTATGCTCAAGGTTCTGTTTATCCCTTTACAGGTATAACTTTCAACACTGAAACTGCAGCCCAGACTTCTCCCTGAAGGTTTGACTCATATATCCAACTTTCCATTGGACAACCTCACCTAGATGGCCCATAGTCATATAAAACCCACCATGGCCCAAAGTAAACTTAGTTTCCGCTTCAACTTCATTTCCCCTGATATTTCATACCTCATTTAGTAATATTTCCATTCACTTCTCACTCAAACCAAAAACCTAGAAGTCATCCTTTACTAAGTCAAGAAGTTGTTTTACCTCATGTTTCTTGATATTTCCTGCTCTTCTTCATCCTTTTTATTAGGAACCTACCTAATCCCTTCATCCTTTTTATTAGGAATCCTTTTTATTAGGATACCTTCCTAATCTACCTAATACCTTCATCCTTTTTATTAGGAATCTAGCTCAGGCCATCACTATCTCTTTATTGTAATGCTGAATGAAATAGTCATCTAATATACCGTCTTCAGTTTTGTCCATGTCAAATCCCTTTAGCACATATGCAGAGTGATATATCTAAGATAAAAATGAAACCTTATCAGTTTCCTCCAAACTCTGTAATGTGCTAGCCTTTATCACAGAGTAGGTACCTATTCTTGTTTGTCAAATGAATAAATGAAGAATAAGACCAGAGGCCTCTCAATATCCAAGGTTGGAGCTTATCTGGGTTCTAGATTGTATATTGTCTACCATCCTTTGAGAATGTCATGTATCAACCAAATTTTTGTTTCTCAGTTTTGCTTGGAACTTCACAAAACCAGAATGAATAGCATATTTTTATAGTGTATAGGTTGTATATAAGAACAGATAGGGTCCCTATGGTGAAAATCAAACCTATGTGCCTATATGCTTATCTTTTAGTATAATCTATTAAATTTTTATTAATAATTTCTTAAGAGAACTTTTCAAATATAAATCTTTCCCTTCCTTACACTATGTAGCTGGAGTTCAGTGTTATGAAACAAGGATTCCTTTTCATCACAGTTTGACAACTGGTGTTTTGATTTCTAGTCTTTAGAGTTGTGTAAATTTGTTCTAACAAAGAATCATTTTAGAACTGTTTGCTTAAAAACAACTTGCCAAAACACCAAAAGGTATATGTGATGATATAATTAGATGTTTAAATAAGCTCATGAGGTCAAAGGCAGGGAAGCTTGGGCTTGGTATTTCCTTTGCTCACTTTTAAATTTTTGTACAGTGCTTCAGTGTACATTTTTTTCCCTGTGTGTTAAAATATACATAACATAAAAGTTACAATTTAACCATTTTTAAGTGTGTAAGTACACTTAAGTACATAACCATTTCTAAGTGTATAAGCATTAGGTACATTCACATTTTCTGTGCAATTTCAGTATACTTTTTCCTGAAATTATATTGAAATAATTCAATATTTTTATGATTGAGATCCAAAACCTGCATTGAATAAGTAGAGTTTTTGGGGGCTTATCAATGTGTTTTGAAGAAAAATGATTTTTTTTTTTTATTTTGGTTAAGGAGCTTGCATTATATCCAATCTTATTGGGCTTAGGGAAAGCAAATGTCAATGGGAATTTATGGAAATGTTTATTAATTTGGCTTATCTGAACTTTGTTTCCAATTTTAGTTTAATAAAATTATTAAATATTTTAATACAGTTATTAAAAATATTAAATATTTAGGAAGCTGAAAATATTTTACTGTTGTGAAGAGTCTCATTTAATCATGATTGGTATCCTGTTCCTAACAGTAGTAGATAAGCAACAGTGTTGTAGAAAATAATTTAAAAATTAAAAAGACATTTGGCCATTTTCCCCTTGTATTTTGAAATGATTTCTGAGTTTAGAAATCAGACCTTATAGCATAAGATTAGATAGAAATTATCTTTATGATATAAATACAATAGAAACAGTGCTCATAGATAAATCAGTCTTGTGTTGTTTTAACAAAAGAGTAAAGTATTTGTCTATTGCTTTACTAGTTCATGAGACTCTTCTTGATTCTGATGATTGAATCCTTTATAAGATATTGATTAATTTCAAAAGACAGTAGATCCAAAATGTGAAGTATTATTTAGAGATGTTCAGAGACCATATAAACCCAATTTTGTTTATTTTTTTAATTTAACTTATTTAAATGTGATTTCTTTGTTGAGAAATGATAATTTGGAGACTTATGCATAGAATGTTAGGAAGTAGAAAGGATTGAATCCAATGTCTCACTAATTATTGGACTCAACTACAATATGAGGTTAAGCTTTAATTTAGGGGACAGAGGCACGACAATGCACTATTTATCTTAATAAATTTAAGTCTTTTGTTGTAAGCTGCTCAAAGAGAGACTTTGGTTGTGCGGCAGGAGTTGGGTGGAAAGGGTATTGGTACTTCAGCCTCTTGCCTTCGTTCTCATGTGAGGAGAGTTAGCTTTGAAATAAGCTGAAAGACCTTGTAGTTTATGAAAATCTCCTGGAAAGATGTTATGGTCATTGGAATCAGTTCAATCATCTAATGAGCTAGACATTGGCTGGAGCACACCTGAACTGATAATAAACTTGATTTCTTTTGGAAAGTGCCAAAAGTACCCATCTTCCCAATACATACATAACATAAAATTTACCATTTAACCATTTTTAAGCATATAGTTGAATTGTGTTAAGAGAGAATTGACTCTCATTCAATCATCATCGTCATAATTATGTTTTGTATTTACCAAGATGGAAAACTGATACCCAACCTTCAACTTTTTCTAGTCTGTTTACCTTAAAATTCCTACTTTCTCACCACCAATCTGCCAAGATCTTCTTGAGGGAATACAGATGTAGGGGTGTAGGACTCTGGTGGTGGTAAAGCTTAGAAGGAGATTTGGAGTCATCCACCCTTCTCTCCGCTGAGGCACCATTTCCATCTCCCCTCCTCCCAACCTGTCAGAGCCAATAGCATGGCTATTGAAAGAACAGCGTGATTGCTCTCTGAATCCAGACATTTTCCTTTCCTGTGGCAGACCTGGAGAAATATCAGAGCCCTGAACCTTTTCCAGCGTATTTTGAATGTATGTAATCTTGGCTCTGTAGTCATCAGCAGACAAGATAATTATTTGTTCACACATGCTCTGGCCAAGTTTTAGCTCATTTGGAGACTTGGAATGACTTTGGATTCTGTCCTTTGTAAGATGACAACCTAAGAATCATATCTTTTTACTGGTTCCAAGTTTTAGGTGGGATTTTCATATAAGTTTTATAATCATGTAGGAATTATGGGTCAAAGCAAGAAATAAGCATTATGGGCAGGTGGATTCTTTTGCAGGCTAGAGGTAAAACATGTATTTCTTGAAGGCTTGTCATTCTAGGAGGGAATGTCTTGATTTAAGGAGATATGGCAGAGAAGAGCCTTGTAAGAGAAAGCTATTCGGACAAGAGTGGTTTTGTTCTTACAGATAAACAGTGGCTCAAGTCAGTAGCAGAGCGATAGACTGTGGAGAATGCTAGCGTAATATCATACTTGGGGTATAGGAACCATATACATTCATTTAGAGTAGCATTAATTTCCCATTTAATATTTGTTAGAAACTATTAGGGATTTTGTCACTCTGCTGACAACTATTCTATTTGGAACATGAACTGCTTATATAAAAATCATTTTTAATGTGAAAGCTCTCATTAGCTTAAAAGGCAAGTCAAATGGTTAGCTTTGAAAGCTGAGTCACAGTCTCATTTACCATCAGAATTCACAGTTTTCTTCTTAATTTTACTTGGTAGATTAATCCCATCTCAGCAATGCCATTAGGTGCCTGCCTTGATGGTGTGGAAAAATACACATAAACATCTGATATTTCTGAGCATTTGGGTTGTGACAAATTTAAATGTGTTCTAATAGAGCATCTGTGTATAAATAGCTAAAGATTTATAGATGTTTTTTAACTTAAGGATGAGGAAACTGACCACTATAGGATAATTAAAAACAGCAACTCTTTGTAAATGCAGGAGCTAAGTTGTTAAATGCCAGGGCACCAACAGGCAATATTCTGTAATCTAAATTGGGTAATTTATATCATTGTCACTTGAAGATCTGATATATATTAGAGTCAATGAATCATCCCACCAACATCTCATAACTAAAGCAAATTTTGTTTCCTTTTCATGGGTAGGGTTTTAGTCAACTGAATAATAAATTATCCTGTCTTTTCTGAATCATAAGATAGGCAGGCTTATATAGGCAGAACTGATGAAGTGAGGCCCCAGAGAAGATATTCTACCCTGTTTTATAATATTTCCAATGCAGGATACGGTCCAGACTACTTTGGCTGTACTTTTCAGTATTTGAAATAGTAATCTCATGTGGTTGTTTTAAAAATATTTTCAATTTATCACTGAAGATTTGTTTGAAATGTTTGGAAGTCAGGAATGAATTAACTTCTGTATAAACACCCAATATCCTGGTCAGTACCTACTCATAGTCCTACAGTTACTGGGTGTGAAAGGCAATGCTCCTCTTCCTTTGAAAAGCATAATATTTCAAGCGCTTACAGTTTATAGAGAACAGTCACACACATTTTCTCTTTTCAGTCTCACAATGACACTATGTTATATAAAAAGATTACTAATTCCTGTCAGAAATTAAGATTGAGAGAGGTTAAGTGACTCACTCAAGGTCATGTATTTAGGGAGTGGAATAATTGCAACTCAAGAACATGATAGCACGTGCCTGTAATCCCAGCTACTCGGGAGGCTGAGGCAGGCGAATTGCTTGAACTCGGGAGGCGGAGGTTGCATTGCACTGAAATCACGCCACTGCACTCCAGCCTGGGCGACAGAGCAAGATTCTGTCAAAAAAAAGAAAAAATATTATTTTTGCTCCAAGGACAAGGTACTTTGCACTCTACATTTTGCTGACTCTTTGGCATGCCTATAAAATTGGGCATGGTAAACGTGCATTACTACGCTTTTGGGAAATTTGTTCCTGGGGCAATCACATGAATTGGGCTGTGGTTGGGAGCATCATTAATTGAGTCTGTGGTCAGAACAGAGACTAGTATAAAGAAATACTCAGTTTAAGTGGCATCAGCCAGATATTCAGTGTAAATGAATTGGGAATGATAGACACAGTGGACAGTCCAAGACTGAAATGAAATCCATCATCTCATGAGTATTCAGGGGACTGGAACTATATTTTAGGAAGGACGATAGGTGAGAAGGCCTAGATACAATCAAGAAGGAAACAGCCTCAAAAAATAATAAACCTGCTTAAGATACCCTCTTCTAAATGGATGGAGTTTGATGACTGTTGGCCCTGTTGGTCAGGGAAGGGTGAAATGGGCTGAGGAAACTGGAATTCTATAACACTAAGGTCCAAGGACACTTCCAGAAATGGCATTTGCAAGGTGCAAGTGTTCCCTGTAAAATCTTCTGGCAAAGGGCTTTGAAATTTAACTTATATTGGAAGAACCTTAAAAAGTTAGTAGAGCCATTCATATTTCTGTTTGGTTTAAGCTGTGCCTGCTAATAACATTACACTGAAATGCAGGTGTGAATTCCTATAATGTTAAAATCAAATTGTTTACCTCAGTTTGAAAATTTGCTCAAATGAGAGTGATTGGCTATTGTTAGCTCTCAATTTGACTTTCAAGACACCTTGAAATAGCTTGAGGAAAAAAACGTGATTTCTAGTTAAGCTGTTCAGTTAAGCACTTTGTGGTACAAAGTATGTTAAGGTAAAACCTTTTATTTAAATCAACTTTAAGAAAACCTTTAAAAGGCTGCAAAGTATAAATGAGGAAACCTTTAAAAAAAATACAGCTTTATTTCTTTTACATATCTATTGGGAGTTGAGCCAGGTAGTTGAGGCACCAGCATGAGGTTCTTAAGAAATCTGCTTTAATGAACAAATCAGAGTGATTTGTACTTAATACTTGATTTTGTTTCAAAGGCCACACAGACATTTGAAAAACAAGTTTTTGCCTGAATCCTATAATTTCAGCTTTCTTAGCAATTTCTCTTTTCTGAAACAGTGAAAAGGTAAACTTTAGGCTAGCCTCTGTTTAAATAATCACAATATGTGAATTGAAGTTTGAGGAGTTCATAGAGTGTTACTGAATTTGTCTGTTTTCTAAAGGAAATTGATTCATTCTTTTCAAATTATTTTACAGGATCCTTCAAACCAAAAATGTGGTGGAAGAAAGAAAACCGTGTCTTTCAGCAGCATGCCATCAGAAAAGAAAATTAGCAGTGCAAATGACTGCATCAGCTTCATGCAAGCTGGCTGTGAGTTGAAGAAAGTCCGGCCAAATTCTCGCATTTACAACCGTTTTTTCACTCTGGACACAGACCTCCAAGCTCTTCGCTGGGAACCTTCAAAGAAAGACCTCGAGAAAGCCAAGCTTGATATTTCTGCCATAAAAGAGATCAGACTGGGGAAAAACACGGAAACATTTAGAAACAATGGCCTTGCTGACCAGATCTGTGAGGACTGTGCCTTTTCCATACTCCATGGGGAAAACTATGAGTCTCTGGACCTAGTTGCCAATTCAGCAGATGTGGCAAACATCTGGGTGTCTGGGTTACGGTACCTGGTTTCTCGAAGTAAGCAGCCTCTTGATTTTATGGAGGGCAACCAGAACACACCACGGTTCATGTGGTTGAAAACAGTGTTTGAAGCAGCAGATGTTGATGGGAATGGGATTATGTTGGAAGACACCTCTGTAGAGTTAATAAAACAACTCAACCCTACTCTGAAGGAAGCCAAGATCAGGTTAAAGTTTAAAGAAATCCAGAAGAGCAAGGAAAAACTAACCACCCGCGTGACCGAAGAGGAATTTTGTGAAGCTTTTTGTGAACTTTGCACCAGGCCAGAAGTGTATTTCTTACTTGTACAGATATCTAAAAACAAAGAATATTTGGATGCCAATGATCTCAGGCTCTTTTTAGAAGCTGAGCAAGGAGTCACCCATATCACCGAGGATATGTGCTTAGACATCATAAGGAGATACGAACTTTCTGAAGACGGACGTCAAAAAGGGTTTCTTGCAATTGATGGCTTTACCCAGTATTTATTGTCATCAGAATGTGACATTTTTGATCCTGAGCAAAAGAAGGTTGCCCAAGATATGACCCAGCCATTATCTCACTACTATATCAATGCCTCTCATAACACCTATCTAATAGAAGACCAGTTCAGGGGGCCAGCTGACATCAATGGGTACGTTAGAGCTTTGAAAATGGGCTGTCGAAGCATTGAACTCGATGTAAGTGATGGTTCAGATAATGAACCAATCCTTTGTAATCGAAATAACATGACAACCCATGTTTCCTTTCGAAGTGTCATAGAGGTAATAAATAAATTTGCCTTTGTTGCTTCTGAATACCCACTCATTCTTTGCTTGGGAAATCACTGCTCCTTGTCGCAGCAGAAGGTAATGGTTCAACAGATGAAAAAGGTCTTTGGCAATAAACTCTATACTGAAGCACCTTTGCCCTCAGAATCCTACCTCCCATCACCAGAAAAATTAAAAAGAATGATCATTGTGAAAGGAAAGAAGTTGCCTTCTGATCCAGATGTGTTAGAAGGAGAAGTAACAGATGAAGATGAAGAAGCTGAAATGTCTCGAAGGATGTCGGTAGATTACAATGGTGAGCAGAAACAAATCCGACTCTGTAGGGAGCTCTCTGACTTGGTATCTATTTGTAAATCTGTTCAGTACAGGGATTTTGAACTATCTATGAAAAGCCAAAACTATTGGGAAATGTGTTCATTTAGTGAAACAGAGGCCAGCCGCATTGCAAATGAGTACCCAGAGGATTTTGTTAATTATAATAAGAAGTTCTTATCAAGGATCTATCCAAGTGCCATGAGAATCGATTCCAGTAACTTGAATCCACAGGACTTTTGGAATTGTGGCTGTCAGATTGTAGCAATGAATTTTCAGACTCCGGGTCCAATGATGGACCTTCACACGGGCTGGTTTCTTCAAAACGGGGGATGTGGTTATGTTCTAAGGCCGTCTATCATGCGAGATGAAGTTTCTTACTTCAGTGCAAATACAAAGGGCATTCTACCTGGGGTGTCTCCTCTAGCTCTTCATATCAAGATCATCAGTGGTCAGAATTTCCCAAAGCCCAAGGGAGCTTGTGCCAAAGGGGATGTCATAGATCCCTATGTTTGTATAGAGATACACGGAATTCCAGCGGATTGTTCGGAACAAAGAACTAAAACTGTACAGCAAAACAGTGATAATCCTATTTTTGATGAAACTTTTGAGTTCCAAGTAAACCTACCTGAGCTGGCCATGATCCGTTTTGTTGTTCTGGATGATGACTACATTGGGGACGAGTTTATAGGGCAATATACGATACCATTTGAATGTTTGCAGCCTGGATATCGGCATGTTCCCCTGCGTTCTTTTGTGGGTGACATCATGGAGCACGTAACCCTTTTTGTCCACATAGCAATAACTAATCGAAGTGGAGGAGGAAAGGCACAAAAGCGCAGTCTTTCAGTGAGAATGGGGAAGAAAGTTCGGGAATATACCATGCTCAGGAATATCGGTCTTAAAACCATTGATGACACCTTTAAAATAGCAGTTCATCCATTACGAGAAGCCATAGATATGAGAGAAAATATGCAGGTAGGAGAAACATCTCACACTCTCCTTCCCTATGCCTGCTTATTCCTACCCTTCTAATGTTTTATTAATAATCTGATTTGCAAAAATTTATCAGAAAGATTGTTTAAGTCTGGGTGTGGTGACTCATGCCTGTAATCCCAGCACTTTGGGAGGCTGAGGCAGGTGGATCACTTGAGCCCAGGAGTTCGAGGCCAGCTTGGGAAACATGGTGAAACCCTGTATTTCTAAAAAACACGAAAGTTAGCCAGGTGTGGTGGTGAGCACGTGTAGTCCCAGCTACCCAGGAGGCTGACATGGGAGGATTACTTGAGCTTGGGAGGTCAATGATGCAGTAAGCTGTGATTGTACCAGTGCACTCCAGTCTGGGCAACAACAGAACAAGACCCTGTCTCAAAATAAAAAGAAAGGAAGATGTGTAAACCTGTGTACCATTGAACTAAGTGCAGTATTGTCTGTGATAACACAGATATATTTTATGTTTCTAACTGTGAATGCTAAGTTAAGTTTGGACTGAACTGAGATGTAGCAAAATGCTGTATATTAAATATCCTTAGTACAAAACTGAATCAATATATGGAAATGTGCATCTGAAACAATGGGAACAAAGTAGAATATACAATATATGTGTGTAATATATAAAAAATTTATACAAACATACACATACTAATTACCAGTGTATATATAACATATTTGCATATATGAACATGAAAGAGAATTTGAAGTGATATAAAACAAGCATAATGTTTATTAGGTTACTTTTTAGTTTTAAATTATGTATAATGACAGCAATAATAAATTACTCCCCACAAGAACAAGTAAAACTAAACAAAAAAAATCGGCACTCAAACTTGTTGAAAAATATTTAACCTTGTCTTAGAAATGTGGTTTAATTGAAAGAACATGGGTTCTTGATCAAATCTATCCCTGTGTGATCTTGAACAAATTATTTCAGGTCTCTGATCATCAATATTCTCCACATAAGGTAAGAAAAATAGTTACACTTATCGCAAGATTATTATTAGAGTAAAATTAGAGTATATGGAAATTGACTAGCCTCAACATTTAGAAATTCAATGTTAAGTTTTCTTTCCTTCATTAATGCTTATAATCAGACAGTGGTAA
This sequence comes from Pongo pygmaeus, assembly GCF_028885625.2. NCBI lineage: Eukaryota > Metazoa > Chordata > Mammalia > Primates > Hominidae > Pongo > Pongo pygmaeus. Next base: position 98,113,223 of record NC_072384.2, read on the forward strand.
ACTTAAAAAAATTACTTAATATACTTATTAGGCTAGTGTTATTGAGATGCAAACAATAACAGATATTCACCGAGTACCTGCAATGTGCAAAGTGGATATTATTCAATTCGCTTTATTTCTTTAGCTGATGTGTTTATAATAATCCTCACCAAAAATCCCTGTTTTCAAGATAGATAATAAATTTGAAAAGTTAATGCATTTCCTAAATATTGCAAGTTAACAAATAGCAATGTTAGCCTTTAAATCCAGGACCACCAGTATTTAATAGAACAACAGGGTGACTATAGTTAATAATAACTTGTACATTTTAGAGTAACTTAAAGAGTCTAATTGGATTGTTTGCAACTCAATGGATAAATGCTTGAGGGGATGCATACCCCACTCTTCATGATGTGCTTATTTCATATTGCATGCTTGTATCAAGACATTTCATGTACCTCAAATATATATACCTACTATGTACCTGCAAAAGTTAAAAATTAAAGAAAATAAATCCAGGATTGCCTAATACCAAAATCCATTACCATTATCATTCATGTGATGCAGAACCACAAACCCATGGCACAGTTAAATACTTGTGGTAGGTTACCTTAGCCACCATTTAAAAAATAGAGTCCAGGTTTGCTGGAGAGGATGTGGAGAAATAGGAACACTTTTACACTGTTGGTGGGACTGTAAACTAGTTCAACCATTGTGGAAGTCAGTGTGGCGATTCCTCAGGGATCTAGAACTAGAAATTCCATTTGACCCAGCCATCCCATTACTGGGTATATACCCAAAGGACTATAAATCATGCTGCTATAAAGACACATGCACACGTATGTTTATTGCGGCATTATTCACAATAGCAAAGACTTGGAACCAACCCAAATGTCCAACAATGATAGACTGGATTAAGAAAATGTGGCACATCTACACCATGGAATACTATGCAGCCATAAGAAATGATGAGTTCATGTCCTTTGTAGGGACATGGATGAAATTGGAAATCATCATTCTCAGTAAACTATCGCAAGAACAAAAAACCAAACACCGCATATTCTCACTCATAGGTGGGAATTGAACAATGAGAACACATGGACACAGGAAGGGGAACATCACACTTCAGGGACTGTTGTGGGGTGGGGGGAGGGGGGAGGGATAGCATTGGGAGATATACCTAATGCTAGATGACGAGTTGGTGGGTGCAGTGCACCAGCATGGCACATGTATACATATGTAACTTACTGCACATTGGGCACATGTACCATAAAACCTAAAGTATAATAATAATAATAATAATAATAATTACAATAAAAGAAAAAAAAAAAAAAAAAAAATAGCCAAAAGGTGGAAATAACTCAAATGACCATCAGCTGGTGAATGGAAAAACAAAATGTGTTTATCTTCAAGCAGAATAGAAAGCCATTTAATAATAAAAACAAATGTTGACACATGAAAAAAAAAAAAAAAAAAAAAAAAAATAGAGTCCAAATATCAGCATATTCTATGTAACTTTTTCTGACATAATTCTAGTACTATTATAAATCCCTATGTTAGATTAGTTATAAACCATTTCTGCACTTAACTTTATAGATTAGACTTTACATATTTTATATAATTCTTGAAATATGTACTTTGCATATTTTATATTATGTATTTAAAATACATAAAAGAGTTATAGATAAAGTGTATCCAGGTAGCGTTGGTAGTTCATATTATCTTAACATAAAGTCTTTGGGGTTAAGGATTATTTGGAGTCTAATCAGAAGAAAAATGAAGGTGATCATTGTCATGAAATTCATGAGACACCAAATAAGTTAGGTACTGTTCACTGTGGGTGAAATGTAAAATAGTCATAATTTCTATTTCAAATGAATTTTTTGAAAAGACTGTAACATGGACAAATGTAGCTCTACATGAAATGTGCTTTCAGTGTGTGTGTCTGTCAGGTGCCTTTCTGATGAAGCGACAAAGGAATGCCATTGGTTAGTCAGATGGAAGGTGGTGAGCAGTAGCATCCTGCTACCTTGAGGAAAAAAGCCCAAGTGAAATGCACTCCAGTATACAACCCCTGCCATTATGTTTTCCTGATCACCATGATACAAATCAAACATGACATTCATGATCAGCCAGTACTTAGTTGTGTGACTATCCCAGTGGTCTGCTTTGAAAAGCACTGCATAGCCTTGTGTCCCACTCTGCTTTGCTTTCATGGGATGTTTGTGGTGATTGCTAAAAATTGAGCAAGATGGAGTATAGTCATGAATTAGCCCTCTGTATTATCTTTTAAAAATGAATATACTTTTCTGTAAACCTGGGAGTGCCGGCGGTGATGTGTCAGGTGGTCAGAAGTGTGATTCCATGTTTTCTTCCTCACAGAACGCAATCGTGTCTATTAAGGAACTATGTGGACTCCCTCCAATTGCCAGTCTGAAGCAGTGCCTGTTAACTCTGTCATCTCGGCTCATCACCAGTGACAATACTCCTTCAGTCTCACTTGTGATGAAAGACAGCTTTCCTTACCTGGAGCCTCTGGGTGCAATTCCAGATGTGCAGAAAAAGATGCTGGCTGCTTATGATCTGGTAGGAAATTGCGACTCCATATTTTTTTTATCTGTGTGTGTGTGTGAAATCACAAAGAGCAGGGACTCCTCTGTGGAACTCCAGTGAGTAACACAGGGTGACTACCTTTGAAACATGGATTGGAGGTAGCATGCAGAGCCGGCCCATTCAGCTTCTGCTAAGTCTCAGTGGAAAACTCTGAGAAAATGACTTGAACCTGGAGCTGCACAGGTTATAAGTGGAAAATTCCGCTTTAACAAGGAATGAATTATTAAAAAACCCTCAAAAATATGTACACTCACCATCTAAATGACTTTAGAGTGCAATATAACCATTTAATTATATACCTATGGGAAGTAAACATGTCTCAGTGCTGCCTTATGATGGTTGAGACAAAATTGTTATGGAATCTATATTTTTCAGCTAATTCCTAGAATGTACCCCTTATCCTCATGGTCCAAAATGGGTGCTGAGCTCCAGCCATAATATCTGCATTCCAACCATCAGGAGTGATGAAAAGATGTTAAGACATAGCTTCTTCCTTTAAGGACATTTCTCTGGAATAGAATAGATCATGTTTGCTTTTATTTCATCAGCCTGGAGTTGACACATAGCCACACTTGGTTGCAAAGGAGAATGGAAAATATCATTTCAAGGGGCTATATGCTAAATGTTGTCTCTTCTGTTATTAGGAAATAAGGGGAGAATGGGTATTAAGGGACAACCAATAGTCTGCTACAGAGGTGAATAGGCAATTCACTTACCCCCCACCCAATAACAATGAAAAATTAAAAACATTTAACTTTAAAATAAGTTTTTAATTAGAAATTAAGAAAATATAGTAAGATATTCCCCTCACCATTAAACTGACGTTTTTTCTCTTTAAAAATAGTACCTCTGATCAAGAATTTAAGGAAATGGATACTCTCATTCATCTACTTCTAGTGGAAAAATAAATTGATATAATATTTCTTGGAGAAACAATTGGCAATACAATTTAAAATGCTTATAAGTTTGATCTATAGAGTTCTTTTTCTTGGATTTATTCTAAGCCAGTAGAGAGATGCATAAACATTTATGTTAATAATGTCAACATAGAAAGATTAGCTAAGTGAAATATAATAATCTATATTATAGATTCCTTTGAAGATATTAAAATCATGTGTTAGAAGAATATTTAATGGTATAGAGAAGTCCTTACAATGTTTTGTAGAAAATTTGATTACAATAAAATGGGAAATAGGATTTAAATTACATTTCTATGTATATGCCCCTAAATTGCTAGCAAGTTATTAATAGTGAATGTTTTTATATGAGAGTGAATTTTATTTTCTTATTTATGCTTTTCTATATTTTTTCTGTATTCACCAAACTCTTTATAATGAACCCAACTAATTTTATAATTGAATAAAATAAACCTTAAGGAAGAAAAGATGAAGATTTTATCATTAAAAAACAAGTAGAAGAAAGATACTGGAGATAAACATTCTACGAATGAAAAAGAAAAATTTCCACAGGGCATGTTCTGCTTATGAATGACCATACCTCTTATAAAATGTACTTCATGGTTGCTAGGGGAAAAGTTTACCTATTACCTGTATCTCATTTTTCATGAAATCAATTTTTTCATCATAAAAATGGGGACTGAAAGCTATTCAGTGAATAGGTATAATTGCCATCTAAGAGGTGAAATTAGGGTACTAGTTGCCATAGAGACAGACAGTAGAAATCACTTATTCCTCCACTTCTCTTTTAAGCTAAGAAAGAGAAATCATTCATGGTGAGGGAGGTCCCTGAAGCTGGCCTGTATTAAGCAGAAGGATACCTGGTCTGGGGCTGGGCAATTTCCATTTCACACCCCCGAGTGTCTGATAGTGTCTTATTTTTTCAGTTTTATCTGCCGAAGCCAAGACTGAAATATTAGCCTTTTCTCATCTGTATTATTAAAATGCAAATTGTAATTGCAGGCAGAGCATGGTTTCCAAAGATTAAAATAAAAGGCTACGGTGGAAGCAGAAATACTTATAATGAAGTCTTTCATGTACAGTTCTCTATGGGAAACCATTTTGGGAGGGAATTGAGTGTAAATATCCTTATACCACATGGTAAACTTGGTAGAATTCAAAAGTGATTAAAAACACCATTGACATCTCTGTTGAGTATTTATTTTGGGGGATGGGGTGGGTAGGGACAGATACATGTAATGATGATATTGGCCTTGAAATTAAAACACCATTTTTACCTTCTAGGATTTGCATTGTGTTGGTTGGCATCTTTAATGCTCTTAGTGTATTACTGTGTATTAATTTTAAATAGGTCTTCTAAGATCTCTTCAGATCTGGAGTGAACATTTAAAAACATAGATCAAGGGACTGGATTACACTTGCAATCCCAGGACTTTAGGAGGCCGAGGTGGGTGGATCACCTGAAGTCAGGAGTTTGAGACCAGCCTGGCCAACATAGTGAAACCCCGTCTCTACTAAAAATACAAAAATTAGCCGGGCATGGTGGCACCCGCCTGTAATCCCAGCTACTTGGGAGGCTGAGGCAGGAGAATCGCTTGAACCTGGGAGGCAGATGTTGCAGTGAGCCGAGTCTGCGCCATTGCACTCTAGCCTGGGTGACAGAGCAAGATGCAATCTCAAATAAAAAGTAAAATAAAATAAAACAAAAACAGATCAAATCAAGTCACTTTCCTGCTTAAAATCCTCCAGTGGGTTCCATTAAAATAAAACGGAAACTCCTGACTGTGGCTTTTTAAGGTCATTTATGATTTGCCCCTGCTTGTCTACCTCACCTGCCTCTCCATCCTTGCCCAATCTCACTACATCTCCCAACCTCATCCGCCTCTCACAACCTCACCTGTCTCTCCAGCCTCACCTGCCTCTCCCAACCTCACCTGCCTCTCCAGCCTCCCCTGCCTCTTTAGTTTTACCTGTCGCTCCCAACTGCACCTGCATCTCCAGCCTCACCTGCTTCTCCCAACCTCACCTGCCTCTTTAGTTTTACTGCCTCTCCCAACCGTACCTGCATCTCCAGCCTCACCTGCCTCTCCCAACCTCACCTGCCAGTCCAGCCTCACCTGCCTCTGTCACCTGCTTCCCCAGCCCCATTTGCCTCTCCCAACCTCACCAGCTTGTCCCAGTCTCACCTGCATCTCCAGTCTCATCTGCCTTTTCTAGCCTATTTGCCTCTCCAGCTTCACCTGCCTTCCCCAACCTCACCTGCCTCTCCAGTCTCATCTGCTTCTCCAGCCTCATTCCCACACCCTCTATTTTGCTCACCCTCTTCCAGCCACACTGGCTTTCTTTGCACATATTTATGGGGTATGGTGTGATATTTCCGTACATGTATACAATGTGTAATGATCAAATTAGAGTAATTAGCATATCCATCACCTCAAACATTTATTCCTTAGTGGTGAGAACATTTAAAATCCTCTCTTCTGGCTATATTGCAAGGCAGCTGTACTTACCACTATACCACCGACACCACCTCTTCTAGCTGTTTGGAAATATACAATATATTATTGTTAACTATAGTCACTACTGTGCAATGGAACACTATAATTTATTCCTCCTTATCGCTTAATTCTTAGCTCAAATGCCATTTTCTCAGAAAAGCCTTCCCTAACTATTCTCTCCATCCATCCCTTTGTCACATAGCCATGTTTTATTTCCATCTTCCTGCTTAGCAGTATTGAAAAATACTTTGCTTGAACTTTTTAATTTCTGTCCTCTTTTACTCCTCAATTTGAATGTAAACTCCACGAGGTTAGATCCTGTCTGTATACTTATTACTGTCACCTCTGGCACCCAAAACAATGTTGGCACATAGCATGTTATCAGGTAATGTTCACTGAATAAAAACAATAAATAAAAGCATCTATTGTTGGTGAAAATCATGTAGTTTCCATCCTATAATTGAACATGTTTGAAGATAAATTATTAAATCCCCTTGATTTTACCTCTCTGACACCACCCTTGCTGAATTGTTCCCTGTCTTATATTTGGCTAAAAAACTTACAGAGTAAGGCAAAACTATGGAGACAGTAAAAAGATTGTTATTTGCCAGGGTCTTTGAGTGGGGCAGAGAGGGATGAACTGGTGGAGCACAAAGGATTTTTAAGGCAGTGGAACTATTCTGTATGATACTGTAATGGCAGATACATGTCATTATACACTAGTCAAAAACCTATAGAATGTACAACACAAAGAGTCAACCCTAATGTCAACTATGGACTTTAGCTAATAAGAATGTATCAATAGTGGCTTGTCAATTGTAGTAAATATACCACACTAATGCAAAATGTAAACAGTAGGGAAAACTGGGAGGTGGGGGTAGAGTTAGAGGGTGAGGACTCTGTACTTTCCATTTACTTTTTATGCAAACTTGAAACTTCTCATAAAAATACAGTCTAACCACCCCCCCCACCAACCTCCCACAGACTATTATTAAAAACTGATTTGGATGAATAAGGGAAAAAAGCAAATCCAAGATTTATTGCCTAGTGGTGGGGTTGGCGTGGGGAGAAGGTATTCCAAAATGAACAGCTTGGGTTCAATTTAGACTTAAGTTGCTTAAATGTTTGGATTTCTCGAAAATGGTAATGAACTGCATAGATGCCATCCAAGAGGAAAAATTGTTACCACTAAAAAATGCAGAATATGTTTAGAATAAAAAACAACCTGAAATCTTTCCTGAACAGATACAAATGTTTTCTTTTTTCAGTATGGAAAGAAATAAATCAGGCAACTTGGTAGCCTACACTTGTTGAAAGCAAACTTGAGTGCATCAAATTATACTATGATCAAGGGAAAATAAAATAAAACATTCTAGAAAACACTGACCCTGAGTTCATCTGCACAGATTTTTTCCCCTAAATTTAGCTTTCCATATTTATTACCCACTATAAATAAATAAATAAATAAACAAATCCCAGTATTTATTAGTCATTAAATACTTGAAAATATTTCCTCCTGAGGGTTTTAAAATTCAGTCTTGAAAGTCATTTTCTCTCTCTCTCTTTTTTTTTTTTTTTTGGAAACGGAGTCTCGCTCTGTCGCCCAGACTGGAGTACAGTGGCATGATCTCAGCTCACTGCAAGCTCCGCCTCCTGGGTTCATGTCATTCTCCTGCCTCAGCCTCCCCAGTAGCTGGGACAACAAACACCCACCACCACGCCCGGCTAATTTTTTGTATTTTTAGTAGAGACAGGGTTTCACCATGTTAGCCAGGATGGTCTTGATCTCCTGACCTCGTGATCTGCCTGCCTTGGCCTCCCAAAGTGCTGGGATTATAGGTGTGAGCCACCGTGCCCAGCCTTAAAAGTCCTTTTAAATTAGTCTTGCAATTATAATTCCATTATAGCAACTGTGTTGGTATCAAGAAATCAAAAATCAAATGTATTTGTAGCAAAATGGGCCTATTGACACGGCAGAATTTCAGAAGAAAGGGAAGGCACACTCTCCCCTGTCTTAGCACATCTTAGTTAAAGTATACGTTTTCTGTCTGCTTCCTGGGACTTGAAATTTCAAAATTACAACCAGTTCCCTAGGGTTAAGACTTTTTATCTTTTTTAAAATGCAGCAACATCCCTGTGAGTAATAACACACTGGGTTATCAGTGATTTATTCGTACCTTTTAGTGAATTTAGCAGATCCTGCTCTACAGGTAGGTTTTAACCTGGGAAAAGCGAGAGATGGTAATGACAGAGGGTTCACCAAGTCTGGGTAAGGTGAAGGTGGGGTTGCTCAAAGAATTGCAATTTGCTTACGGGCAGCCCTGTTTACTATTACCATTAATATTCTCAGTAGGATGTTGCCATGTAAATGCCTATCTAATATTTTGTGCAACTGAAGCAGAGATGACTTTGCTGATATAAAACATGTCACGTCTGGAGGTGGGAAGTGTACAGCTTCTAAAACAGCACTAGAGGGAACTGGGAGCACTATCAATCAATAACTTTGGCAAGTAGAAAAGGCTCTAAAAGTCGAAGGTAGAATGGATGCCTCTTTCGCAGGCTAAATACACAAAGAGAAGAGCTGTTGGCATTGGATTGTTCACTATAGCGCCATTTCAGTGGCCCTCTGCTCATCAGGAAAGTTTTCCAGAAACTGTCCCTGGAGCTTAATTTGAAATCAGGAGACCATTTCTAAGTGATTCTTCCATTTATTTTACTGTGATTCTTCTTCTTTTTTGGCTCAGGTCTCTGAAAGAGCAAGCATCACTTCCCCACTCTGGATTTTTACTTTCTCTGGAAAAATTTCCCACTGAAGTAGGTAGTATAGTCACAGAGTCATTGTCTTTTAAGGCTGATAATGTCGTATAATTATATTTTGCAAATAAAAGTAATATGACTTTTTTTCATTCAGGATTCATCTTAATTTGGGGGTTGTTAAGAATAAAAATTGGTTACAGAAAGAGTTACTTAGTGTTATAGCCAGAAAATGGAGATGTTTAATTTGATAAACATTTTCTGAACTCCTTTTAATGTGCAAGCCACTGCGTTAAATGCTGTGGAAGGTTCAGCAGACCTTGTGCTTCAGCAGCTTACCAGCAGGAGATGTAATGTGGTGAGGTACTACCCAGCCCTAGGGGTCTACTATTGGGGATGTGAACATGTTACTCATCATTTAACATGGAGTTGTAATAGCAGGTGGATTACATTGGAAAACATTTTGTAATTTTAGTAGGGCACTATCAAAACTAGTTTGTTTGAATGGGTTTGACTTTTTTCATTCTGCAATTGTGTTTTTATGCATGTAGATTTAGCTCCAGCCCTAATGTTTTACTCTAGTCACATTTCTGCATTTTATTCTGTGTAAACAAAGATGAATAAGCAGAGACAGAATCAGCACAGATAGTCATGATAGAATGAATGACAGTTCTGTAACTCAAGAGAAATAGGAAAATGTGTAGGAACACATATATTTGCCACTTGTAAAATAACATTTTCTCATTTGATGTGTCATTTTGTATATGTCTTTAGGCTTTTAATTAGTCAACTAAACAAGCATATTTTGGATGCCTACTATGTGCAAGGCAGTGTGCAAGGTGCTAGAGAAAGAAATAGTATGAAGCAAAACTTCTGTCCTTGAGGAATGGGCAACCCTGATGGGAAAGGAGGACTTACACCTAAAAAGGGAAGAAGTAGTGACACACAGTGTTCAGAGAGTTGACCACATGATATTTTATGTCCTTAGCTGGAGTCTTAGATCATTTAGTCCTATGATAGACTTTTCACAGTGACTTATAACACACTTCTTCTACCCCCTCTGCCACCTGGTACTTAGCAGAATTTTATTTGCAAATACATTTGAAAGAAAAATATTATCTGACTTTATATACTTTTTTCTTTAGATGGCTGAGCTTTTCCTTTTCAGTGTTTTCACCTTTCTAATTTTTCATGCAGTCAAGAAGTATTTTCATAATATATTTGATCATTTCCATTATTTTAAGTTGTTATGAAAAATATTTGGGTAATATCTTAAATATATCATTCTGAAGTGGAATAGCTACAGGAGGTTGCAACTGTAAGAAATAAGCCCAAAGCATTCTCCAAAGGTGACTTCTGTGCTAACTTATTTAACATTAACATAAAAGTTTAAACTTTACTATGGTAAGAACAATTTTTTTAAATTTGTTGTTAAAAAAAGGAAATCAAAACAATCTAGAGAACATAAGTCAAGGATTATTTAATGTTTTACTAAGTCAGTTGGGGGGTGATTTGGAGAGCAGTTGATTGTGCTAGAGTGAGCAGGAATCTAGCAAAAAAGAGCTAATTGCTGTCTAATCACGCTTGCAATGGAACGAATACACTAGTAAGTATTACAGTTAAGCCAGGCGTAATGGTTGGCTTAAATACATTCTGTTATATCAGTGTTATAACCAGTATATATTCAGCCTCAGGATGGGAAAGAGTTGTAGTTATGTCTATAGTTCCCCAATTTAGTTTTGCTTATTGAAATCCATTTAAATTAAAATTGGATTAAGTCAAAGATACTCGCCTTCCATCACTGTCTCTCATTGTGAAGTTTGTGTGGAACTCTATTAGTTTGCATTTCAAGAAGTATCTTTGCTTGTACAGTAATAGAACCCAAAAAAAGAACTGTCTGCTGGCATGTGCCCAAACAGAGCTCGGTGTTTAAAAACAAGATGCTGTGCTCTTGGGGTATGGAAACTTCCTTCACATGTGGGTACAGCAATGTCTTTGGACACATTTTTTGTGTAAGGGGAAAATTATCAGCATCTTGAGGAGTGGCAAAATTTCTACTTGGTACCAGGATCTCTAGGACCATGGATATCAGAGATACATATCCATAAGCAAGTATTTCAGGTTGGCTTTTTTTGTGGAATTTTGTCCATGCATACTCAAAGCTGGCTTTGCATTCTTGAATCCTCAGGCTTTCTAACACTTTTGGTTAAAGGTAGTAAGGTAGTCAAATTGGCCTGAAAATTCTGGAGAAGGTTTACTAAGGCTACTCACCTGGATATTTTATGAAGGAGTTAAATTGTAATGACAGCTGGATAAAAACAATATTTCTAATGACTACTCAAGGTATAGCTGACAACTGTTTGGGGAACAAAACAACAAGAGAAAAAAAAATGATCTGTTTATGCCGAGAGGGCCCCCTGAAGTAGATTTTGTCACCATTGTGGACGTGGAGACAAATGTGCTCTGACTTGCTGTGTGCAAGTTCACTTGTCCTGCGCCATTACAAATCAGGCTTGCAAATGTGATGCATTAGTCCCGGGACAGAGAGCTCTGTTGCATACACCAAAGGCAGTGGACTTCCAGTGAACTTGCAAATATTCTGACTTTACACTTGTTTCTGTATGACCGAGAGTTGACCACATTGACAGGCTTGATTGCTTAAAAACAAGATGCCAATCTATTAGCAATGCTTTTATTTGTTTCATTTTAAATATTTAAGGAACTTGAGATTGAAAGGAAATAATCTTCATTCTAGTTAGCAAATATATTTGTAAGAGCAATCTGATTTACAAATGTACCAAGTTTAATAAAAGTCATCTTGTTTTAAATGATCTGAAAAGATGAGCCACTGCAGAACCATAGAATCAAAACCTAGTTTTTCTGCTTAGAAGGAAAAGAGCTAGAGGAATTATTCCAGTGTTCTGAAAAGGAGAGGACAAAAATGTCTAGAGTAGATTAGCTTTTTATTGACTCACATTTTCTCGAGCAATAGCTTCTCCAAAGTTCCTAACTCCTTCCTGAAAAAACAGAGGACTCAAGTAAATACATTTCTTCCTATGTTTCATATGAAAAAATATTTATCATGGTTGATGCGTGTTGTGAATTAGACTTGGAGGGAAAAGCAGTCATGGCAAAATTTATTTTCATGATGCTTAATTTGATGAATGTTACTTTATTAAGTGTTTATTACCAACTTGCACTTGCAATAGGAATTCTACAGTTTAATATGGTCTGCTCCTCAAGAATGCCTAGATTCTAGTCTAAATTATTTCACTAGCTAGTTGTGTGGCTTTAAGCAAGCTAAGTTTTAGCTCAGGTTTTTCGTCTATAAAATGTGGTTGTCCATGATAGACTGTCTTTAAGATAACTTCTAAGTAGAAAGATCGTGGTTCTAGGAATTTAGGTCTAATTCAGGATAAAATGGGAATCTATGTAAGATTTTTGAGTCCTAATGTGATGAAAGTGCATCTTTTCAGTATTATTAAATAATTACATTGACTCTGCAATGATTCTGGGCAATTAGTTAAACTTCTTACTGGAAAGAGCTGGAAGGATAGTTTCTTCACAAAAGCTGGACAATTTAATCCATCTTTGAGTAACAGTATCACTGCCCCCTTCAGTAAAGTTTTCTTTTTAAAGACATAATTTTACTCTTAACTGGTAACTTTACACACTCTTGCTCTGGATACATCTAATGCATAAAGTAATGTCAACCTTTATCTGGGTAAGTCCTCTATTCTTTTAGAGACAAAGCCCTGACAAGGAAATAAGATCCATTAGGAGATATTCATGTGACAGAACCAGAGAAAAGCTCTTTGTATTACTACAACAGGCAAAGGCAACTAGCAGCTCAGGCTGAGACATCAGATATGTAAATCAGGCCACTGCCAAATTCTATCGACTGAGTCAACCCAGCCGTCATGGCTGAGTCGTGCTGACTTCCCAGCTCAGGGATTATCTGAGGACATCTTCTCACCTTCTCTGCTTGGCTTTTGCGCTTTGTATTTTATTTCCATCAGTATCAGTTAGAGATCTAGGAAGGAGATGAAACTTAAATCGACCATTTTTTTCTCCCTGACAACTTAGATAAATTACTTAGTTGAGAGGAAAATTTGAAATTTTTGACTTAAATTGTGGTTTGGATTATTGGTACATTTTAGCTATTCATCTCATTTGTTTTTTCTATAGCTACTAATAATTGAAAGTTGACTGCAGAAAATAGAATAAATTTATAATTCTCAATACAATAGAAGCTGTTGACATAGAGAAAAATCAAATCCCCTTATGAAACAATTTCATATGAGCAATGATTTTATGTTCTGAGAATATTAATGATGAGATATGTGAGGACACAATTTGGGACTTTTATTACTAAAAGATTTCAGGTTATTTCTGAGGAATCTCAAAGAGAAGCTTGTTTTGAGGTAAAATTTTACTTGATTATCTCTTTATGATGTGTATTAGACAGTGGGAAAAACAGAAACAACTTATACCACGGGGTTAACAAATATTTACTTGGGGGCTTTTGAGAAGAACTTGAACTATAAGGTTTTGGAGTATGTTTTGATCCTAAATTTATTTTACCTCAAATAAGCATGTAATAAAGTTTTAACATTTGTTTTACTTTCTGATGTTTGAGTATTATATTTCTACAGGGGTAATCCTATTAAAAGCTTTATGCTTATTTTTCAGTACTTAATTTGAAAGAGAATTAAGAGCATACAAAATTACAGAAAAATGAGGAAGTCTAGAAAAAAAAAGAGTAGAGAAATCTAGAGACAAAAAGAGAGATGGGAGTTCAAAAAGATAATTACAAGTTTGAGAAGTGGTCAGTAATAAATAAAATGTTTTATTGCACACACATATGTGGGTAGCAGACAGGGAGAAGAATTAAGTATCATAAAAGCAAAACGGGGAAAAAAAGTGATTATGTAAATGGATGGATGCATCTGGAAATACAAAGCTGAATAAGATTGAGTCCCTGCTCTACTGGAATTACGATTTACTGGAGAAGTAACAAGATGGAAATAATATAGGTAAAGAATAAATCATAAGATAGAAAATAAAAAATTCCATGAACAGATTAAAAAAAATAGAATGTTTTGGGAATATGGGGAGTGAGAAGGAGACAGAAGGGGAAATCAGGAAACTAATAGAGGAGAGGGCACTGAAGTGAGCTTTGAGGCCTGGCAGGATTTTGATCAGGTCAGATGGCTTAAGAAAGTTTCCCTAATAGAAAGAAATGTGTGAGAGGAGGAACAAGTAGGCTGCGTTTAGAGAAGCGTGATTCATCCATGTCAACTGAGACTTAGGGGAACTGGAACACCATAGCTCTAGGTTAGAAAAATTTTACTTCATTCAGTAAGCAAGGGAGAAAATGACAAAGCCAGGAATTAGTTAGTACTGTAGTTCTGGATGATGATTCTGGAAGTGGTACTTAGGAAGGAGTGAGATCGGAAGGACCAGAGCCTACTGGTAGCTGAGTGGGACTTCAAGCCCACCTTTGAGTGCTGCACAGGGAGCTTTGAAAGAATTTGGATAAAATAGGAGATACTTCATTTTTTTGGTGGGAGCGGGGTGGGGGAGAGACAGGGAGGATAAAATGGAGCAGATAATATTTTTAAAGGTGACTTTGCTGCCTCTGGAAGGATAAACAACCCTGTTCTGGTTCTCATTGCTATTATGTTCCAATACCACTTGCCTTGATATTGCAGTAATCTTTGATGTTAAGGGAGTGGAATTAGGTATTTATGAATATGACCTGGGACATAAGGAATGTATATACATTTATTCGACAGCTACTTGTTTGGTGCCCACTGTGTGCCAAGCATGTTACACAAGGGAGTAATCATAAGGAAGGTGACACTAGCCTCAGTGTTAGGATGGATGGGGGTTGGAACAGAGCTTATCCTTCCCCCTCCCATCTGTTGTGGTGAGACTATGGCTTCCTTTTACTGGCGGTATCATGTGGGTCTCTCTGTATGTCGTCTTCCCAATGAGCCAGTTCAAGGATTCTGACAACCACCTTTTTGATGTTTATTTTGTAACAGATGATTCAAGAGAGCCGGTTTCTCATAGAAATGGCGGACACAGTCCAGGAAAAGATTGTACAGTGTCAGAAAGCAGGTAATTGTTTTTAATTTTTTTCTGTTTAGAAACTATAATAATTCTTGGTAGTTTTTTTTCAGAAACTTTCTGCTTCTTCTCTTAAAATGCAGTTATTTTATAGCAATGCTTAACTATACTTTAAGTTTCACTTTAGTCTTTGTTTAGTACAGACGAAATCCAAGTGATAATAGGTGGGTTGTATGTGAGCGTACAGGGTTGGGGTCATGTCTGAAGAAGTCTAGAGGGATGAGGGTTTCTGAATCTAGTTTTGTGGTTTGGAACCCCATCAAAACCTTCTACTGCTGGTATTGAAGCTATGGTTCCATACAGTCCCCTAAAACCCACTTCAGTTTTACAATTGGAACCAAAATCCTATTAATCTTCCAGGCTTTTGCCCCATTACTAGTCTTCACTTTAGATTTAGATTTGTTCTTTCTTTTTAAGTATGGGATGAGTCACATATCTGTGAGAGTGCACTTGTTTATTTCTGTTCACCTTCATCCACACCCTTGTGCTTTCATCTCCTGGATCCACAGCCTTCTCTATCCACATACCCGATAATGATTATGACGAGGAAGACGACAACAGTAGCAACTGCTTGATACATTGCATATGCTATACCAAGCACACACACTATCTTACTCATGACAGCTCTGCAAAGTAATCATCATTATATCCGATTTATAGATGAGGCACCTGAGATTCTGAGAGACTGAGTGACTTACCCTAGGTGCCATATCAGCCTGCGGTGGAGCTGACCTTTGAATTCAGAACAAACTTTTAAAATGGTGCTTTTCACTGGCTGACCAGCAGGCTTAGATGTTTCTGTTGACAGGAAGCACAAAAATAATAATACCTGATACTTACATGGTGCCAGGCACTGCTCTGAGATCTTTATATGTACTGATTCACTTAAGCTTTACCTCCGTCCCATGAGGTAAACCCACTTGTTAACCACATGTCACCCATGAGGAAACTGAAGACCAGAGATGTCAGGGTCTTTCCGAGGCTCACATAGCTAGTAAGTGGTAGAGCTGGGCTCCACACTCATGTTCTTTACTATGTGCTATGTTTGTGATGTTAGCACCAGGAAAGTTAACGTGGTCTTAGGCTGCATTAATAAAAATATAAAAACCAGAACAAGGAGAAAAATATAAAAACTAGAACAAGGAGACCTCATGTAGGCTTCTCCAAACCTATTTTGAGTACAGTGTTCACTCCTGGAGGCAAGTTCCCACAGAGCTCAGCTCCAGGAAACTGGGCAATGCAGTGGCCTTGCCTGGATGCCTTCCTTAAAGAAGAGTTTCATTGGCAAGCTGAATATGTTCGAATGGTTAACCTAGAGAAGACTTGAAGGGATTTTACTCAATATCTTTCTTCAAATATCTAAAAGCTTGCACTGTAGAAAGAGTTTAGACCTTTTTGGTCTGTGTCCAGCTAGCACCAAGGAGTAGAAGTTCCAAGGAAGGAGATTTTTGGCTTGATATCAGTCATAGCTTTCCGAAGATGGAATGAGCTGTTCATAAGAGAATATGATTTCCATCTTTAAGGTGCTAAGACAAAGGCTGAAGAAATGTGATGGTGATGGTTTTCATAATCTTCAAGCTTGAGCAGATGGTTGAACTAAAAATACTTTAAGGTCATTCCCAAATCTGAAACACTTGGGTGTTTCCCAAAATGCTATTTTTAAAAAAGCCTTTTTATTTTTAGTTCAACATTACTAATTACTCATTGTTATCTATGTGGGTTCCAGGACCTACTATTAAGTGACAGGGATGGTTCATAAAGAAAAATAAGACATATGCATTCCTCACATATGGTTGCCATTGACACATCAAACCATTCCATGCATAAACCAGGAAGAGGACAAACAAGGTTGATGTAACCTGTTGGAATAATTTGCTTCTTACTTATTTACTTATTAAAAATTTTTTTAATTTTTAATTTTTGTGGGTACATAGGAGGTGTATATATTTTTGGAGTACATGAGATGTTCTGATACAAGCATGTAATGTGTAACAATTATATCATGAAAAATGGGGCATCCATCCCCTCAAGCATTTCTCTTTTGTGTTACAAACAATCCAATTATACTGTTTTAGTTACTTTTAAATGTACAATTAACTTATTGTTGATTATAGTCATCTTGTTGTATTATCAAATACTAGGTCTTATTCATTCTTCCTATTTTTTTGTACCCATAGAATTTACTTTTTTTCTTCTCATGTCATTTTCTATGGCTCCTGGCTGTTTTAAATACAGTTTAGCTTAATGCATTGACTATTGTCAATTTGTGCATAAGGACAGCTACTTGGTGGGATGAACAGAATGAAAAGGATGATTCAATTTAGGGATTTGGAAATTATGAGAAGACAGGAATGTGAAATTATATTTTACTGATAATATTTTCATTATAAGATGCCCATTTTTCTGAGATATACACTCAGATTTCTTATGCATTCTTTCTTCAAAGGGATGGAGTTCCATGAAGAACTTCATAATTTGGGGGCAAAAGAAGGCTTGAAGGGAAGAAAACTCAACAAAGCAACTGAGAGCTTTGCTTGGAACATTACAGTATTGAAGGTAGATGAAACATTCAGATGTCCCCTGTGCCTTTACTTTTCTCCTCCTCATCTCTCCAATGTGTAGAGAAATGTCAAGGATTAAATATGATGGTTTGGATTTTTAAACCTTTACTTTAGATTCAGGGTTACATGTGCAGGTTTGTTATATAGGTAAACTGTGTGTCACGGGGGGCTGGAGTGCAGATTATTTTGTCACCCAAGTAATAAGCACCTAGTATGCAGTAGGTAGTTTTTTGACCCTCTCTCTCCTCCCACCCTCCATCCTCAAATAGTCCCTGGTGTCTGCTGTTCCTCTCTTTGTGTCCATGTGGTCTCATTGTTCAGTTCCCACTTATAAGTGAGAATATATAGTATTTGGTTTTCTGTTTGTGCATTAGTTTGCTTAGGATAAAGCCCTCCAGCTCCATGTTGCTGCAAAGGACATGATCTTATTCTTTTTTATGGCTGTGTAGTATTCTGTGGTGTATATGTACCACATTATCTTTATCCAGTCCACTGTTAATGGACATGTAGGTTGATTCCATGCTTTGCTATTGTGAATAGTGCTGTGACAAACAGACATGTCCATGTGTCTTTATGGTAGAAGGAATTATATTCCTTTGGGTATATACCCACTAATGGGATTGCTGGGGTCAAATGGTAATTCTGTTTTAAGTTCTTTGAGAAATTGTCACACTGCTTTCCACATGGCTGAATGAATTTACATTCCCACCAACGTTGTATAAACATTCGCTTTTCTCCACAACCTTGCCAGCATGTGTTATTTTCTGACTTTTAGCTATTCTGACTGTGAGATGATATCTCACTGTGGTTTTGATTTGGATTTCTCTAAGGATTAGTGATGTTGAACACCTTTTTATATGCTTGTTGGCCGCGTGTATGTCTTCTTTTGAAAAGTGTCTGTTCACGTCCTTTGCCTGCTTTCTAATGGGGTTATTTTTTGCTTGTTAATTTAAGTTCCTTATAAATTCTGAATGTTAGACCTTCATTGGATGAATAGTTTGCAAATATCTTCTCCCATTCTGTAGGTTGTCTGTTTGCTGTCTTGATAGTTTCTTTGGCTGTGCAGAAGTTCTTTAATTAGATCATACTGTCAATTTTTGTTTTTGTTGCAATTGCTTTTGGTGTCTTTGTCATGAAATCTTTGTTAGGTCCTATGTCTAGAATGGTATTTCCTAGGTTAGCTTCCAGAGATTTTATAGTTTTAGGTTTTACATTTAAGTCTTTAATCCATGTTGAGTGATTTTTGTATATGGTATAAGGAAGAGGTCCAATTTCAATCTTCTGCACATGACTAGCTAGTTATTCCAGCACCACTTATTGAATAGGGAGTCCTTTCTCTATTGCTTGTTGTTGTTGACTTTATTGAAGCTGAGATGGTTGTAGGTGTGCAGCATTATTTCTGAGCTCTCTATTCTGTTCCATTGGTCTATATGTCTGTTTTTGTACCAATGCCATGCTGTTTTGATTACTGTAGCCTTGTAGTATCGTTTGAAGTTGGGTCAAGTGATGCCTTCAGGAATGTGTGGCTTGATCTCTAGGTTCATTCTCTAGGAGATGGGGAGCTGCATACTGGAATTGACATGGTTTTTGCCTTAATAAGGCAATGAGGTTTTCTGTGCAGGCAGGGTACAGCCCATGTGTGAGATTAATTTGCCTGGTGTATGTGTGTGTGTGTGTGTGTGTGTATGTGTGTGTGTTTACTCACATGAATACTTACATTCAAGTCAATATGGCTGTTCTTGTTTGTGGAAAGAATAATGACAAATGATTCTGGGGAAGGTTCCAACACAAATGATTTCGAAGCGACAAAGTACAAAATATCTAGGGCCATTGAGGATTTTTATTTTAAGAACAGTTCCTATAAATACATTTCTTTTTGCAAATAGCTTTGGAAGTCATTTTCTTGAGATTATGATTTGCTCTCTGCTGCACATGAATTTTGGAATTTTGAAGTAAATATGCCACTTTTTATATTTTCTTACATGAAAAAAGAAATGATTTAGGCAGACAGAATATATTCTTGACAGCTAAATGGGAGAAAAATAGCTACAAACAAAATTAATAATTGCTGGACATTTAAAGAACACTCATTTTGTGCTAGGTACTGTTTTATGAGGTTTATATGAATTAACAATTTAATACTCACACCAACTCAGTATTGTTATTAATCTCATTTTACAGGTGAGAAAACGGAGGCATTGAAAGTCTGTGTGTATTTCCTGAGGGCGCTCAGCTAGTAAATGGTGTAACTAAATTTTGAGCTCAGGCAGTCTGGCTCCAGACCCTGTGTCTTTAACGTGTGCTGCAGAGATGCTGCACATGTTTATGTGAAAGTGTTAGGTTAACTGTAAGACATATTACAAATGTCTATTAAAAATTCAGTCCACAAGTGGTAAGCCCCTACTATGCATTGGGCTCTGTGCTAGGCATTGGGGATACATGGAGAACATGAGCTACAGACCCTGACCTCATGAAGTTAGTCTGAGGCCAGTGGAGGAGGGGGATGGATAAGGCATCATTTTCTTAAGGAGCAGGGATGACCTAAAGCTGTAGTGTTAAAGAGGTGCTTATTATAACCCTAGATTATAATGTGGCAGTGTATACCCTGATATAAACATTTTATGTTCAGAAGATTTTATATGGGCTTGTTAATGTGCCCGTCACAGAAAGGTGCTAGGGATACAAATATCAAGAGGATTACCTGGGTCTCCAAGACTAGTCTATAAGGAGAGACAGACATGTAACTAATAATGGCCATCAATTGTTCAGCACTTATTTTGTGATCAGCACTCAAGGGTAGGTACTTTATGTACATTTCCCCTTTCTTCCTTGCCACAACAGTGCAATCTTGCATCATGACATGCTGACTCTGATAGGGCTCACCCCATCTCACAAATGAGGAAATTGAGGCTTGTGGGGGTTGAAATTTCTTGCCTGGAGTCACACAGCTAGTAAATGGCCAGCCTGCAATTTTTAACTCATGTCCATGGTTCTATCCACTACACTGTTCTGCTTCCTCTAAAACTCCATCCATGTGGCTGAGTCCCTGTATTAGTATTTTCTCACACTGCTAATAAAGACATACCCGAGAGTGGGTAATTAATTTATACGAGAAAGAGGTTTAATTGTCTCAGAATTCAGCATGGCTGAGAGGGCCACAGGAAACTTACAATCATGGTGCAAGAGGAAGCAAACATGTCCTTTTTCATATGGCAGCAGCAAGGAGAAGTGCTGAGCAAAAGGTGGAAAAGCCCCTTATAAAACCATCAGATCTTGTGAGAACTCACTCACTATTACGGGAACAGCATGAGGATAACCTCCCTTATGATTTGATTACCTCCCACCAGGTCCCTCCCACAACATGTGGGGATTGTGGGAACTACAATTCAAGATGACATTTGGGTGGGGACACAGCCAAACCATATCAGTCCCACTGGGTCCGGGCAGCCTAGTGCAGGAATAAGAATGTAGGCCCTGTGTGATTACCTGATAGTGGTGAGACTAGCCAAGTTATGTAATCTCCCTCAAGGTGGTAATAATACCGACATCCCAGATTTTGTGAGAATTAAATGAGATAATACATACAAAAGATGTAAGTCACAGTGCACAAAACTAGACAGCATATATGTTAGCTGTTATTTTTGTTTGTTTGCCAGGTGAAGATGAACATGGAGAAACCAGGTTTTTGTTATTTTTATTTCTTTGTTAACTTCTGACTTAAGCCCACTTAGTGTTGTCAGAGATTTCTTAATGTTTTTGTTTGGTTTAGTGACAGAAGCTGATTGCTAGATGTGATTGAGCAAATGCTGTTCAAATTATTCCAAGAGAGAGCTTTTCAGACAGAATTGATTTTCTATTATTATAACTCACATACTAGCTGCTGGTATTTCAGCTTGAGCACTAGAGTAGTGGACTACTACTAAACAAGAGTAGAGAATATTTCCACACTTCCAATAGCTCCTTTTTCTCCTCCATTGAGTTTGGGGTCTGTTAATCTGATGTCCTTTCCCCAAGAGCTAGGCAAATGATCTCCTTTGAATTTGAATTATTAGCTGAGAGAAAAAGAGCCTGGGCTCTGTTGGAGACTTTTTATTCCAGTGGTGCTGCTCTAAGAATATATCTTTTTCTGTAAGATTCTTCCTTTAGTTCTTATGCGTTAGATCTGAAACATTTGGTTCCTACTTGATTCTCCAGCCTTGCTATTGATTTTCAGAGCTCCTCTAAGTATTTTAATAAATGCTCTTTGTTTATAAGTTTAGTAGATTCAATTTACCTTGCTTCCAGTTGGTTGAATGATTAATAACCATCCTGGAAAGACATAATCACTGAATTAGGAGGCTGTGGTATGACTTACCTATACAATTCTGCGTTGCCTACTGAAAAAGTTTCCTTATACATGATTTAGACTAGTATTCCCTACTATCTACAGAGAGGGAGTGGGAATTAACCAATTCTGGTTAAATGTGTTGGTTTGTATTTCTAAAAGTATTTAATTCCAGTGTAATTTCCAATAAGTAAGGAAGGAGCTGGAAAAAAAATGAGAAATGTGCCCTCAGCAAGTTGGGGGATTGACAGCATGGAGTGGTGCAAAGGGGCATTGGCTTTAGAGTAAATTGAGCTGAGACTGAAAAATAAATTGTTTAGTGTTTTCTGCAGTTCAATATTACATTTATCTGATATTTAAAATGACAGGGAAGCTGGAGAAAAAATTGCAGAAAGAAACATGACTAACTTTACAATATAGTGAATAAGAATTATAATTACAGTGTCCAAATTGTTCCAGAGACCAGGACTTAGTATTTAGCAAGGAAACTGAAATCAAGGTGCTTCTGGAAGATCCCACACTTGTGTTTTTCTGTAATTCATATTCTAGCGCCTACAAGGGTCCAGTGTAGGGACTTGCTTAGCCTATCTTTTGCATTTTTCCACACATTTGCCATATGTCTGTATCCAACTGTAGCAGTCAATTTGCTCTTCCTTTCTTTCTTTTTCACTATTGTACGTGAAATTGGTCTCCTTACATAGCCATTGTGTTTATTTAGGATGATAGGATGATTCAGTCCTCACTGCCTTTTCAAGACAATCACTGGATCAAAATAACTCCATTCCATTCCACCCTCACTTGTTAAAAGACCTTTCCCTCTGTTTCTTCTCCATGATGTCCTTCTTGTGCTGATATAATAAAATACCTGAGACTGGGTAATTTATAAACAACAGAAATTTATTTCTAACAGTTCTTGAGGCTGAGTAATCCAAGATCAAGGTAGGAGTGGATTTAGTGTCTGGTGAGAGCACAGTCTCTCCTTCCAAGATGGTGACTTCTTGCTTCGTCTTTCAGAGGGGAGGAACGGTGTCTCCTCAAATGGCTAAAGGGAAAGAAAGGCAAAAGAAGGTAAAAGGGCCTAGCTAGTTCCCTCCGGCCCTTTTATAAGGCACTAATCACCTCCTAAAGGCCTCACCTCTTGATATTATTGCATTGGGGATTAAGTTCCAACATGAATTTTGGAAGGGACACAAACATTCAAACTATAGATATTTGGTTGTTAACATAATATTAAAATCTCACAATGGAAATTTTTCCTGTTTTTTAAGGCTTTCAGAAAGGGATACTACAACTTCACTTCCATAGCCAACATATTCTAGTACATTGTTAGTAATTTTGGAAGTGTTTCTCTCATGAGAGTTCTGAAGATCTCTTGGGAGCAAGATGTGGACTTACACTATATTACTGATAAAATGCTATTTGCAATGAAGTGGAATTCATCTAAAGTCTTGAACTCTATCCAGAGTGATTTGACTTTTTAAGTACAAAAAGAACTGCATTGTAAAGGTGATCACATCTATAAAACTGAAATTAGAAAGAACCCAAGGGGAGCATTTTAGTGAGCTTTCGCAATATATATTTTTCTAACTTGTCCTGTTGGCTATTTTAAGAAACTAAATTTTATTACATTGTGTTTTTAAAAGTTTTATATAAAAATCAATTTTAGCAGGCTGGACAAGTATCAAGTAGAGATATATAAAAATAATATTAAAGAAATATAATTAATAAGTATTTTATTACAAAGGAAAAACTGTGAAGTAGGTAATCACTAGAGCTTAAAGAAGAAATAAAACGGCTAAGAAGTAGCTGCCCTTCTTATTTATTCATGACTTTCATTGATTACTAGTTGAATAACAGGCAATAAATAAAAAATGAATAAAACTCTTATCTCTTCAATGGTCATTCCTATTAAATATGTATTTACACTTTTCCTGGATAGATTTCCAACTTATAATGTAATGCATTCCAATGTGTGCCATGATTCTGGGCTGCTTTTATAAATTTATGTTTAGTATATGTGACCATTGTTTTTCCCCCTAATGCTTTTGCTTTTTATCACTACTTAAGCATTTGCTCCTTCTGCTTTTATCTAAAACATTTTCAATTTCCGTGGGAAGAGCAGAGATTGAAGCTTCTCACTTCTCCGTGTGTGGTTATGTTTCTAACCCAGGCAGATTCCCTCACTGAATTCCCGAATTTCAGGACCTTACAGTTCTGGGGAATCTTGCTACATAGAGGAAATTACATGGATGTCAGTGTAGAAATATGCTTTCAGTTAGAGCCTGAAAACACATTTGAAGTCTCTGTTCATTGTTGAGAGACAAAAGAAAGGAAACAGATGATGGGCTAATGGGAAAAGAAGTATGAGGAGAGGCATCCATCTCTGAAAGCTGAGTGAAAGTGAGAAGTGGGCTACCCTTCACTTACTGGCCATAGATATTTAAAATCATTCTATGAGATACTGTGGAGAGGGCACTGTTAGTGTGAATGTTCAAACCAGGCTCTTCCAACAGACATAGTGACCATGCCTTTGGGGGCTGCCTGAGGGTATATAAAGAAGGAACATGCCCAGTATCATCCACATTGTCTATTGAGAACTTTTCCAGTGGTGTCTCTGGCATCTGCCAGCTGTTGTTGCTGTAGAATCTAGAGAAAGGCTAGGATTCCTTTTGAGTATTCAGAAAAAAACATATTTACAAAGTCTAGAAACAGACCTCCAAACAACAACAATAATGCATTAATAATACACCATTCTTAATATTGATATTATTATATTATCAATTATTGAGAAACAGCAGGCAAAGTGATTAAGTATGCAGATGCTGCAGCCAGACACTTCCTAGCTGTGTGTCCTTGGGAAAATTTTGTTTTATCTCTATGCTCTTGTATCAGTTGGGGTATGCTGGGTTGTGCTATAGTAACGAAAATCTGAAAATCTACTGCAGTATAACATGATGGCTTATTTCTTGCTTGTACTACATGTCCGTCACAGGTAAGTAATGGTCACTCAGGAACACAGGCTAAAGGAGACTCCATCCCAGCAAGCACTTCTGCAATCCCAGAGGTAGGGATGCAAAAATGGGCTTTAAAAACTTCTGCCCAGTAGAGTCACATGTCCCTTCCACTCACATTTGACTGGTCAAAGCAAGCCACAGTCAAGTCTGATTTCAGTGGAGTGGGACAAATGTAAACCTCAGGGAAGAGGAGCAGGTATTGGTAAATACAATCTACCAGTGACAGGTTCTTCAACTATCCCTGCCTCATAGGGTTATAATGTGGACTAAATGAGTAAATATATATAAAGCAGTATCTGGCACATGCTATACAAGTGTTTGTTATTTTTATTATTAAAAATGAACATTCAGTGCTTACAATAATCAAGTGATTTTTACACAACATTTTAATTACTTTTAAGGATAACCCTGTAAAGTTACTCTTATTATACCCGTTTTACAGATAGGGGAAATGAGGCTCAAGAGGTTAAGAGCCTTCCCACTGGCATATAGGAAGTGAGTGATGGAGCAAGGATTTAACTCTAAAGGCCATGTTGTCATCCCACTATGCTATATTGTCAAAATACTTACAGCACCATAATAATAATGATTTGTATTAACTGAGCACTTTCTGTGTATCAAGTATCCTACCAAGTGCTTTATATTTATTATTTTACTTATCTAAGGGAGTGAGTGTCCTGTCCATCTAGTATGAATATTTCAATCACCTTGACAGAATATGCCTACTGTCAGTAGTCAGTGGTTAGTGCAGAAAGCTACAGCGAGAGAGTATAGCTTGAGATCAATTTATTTACAACACTATATTTACAAAGCAACTCTCTGTTCTCAATCTAGTTTCCCAGGTATACTTTTCTAGTGGAAAATAGAATGAATTGACCAAGTGGTATAACTAGTTCCATCTGCCCAGTAGTCACATTTCTCTTTGTAAGTAAATCAGTTAACTTCCTTTTTTATTGGTCCATCTCCTATGAGCTTGGTTAGCATGAATCAGCTTCCCAGGGCCTGATCACCCCTGAGCGAATGGATACAGATGAGTCCTTGGACAGGTACGATTGGGAATCACGAAAGCAAAGCAAAACAACAACAATACCAAAGCAGAAGACCAGACCCAGGACCCCTGAGAGCCCAGCCAGCCTCCTCTTGTTCCTCTTGGACAGCTTTTCTATTCATTGGCTTTTAGTCTGGACATTGCCAGCTGCCATTTCTTGATGGGACAGAGGAAGTTTAAGAGCCTTGCCTCTAGCAAAAACTTTACAAAGGCTATACTCCTTTCATATTTCTTCCTCATGCCCCCTCCTCCACAGCCACAGTTCTACTGTTCAGACCTACAATCTGTCCTTTATCAACTGAGGAGTTACAGCAGAATCTATTCTGTGTCTTCTCTAGGCAACATTTACTTCTTCAATTTTCCTTTTGTTGTAAAGTTTATTTTAATGTTTTTGTCTATTAAATGTTTAAAAATAATGTTGGAATTTTGGCAAACAGTTATGGTAACAGTCGTGCCAGAAACATTTGGTGAATGCAATTGGGAGGGGCAAAATAGGGATGAAGCCAAAATTGAGGGTCTTATTCCAGTGGCAGCCAGTTTAGTTTCGCTCAACCTAGTAATCCCTAAACTCACTTGGAATCTTAGCCAGCTGCTTTACAATGGATATCATTGATTACCAGGAAGAAGGTGGGTGGCAGAAGGGAGAGAATGGATGGATCACTTCTAGAAAAACAGCTTGAATCTCATATGTCAGTACCATTGTTTTTATGCACAAAAGAAAATATTATTAGGCCTTATAAAGTGTAGAGTATACATTTAGAAGGCATAGCATCTATCTGGGGGTTATAAACTAAGTTTGATATATTTATCCTTGGACTAGGTATTTGAAAAGATTCTCCTAGACACATTTGTAGAATCTTGTTATTGTTTGGCTAATTAGTGCAAAATAAAGACCCTTCTCTCCCACCTCAAGAAGGTGTTGTTGTTTATTTCCACACTGACATTTATAAATAAGGAAGTGCAATGCATAAATGAGGCTTCTAATCCATAAATTAGCAAACAATAATTTAACAAATTTTTATTTTATTTTATTTTTGATGAAACCAAATTTATTAATTCAACAAATGTATCTGTTACGTCTTTACTAGGTGACAGGCTTTGTGCTTGGGAATGTACTGGTGAATAAAAATGTGGCCTTCTGGTCTCAGAGCTGACAGTCTAGTGGGGGAAGCTGTCATTTAACAATCACATGATGTGTGTTAAATTTGTCCTTATGATGGGTGCCTTAAAAAAGTGCATGGCACTATGAGAGTGTGCAATGGGATTTGACCTAATGGGAGAGGTCAGGGAAGTCTTCCACGAGGAAATACCAGTTCAGTGGTGAGTAAATATTCTAGCCTTTCATGGATTCCAAAACCCTGCCTTGTATCTTGATACTTGAGTGTGGTTGCCAAAACAATTTGAAAATAATGGTGAAAAGAAAACACATCAAAATAAAGATGTGCTGGACCTCTTCAACATGGTCTGGGGAGTTCTAAAATTTCTGCCTTGCTCATTTAATTACCACTCATTAGCATTATGGCTAATTTGTTATTATATCAAATCTGGCCATATTAATTACAAATTAATTTAATCATCCACCTTCTAAAATATAATCTGCAGCAAAGTTTTATAACCATGTGTATCCATAAAATTCATTTGATAGCTTATAGTTGCAGAGGAGGATGTTATAAGGTTGGTTTCTGAGAAATTTCTACAATTTAAAGCTGAAAAGATGCAGAGAGAGAGAGAGAGAGTTATATAATATAGAATATTAGTATTAGTGTTAGATATATGGGTAAATTTTTTGAAGTATAATTGATGCATCTATAATTTAAAAAAAGCCACAAGTATAAAACATTATTTCAAACCGCTCTTATCCAACAATATAGGACAGTTCAAATAGAATGTTAATGCTTCTTAGCAATAGGCAGACTGGTTACGTGGTGTCCAGATTTCTGCCTTGGGTGGCTGCATCCCAGCTGTGCTGCCCAGGAGTTTAGTAGAGATAAAAGCCGGGCTGTTGACATGATTATGGAAGCACACACCACTTTATCTCCAGTAGAACTAAATTTAGCATCTCTTGGAGGTACACTTTTTTTTTTTTCAGATGAAAGCTGCATTTTATAATGAATCTGAATAATTCAAAAGTGGCAGGATCCTAATGAATAGATGCATCGTAGACCAGAGGACTTGGCTCCAACTTGTGAAGTTATTGAAGGTCTTACTTTTCTTTCAGGAAAATTTTCCTTAGAGAAAATTTGTTTCTTACGCACAGAGTTTTAGCCTAAGGTGAGTTGTAGCTTAAGTGAGTTTGATGTCTTAACTCTGCATTAACTATTTCTTACAGTGATTTAAGTGGAAAGAAAACATTGATAACCAATTTGTTTCATTCTGGTTCCTTACAGCCCTTGTAGGTTTTATACTCACAAGCTCCTTTTCTGGTATTGTTGCTCAAGGAAGACAAAAATGGGCTACATCTATCTAATTTCCTTATTGTTAATCCAAATCAGAGCAAAATGAGTTCACTTCTCTGAATGTGTGTGTGTGTGTGTGTGTATCTATATATACATATATACACAGATATATGGTACGCACACAGACATTGTCAAATAAAGTCAAATCTGAATTTAGATAGAGAATCTGTTCAAAAGAATTATCACAATAAGGAGAGGGGACTGCTGTGATAGGGGAACTATTGTAACGGGGAGAATGCTCCTACCTTAAGATCTGTAAGCATTTGAAAGGCCAGGCAGAAAGGATTTTTCTTTTATAGGGAAGGGCAAAGAAGGTCAGAAAGAAGCACATATGAGGGAGTGGGTCGCGTGATCCCACAGTTGATCCTACAGTGAGGAAACATCTTTCCTGTGGTCAGTCCTTTCTTGGTAAGAGGCGATTAAGGAGAGGCTGTCAAAGTTCCAGGGCCTAAGGGGAAGAGAGAAGGCTAATTAAAGTTTGGCCAAGTCCAGTTAGTAAGTATCAATATTTTGTCCAGATTGGTTAGTGGACACAAACAGACAAACAGTTCAGCTAGTCATTTATGAGGCAAGAAAGGAATTTGAAAGGTCTGTGTATGGCCATGTCACAGATAAACAAGGGAGATTCCATGAGTCTTAGCTAAGTCCTATGGGGAAGAGGGGTTCTTTGCAGTAAGTAAGGTCTTTCGAGGAACACAAAAGGATGGGGGGATTTCTTAACCATCCCTGATTTCCTGGAACACAGGGCTCAGATAAAGTTGAGCATTGTCAACATATGCATTTATATATTGTATTATGCTGCTAATAAAGATATACCCGAGACTGGCTACTTTATAAAAGAAAGAGGTTTAATGGACTCACAGTTCCACATGGCTGGGATAGCCTCACAATCATGGCAGAAGACGGAAGAGGAGCAAAGGAATGTCTTACATGGTGGCAGGCAAGAGAGCTTGTGCAGTGGAACTCCATTTATAAAATCATCAGGTCTCGTGAGACTTATTCACTACCACTAGAACAGTATGGGGGAAACCATCCCCATGATTCAATTATTTCCGTTTGGCCCCGCCCTTGACACGTGGAGATTATTACAATTCAAGGTGAGATTTGAGTGAGGACACAGTCAAGCCATATCTCATATGTATAATAATTTTATGAAATATAAAATTATTAAATATATAAAATATATACATATAATATATAAAAATATACTTATTAAATATATAAAAATAGATACATATAAATATATACAAATATACATGTATATATAAAATGTTATGTGTGTATATATGTATATGTGTACATACAAATATGTAAATGTAAAAATCTAAAGGATAATTTAGGTTAAGCATAATGAAATTAGATGCTACTTTTTTAAAGTCATATTGAAAAGATCGTAATTATGGAGCAGCAAAAAAGTTACCCTGGAGTCATAAGTGGTTATTTTCCAGTTTAATTAAACATTTCTTATTTCAAGTAGATACAATGTGCTCAAAGATACATCAAATATGAGATTACATACTCATAGTAATAGGCCAGGAGGATAAATCTTTTTTTCTCATTTCCCACTTTTTGTAAAATGATTTTGTATTATTAATTACTCTCCATACATTATTGATACTTTTAGTATTTGTGGTAAGTGAAGATACCTATCTATGAATGCAGGATAATTAATAACTGAATTTTCCCTTTAAGGAAAAACTCATGGCTTTATGAGATTAATTATA
Organism: Pongo pygmaeus; assembly: GCF_028885625.2. NCBI lineage: Eukaryota > Metazoa > Chordata > Mammalia > Primates > Hominidae > Pongo > Pongo pygmaeus. The sequence continues at coordinate 98,143,246 of NC_072384.2, forward strand.
GATTCTTTGAAAAACGTATCCTCTTGGAGTTTTAAAAATATGCTTAAATTCATAAAAATTTACACATGACTCTTCAGATAACTACTTGAATAAGACAAGAAATACGGATCATTATCATAATTTTATTAATGCTTTGAAAAAAGGTAACTTCCAGAAGGAAAAGACTCTCACAGAACCATGACTTAGAATTAAGTATTAGACTTTTGCATCATTGAATAATATTATGGAAAGGTTAACAAGTCGTTATGTAGAAGCTCCAGGGTTTCAGAGACAAAGAAGAGAATCCTTCCCTATGCAGTGAAATACACTAACCCCTCATGATGGGATTTGTAAATCTGCCAGGACGAAGCTATGTGTTCTAAAAATAGCTAAAGTCTTTGAGTGTTTATTTAAAAGATAACTATTCTCAATGGATTTTTGAGTCAGTTGTACTGAGGGATGGAAAGTTCTTAAATTGCTTTACAATGTATTCCAGAGAAAAAATATTGCAATTCAAATCTCTCAGAGGGATTCCTTAATCAACTAGAATATTCTGGATCTCCCAGTTGTCTGCTACTCAGCAGCTGGCATTATGAAAAAAACTAGAATAAAACTGGTTCATGAATGTGTTGCCTGGGAATTTTCCTTTTCTTGGGTCAAAAAAGTTCCTGATCAATTACAAATAAATCTAGTCTCAGAAAGTTGAGCTCCTTTTCTTAAGCATGTGTTAAGAGACGTATTTTTCATATACATTTAAAATATACTGGATGCCCTGAAAATATAACTTGGGTTTCAGCAACAAATTCTGATTTCCTTGGGTCAGAAATATGGGTCTCTATCAGTCATTTTCTGGTTTTTTTTCTTTTCTTTTTTTTTTTTTTTCAGATTCAATTGGGCTTCACTTTTTTGTAAGCAAAGATATATAGAAAGGGAAGGTTAAATGTTTTAGAATTACTCATGTTCTCTGGTGGTACATTATTGTAACAGAAGTTTATTCCTCCAAACTGCTTGGATGGGCACAATTTGAACATATGCCCAAACAGTCCTCTCCTATAGACACTTGAGGGTTACATACAGTTTATTTGCTGGTGAAATCACGGATGGTTACACACCGCTTCCTCATTCCTTTACCTTCCAGATGGCTCTCCACATTTACCACACATGTTGCAGGAAACAGGTTCTTGTTTATCGTGGGTTTGCTATCAACCAAGAAACTGATATCTAAGACTGCTAAAAAACAAAGCTACATATACACCATGGAATACTATGCAGCCATAAAAAATGATGAGTTCACGTCCTTTGTAGGGACATGGATGAAATTGGAAATCATCATTCTCAGTAAACTATCGCAAGAACAAAAAACCAAACACCGCATATTCTCACTCATAGGTGGGAATTGAACAATGAGAACACATGGACACAGGAAGGGGAACATCACACTCTGGGGACTGTTGTGGGGTGGGGGGAGGGGGGAGGGATAGCATTGGGAGATATACCTAATGCGAGATGACGAGTTGGTGGGTGCAGCGCACCAGCATGGCACATGTATACATATGTAACTTACCTGCACATTGCGCACATGTACCATAAAACCTAAAGTATAATAATAATAATAATAAAAGAAAAAAAAAAAGTATCAATTTAAAAAAAAAAAAAAAAAAAAACAAAGCTAGCGTATAAAGTCTTGTATAGGAAAAGTATGTTTTAGAGGTAACTATGTCCTAGTATTAAATCTGAGTAGGTGAGACTGAAGCTTCTTAACAATGTATATTGTGTATCCTCTGAGTCAGCCCATAGAGTCTTTACATGTACTCTGAAACTAGAGAGGGAAAAAGCCAGCAACTTCCTTCCTGTTCTTCTTTATCAATAGTACATTTTAGCCTGGGAGAGGAAGAATACCATCGAAAGGAACAATTATATGTATACATAGTGTGTGTTTGTATATGTGTTATATCATAGGCTCTTGTTTCTTATATTAAACAACTCACTTATTAAACCCTGCTTATTGTAAGCTCTGTAGTAATACATGTAGATATGATAATAACAATAATAGAGGAATGAAATTTTCCTTGGAGGTTTTGGTTAACTAAATGTATTCTCAGCTGTTCTTATGAAAAACATAAAAATGTGTAAGCAATATAATAATTACAAATGCCATCAAGACGGAAATTACAATTTTAAATTCTGAAAAATACAGTCTTTGCTACTAAATCACAGTTTTATCAACCATACTGAATCATTCGGTCATTCTCTACTTAATAACCACCACCTTAAAAATTGCTGGGTTCATCTCAGGAAGCATAATTTCGTTCTAGAGATTCTTCTCTAGTCAGAAAGAGAGAGACGGAGAGGAGAGACAGAGAGGAGCAAATAATAAAGTGATTACTACTGTCCTTCCTCTTTAAATAACAGCTCCTGGGAAGGTCAAATCCTTTGGCTGTTTTGTCAAAGATACTCAGGAAGAGTTTTCGTAGAGATCTCTGAATTACAGGAGACTTGAAAATTAATTACATGAAACTTTATGAATTTCATCGAAGTTAAACATCAGCACAACCAGAATTATTTTCCTGGAGCTTTTGATTAGACATTTCTATACCAGTTTGTCTGTCATTTCTTTTTTGCAGCATAAGGTTTAACAGTCTAATCCCTGAATTGGCCAGAGCTGCTGCATACTCCTATGTCAATTGTGCACTGCACAACCGTAGGGGGTACCATTCCCACTGAATGTATGTGAGTAGTGCCCTCCGGATTTGTCATGTAGTTACCATGAAGTTGTCAGTCTAAGCATTTTTCTATCTCTAGCCTTTTGTTCTCCATGAAGTTTTGAGTGCCTTTAACTATTATTACATTAATTACAATTATTGTCTAATGTAGTGATTTTCCCTACTAAGATTTACATTTAGGATAAATCTTCAGTCATTTCAAAAGGATTCATATACAGTAGTGTGTCTTCTTGTGAAACTATCGTTATTTGTGTATTGAAGCACAGTAGAGAAGCCCAAGAATCCAGAGTATTACATACATCAAATGAGGAAAATGTCAGTTGTAACTCAGCTAGATCTTAACTTTGATTGGTTTTAACAACAAAACATAGTTGATTCAGTTTGTAACCTGACAACAGAAACTGTAGACATTTGTAAAATAATATCCAGTCCTCTTTTCAAATCTAATACATCCTTCTTGTGTAAGAAAATTTAATTAAATTCATTTAATCTTCTGAAAAATGCTCTAAATTCATTTAAGAGAGTTAAAAATAAATAAATCTTTTGGTACTGGTACCAAAACAGAGATATAGATCAATGGAACAGAACAGAGCCGTCAGAAATAATGCCACATATCTACAACTATCTGATCTTTGACAAACCTGACAAAAACAAGAAATGGGGAAAGGATTCCCTATTTAATAAATGGTGCTGGGAAAGCTGGCTAGCCATATGTAGAAAGCTGAACCTGGATCCCTTCCTTACACCTTATACAAAAATCAATTCAAGATGGATTAAAGACTTAAATGTTAGACCTAAAACCATAAAAACCGTAGAAGAAAACCTAGGCAATACCATTCAGGACATAGGCATGGGCAAGGACTTCATGTCTAAAACACCAAAAGCAATGGCAACAAAAGCCAAAATTGACAAATGGGATCTAATTAAACTAAAGAGCTTCTGCACAGCAAAGGAAACTACCATCAAAGTGAACAGGCAGCCTACAAAATGGGAGAAAATTTTCGCAACCTACTCATCTGACAAAGGGCTAATATCCAGAATCTACAATGAACTCCAACAAATTTACAAGAAAAAAACAAACAACCCCATCAAAAAGTGGGCGAAGGACATGAACAGACACTTCTCAAAAGAAGACATTTATGCAGCCAAAAAACACATGAAAAAATGCTCACCATCACTGGCCATCAGAGAAATGCAAATCAAAACCACAATGAGATACCATCTCACACCAGTTAGAATGGCAATCATTAAAAAGTCAGGAAACAACAGGTGCTGGAGAGGATGTGGAGAAATAGGAACACTTTTACACAGTTGGTGGGACTGTAAACTAGTTCAACCCTTGTGGAAGTCAGTGTGGCGATTCCTCAGGGATCTAGAACTAGAAATTCCATTTGACCCAGCCATCCCATTACTGGGTATATACCCAAAGGACTATAAATCATGCTGCTATAAAGACACATGCACACGTATGTTTATTGTGGCATTATTCACAATAGCAAAGACTTGGAACCAACCCAAATGTCCAACAATGATAGACTGGATTAAGAAAATGTGGCACATATACACCATGGAATACTATGCAGCCATAAAAAATGATGAGTTCACGTCCTTTGTAGGGACATGGATGAAATTGGAAATCATCATTCTCAGTAAACTATCGCAAGAACAAAAAACCAAACACCGCATATTCTCACTCATAGGTGGGAATTGAACAATGAGAACACGTGGACACAGGAAGGGGAACATCACACTTCGGGGACTGTTGTGGGGTGGGGGGAGTGGGGAGGGATAGCATTGGGAGATATACCTAATGCTAGATGACCAGTTGGTGGGTGCAGCGCACCAGCATGGCACATGTATACATATGTAACTTACCTGCACATTGCGCACATGTACCATAGAGCCTAAAGTATAATAATAATAATAATGATAATAATAATAATAATAATAAAAAGAAAAGAAAAAAAAAACACAAAACAGTAATAAGACAAAAAAAAAAAAAAAAAGCCTAAGACTTGAGTGAGAGAAATGATTTGGTGTTAGTCTGTTAGCTTCAAGAAAAAATGCCAAGTTCTTGACCTGGATAGAAGGTCGTCTGTGATGGAGGCTTTGCTTACCCCTGTCTCTTCACATTTTATATTCTCCATTCCCGCAGTTTTGTTTCTTGGAAATATCAGGCAGTTTTGGGATTCCATGCCTTCGCACTGCTGTTCCTGCCAACTGTGATGTTCTTTCCCTCCTCGGTCACCCACGAGCTCCTCTTCATCACTCACATCCAGCACTAGTGTTATCCATTGCCTGTCCAGGAAAGCCTTCCCTGCTCTTGTCCCTCCATACCCCTCACCCTCCAATTCTCATCAAAACCAGGTTATCTCCTGTTTAGTGCCAGATCTGTAGCTTATATAGTTTTATTCCCGTGCTTACCACCCTGACTTACTAAATGTTAATGATGTGTCCCTATGTCTTTTTCTCATACAAAATCCTGCTCCTTCAGGGTGGGGACTGTGCTTTAGTACAGTGCTGAGTTTTAGGAGAAAACAGAGGATTACAGAAGCTCTGCAAGTTGTTCAAGATGATGCGACTAACTAGTAAGCCGTGGGGATGGATGCACACCTTGATCTGTGTGACTCCAAAACCTGTCCTTAATATCCACAGTCATGATGTCCAAGGTCACAGTAGATGCCTGTGTACCAAAGCTCATTCTTCATATTAGACGTTGTATCCAACGTCACCATTGGATGCCTATGTGTCATTTGGGAAGATGGACATTTCTGCAGTTCTTGGCAGCTCTGTTTTCTCATGGGGTTGAAATTTTGTCCTGTTTTTCCTATTTCAACCTCTGGGGAGTTTTCATTTTTCCTGGTCTACTCTTTTAAAAAATTAATTTTTGTGGGTACATAGGTGTATATATTTGTGGGATACATAAGATGTTTTGGTATAGACATGCAATGCATAATAATCACATCATGGAAAATTGGTTATCCATCCCCTCAAGGATCTATCCTTTGTGTTTTAAATAAACCAATTATACTCTTTTAGTTATTTTTAAATGTACAATTAAATTATTATTGACCATAGTCACTCTGTTGTGCTATCAAATACTTGGTCTTATTCATTCTAACTTTTTTTGTACCCATTAACCATCCTCATCTCCCCTCATTCCCCACTACCCTTCCCAGCCTCTAGTAACCATCCTTCTACTCTCTATGTCCCTGAGTTCAATTCTTTTAAATTTTAGCTCCCACAAATAACTTAGAACATGTAAAGTTTGTTTTTCTGTGCCTGCCTTATTTAAGTTAACATAATGACCTCCAGTTCCATCCATGTTGTTGCAAATGACAGGATCTCAATCTTTTTTATGGCTGAATAGTACTCCATATTATCACATTTTCTTTATCCATTCATCTGCTGATGGACACTTAGGTTGCTTCCAAATCTTGGCTATTATGAATAATTCTGCAATAAACCTTAGAGTGCAGGTAACTCTTTGATGTACTGATTTCCTTTCTTTTGAATATATACCCAGAAATGGGATTGCTGGATTGTATGGTAGCTCTATTTTCAGTTTTTTGAGGAAGCTCCAAATTGTTCTCCATAGTGGCTGTACTAATTTACACTCCCGCCAACAGTGTATGAGGGTTCCCTTTTCTCCATATCTTCGCCAGCATTTTTTATTGCCTGTCTTTTGGATATAAGTCATTTTAACTGGGGTGAGATGATATCTCATTGTAGTTTTGGTTTGCATTTCTCTGATGATCAGTGTTGTTGAATTCCTTTCCATATGCCTGTTTGCCATTTGTCTTCTTTTGAGAAATGTCTTTTCAGATCTTTTGCCCAGTTTTTAATCAGATTATTAGAGTTTTTCCTGCAGAATTGTTTGAGCTCCTTATGTATTCTGATTATTAATCCCTTGTCAGATAGGTAGTTTGCAAATATTTTCTTCCATTCTGTAGGTTGTCTCTTCACTTGTGGGTTGTTGCCTTTGCTGTGCAGAAACTTTTTAACTTGGTGTGATTTCAGTTGTCCAGTTTTGCTTTGGTTTCCTGTGCTTGTGGGGTATTACTCAAGACACATTTGCCCAGACAAATGCTCTGGAGAGCTTCCCCAATGTTTTCTTGTAGTAGTTTCATAGTTTGAGGTCTTATATTTAATTCATTTTGATTTGATTTTTGTAAATGGTGAGAGATAGGGGTCTAGTTTCATTCTTTTGAATATGGACATCCAGTTTTCCCAGCACCATTATTGAAGAGACTGTCTCTTCCCCATTGTATGTTCGAGGCACCTTTGTCGAAAATGAGTTTACTGTAGGTGTGTAGATTTGTTTCTGGGTTCTCTATTCTGTTCCATTGGTCAATTTGTCTGTTTTTATGCCAGCACCATCCTGTTTTGGTTATTACAGCTCTGTCTTATAATTTGAAGAACTGGCCTACTCTTTTACTCAGTTTCCTCTTTTCCTACCAGAGTACTCCATCTTTTCAGAATACAGGCAGGCTCCCATATGCACTGGACTGGTAATTTGCTTCTGGCTTTTTCTCTCAATAGGACCAGTGCCCATCTTTATTTTTCTCTTCCTTCTGGTGGTCATCTTTTGACTATCAGGCAACTGGTGACTGTTCTCAGGGTTATTTGATAGAATTGCACAGGTTTCTAGATCAGTGCTTCAGCTCCTTCAAGCCATTTCCCTCAATTCGTGCTGTGTACAGGCATCCATATACATATGTACACAGATATCCTGAGTATACATTATATACAATTTTTGGTGGCCCTGTTCTACATTCTATTCTTCTAGTGCCTATGTTTAATTTTTTATTGTTACTATGGAAAAAGCAGACAAAATGTGCTCAAGATGTGACTGATGAATTGAATTATATGAATTTAAATCTATAAAAAATATTAACAATTATCCCAGTGCAAGAAGACATTGGTCACTATTGCCTTTGGTTGCTCATAAGAGGGTTAAAAAAAGACACTTTAACTCCCTTTAGGTTTATTGTCTTTTTCTAGTATGGTTCAGATATTAACAATCAAAGTGACTGAACTTTAGATTTTTTATATGATCTTTTCTTAAAATCTGGGTAACTTTTATCTTTGAGTTTCTTCCTTCCTTTGTGAATCATCTCCATCTTCATCACTGCCAATCTTTAAATATTTACCAAGAACTCATCGTATATCTAGTGCCATAAATATATGAACATGCTTTTAGAAAATGCTCTCCTCCCCGGTATTCACTTATGCTCCAAATTGGCAAACCCTTTTGTCTCAGTTACACTTTTGGAATAATCCTCTCATCTTGAGATCATCATTATTTCTATTCAATAAACTAGAGAATTATTGTAAAATAAATTGAGTATACCAGAAAAAAGTGGGACATTTTAGAGAAAATCAGAATATTCACATAAAGCTGGAATCAAGCATATGACTGACTGGAACTGAATTTGTTCTAGTTTTAAAATATATTTTTAAAATGTAAAATACACTTAACAACAAATAATCACTTATAGTTATAAAATATGTATTCTCTCTAGACAGTGTTCTAAGTGTTTTGTGCTTATTAAATCAGTAAATTCTAATAGCAACTATGTCATATATGTACACATTATTATGATATCCATTTTCTACAGGAGAGAACCAAGGGACAGAAAGGTTAGCTAATAGCTAATGAGTAGCAGTGCCATGATTGAAACCCAGGCAGTGTGGACCCGGAGTCCTTGTCCACAGTCTGAGAAGACTGCTCCACCTGGTCCATAGCTGTTTCATATACAATGAATGAAAAAGCTCAATAACAATGGTAAATCCGCACTTCATAATAAAAATTAAACTCCTATACATATAAAAATATATAAAAGCAGAGAGATAGATGCTCATCTTCAGATGGGGAGGGAAGGGTTTGTTATTCATGTTACAATAGGCAAACTATCCCTCAATTTTAAATACAGAGGGTTCTAGTGTGGTTGGCTGTAGATAACAAGTCCACTTGCAACAGAGATTGGAACTTTAGGAGGGGTTGACTGTTATGGACTTGATGGTGTCCCCTTCACAAATTTGTATGTTGAAATCCTAAACCCCCAGTACCTCAGGATGTGGCTATATTTGGAGATAGGGCCTTTAAAGAGGTAACTAAATTAAAATGAGGTAATTGGTGGGGCGGGGGATAATCCAATATGATGGGTGTCATTATAAGAAGAAGAAATTTAGACTTAGGTACAGAAGGAAGACCATGTAAAAACATAGGGAAAAGATGGCCATCTATATAAGCCAAGCAGTGAGGTCTCAGAAGAAACCAACCCTGCCAACACCTTGATATGGGACTTTTAGCTTCTAGAATTGTCAGAAATAAATTTCTGTTGCTTAAGCTACGGAGCAACCCTTGCTCCGTGACCTGTGACCTGTTAGGAACCAGGCCGTACAGCAATGAGCATTTGCTGCCTGAGCCCCGCCTCCTGTCAGATCAGCAGCGGCATTAGATTCTCATAGGAATGGGAAACCAATTGTGAACTGTGCATGTGAGGAATCTAGGTTGTTTGCTCCTTATGAGAATCTAACTAACGCCTGATGATCTGAGGTGGAACAGTTTCATCCTGAAACTATGCACCCCTCTCTAACCCCCCAGTCCATGGAAAAATTGTATTCCATGAAACCAGTCCCTGGTGCCAAAAAGGTTGGGGACCCTGGCTTAAGCCACCCTGTCTGTGGTGCTTTGTCATGGCAGCCCTAGCAGACTAATACAGGGACCTAGGAGGAGAAAGCTAAAGTTTGAGTTTCCTAGTGCAAAACTCATCAGGACACAAAATTAAAACTCCACAGTTTTCTCTTGATCCTTGGCAGAAAAATGTAATTTAATTAGGATGCATTTTTATGTAAAGTGGGGTGCCCTTGGCCACATGACTTGTTCTTTATGTGGGCAGATAGGACAGTCTCCTTAACCAGAGTGATTAGAATTTCACTAGCTTATCGCTCAACAAATACACACATTGTTACTCCACTGGCTTCTTCCTTTCCCAGATATACCTGTCATAATATAATGTAATTAAAATAATTATAGTTGTCTGACCTTGAAATTACTAATTAGCATGATGGTCAGTCCTTTGATAATTTTCTCCAGAAAACTCTTGTTAAAATGGGCCGACATAAAAAGCTGGGGGCAATGAACTAGTTATAAAAGGATAGGCTAATTTTTGGGTGAGTTGACTATTCCTTGCCAGAATTAAGAAGTTGGAAGATGAGGTTTCTTGGGGGTGGTTAGTCATGGTCCTGGGAAATTGGGACCCAGGCTGAGGAGAGTAGGTATTCAGTGGCACTCAATTTATTTTTTCATTCAACAAACACAAACAAAGCCTTTCATTCAACAAACACAAACAAAACCTTGCTTTGGCCGGGCCCTGTGCTAACTCCTGGGATGCCTCTGTGAACATGATAGAAGCAGCTACTGCATTCAGAGTTTATGTTCTTATGGGAGATACAGATGTTACAAAGTACAAGCCATAATTAGTTATTTAATTGTAATTGTGGCAAGTGCTGCCTCTGGAAAGAGGCTAGAGAGAATGAAAAATAATTTTATTTAATTCATTATCTTGCTGAAGGTTGGCACTTTTTAGCCCGTGCTGTCCAATGCAGAAAGCAGTAGCCATAGGTGTGCTATTTTAAGTAGTACAAAATAATTACAATTGAATAAAATTAGATATTCCATTCCTCAGGGGCGTTTGTCACATTTCAAGTGCTCAATAGCCACATGTGGCTAGCGACTACCATAATGGACAACAGAGATACAGAATGTTTCTGCACTGCTGAAAGTTTCACCAGAGAATGCTATCTGGGCTCTAGAGTTGTGCCAGACCTGTAAAGTCAAGAAAGAGGGCCCTTAACTTAATTCCTTAGAGAACAGAAGATATATATATTTATATCTACCAAAAATAGTCCACTTTTGGCTGCAGGCCATAGTATAAATCTCATCTTAGTCTGGCCTTCAAAACGAAGAATGGGCTTGGTGTTAAACCAAGGACAGATTTCCTTTCCTCTTAGTCTTATGAGTATTGGGGTTTTGCATTTTGTGAGTGCTCATTTTTGTATGTATGAGCAATTTGTCCATAGGAACTAGGGGATTTTTATATTTTTTCCTTTTATTTAAAATATCTGACTATATAAAATAAACAACATGTGGTTTACAGATATGAGGAGTGTTGGAATCTGTTACTTTAAAATAGTGTAGCAATGTTTGGACTTCTCACAGCTGAAAGAATTAAACTCAGCTTCAGTACCACCAATCCCCATTTTTTTTCAAGTACAAGAGAAAAAAGAAGAAAAGAATATGTGGGTGGAGAATAAGGAAATCAGCCGTGTTGGTTTAATACCCTTGAAGGTGACATTAGTAGAAGACTTTATTAAAACATGCAACCTGAAGCTGAGGATTATAAAATATAATATGTCATGGTGGGAGATATGCTTTGGCTGCCACACCTAAAGGTCACTCTTTGAAGGGAGCTGAGACAGCTGCCAGGATCCATTGATTTCTTTCTAGTACTAAAACATCCTCTGGCAGGTGTCAGCCTGGCTGTTTGAACAAAGAAATGTGGAAAATTAAAGCGTAAGCAAAAATGGGCCATGGGATTCTCCTAGTAGACTGAGCAGAATGCTCCAGTGTTTGTTCTGAACAGACGTGTAAATTTTTGCTTTAGCAACACAAGAGATATATGAAGTATTCAAATATTAATCAACATATATTTTCTTTAGTGGAATATAGCTTCTCAAGTCTCTAGGATAACAAAGTTTTAAAATCCTGTCTGGGTGTATATAATTCTTTAATTTGTTTCTAGTGGGGCTGCTCCCTCAGGTTAAGTAGGACACTTTCCCTACAACAGATTTCATTTTTCTTTGATTAGTTTCCACTTACTCCTTCTGCTCCTAACATGGCCATCCCTCTGCAGTTCTCCAAATATCCCATGTGTATACTTGTCTCTATGTCTCTGCATACACCATTTCTCTTCTGTGCTTACCCCCTAACTCCTCTACAATCTAGAAGACAGCCTTGAGATCTTTTTGAAGGAGAATTGCATTTATGATGATAAATCTGTGCCTGTCCTACAAAAAAAGCCCTTGTCACCTTCTGAGGTGATTTTGCTTAGTGGCTAATCTTTTCAACTTTTTGTCTTTAGGTTTTGCAGAAAATGAGAAAAGATGGAAAGAGTGAGAGGTCACATGATTTGCTGCCTGGGCTGTGGGGACCACCCAGGGGCTGTGTGGAGGGAACCATCCCTACGTTAGCACTGAGCTCATAACCATGAGCTCAACCTAGATTCCAAATCTAGGTGCTCACATTCATTTCACACCATTAGTAAGTTAAAAATGATAGAGCCAGGCCAAGCACGGTGGCTCATTCCTGTAATCCCAGCACTTTGGGAGGTCGAAGTGGGCAGATCCCTTGAGCTCAGGAGTTCGAGTCCAGCCTGGGTAACCTGGTGAGACCCCAGCTCTACAAAAAATACAAAAATTAGCTGGGCATGGTGGCACATGTCTGTAGTCTCAGCTTCTTGGGAGGCTGAGGAGAGAGTCGCTTGAGCCTGGGAGGGTGAGGCTGCAGTGAGACATGATTGCACCTCTGCACTTCAGCCTGTGTGACAGAGTGAGACCCTGTCTCAAACAACAACAACAACAACAACAACAACAACAAGATAGAGCCATTTACCAAGCAGATTGGCAGGTGAGGGATGCTGGTTTTAGCTAGTACAGTGAATGAGTGTGTGAGTGTGTGTGTGTGTGTGGTGTATTCTTAGTCCCTTTTACACTGACAGTTGAAAAACTGACCTTTGCCCTTCTGTCTCCCATGTTATTTCTGATGTTAGTAGGCAGTTTGTAGCACAGCAGGATGGAAGAGTTGCAAAGCGAATTGTCTATGGGGTGAACCTTTTCAATTGCCCTTCCATCCACATACCCTCTTTACTGTGAATAATCATAAATGCATAATGATAACATTTTCCACATGCTAAATCATGCTAATGACCCCTACCAAGTAGAGGAAAGAACGTTGTCTTATAATACCAACAGATTATTTAAACCTGAGAGCTTTACATCATATTAGAATAAGTTGTGTACATTAAAATTTTCCAAACAGTAAGTATAAAGATACTGTCTTATACACATAAGAGGTATGGCTATTTTAACGTATTTTTTAAGTTATATGAAATAAACTTTATTGGACATAGTTTTACGTTACCGTTTTTTCTCTCTTTCACCAAACTGTGAAAGCAAATAGCTAGATATGCTTTCTCCCTTTGAAGAGGCATGACAGTTTCAGGTTTTGCTAAGAAAGATAGTTTCCATCTGAAAATGTGTGTATAGTGTTTACTTCTAATTTAAATGCCTATTTACACAGGTTGGGGATACACCAATGATTTTTGATGATGTAGTAAGTTTTCAAAATCTATTTGAGGTCATTTTTATATGCTTAGAATGACTTAGGTGCAAATCTACATGGAAGCAGAGGAATAAACCACATGGTTTTAGAAGCCATTTCTGATCATTGGAGCACAAGCTTTTTGTGGACAGCAGGCACTCCCTACCTAAGTCCAAAGCAGGGGAGCCACCTGCTGGACAGTGTGAAAAATCTTCATTTTTCTGGAGGTAGTCATCCCTGCTTTTTTACTTTTAAGTTTAGGTAGATTTACTTACATATAAATTTATGTACTTTGTATTTTGCTGAGGAAATTTCTCACTTCACACAAATAAAGCGGCTCTAAAATAAGGAGAAAAAAATTAGGATGCTATGAAACACAAATTTGAACAACGATCAGTCCTAGAAGTAAAGGCTTTTAGTCATTCCATTTCATATTTTGTCTTTTTCCTTTCACTCGTAGTTCAGCCTAAATGCATGTATATTGTAAACCAAAAATAAAATTCTAAGCCCCTTAACCGACTGAATGGACCTGTCCTATGGGGACAAGGGGATTCCAAAAAATTCCAAAAAGCTAGTTCAGGCCATGATGGGAACCTGATGGTATAACCACCCAGTGGGTTCACCTTTCATGCTACCTAGAAAGAGCTGATTTATCAAGACAGGGGAATTGCAATAGAGAAAGAATAATTCGCACAGAGCCAGCTGTGCGGGAGTCTGGAGTTTTATTATTGCTCCAATCTGTCTCCCCAGGATCAGAGTTTTTAAAGACCATTTGTGGGAGGGGAGGGGCAGTGAGTCAGGGACTGCTGATTGGCTGGGTCGGAGATGAAATTATGGAGAGGAAATCATGGGGCGTTACTGTCTTCTTGCGCTTAGTCAGTTCCTGGGTGGGCATCACAGGATCAGATGGGCCAGTTTCTTGATCTGGTGGTGCCAGTTGATCCATCAAGTGCAGGGTCTGCAAAACATCTCAAGTACTGATCTTAGGAGCAGTTTAGGGAGGGTCAGAATCTTGTAGCCTCCAGCTGCATGACTCCTAAACCATAATTTCTAATCTTGTGGCTAATGTTGGTAGTCAAGAAGGAGGTTTATTTTGGGAAAGGGCTGTTATTGTCCTTGTTTTAAACCATAAACTATAAGTTCTTCCCAAAGTTAGTTCAGCCTATGCCCAGCTTGGAGGTTAGAGGCAAGATGGAGTCATTTAAGTTGGATTCACTGTCTCAGTCATAATTTTGCAAAGGCAGTTTCAGTGGTAAAAGGGAATTGGGCATGCTGCATTATACTTTCCTCTCTTTGGAATTCAGGCTGAACTGATCGGCCTTAAAATTAAAACAGAGATCTTAAGACAAAGTAGACTCTTTGTAGCAATAAGATACCAAATTCCAACCTGACTCCAGTATAGCATCACATGACAAATAGCAGGCCCTGAGAGAAATCAAGTATTTTACCCCAAAATATATTTCTTTGACATATTTTAAAATGGCCCTGCAAAGCTGTCTCTTGTGGGGGAAATTTACATTCTTTAGAGAAGCCCCTTCCCTTTCCAGGTCTTTTTGTGATCCTGAAGAGTTTAGCTGAGAGTCTGGTACCTTTTAAAGGTATGAATAGGAAGCATTTGCCATCTATTGCCTCTAAGGATGGCCACCTATAAGACTTCATCTACATAATAAGGACGTTGGTCTCCAACACCCCTTATCTTTGCCCAGACACTCCTTTCTATTGATTCCAGGTTTTTTAGATAATAACTTAACTCCTTCAACCAATTGCCAATCAGAAAAATCTTTGAATCCACCTATGACCTGTAAGTCTCCTGCTTCGAGTTGTCCTGCCTTTCCCTACCAAACCATGATTGATGTCTTATGTCCTCCTAAAATTTAAAATATCAAACTGTAACCCAACCTTCTTGGCCACATGTTCTCAGGACCTCCTGAGGTTGTGTCACAGGTCATGGTCCTCACATTTGACTCAGAATAAATCTCTTCAGATATTTTACAGAGTTTGGATGGCTTTTTTCATCAACAATATGTATATAAAAGGGCTTTTCTAAAGGACTTTCAGCCTTCCTTCAGCTCATCTCCTTCCTCTTTCTTTCTCCTCGCCTACATAGTCAAACTTCTTAACAGGGTTGTTTATACTTGCTGAATCCGCTTCCTTACCTCCCACTCACTTCTTAGCCAACTTTAATCTTTCTTCTTCCCCTGACACTCCATTAAATCATTCTCACCAAGGTCACCAATAACCACCTTGTCAGAAAATCTCACGGACACTCTTTCAGTTTTTATCTTTTTTGACTAGTTGGGAACATTCTACATGGCTAAGCACTCCCTACTTTTTTTTTTTTTTTTTGAGACAGGGTCTTGCTCTGTCACCCAGGCTGGACTGTGGTGGCATGATCATGGCTCACTGCAGCCTCAACCTGCTGGGCTCAAGCAATCCTCCTGCTTCAGCCTCCCAAGTAGCTGGGACTACACGCACATGCCACCACACCCTGCTAATTTTGTTTTGTAGAGATAGAATATTGTGATGTTTCCCAGGCTGACTCCCCACTTCTTGCAACACTGCTTCCCTTGATTTCTGGGACACCACCCCCTTCTCTCTTCTTCCTACATCTCTGGCTCTTTCTTCCCAGAATCGTTTGCAGGTTCCCTTTCCTCTGCTATTCTGTTAAATGCTGGTATTTCTTAGGGTTCTAGCTTAGGCTGTCTTCTCACTCCACCTTCTGTCCCTGGGGGACACAGTTCATGCAAAGGGTTTTGATTATCTTCACCATGCTTTGAAATCTCAAGTGTGTATTTTTGGCCCAGGTGTCACTCTCTTTATCTCTAGATGATCCCTGCTCATCCTCCCATATAATTTATATACCAAATTACCTCCCAGGCGTTGTAACTGGGAAGTCACTCAGCCACGGCAAGGTCGGCATGTCTCCAACTGTGCTTATCTCTATTCATATGTACTGCTTACCCTCAGTGACACCTCTGGAATTCCTACTTGAATGAATAAATGACAACTTAGAGTTATCAAAACCTAAATCCTGGGGGTTATCCTTGATCCTTTTCTTAACTCTCCACCTCTAATTGGTTAGCAAGCACTGTTGGGTCAACCTCCTTAATACCTCTCTAGGAAACCTCCATTCCCATAGCCGTCACCTTAGTTATCTTCATTTATCACCTGAGTTAGTGAAAAGTCATTTCTCCTCTATCCTTGTCCCACTCCATAGCACAGCAGCTGAAGTGATCTTTTTGAATGTAAAGCTGGTCATGGCCATTCTCCCTTCCTAAAGCCCTTCCAGGGCTCCCCACAGCTCCTTCTTAACTTCTCTTCTGAAGCTCATTGTGGCCTGTCTTCTCAGCTCCCCTCCTTCCTCTCCAGCTTCGTTTCTCATTGCCTTCTTCTTCCATGCACTACTCCAGCCACATGGAACTTTCTACACTTCCTCAGTGGCACCAGGGATGCTTTCATGCTAAGTGGTCACATGGACTGTCCCTTCTTCCTTGAAAGTGTGTAACCCTGCTTGTACTCCTGCTCCCTGGGAGCCCCCATCCTGTTGTTTTCACACTGCATGGGTCACTGTTATCTGTACTTCAGGTGTTTGCTCAGGTATGGAGTCTTCAGGATGCCTTCATGGACACCTCCCCTTCTCCTGCCTCCCATCTTCAACAGAGTTAGGTATCCCTGTACGTATTCCCACAGAACCCTGCTATTCCACTATCATAGCACTTTAATTGCTTTTTTATCTTTCACGAGACAGTCTCTATTATTGTAAGCAACTAGGTGATGAATTTTAACATAGCAATTTTAACCTGAGCCCTAATGAATAAACAATAGACTTTTAGCATATGAGGTCAAATCAAAGAACGTTTCGTCAAATCCCCATGTTTTGGAGAAAAGGAAACTGCTGCCCACAGGAGTTAGGGACATTTCCAAAGTCACAAAGTCAATTCATAACTTATTAATCATTCTTCCCACTGCAGACATCAGCCATAACCCCTATTCTTTCTATCCTTTTGACTGATGCTGGTTTTTTCTACAAGAAGCTTGAAAGCCTTAGCCAGGACATGGTTTAAACTCTATTTTGCCTTGGTTATCAAGCAATCAAATGGTGTGGTTAAAATTGTAGCAGGCCTGTCATTTCTCATTTAAAATAAAACAAGACTCATTCAGGCTTCTTGAAGTGAGACTGCATGTGACAATGCAGGGAACACATCTCCTAGGAAGAAGAGGAGCCACTGAATGGGCAGCCTCATGGAATCTCAGGCTAGAAGATCCTTCACATTTGAAGCAGGCTTTAGAGGACTGTGTTATCTTTTCCTTTTCCATTTCCCCTTTCCTTGCCTTAAGAGCAAGAATTGTAGATTTTCACTCTAGTGCTGTGGCCTTACAGGGGCTCAGCTCTGCTGGTCTTTCTTTCCTCTCTATATTTTCTAGCACTTCATTCTGTTCACAACCGACTAAGACTTAGAATTTTTCAGTTTCAGTCTCGGAAAGAGTTAATCCAATTGGTTTGTCTAATTACTGTCATTACTGCCTGGCATCAGGACATCTCATAGGTCACTGGTCAGCTACTGATTGGCCACACTTGGGCTGTGGTGAATCCTTGGTCCAGCCAGTTTTGGCTGGGGAGGTTGGTTCTTACCTTGCAGAGCAGGGCCTTTCCAACTCAAGGTCAGCCTGGGGCTGTTTTCTTTAGCAGAGGTCTGTGGACGTGGACAGCATTGCATAAGGCCTGACAAATAAACTTCTGGATTCTCTACATGGTGATAATTTAAAGTTTCTTTAAAAATGTGTTTTTTTGGGGGGGGTCCACATATTCAAAGTTCTAAGAAATCTCAACTACTGACGTATTAAGGAATTGAATATGAATGTCCTCTCCCACTAGGTACTGATAGTTTGATTTTCACAGTAAGATATTCTGGGAAGAAATCTGGATAGGAAGGATTAGGGAGGCCTTATCATGACACTCACAGGTTGAATGGGTTTGGTGAATGTATGGTGAATTTTTTCCAGGCATATATACTTATAAAGTTGATTTAAAAATAAGAATGTAAGAGTGATGGTATTTGACATTTAGAAGAAATGTTTTGACAAGTGTATGTGATGATTTAATGGTGCATATTCCATAAAGTCAACAGGAGTGAAGCTGTGGAAATGTTTGTGTTCTGAGTGAGTGGTATTTACTGCTGTGAATTTGCTGTTCCGTTTCCCAATACACTCTCCCTCACTCATGCTTTTAGTCTAACTTCACGTAACTGAGTTGCTATTTTCAAAGATGCTAGTAATGTGTGATTGGATTCTGGATTTTTTAAAAAGTAATAAGATGTTTTGGGACAACTGGGCAAATTTAATATGTACTGTATATCAGATGCAATCCTGAGTGAATATTAATTTCTTTGGGGTTAATAAGAGTATTGTAGTTATGTAGAATGTCCTCATTTCATGGTCTGCACACTGAGGTATTTAGGGTGAAGTATACATTGTTGGATAGATGGGGATAGATAAGTTGATTAAGCCAACACAACACAATCTGAAAAATTGGGAAATATGGATGCTACTCATTCAACTTTTGTGTAGGGTTGAAAAATCTTTAAATAATATAAAAAGTTGGAGGAAAAAGTGTAACTAGTAGTCTGTTGGTGTAGATAGCTTGAGTCTGAGATCTGAAATTGGAGCCAGTCTCAGATTAGAGAAAACAGGTCTTGACTTTCCTTGCAGTAACATTAATCTGGTGTTTAAATGAATGCTTTGCTGAATCTGGGGCACCGAGAGTGAATATCTCATTAATGACCAAATCTCCAAACCAGTCATTGTGGAGGAAGCTGAGTTGGCCACATCCTTGATTTAACTAAGAAGTAGCATGTTTTATTTGATAGCTGCCTTAGCCTCATTCATTAAAACCTGACTCATTGGGTGGAGGGTGGAAGAAGTTGCCCCTTAAGAAATATCTTGCTAATAACTCTTTGGCCACTTCAGCTAACACTGAACCTGGAACTCATGCCAGCATAGAAGGGTAGCTACAAGGCTACGGGATGGGCCAGCCATACACATGCCATGATTCACTCTCAAAGAGGACAATTTCAGCCTCTTTAAAAGCATTATGATTTAGCAGAGAATAAAGAATAAATGTCCTTGGTAAAAGGACATATCTAGACCAGATGTAATACAACCGTCACTGGGCTGTAGGGAATGCCATGCACGTAGAAGGCAGGGTGAATTGTGCCCTTGGAGTTGTGTAACACGGGACAGATGTCATAAAAAACCATTTACTTGCTGAAATCCAGCACTGTGGAGGTGGTGAAGCAGCTGAAGCCATTTTTGTGATCAGTTCACTCTATGGTATACTGTTGTTATCGTATCTGCACTTTTGTTCTGGCATGTTTGCAGAATTACTTTTTGGACGGATCAAGTAACCAATAATTTGAACAACAATTTAACAGTAACTTTTTAGAGTGAAACCTTACCAACCAAATACCAGAATGTATTTAAAAAATATTCTACTAATATTTGTAACTATCTTGATAGCCTTTGCTCTGGGGTTTGGGCCATCCTCTGTCTTTCAAGCTGTTATAAATGATATTTTTTGAAATGGGAATAGCATGAGTTGGTCAGGTAGAGATTTCTATAGAAGCTCCTTCTGTATTCAGCTTATGACACTCATGGCGGTAGTATGAATTCAGATCGCAGGGTCATTTATTATCCATGGAAAGTTAATTTGAGATGTTGGAACTTTTGAAGTGTTTGTTTATTGTGCTAATCATGATCTGTTACTAAATTTCATTTGAAATGCAATTAATTACCTTCATCACCTTGCTAAAGATTGACATTAATCTTCTGTCCTATCCTATTAGTTCTGTTGACGCAGAGGGGGATGATCACAATAATGGGAAGGAAAGAGCAGAGAGCAGGGGAATCAACAAGCAGTGACTGCAGTTATTTTATTGAATGGTTCTTTTGTCAAAATGACTGCAAGAAAATTCTTAGAATACCAGTATCATCACACAAACCTAAATTCATAAGGCTTCCTGCAGTTGAATCATATTTTTAAAGTTTCGCTTGGGGTTTTCTATTATTCAGCTCACTGGTGTTGAAGCAATTTTGTTGACATTTTCTGTAAGTGGATTAGGCTTGCAGTCATTTGCCCAAAGCAGACAGATGGCTTCTTAAACAGAGCACCCCCGTAGGAACCTATCTTATGGTATCTTCAGAAATAAAACAGGTCTGTCACAAAAGATAATGTTTGGCATTAATTTCTTTTAGTGACAAATGATTTCAGCTCATTTTTACTTTCTCTGCTGGCTTAAATGAAACAGCTGTTTTACATTTTTTATTCCAATAGTGAGCAACGCTTTGGTGTTTGACGCTGAACAATGTTGTAGCGTCTAAATTATGAATAATAAAATAAGCTTTTGAGAGGGGAGGATGATGCCTTTTGAGGTCCCCCAAGGAGAGTTGCCACATTAATGCAATTGTCATTTTTATTTTAAACATGGGGTCTTTTTTTGGACTAATGAGTAATGCAATCCTGGCTTTTATTGTCGCATTTTATTCTCTCCACTTTGTCAACTTGTCTTTTTAAGTTTCAAGGTGTTTTTGTTTCCTCACAGTTTTATGAGGCAAAGGACAGTGGACTTATCTACAACATTGTTATTTCTGTTTATATAATAGAATAATAATTGCTAACAATTATTAGAGTTTTCCACGTATGGCAGGCATTGTTCTAAAGAATTTAGATGTATTATCTCTCTTAATCTCACAAAAAATCTATGAGGTGAGTACAATTATTATAGCCATTTTATGGATGAGGAAACTGAGGCACCCAGTGATCTTGCCCAAGGTCAAAAAGCTAGTAAGTCTTGGAGCCAGGATTTGAGCCCGGGTACAGTAAGAGTGGAGCTTATGCTGTAAATTCACTTATAAGAATGGCGATATGGTTACGATTCAAAGTCTCTGGTCTAGATTGTTATTCTATGAGAGAAGTGAGGAATCCTTAGAATCAGATTTATTCCTTCATCATTCCTGGTGTTCCACTCCTCAGCTTGTGTGTTCTGCCATCTTGAACAGCCAGCTTATGTGGAAGGCTTGTGGGGGCTTATGGGTGCTGCAAGGAGAAACCGGTACAGGGACCCTGAGAATTGACTGATGAGGCCTCACATTAGTAGCATCCTTCAAAATGTTCAGCGGATGCCTGTCATAAATATGATTCGCTAATAATCTTCTTTTTGGATCTGATCTGTCAGGGCTTATGATGATACCTTTGAAGTGAAAACCAGTAATTTTTTCCAGCACTTATCCCACTCATGAATCCTCTATCATTGCTTTTGTATTTCAGTTTTCTGAAAATCTGGCTCAGATTAAAATTATTAAATGCTTCCAAACCCTGTACCCACACTGAAGACAAAAGTTAGAAATCAAAATATCAGCACAAGGATAGTATTTATGTCTGGGACATTCATGAAGTTCTATCAAGAAATTCTTTTATAAATCAAAGAAGTCTTAAGCTAGTTTTTCTTTTCTGCATTTCTAAGATCTATTTGATGACATGTGCACCATATCATGTAATGTACCTAAATTAAATAAAAAACACACACAAAAATAAACAACATAGAGATTAAGAAAAACAACTCTTGGCCTGGGAAGCCAGCATTATTAGTTATTTCCTTCACACTTATTTCTTGTGTGAACCTGGGCAATGTATTTTTTTAGCTTTCCTTTGTCCATTTATTCACCTGAAGGTTATAAAAGCAGTCCTTCGAATGGCTCAAAAATTTGAAATAATTACTAAGAACGGTTATTTAGCAGAACTCAATGATACTGTCACTAAATGACACTTTATTGTTTTCCACTTTCAGTGTTTCTTTCAGTATAAATGTCAAGGAAACAAAATAAATCCTAAATAGAGAAAACATAAGGAAAAATGGAATGTATTAGGCAATTTGGTGCTGTGCCATAAAGGCGGCAACCTTCCAGAACACTCCCATACCATGTATATCTGTATCTGTAAGACTGGAGGAGGATTCTTGCCTCTCCTCCAGGCAAGCATAAAAAAATCCTTGTACTGTGTTTCACTGATCATAAGATGCCAAGAAATAAATGAAGATGCCTGCTCATCTTGCAAATCATTGCTTTCTTGTTACTTTTTATGGGAAGGCTTGTCTAATCTCCTAGTCCTCACAGCAATACATTCTTTTCCCTCAAGTATTTAGCATAATTTAAGGTTAGATATAACTTTATTTTTGTGGTTATTTTATATATACCTTTATCCCACACTGGACTTAGGTTCCATAGGGGCAGGGATGATGTCTGTGCTCACTTTTGTAACCCGCAGAGTCCAGCCTGGTGATTCTCAATGGGTGCAGTACTGCCCCCTAGGCTGTGTTCTGGGAAATTGTAGAGGTGATTGGGAGGATTCTCCTGGCATTTAGTGGAAACAGACAGGAATATTTGATGTCATGCTCTGGGCAGGACAGTACAACATGATGAAAAATGTCCTGTGTCCTGCAAGATTTCTGTTAAGTCCTGCCTGAGTAAACCCTCTGTATTAGTCAGTTGTCATACTGCTATAAAGAACTACCTGAGACTGGGTAATTTATAAAGAAAAGAGGTTTTTTGTTTTGTTTTGTTTTGTTTTGTTTTCTCAGTCCTTCATGCTGTACAGGAGGCATGGCTGGGGAGGCCTCAGTGAACTTACAGTCATGGCATAAGGCAAAGGGGAAGCAAGCACATCTTCACATGGTGGCAGGAAAGAGAAACAGCTAAGGGGAAGTGCTACATACTTTCAAACAACCAGATCTCCTGAGAACTCACTATCACAAGAACAATAAGGAGAAAATCCGCCCCTTTGATCCATTCACCTCCCACCAAATCCCCTCCTGCAACACTGGGGTTTACAATTCAACATGAGATTTGGGTGGAGACACAGAGCCAAACCATATCACCCTCTAAAATACATATCAGAATACTTTAGTATATGATATTAATTAATTAATTATTATTATTTTTTACAAGAAGTTGTTTGAAGGCCAGTACTTGATTAAAAGGTAGTTATTGAGAGGTAAGTCTAAATGAAATAAAGACATTGTTTCCAAATTATTGAATAATTTACTCACCTTGGGTATTTTGTCCACTTGATCATATAATTGCTACACAGTAATATTGGAACAAATTGGGAAGTCAGATAATGGTTTTAACCTGATGCCTTATTTTTTATTATTGATAATCCATGGTAGGCATCCACCTGGGTCCCACAAAGTATCAGCTGATATTATCAATCACAAGAATAATGACCTTTGGAGTAGTTTTAAAGATTTGGCAGTTTTGCTGGGCGTGGTGGCTCACGCCTGTAATCCCCGCACTTTGGGAGGCCAAGGTGGGTGGATCACCTGAGGTTGGGAGTCTGAGACCAGCCTGACTAACATGGAGAAACTCCATCTCTACTAAAAATACAAAATTAGCCGGGTCTGGTGGCCTGTGCCTGTAATCCCAGCTACTCAGGAGGCTGAGGCAGGAGAATCGCTTGAACCCAGGATGTGGAGGTTGCTGTGAGCCAAGATCGCACCATTGCACTCCAGCCTGGGCAACAAGAGCAAAACTCTGTCTCAAAAAAAAAAAAAAAAGATTTGGCGGTTTTGATGTGGTGTATGGACATTATTTACTTCCTCCTTTATGGGATTATCGCTTTTTCTTTCCACAGTGAAGGTTTGTATTTGTCTTGGCATGTTATGCCTACCTTAATTGAGGTTGTTTCTTTCCTTCTTTTATTCTATGCAAATACATCTATTCTATTGCCATTATTTGTTTTCATACTAGTGTCTATCTCTACATTTGCATTATCATTTTCCATTAAATATGTATTTTTTGAGTGGAATGGCATCTGATCTTATTTCTCTTTCATATCTAATTGCATTCATATTAAGTACAGGCATCAGCCTACTTCAGGTTTCTGGTGTGCCTGCCTGAGCATTCACATATGGCAATACATGTTATTTTATTTTAAATGACCATTCCCTTTTTCTCCTTTATATTACAGCTAGGGTATTATATTTACTTTATTTTAATAATACATAAATAGGTTATATTATCTATGAATTTACGTTTATGAAAATAAAGAAAGCCTTACAAAATATTTGTTTCAAAGGGTTGGTTTTGATAGGTTGAGAACCTCAGGCCAAAGTCTGGTATACAGTAATTGTTTAATAAATATTTGTTTGCTGGATAAGTGAATAAAATGAAAACTAAGGTGCAAGTCTTCATTAATAGCTAAGAGAGACCACCATTGTTCCCAAAGCACAGGGAAGAGATGGGTGTATCTCAGTTCACATATACATAGCTTTGAACAAGGTATAACAGGGACAATAAATGAGAATTTGAAACGTTAAATTTCATACTTTTTTTTTTTCCTGAGATGGAGTCATGCTCTGTCACCCAGGCTAGAGGGCAGTGGCGTGATCTTGGCTCAATGCAGCCTCCGCCTCCCGGGTTCAAGCAATTTTCCTGCCTCAGCCTCCTGAGTAGCTGGGATTACAGGCGCCCACCAACACACCCAGCTAATTTTTGTTCTTTTAGTAGAGACGGAGTTTAACCATGTTGGCCACACCTGGCCCATACTTCTTTTTTAAGCTCTGGTCAACAAGTGCATCTGGGTTGTTGCATCTCAATGCAGTGGGTTTTATTGAGTGATACAGATGTTTTCCACCAGTAACAGGACCTATTGTCAGCATTGATGCCACTGGATTATTAATGGTTTTTTAATATATTATTATTAGTAGTGTTTAAATAATGTTGAAAGACTTCACTTATATGTAGAATTCTATATATACAAGAACATAAAAATTGTCTCCTTATATTAAAACTATTTTAAAAAACATGGCTAATACAAAGGTTTTCTGCTTAAAATGCAGTTAATTACTATTTTGAAGTAACTAGGGTCCTTCATGTCTTCAACATTCAAGTTAACCAAGACTTCTTGATAAATAAAGCTATTGTAACAAAGAAAGCTTGATAAGAAAGCTATTGTAACAATGCAGGTGTTATTTGAGAAAGAAATGTGGGAAAAGAAGATCTTTCAAATTTAACTTTCAAATTTAATTTTCATTATGTTGAATTTTAACAGAGTATGATTTCAAAATTTTTTGAGCCTTTCATATGGCTTATTAAACATATCATCTGCTGCGTTTTACAATTTTCTGTGGACCCTTTGGCATTAAATTATTCTTAACATTTCTTTAAAGTGACTTCTATACTTTATAAATTATTTTTTCTTGAGAATTAGATTCTCAGGAACTAAAAAGATTTATTTATATTCAGTTTCCATAGTTTTCAGAAGTATTCAATTAATCAGAGTTTGTGACCAATCCTAAAATACATCCTTTACATAACTAATTAAGAAATTAACTTTATATACAGTTACAAAATCTAATGTCTCAGGTGAGCATGTCCAGTGTAATTCTCTTCATGTTCCTATACAGATTATTTTTATTGCATTATATAATAAAGATTTGAAAAGCAGAGTTTCATTTGTTTTGGGTTTAGAGTTTCAGAAAAATAACAGATAAAGCTTCATTCAGCCAAGACTGTTAGAACAGAACTACTCTACGACTATTCATCCATATTTCTTGAGTGTTCATGGAGTAACTCCATGTTCATGGAGCTATTTAAAAATTTAACTTTTTAAATAGCAAGTAGAATGCAGTTGAAATATTTGGTTGCTGAGGTGTTGCAAAACAATAAATCTGAGCATTGATAACTTAGTGCAGTGGACACTTCTATTTTTGTGCAAAATTAAGGTATTTTATATGCAATTTCCTGATAGCTGCACCTTTGTGCCTTTTAACTCTTGTTAACATCTTGTATATAATTCCTACACAGATAGATAAGCCTTCATTCTAGAGAGCAAGAATTCCAGGCCATCTTTGAATAGTTTCACCCAGTTTTCCAAACAGTGTAACATACAAAGAGTGTAACATCAAAAAAAAAAAAAAAAAAGTCTGACATGACATCAAAACATTTTTGATCTGTTGTTTTAATTTCTCAAATGAAGGACATTGTAGCAGTTGTTTTACCTCTTCAGGGCAAAGGATTAAACTTCTTAAATGATAGAGTCCCAAAGGATGGTTTTTGAATTACTAAGATGGCATTTGTGCACAGCCCTCCACAATATGGTCCATCAATGGACCAAATAAATAACTACTCATCCCACTATGATGTCTGTGACTGGTTTCTACTGCAGCACTGTACAAGGGTGATTCTACTGTAGGTATGGACTCTCCCATGGATAAAAGAATATCAGAAAACCCAGTCTGCTGATGAGTGTGGGCTCAAAAATACTCACACGAGTTGACTCGGAGACAGAGCTGCATTTGTTTATGTGTGTAGTTTTGTATATGTGAGGGTTTTCCTATTCCCAGAGTCCCAATTAGCTGCTTTAAATATTTGTGGTGTGTTCTGAAACAACCCACTCATTTCCTTTACACATGATAAGAACACTAGTTATGATGTTCTCCTGCTCTTTTGTGTACTAATATCACAAGGGATAGCACAGTTCATGGGAAAAGTGGGTGTGAAGGAGCCTGGGATGTCTTTTGTGAATAATTCTGCCAGACTGTAGTCAAAACCATTTTCACTGGTTGGGGGAGGACTGCATTTTTTGGTAAAAATGGAAGTAACAGAAATCCAAAATATCTTTTGATGAGTTATAAGATATATAACTAAAAGATAATTTATATTTAGAATTCTACCTTATTTTATGGTTAGGATATAATGAGATGTGTGTGAACTGGTTTACGTTTAGTATATTAAGTGTTCAATAAATGTTAGCTGCTGTTTAGTGTTGTGACAATATTTCTTGTCAGTAGTAAATTTATTAGTAGTGATCAAAATTGTGGTGATATATCACCACAGCAATGCACGGCAGTCCAATTTGCAATCTAAATTGCACCAGTTATTTCCTGATTTCTAGATAATGTACTTTAATTATAATTTAAT
This sequence comes from Pongo pygmaeus, assembly GCF_028885625.2. NCBI lineage: Eukaryota > Metazoa > Chordata > Mammalia > Primates > Hominidae > Pongo > Pongo pygmaeus. The sequence goes on from NC_072384.2 coordinate 98,170,309, forward strand.
GCAGTTGGAAAGATTTAATAAGGAATGCTTAATGTTTGTTTTTTTAAATATTCACTAATTATCACTCATTTTTAAATTCAGAGTTTCTGTAATGATCTCTGTGGCTTTGCATGAGTCCATGTTACTTTCTAAATGTGTTGGACCTGCCAATGGAACCTTACATTCAGAAGCCAAATCACTGTGGAGGCTAAATGGTGGCCATTGCTCTTGGGACTTCTATTAGTCTTGTTGTCCCATCAGCGTCAGTCTACCTGAGGCGCTCTCTATTACCTTTACTTTCCTTTGAGTTAAAGCATCCTTCTCTCTCTTTTTTTTTTTTTTTTTTTTTTTCTGAAGGATCCCCAGTATCAGAGATACTTCAAATCCCCATGAGATTGCTAGTATAGAAATGCCGGCAGCAGCTTGACATTTTTTTTTCAAGTTGAGTGTTCAGTGGTCAACTTGTACATTAATTCTGCATTTCATGCCATAACAATCCTAAACTTATTTTAGTATACAAGAGGTGTTTCCATTTCTATATCACCAAATAAAATGAATTCTCCTGGGGTTCCTCCTCTTCCCCTAAAACCTCTTTTTAGGGAGAATAAGATTAAAACACTTTCTTAAGAATGACTTGTTAGATTACTCTTTAAATATATACTACAGACAAATACCTTTAAATGGCTTGGCTGACCTGAATACCATGGGGGGTGGCGGGGGATGGTTTTTGGGATGAAACTGGATCAACCTCAGATTGTCAGGCATTAGATTCTTATAAGGAACACACAACCTAGATCCCTTGCAGGCTCAGTTCACAATAGGGTTCACACTCCTGAGAATCTAATGTCACTGCTGATGTGACAGGAGTGGGAGCTCAGGCAGTAATGCTCACTCACCCACTACTCATGTCCTGCTGTGCAGCCTGGTTCCTCACAGGTCACAGGGACTGGTATCAGTCCATGGCCCCAGGGTTGGGGACACCTGCTGTACCTAATATGTTTTGGAGGAAATGATACACAGGACAAAGATGTTTAGAGGGAGATCTGGTATAAGCTGGCTGGTTAAGAGAAGTTTGGGGGTGTTTGTGACAGAGTAGAGAGAAAGAGATTGCTAGATGATTAGAGAAAATTGCTGCATATAAAATGGGAAAAAAGTCAGCATGCCAAGGGAAAATGCCAGGGTGGTGGTTGTTAACAATCAAATTCACCCTCTCTACAATTTTCACCAGAATGTGTCTTTTCTGATTCTGGTGCCTTGATTAGGAAGACCCAAAGAAGAGATGCAGGTTGTGATTCCTGGAACCATAGAACAGAAAGATGACTGCTATTCCTCCTTCATAAAAAAAGAGAAAACAAAAGTTTATATCAGTGTTTCAATGTACACTCTTCACAACACAGCCTTTCATTTTTGCTTCTTTTATTAGTTAATAGCTTACCTATTTTTTTCTGCCTGTGTGGTACAGCCAGTATGTGTTGTCTCCAGGGTTATCAGGAGATGATGTAGTTGTGTTATTTATGCACTGGTACAAACTGTTTTCTCCCATTGGCCATTGTTTTCTACAGAGACTGACTTCTATTTACCAGAAATGGCACAGTCTGGCATTTGGATGCCACCTCTTAGAACCAATGAGATGACATTCTGGATTATTAAAATATGTTTCATGCCATGCTGTGGGAAAAGGGGATGTGAGAATTTTATGCGTTAGTAGGATAAAATGATGTTTTTGTATGTTTCACTGTTCTCTTGCAATTAGGGAAGTTGCCAGTTTTGCTACTGCTATGCTTTTAAAATGCTTGATGAAACTTTCAAAACTAAATGAAAAGGGAACACTTAAAAGTAATACTCTGAAAATGAAGGAGGATATAATCTCATTACTAATAGATTATTTTTAAAGGAATCTTTCCATTTATAAAAATAGTAGTACATATACATTATACATATCTCTGTAAAACAGACTCTGGTAGATGCATTTTAAATGTTAGTCAATTTTTTAATAAAATATAGATAGTACCAAGATACTTATATATAGTAGCAGATAATGTTAACCACTTTCCAAATCACCTTATAGCATTGTGATTCCTATACTTATGATCATTTAAATCGTAAAGAGCTCTTCAACATATTGTCTTTAATCTTAGAACTGTGAGGAAGGCTGAAGGATATTTTCATCATTTTTGCAGAAGAGAAAATGGCCCAGATAAAAACTGGTGGAAGATGCTCCAACCCTCGTCCCTGCCAGTGTGTTCTTGCTCTGCCCTGTCTTCCTGATTCTGGATGCTATCTCTAAGTTGTGTCAGGCTGTGTCACATGGGAAATGCTTTTCTTTTTATCTGCATTGCTTCCATGGGTAACATTGAATAGGAGTCTCTAGGGTGCCCTGCAGAGAGTGCCTGCTTTGCTGTTAAAAGATGCCTATCAGGTAGTGGTTAAAACCATAGACCCCGGAGCCAGCTGCTGGACTTTAAGCTCTAGCTCTACCACTTAGCAGCTGTATGACTTTGGGAAGGGTGATTGTGCTCTGGGCCTCAGTTTTTTAATCAGTAAATTGAGAATAATGAAAGTACCCATCTCATAGGGATGTTGTAATGAATGATTGAATGAACATATATAAAGCACAAAGAGTGACCACACTGAGCAAGCACTTCATATGTTGGTCTGTTATTATTATTACTGAAGAGTTGCACTTTTCAAAGTGGATGTGACTTCACTTTTTTTTTAACTTTATGTTCTGGGATACATGTGCAGAATGTGCAGGTTTGTTGAGCAGACTCATTCATGATGTCTATAGGGTTAAGAACAGACTTCCCAAAGTCTGCTCGTGTAGTGAATATTTTTTCTTTAGAAAATACATCTCTCACTGACAGAGTCTTTAGGCTCTAATCTCTAGTCTTTAGTCTCAGACTAGATTGTAAACATGGTGTGGGGAATAGAGCGTTGATGCAGGAGGCCAAAGGCCTGAACTTTAGTCCCAGCTCAATGATTAACCAGCTTTGACCTTGGGCCAGTCAATTAACCTTATCAAGCTCAGCTTCATTTCTCCTCAGGAGAAGGCAAAACTATCCACCTCCAACTCTTCTTCCAAAATCCCATACCATAATTGATGTACTTGAGAAGAAGTTCACTTTAACACAAACATCAGGCAAAGCCCAACTATGTAATCATTCCATATAATTAAAAGCTGCTATTAGAAGGATTTAGCTATTTTTTATAGAGGATAGAATTGGCAAGTGCATATTTAGGTTTTGAGAAATAAAATATTCCAAGCTTTTGTAAAATACAAGTTTCTTCATACACCCTAAGGAAAAAGCATTTATTGGCCTTTCATAAAATAGGTGAATTATCCTTTCTCTGAGCCTCTGCTTTGTAGAATAATGCTCCAGCAATCGTCATAACCCCATATCCTCCCATATTGTCCTTTCAAGGTCACACTTTCAGGCACTGCCATGAGAATGGAGGGGAGAGGGAAGAAGCTACTTCCTCCTCTGTCTATGCACCGTAGACACCTGTCCCCGCTTCCCCACACTCAGTCATTCAGCCCTTGGGCCAGTATCAGTATATGCACTTTATCATCTTAACAGTGAACTAAAATAAGAAATAAAAATAGCAGGAAAAGATCTCTGTTGGGCACTGATGTAAATGACAGCTAATGTGTTCCTGCAATCCTCATTTCCTTTTTGTTTTGCCTCTGGAGACTCTTTTTCTCCATCTGCCAGGTGGGAACATCATCTTCAGGATGATGGAAAAGGCAGAAGTAATGTGGGTAACTGATAATTTAACAACAGGCAGATGGCAAGGATGACCCAGTATATTAAAAACCAGCTCACCAAGCATAAGGGTATGTGACTTACTTTACAGAAGACACTTTGCTTTGTAAGCTCTTGTACAGAGGGGGAGATTTTTATTTTCACTTCTTTAAGGAAGAGCTTCTTTCCTTGTTTTCTCCCAAGACTAGGAATGCTGGATCTGGGTGGGGTAGGTATTGCAGCAGTGTGCAGAGTCTCAGACCTGGTGATAGAAGAGTTGATGTCCTCAGCACATAAAGGGGAGGGTTCCTCACAACAGGAATCTCAACGGACTGCCAGCAATTGCATAGCCAGCTGGTCAGGCTCAGGTCGAGGTACTTGGCTTAACAAGCAAAGTCACTTAATAATGTTAGAAAAGAACCTTGGGTTAAACTCTGGAAAAGTGAGCTTGCAGGTCTGGGTCTGTTTCCTTATTCAGCAATGGGCAGTAAGGACATAGAGTGATGTCATTCAGCACATACCTGGCCCATAACTGTCTTCTTTGATGCCTATTTTTTTCTGTTTGTAGGGCCAAGGAGATCTGTTGAAGAACGCCAAGAATGAAGCTATAGAAAACATGAAGCAGATCCAGCTGGCATGCCTGTCCTGTGGACTGAGTAAAGCTCCCAGCAGCAGTGCTGAGGCCAAGAGCAAGCGCAGCCTGGAAGCCATAGAGGAGAAGGAAAGTAGCGAGGAGAATGGGAAGCTGTGACTCTGGGCATTATCGACACGTTCACCCATCTTATCAAGGACTCTGGTTTCTCATCCTTGTTTTCTTTCTTTAAATGTTTTATAAGTTCACAAAATGATGCCCTATATGGGGTATTGGACATAGATATTTTCACAATGTCAGTATTTCCGTGTAGTTAATTTATCTAAATTAAAGCCTTTAGTATCAGTGTTTTAAATTCTGAGACATGTGTCAACACCCCTGTGTGGATGCCTGTGGAAGAATGTGTGTGTGTGTGTGGCAGAGAGAGAGAGAGGGAGAGAGAAATTCTGTTAAAATCTATTCTGCGTTGCATTATTCATTTAGTGAGTTATTCCTTGATCATTTTGGGACAGTTATTTTAATCTGAAATTCTGAAGAGCACTTACTGTGACCTGTCGCTGTGTTTAATTTGACTTTTCTGCCTTTGACGTTTAATTTAGTGATCTTAGCATAGCTTATTATTGAAGGAAGCCAAATTTATCAAAGCATAGATGTTTTGATAGATTAAATATAGATTAGAAAATTTCCTAAGAATCAGAGTAGAAATAAAAGTGAATGAAAGATTAAACAGATAATCAGAATTTCTAGAAAGATTAGCAAAGTCATTTCTTCAGTTAGAAAACTTTAAAAAATATTTATTAAATAAAATCAATTTTTAGGAAGTTTTCTGTAGTCATTTACTAACCATATGATTTCACTAGAAAAGCTGATTATAAGTGAATTTATACCTACCTGTGTGGTACTCTGAAACACACTGAAAGCTCTGTTGCAATTAGGATTTTGATGTGACAATAATATTGTTGTATAATTTTGAGATTTGTAGGAAGGTATCATTCTTCCAAGCTAAGAGTCTAGCACTCATTTTCTATAACAGATATGGCAGCTTAGAGGTGTTGGCTTTGTTTGGATGTAAATTTAAAGATATTGTTCAAACAATATCATATCATCACATTGAGCTGATATAAATTCTGTGGGTCTGATAATATCTTTGTGATAATTTAAGAACTAACCAGTTACCAAACATCTATGATATAACCCTAACACACACAGAAAAGCATACATGCAAAAAGAAATACTAATTAGGGTACATTTATAATTGCATCTAGATAATTTTTACCCTAATGTCTTCATAAAGTACTTGAGTGTAATCTTTGTTACCTCCAACAGAACTAAATGTTCTATGGTTATGAAAGAATATATTTATTTAAAACATTGCTTTTATTTTGAAAAGCTTCTTAATTAATTTGATTAACAAATATGCTAATTTGGGGAAACCTAGAGAAGATAATTGTTGAAATTTTGCAAATATAAACATCTCCTATAGCTTCTGTGTTAAGTTATTTCTGACTTCTTAACACTATTACGTTCATGTTGCACATTACTGAAAGAGTAAAGATATGAAAAAAACACTTATTGTTTTCTTTTATTGTGAATTGAAAAAGCAAAGCTAATGAAAATGGGTTACTACATCAAAAATATCTTAAAGAGTTTGCTATTTCCGTGGACCGGATATGATGAAATTATTCCCTGGGTTTAAAACTGGGCACTCGAGGAGGAGGTACCTGAAGTCATTTGAAGGCAAGTTTCCAATGATACTACAATGGCCTGAAAAAACTTCTTTACCCTCTGTTATATTTAACTTGCTGGTAGGAGGAATAGTGGAATGCAGATGTTAAGCCCTTTGTGGTGAAAAAGAGGTTCTATAGACAGAAACAAAACCCACCTTACATTAGCTGATTGGTTGATTTTACTAGTGTACCTCTTCATCTACTTGAATTCTATTTGGTAAATCCACGTCTTTACTGGATATACAGTTAGGTGGGAAGAGAAGATAAAGGATGACAAACTCTCAAACAATATTTATACATTTATTTACTCCAAGGTCAAATCCAATCCTTGGAAGTAGCTTCTCTAGTTTATTTTATTTGTCCTAGAGCTCTACTCACACTTAGGACCCACCCAAAAATTCTCAAAAACATAATATGGATTCTGCCTCATCTGATGCTATTTCTGGCAGTGGGTCATCAGCCGCACTCTGCTTCATTCCACTGGGTGTCCTTGCTAGATGGGGAGTGAGATGTGGAGCAGAGAGGAGCTTTGGATTCTGGGAGTGGAGGTGGCAAGGGAAAAGTCTCCTAGTCTCCTGTGATGTTCCTGCCTCCAGATAGAATAGCACAAACAAACAATTTTTTTGTGTGTATTATGCCTCCATGACATTGTTACATTCTATGAGGAGCATCTATCTCCTTTCTAGACTTGAACTGTGGTAGAAAAAGCCCCCTTCTCTCTTCTATCTACTTAGATTTGGTGATGCTAGGAACGTAGTGTTTTAGATATTAATTCTATTTTTATTTATTCATTTTTACATCACCAATGGGATCTGAGGTGGAGATGGCAGGTATTATCACTGGCATTTTACAGGTGAGAAAGCCCAAGGCCACTGAGGTAATAAATGGAATAATTGATTTTGAACTTGGGTCTGTCTGATTTCATGTGAAAGATTATATACTTAGTGATTTTGATTTTAAGTTTATTCTTAACATTTTAAACCAGACTATTAACTTTTACCTTTATAACCACAGATACAAAGAACTGTATCATTTATTTTCTGAATATAAAATATTAATGGTCAATATAAAAATACGAAAATAGAGAACTATATACAACAGAAAAGCAAAATTACCCACTAATAACTATTTGATTTATATCCCTTTAGACACTGTTTAGAGTTTATACATATATGTAAATATGCTTTTATTTTAACAAAATTGAGATATTATATAAACTTTGTAGCAGGGTGTTTAAAATTTTAACAATATGTTATGGATATCTTTCTGTGTCAATAAATGTGTATTTACATTAGAGTTCCAAGCCTTTGAACTGAATCTAGTCCAAAAATGATGTGTTTTATTTGGCCATTGAACATTTTTAAAAAAAATGTTTATGCAATAGACAGCTTTTGAAATTCAGAAAATGTTACGTACAATTCAATGTCCTGCGTGTTTTAAAATACTGGATAATCTAACAACACAGGACACCTCCCACTCCCCACCTCACAACCACCACACATATACTTTCTTGCTTGGCATCAATTAATTAAAACTGCCCTCTCCAAAAGGGGCATATGCTGTCCAATTTTCTAGAGAGCCTTTTCATTCATTTATATTACATCTGGACCTTGAGGACATGATAGGTGGTGAAACTTGATGAAAATTATCATTTATTGAGAGGCCAAAATGAGAGAATTGCTTGAGGCCAGGGATTGAGACTAGCCTGGGAAACCTTGTCTTTAAAAAATAAAAAAAAATAGTAAGACCTTGTCTTTAAAAAATAAAAAAAAATTAATGGTCATTTATAATAATTACACAGTATCTTGTTATATGGCTTACCAGAATATATTTAACCAATCTCCTATTGTTAGATTTTACTCACCTAATTTCTTGTTATATAAACATTCCAATAATAAAATCCATTTTTACAAAGTTGTTCAACTTTTTCTTTGGGATACATTTCTAGAAGTGGAATTGTTGGGTCAAAGGATACAGAGATTTTTTGTTTTGTTTCGTTTTTGTTTTTTAGGGATTTTGAGATACATTGCCAAATAGTCTCTGGAAAACTTGTTCAATTTAAAACCCCACCAGGAGTTTATGAGAGTGCTCAAATCTTTGCTAATGATAAATTTAATTTTTCTTATTTTCATCTTTGCCAATCTTCTAAGTTACAAAAATCTTATTTCTCTTTATCTTTAATCTCTAATGAGATTGGATGCATATTAATATGTTCATTGACTCTAAATAATCTCATTAAAAGTAAAAACTTTTGTACTCCAAAGGATACTACCAGGAAAGTGAAAATAGAACCCACAGAACAGGTTTGCAGGTCATATATCTGATAGAGACTGGCATCCAAAATTTATAAAGAACTATTACAACTTAGTAAAAAGAAAACCGAATTTTTAAAAACTGGTCAAAGGATTGGAATAGACTTTTCTTCCAAGAAAATATGCAAACAGGAAATAAGCACATAGAAACGTGCTGAAGATCATTAACCACTAAGATCACATAAATCATAGCCACAATTAGATATGACTTCACATCAAATAGGTTGGCTATAATAAAAAAGACAGATAATAACAAGTGTTAGTGAGGACGCGGAGAAATTGGAACCATCCTCCCCTGCTGGTGGAAATGTAAAATATTTCAGCTGCTTTGGAAAACAGCTTGGCACTTCCTCAAAAGGTTAAAAAAACGTGGAGTTACCATATGACCCAGCAATTCTACTCTTAGATTTCTACCCAAGAGAAATGAAAATATATGTCCACACAAAAGCTTGTACACAAATGTTTGTGGCAGCATTATTTATAATAGTCAAAAGTAGAAACAATCCAAATGTCTATCAACTCATGAAAGGATAAACAAAAATTACATATTCATACATTGGATTATTCAACAATAAAAGAAATGAAGTACTGATACATGCTACAAGAGTATACCTTGAAAACATTATGCTAAGTGAAGGAAATCAGGCACAAAGGCCACATGTTGTACAGTTCCATTTTTATAAAATATCCAGAATAGGCAAATCAATAGAGATAGAAAGTAGACTAATGGTTGCCAGTGGCTGTGGGGGTCTGGGAGTGACTGCTAATGGGTATGAGTTTTCGTATTGGTGTGATGAAAATGTTCTGGAATTAGAAATAATGATGATGTTTGTTTACATAATTTGTGAATGTACTAAAAGCTATTTAATTGTATATTTTAAAGAGTGAATTTTATGGTATGTAAATTATCTCAGTAAAAGGGTTATAAAAGGAGAAATAAAAAGAGAATTTAAACAATGAACAGGGTATCAGAGAATAGTGAAATAGCTTCAAGAATCTAATATGTATGAAACGGGAGAGAAGAGCAGGAAAGAAAAATAATTTGAAGGAATAATGGCTAAAAATTTCTCATTTGTAATGAAAACTGTAACCTCCAGATCCAAGCATCTCAAAAATTCCAAGGACAAGAAGCATGAGAAAAACAAGTTAGTCTGTCTTCTGCTGCTGTAATAGAATGTCACAGATTGTGTAATTTACAAAGAAAAGAAGTTTATTTGGTTTACAGTTCTGGAGGCTGAGAAGTCCAAGAGCATGGCTTTGGCATCTGGTGAGTGTAATTCCATGCCAGAAGGGCAAAAGGTGGAAGGTCAAGAGAGCCCATATAAAGGAGGTTTTGCTATTATAACAAAGCCACCTCCTCTTCAACTACCCCACTCCAATGACAACACCTTTCATGACGGTGGAGCCCTCATGGTCCAATTACCTCTTACTTGGCCCCACTTCCCAACACTCTGGCATTGGGAGTCCAATTAAGTTTCCAACACATGAGTTTTGGTGACACCTTCAAACCATTGCAACAACCAAGGCATATCGTAGCCAAATAGTTCAAAAGTAGTGATAATGAGATAATCTTAAAAGCAGCCAGTAAAAAAAGACGTACAGAGAAAATAAGAAAGACAGCGTATGTCTTATTGTAAACCATGCAGATGAGATACCAGTGGAGCAACTTCTTTAAAGTATTGAAAACGAAGAAAAAAACTGTAATCCTAGAATTCTATATCCAGTAAAAATGAATTCTAGAATTCCATACTTATTCAAAAATGAAGGTTATACAAAAAAATTTTCAAAAGCTGAATTCATCACCAGTAGACTTACATTATAACAAATGTTAAAGGAAATCCTTCAGGCTGAAGGAAAATGATGCCAGGTCAAAATATGGATGTACAAAAACAGATGAAGAGAGAGAGCTAGAAATAGTAACTGCAGGGATGAATATGGCTGGCCCTTTGCATCTAGGGGTTCTGCATCTGTGGATTCAACCAACAATGGATTAAAAATACTTAAAAAACTGATAAAAATAACAATACAAAATTAAATACAAATAAAAATGCAGTACAATTATTTATATAGCATTTACATTTAATTGGGTATTATAAGTAATCTAGGGATAATTTAGGGTATACAGGAAGATGCATAAAGGTTATATGCAAACACTATGTTATTTTATGAAAGAGACTTGAACATCTATGGATTTTGGTATTTGCAAGGGGTGAATGGGGTATTTGCAAGCGGTGAATGAGGAGGCCTGGAACCAATCTTCTGCTGATATTGAGGCACAACTGAAAAAGGTATATTACTTAAATCTCTTATTGTATTGTAAATTGTATAAGTAATGAAATTAAAAGGCAGAAATTGTCAGACTGTATAAAATGAAAAGACCAAACAATATGCTGCTTACAAGAAACACAATTCAAATATAAGGACACAATTAGTTTAAAGGAAAAAAATTGGAAAAGATATACCATGATAACACAAGTCAAAAGAAAGCTGCTGTGGATATATTAATATCAGATGTAGTAGATTTCAGAGCAATGAATATTGCCAGGCATAAAGAAAGTTATTACATAATAATTAAGGCATCAGTTCATCAAGAAGATATAATAACCCTAAGTAATTATGCAACTAATATCAGAGCTTCAAAATACATGAAGCAAAAACCAGTGGAATTGATAGGAGAAACACACAATTACACAATTATAGTCAGAATTTTCAACATATCTTTCTCAATAGAACAACTAGACAGGAAATCATTAAGGATATAGATGATTTAAATTATATGATCAACTACCTGGACATAATTGGCATTTATGGAACACTCCACCACCAACAGCAGAGTACATATTATTTTCAAGTACACAGAAAACAGTTACCAATATAGACCATATTCTGGGTCATAAAACACATCTCAATAAATTTAAAAGAATTAATGTTATATAAAGTATGTGCTCTGACCACAAAGGAATTAGAGATCAATAAAAGAAATATCTTTGAAAAATCTCAACATATTTGAAAACTAAATAACTCACTTCTAAATAACTCCTGTATCAAAGAAGAAATTAAAAAGGAAATTAGAAAGTACTTTGAATTTAAGTGTCAAAACATCCAAATTCATGGGATGACACTAACACTATACTTAGGAAATTTATAGCAGTTAACACCTGTATTAGAAAAAAAGAAATTTCTCAAAGACTTCCATGTTCATCTTAAGAAACTAGAAAAAAAAAGAGAAAATTAAGTTCAAAGTAGAAAAAAGAGAATAAAGATTAGAGTAGAAATCAATAAGATAGAAAACAAACAATAGAGAAAATCAATAAAACAAAAAGGTTGAATTTTTGGGAAGATCAATAAAATTAATGAACCTCTAGTCAAATAAGGAAAAAAAGGAACACTCAAATTACCAATATTGAGTAAGATCAGACATCATTTCAATATTGAATCAAAAAAACGAGTGAGAATACAGCACTCCAAATTTTAAGGATATTAAAAAGATAGTAGGCAAACATTATGAAGACTTTCTGCCTATAAATTCTACAACTTCACAGAAATGGGAAAATTCCTTAAAAGACACAAATTGCCAAATCTCAAAATGATGAGTTAAATAACTTAGACAAAAAGTACATGCTGTATGTCCAGTAACATACATTTCTGGAAGCACAAACTAATGAATAGTAACAAAAAGTAGATAAGTGGTTACCTGGGGTCAGTGTGGAATGGGGAGGGTGAGATTACAAAATGGATAAGGACATATTTGGGAATAATATATGTGTTCATTATCCTGATTGTGGTGGTGTTTTCACATGTTAGACATATGTCAAAATTTAAATTGTATACTTTGAATATGTGCAGTTTGTTTTATGGAATTATATCTCAATAAAGCTCTTAGAAATACATAGGAGCACCTCTAAGTTAATAATTTTAAGGCAGCTTTTAAAAAATATAATAGTTGAATTTGGCTGGGTGCAGTGGCTCACTCCTGTAATCCCAGCACTTTGGGAGGCTGAGGCAGGCAGATTGCCTGAGCTCGGGAGTTCGAAATCAGCCTGGGAAACATGGCAAAACCCTGTTTCTACTAAAACTACAAAAAAGAAAAAAACAAGTTGGGCTTGGTGGCAGCTGCATGTAATCCCAGCCACTCGGGAGGCTGAGGCAGGGGAATCACTTGAACCGGGAGGCAGAGGTTGCAGTGAGCCAAAATCACGCTACTGCACTCCAGCCTGGGTGACAGAGCAAGACTGTCTCAAAAAAAAAAAAAAAAAAAAAAAAAGATAGTTGAATTTTTCTTTTGTCTTGGAATTAGTGAATTCATAAATTAAGCTTTTTTCAGTTTATAGACATTTTCTTTTTCAAATTTTTATTTTTTTTGCATGTGCTGTGTGCATGTATGTTTGTGTTTAGAAATTAGAAACACACTCATACATGCACACAGCACACACATGGAAATATATAAGAATATGAAATATTTGCTTTTGTTGCAGCTGCTCTGGATTCTTTGGGAACAGCGTTGGCCATATCATCATTATATCCTTTCCCTCATCTTTTCTGTAATCATGTTAATTTTCTTCACTTTTCTTTGAATCATGGGAAGTATTCTTGTACCTTTCCTATACAACAAAAATTCAACTTTATACCCTTTTCTTTTATAGTACTTGACCACATTTTGCATGTCAAAGCATTTCTTATCTCCTCATCCAGCTCCTTCTTTTTTCTTATGATTGATTGTCTGATTACATCTTTAATAGTTAACATTTACTATGTCTTCTGTATGTGAAGTACTGTGTTCAATGCTTACATGCATAATCTTGCTTAGTTCTCAATACAGCCCTAGAGGCCAGGTGTGGTGGCTCATGCCTGTAATCCCAGCACTTTGGGAGGCCAAGATGGGAAGACTGATTGCTTGAGCCCAGGAATTCAAGACCAGCCTAGGTAACATAGTGAGACCCTATCTCTATAAGAAATAAAAACAATTAGCCATGCGTGGTGGTACACACCTGTAGTTCCAGCTACTCAGGAGGCTGAGGTGGGAGGATTGCTTGGGCCTGGGAGATCAAGGCTGCAGTGAGCATGATTGCACCACTGCATTCTAGCCTGGGCAACAGAGTGAGACCCTTGTGAAAGGAGAATATCTTGGGCCCCCCAAATCACTAAGGAAAACTCAAGCTGGAAACTGCTTAGGGCAAACCTGTCTTCCATTCTATTCAAAGTCACCCCTCTGCTCACTGAGATAGATGCTTATCTGATTGCCTCCTTTGGAAAGACTAATCAGAAACTCAAAAGAATGTAACCATTTGTGTATCACCTATCTGTGACCTGGAAGCTCCCTCCCTGCTTCCAGTCTTCCTGCCTTTGCTTCAAGTTGTCCTGCCTTTCCAGACCAAACCAATGTACTGCTTACATATATTGATTGATGTCTCATGTCTCCTTAAAATGTATAAAACCAAGCTGTGACCTGACCACCTTGAGCACATGTCCTCAGGACTTCCTGAGGCTGTATCATGGGCGCATCCTCAATGTTGGCAAAATAAACATTCTAAATTAACTGAGACCTGTCTCAGATTATCTGCATTCATATTCTGTTTCAAAAACAAAAACAAGAACAAAAACAAAAACAAAAGCAATCTTAGAGGTTGGTATTTGATATGTTTTGGCTGTGTCTCCACCTAAATTTCATCTTGAATTGTAGTTTCCATAATCCCCACATGTTGTGGGAGGGTCCTGGTGGGAGGTAATTGAATAATGGGTGTGGTTACCCCATGCTGCTGTTCTTGGGATAGTGAGTGAGTTCTCACAAGATCTGATGGTTTTATAAAGGGCTTTTCCCACTTTTGCTTGGCACTTCTTGCTGCCAGTATGTGAAGAAAGACATGTTTGCTTCCCCTTTCACCATGATTGTAAGTTTCCTGAAGCCTCCCCAGCCCTGCAGAACTGTGAGTCAATTAAACCTCTTTTCCTGTATAAATTACCCAGGTTGAGTTAATTTATTAGCAGTGTGAGAATGGACTAATATGGTAAATTGATGCTATGGAGATGCTGCTATAAAGAAACCCAAAAATATGGAAGCAATTTTGGAACTGGATAACAGGCAGAGGTTGGAACTGTTTGGAGGACTAAGAAGAAGATAGGAAAATGTGGGAAAGTTTGGAACTTCCTAGAGACTTGGAAGGCTCAGAAGACAGGAAAATGAGGGAAAGTTTGGAACTGCCTCGAGACTTGTTAAATGGCTTTGACCAAAATTCTGATCATGATATGGAAAATAAGGTCCAGGCTGAAGTGGTCTCAGATGGAGATGAGGAACCTGTTGGGAACTGGAGTAAAGGTCACTCTTGCTATGCAAAGAGACTGGTGGCATTTTGCCCCTTCGTTAGAGATCTGTGGAACTTTTAACTTGGGAGAGATGATATAGGGTATCTGGGGTAAGAAATGTCTTAGCAGTGAAGTGTTCAAGAGAAAGCAGAGAATAGAAGTTTGAAAAATTTGCAGCCTGATGATGTGATAGAAAAGAAACCCATTTTCTGGGGAGAAATTCAAACCAGCTGCACAAATTTGCATAGTAACCAGGAGCCAAATGTTATTCACCAAGACAATGGGGAAAATGTCTCCAGAGCATGTCAGAGACCTTCACAGTAGCTCCTCCCATCACAGACCTGGAGGCCTAGGAGGAAAAAATGGTTTCATGGGCTTGGCCCAGTGCCCCTCTGCTATGTGCAGCCTAGGTATTTGGTGCTTTGTGTCCCAGCTGCTCCAGCCATGGCTAAAGGGGACCAAGGTACAGCTCAGGCCATTGCTTCAGAGGTGCAAGCCCCAAGCCTTGGCAGCTTCCATGTGATGTTGAGCCTGCAGGTGCACGAAAGTCAAGAATTGAGGTTTGTGAACCTCCACTTAGATTTCAGAGGATGTATGGAAATGCCTGGATGTCCAGGAAGAATGTGCTGCAGGGGTGGGGCCCTCATGGAGCACCTCTGTTAGGGCAGTGTGGAAGGAAAATGTGGGGTTGGAGCTCCCACACAGAGTCCCCACTGGGGCACTGCCTAATGGAGCTGTGAGAAGAGGGCTACCATCCTCCAGACCCCAGAATGCTTGATCGGCTGAGAGCTTGCACCATGCGCCTGGAAAAGCTGCAGATACTGAATGCCAGCCCTTGAAAGCAGCTGGGGGTGGGAGGTGGGGAGTCTGTGCCCTGCAAAGACACAAGGGTGGAGCTGCCCAAGGCCATGGGAGCCCACCTCTTGCATCAGTGTGACCTGGATGTGAGACATGGAGTCAAAGGAGATCATTTTGGAAATTTAAAGTTCAATTACTGCCCTATTGGTTTTCAGACTTGCATGGAGCCTGTAGCCCCTTTGTTTTGGCCAATCTGTCCCATTTAGAATGAGTGTATTTGCTTAATACCTGTAGCCTCATTGTGTCTAGGATGTAACTAACTTGCTTTTGATTTTACATGTTCATGGGCAGAAGGGAATTGCCTTGTCTCAGATGAGACTTTGGACTTGGACTTTTGGGTTGATGCTGGAATGAGTTAAGACTTTGGGGGACTGCTTGGAAGGCATAATTGTGTTTTGAAATGTGAGAAGGACATGGGATTTGGAAGGGGCCGGGGCAGAATGATATGGTTTGGCTGTGTCCATACTCAAATTTCATCTTGTAGTTCCCATAATCCCCACGTGTTGTGGGAGGGACCCCATGGGAGGTAATTGAATTATGGAGATTCCACCCATGCTGCTGTTCTCATGATAGTGAGTGAGTTCTCACGAGATCTGATGGTTTCACAAGGGACATTTCCCCCTTTTGCTTGGCACTTCTCCTTGCTGCTGCTATGTGAAGAATGACATGTTTGCTTTCTCTTCTGCCATGATTGTAAGTTTCCTGAGGACTCCCTAGCCCTGCTGAACTGTGAGTCACTTAAAATTCTTTTTCTTTATAAATTACCCAGTCTTTGGTATTTCTTCATAGCAGTATGAAAATGGACTAATACAGTCTTATTATAATTCTCATTTCAAAAGAGGAAACTGAGGCTTAAAGAGTGCTCTGCCTATCTACTGCTCCATAACAAATCACACCAAAACCTGAAGCCCATTATTCTGTTTACAAATCTGCAATTTAGGTAGGGTTCAACTTGGGTGCCCATTTCTGTTCTAATTTGGCATCACTTGGGGGTAATTTGAAGGAATAAGCCTGGAATTATCTGGAGGCTTGTTCTTGCCCATACCTGGCAATAGATGCTGACTGTTGGCTTAGACCTTACCTAGAAAACCTTTAAGTAGTCTCTGCATGTGGCCTGGGCTTCTTCACAACATAGTGGTTGGGTTCCAAGAGTGAGTGTTCCTAGATAGAGCAAGGCAGGAAGAAATTGTTCTACATATTATGAACTACCTAGCTTTACAAGTCACACAGATCATTTCTATCACATTATATTCATTGAAACAGCCACAAAGGTACACCCAATATCAGGGAGGCAGGTGGAATAAACATTAACTCTTGATGATGTAACGGTGAGGTTCTGGAAGAGTGTAAAACCAGAAATGTTGTGGTTGCCATTTTTGAAAATTATAATATTCCACAAATAAATTAAGCAATTTTTATAAGGTCATACAATAATTAATAGCACTGGAATTTCTTATTTCATAGAAATCAGGTCTTCTTAAATTTGAGTATAAAAGAGATGCTAATTCAATTTGAAACTTTTACAAGTGTGACCTTCCATTACTCTTGTTTCTTTATGTTACATGGTCTTGTATTACAGTATCTTACTTTATATTACAAGATATTTTTGTAAGATTCATTCTGATTTTTTCTGATTACTTTTATAATGCTTTATCTAAACCTGTTTTTTTCCTTAAGAAATGGCATACATTTATTCTTGCTAGATTTTCTTTTCAGCTTTTATGTTATTAAAGCTCTTACTTAAATTTGAGTGAAAAATTAAATATTTGGTCTTAAGCTGCAAGATCTGATGTTATTTATTTAGTGATCTTCTTATGTTAGGGGTAAGGACCCAAAACATACCAAAGTGTAAGTGTTTCACTTCCTAATAAAAAAAGAACTATATGGTAATAAAGGGGAATGACTTTACATTGTTTTAAAATAAAATTGTATTATTATTTTTAGAGATGGGATCCAGCTACATTGCCCAGGCTAGTCACGAACTCCTGGGCTCAAGTAATCTTCCTGCCTTAGCCTTCCGAGTAGTTGGAATTACAGGAGCAAGACACTGCACCCAGTGGTTTATT
The DNA here is from genome assembly GCF_028885625.2 of Pongo pygmaeus. NCBI lineage: Eukaryota > Metazoa > Chordata > Mammalia > Primates > Hominidae > Pongo > Pongo pygmaeus. The sequence goes on from NC_072384.2 coordinate 98,187,886, forward strand.
TTATTCCTAAATTGTATAATAATTTCATTTCAGTGGATAGTACCTATGAAATGATTTGTTTTGCAACATTCCTAATGTTTTACAACAGTTTTTAAAATCTTCATTTGGCTACTGGGGAAACCAAAGCATATTTGTTTCTCTAGTAGATCCTAAAAGTTATATTGACTGGCTACTTATTTAGTGAACTTTCATTCATTTACAGGAATTTTAGCAGTGTCTTGTGAACAAGATAAAGGAAACCAGAAAGTAAGTCATTCAAAATATCTTTAGGGCATAGTTGATTTCAGTTTAAACTCAAGGAAGTTCTGAGGATGCAGTAATAGGCATTTGAATTCCTTTCTTTATCGTAGTGATCATAGTGAGCATGTTATTGGCATCATGGTGACATGACATAAAAATGGTCTTCTAGGCTCTAAATTCTTTCTAAAGTCTTCAAATTTCCACAGGCCCAGATTGGGAAAAATGAATACATATTATTGGAGATATATATATATATATATATATATATCTCTCCAATAATATGTATTAGATTGTAGTCTTATTCTATCTGTGAAATATATTTTTCATAATTGCTTAGAAACTGTGGAAGAAGGACAGAAGTAATGAATGAATATTTTCTTACTCCAAAATGTATTTTAAATCTTAGAGGAGTTGTATATATTCTATTCAATTAGCCTTTCAAGCAAGAGAAATATCAAGCTGTCTGGAAATATATATATGAAATATATATACCTATATACATTATGTATATAATGTATATACTTACATGTTAGAAAATAGATATGTAAGTTGGAATATATACTTATAGGAATGTGTATACAGTTAGCCCTCTATATTCATGGGTTCTACATCCTTGGATTCCAATCAACCACAATGGAAAATATTTGGAAAAAAAATTGCATCTCTAATGAACATGTATAGACTTTTTTCTTGTCATTATTCCCTAAACAAGATAGTATAACAACTATTTACATAGCATTTACATTGTATTAAATATAAGTAATCCAGAGATGATCTAATGTATATGGGAGGATGTGCTTTGGTTACATGCAAATACTATATCACTTTATATCAGAGGCTTGAGTATTTGCACATTTTTGTATTCAAGGGAGGTCCTGGAACCATTCCTCCTCAGTTGCTGAGGGAAAACTGTAGTTTGTTCATTTTTTGTCTGTTGTTTGGTAGATTGGATGCTGCTCTACTGATTTTTTTGTGTCTGCATTGGTCCATTTCCAAATGTGCCACATAAATATTGTCATCTCCTCTGTACTATGTCTTCATAAAATATAATATATAAATGTTTAGATTTTAGAATTACTAAAACAAACAAACATACTGACAGCTTCTGACACATTGCTTAGAAGTCCTTTTAACTGTCTTTTATTTATGTAACCACAAATTTCAGCATTTCTCAACAAGGAATTCACAATTACTTGTGGGGAAAAACAAACCATTGACATAGGCGAGAATAACAATAGCTTTTATATAAATATTATACAGCACCTCTTATCTGTAAAGAAAGTAATGAGACACAGCTGAATGGAAAAAAATTTTATTCACATAAAATCTTAAGGGCATTGTAGCTATTCAATGATTAAAAGTTTAGCTCAGTAGCTAATATTAATGTCTATATTTTTAAAGTTCTCTTTATCTGTTTTACTTAGAAAATACAGTTGCTACCAATCAGTGCATATAGTATAAATAATTTGGCCTTGCAAGCTGGAGAGTCCAGATTTTAGATTTTCTGCATGGAGTCTCTCATCAGTATATCTATACTTGAGACACTGTGCATTCTGATTTTTCCTTCATAGAATATAAGGAGTTAGGTTAAAAAAAAAAGCCTAAATAACACATTGAATTTGCAATATTCCAACCTCTTTGCCATCAAATTTGGGTCAGGTTTCAGTGGATAGTACCTATGAAGGCCTGTATTCCTTTCGGCAGAGCAACAGAGGGACACATGGTAAAAGATCCTGATTTATAATTATAGCTGCTTATTCTGAATTTCTTCTCTCCCTTCTCATGGCAGTCTTCTTGTTGCTGCTCCACTACACTTTGGATATTTTTCTTTGTTTCCATGATCTGTTCATTGATTCCCTCTTGTGCTCAAATTTTTAATTAGCCTTTCAAGCAAAAGAAATACCAAGCTGTCTGGAAAAATTTAAAAACATCACTCATAGGCCACCATACAAAAATAAGTCAACACTCTGCGTTTGCTCCTCCAACAAATCAAATCCTCTACTATCCTTGTGCCACCTTTATTGGATTTTTAACTCCTATGTGCCATTCTAACTTCTAACTGATTAATTCTTCTAGAAGAAGACATGTTTCTGAACCTGTTCTATGGGCCAGACATTTCATGGTGAACCACCCTCCATTGTGAAAACAAAGGGCTTTCACACTGAAGCTGTGTATTGTAGCAGTCACCAAGTGAGGAGGCTTTTGTTTGGTTGAAATATCACAATAGAGTTCTTTACTATCAATTTCTCTGTGCCTTCAATTCAATTTAGTTGTGAGGAGGAATTCAACATGACAATTTAAGGAATTATAATTCTGCTACTTTAAAAATCAAATTGCAAGAAAAAATGCTATTAAAATTGTTTCTATATTTGTTCATTTGTTAACAGTGTCAGATTTTACCAAATTTTGTTTGTAGAGAACATTTTGACACCTCTAAGATTTAAAATAAATTTCTGAGTAAGAAAGTGTTCATTCATTACTTCTGTCCTTCAACAGTTTCTAAATAATTATGAAAAATATATTCCACGGATAGAATAAGACTGGGCTCATTTTTTATCAGTGATAGATTGTGTTCTTTCCTCAAGGTATGTGCAGGGAATGCCTCTTTGTTGCAATTTACAAAATAAGGCCTTCTTTCTTTTTTTTGTTTTTGTTTTTGTTTTTGTTTTGCTTTGAAACGGAGTCTTGCTCCATTGCCCAGGCTGGAGTGCAGTGGCACGATCTCGGCTCGCTGCAAACTCCGCCTCCCTTCTTAAGTCATAAACATGCCAGCAGTATTCTCTACCGTCATAACTAGAAGAGTTTAAAGTCAAAACATCATGTAAAAAGTCTTGATTTCTCAACAAGTACATGCCCCTTACGACCTGTCCTTCCCCCAGTCTTCTCCCTCTTACTCAGCTGCATCAACATCTTCCTAGAAGCTCAGGCTAGAATTCCAGAAGGCCATCTTCCTGTCAACTCCTCTCACTGCCCATATCCAATCTATGACCAATTTCTGTCAGCACCTCCTCCTGAAGATATCCTGGGATCTTCCTGCTTCTTTCTATCTAGAATTCTGTCATCTACTTGTATCACCTATCATTGTCTTGTCAGGGTTATTGAAAAAGCTTCCAACTAAATTCCCTTTAGTCTGTTTTTCTCCACAGTAGTCAGAGTGAATGAAAGAAATGTATGTATATATGTGTATATCTGCATCTGTCTAACAATATATGTGTGTGTATAGTTGTGTCATGCTTCTACTTAAAACCGTCAAATAGCTTCTGATTGCACTTAAAACCCAAATTCCTAAGCATGATCCTTATGACTTATGAACTCTGGTTCCTGCCTACTTACTGCCTTTGGCGTCTGCTGGTCCCTCTGCCATTGTATTCTAAGCTCAAACCCACCGAGATTATACCTGTCTCTGTACTAGATCTTTTCTCTCCCAGTGACTGGTTTCTTTGTGTCATTCTGGTCTCAAATGTTGCCTTTTTGTAATGACCTTCCCTGACCACACAATCGGAAGTAATGTCCCCAAATATTCTCCAGGTAATTACTGTTTTATTTCTTTGGAGCATTCTGTTTATTTATTGGCTTCCTTGTTTATTATCTGCCTTCTCCAAGTAAAATATAAACATGCAGAGACCTTATCTGTCTTATTCACCACCCTACCCCTGGCTTCTAGTACAGTACCTGAAATATAGGAAATGTCCTATAAATATCTGATTCATGAAGGTTATAAAGCAACTAACATATAATAAATGAGCTAACAGAAATTGCATAAGGAAGATCACACTTTGCTTCAGGAAAAGCTGACTTTTACTAATGGATTCATTCTGGAATTCTTTAGTCTCCACTGGAATATTTTTGCAGGTACAGTAATTCTACATTTTAAAACCGAACTTCTGGCTGGGCACAGTGGCTCACGCCTGTAATCCCTGCACTTTGGGAGGCCAAGGCGGGCAGATCACCTGAGGTCAGGAGTTTGAGACCAGCCTGGACAACATGGTGAAACCCCGTCTCTACTAAAAATACCAAAATTAGCCAGGCATGGTGGCACACACCTGTAATCTCAGCTACTTGGGAGGCTGAGGCAGAAGAATTGCTTTAACCCAGCAGGCAGAGGTTGTAGTGAGCCAAGATTGTGCCATTGCACTCCAGCCTGGGTGATAAGAGTGAAACTCCATCTCAACCACCTCCCACCCCCGCCAAAAAAACCCCGAACTTCTTCCCAAATGTATCTGTTGTTACTGTGTATCCTATCTTTGAAAAAGGGCATTATTATAATATGAGTTTAATATAGTAGGCTGCCCTTTGTATAGCAAGGGTAGCTGATGTTTTTCATGTTTATGTATTCAAAACAATGTAATCTCTTTTGCCTTATTTCCAGACTTGGTACCTTGGAATATGGCTAATGTTAGCAAGTGAATTTACTATCATTCTCTAAGGGTCAGCTCTGGGCTTCTAGATTACTCTGGTGAAAAGTGTGACATAGTGAATAATAAAACTCTCTGCCTCTAGTCCTCCCATGGGACAAATTTGGGAGATATTTTTATGCTGCTCAGGAGGTCCTGGTGAAACCAAACCCTTGCCATCACTGTTGCAACAGCAGTGACTGGCCTATGTTGTTGTTGTTGTTGTTTTCCCCCTTTCTTACTCTTCCTGGTGGCTCACTCCTCTGCCCTGGAATCAGCTCTTAAATAGATTACTAACACACAGGGCTCGTTTCAGGCACTGATTTGCAGGGAAGCTAAGGCAAGCCAGCTGGTATCAGGAATAGCTTTTGAAAGCAGCCGGTTAGGATAGATTCTGCAACACTCACTCACCCATCAAATAGTAACAAGGACCTTTTGCTAGTGGTAAGTGACTGATTCCTGATGTAACCTGTGGCACGCAGAAGCATCCCCAAAACAGAGACTCACCTGGGTAGATTCAGATGCGGTACAGGTGGGGGGCGAAGGATTTACCCACCCAATAGCTCTAGCACCGGAATAGTAGGAGGGTCGTGGTAACTGAAAGATTATGGCACTAGCTACAAAAGTCCTCAAGAAAGAAAACCACTGGGTCAGTTTAGCCAACTATCAACTCAGAGTGAGCGTAAAATCTGAAAGTCCTTCAAGGTAGCATTTAAAGAGATTCTCTTCTCGTAAAGCCACAGGCAGACTGTGTTGAAAATCAGGCCTGCATTATAGAGATAAGGGGAGAAAATGCACAGGAGTGACAGGTTTCCTGGGCAGAAAATGAGGACCCTGATAAAGAAGACTTAAGATGGGAATATTTGGATGCATGAGTCCAAAAATGCTAGAGCCTCCAGATTCTTCTGGGCTATCTCAGTCAGCAGAAGCAGCCTCTTTCTCCGTGTCTTGAGGTGGAGAAAGCAGCCTGGAGACCATTACAACCCTGACCTGAGAAAGATGCCATGGGAGGTGAGGCTTGTCTTCCTCAAGATTCATCATCACCTTGCTTTCTTCCTCCAGACCAGTACCTGAGGTAAGGGCTCAGCATAGAGGGGAGTAAGTCCCTGCTCCTGGAGAACATAGCTTACTCATGGAGAAAACTGGCTAATGTATACTGGTGAAACCAGGAGAACCCATGTGGGATGGGCTCTCGAAAGTGTTGGATCAGGGGAAATAGAATACAGTGTTTGCAGAAGGCGATGTATTGACATGGGGGAATTCTCCCATAACATGGGTTTCCTGGAGACAGCAAAAACTTGCAGCTGGACATAATGGGCTGCTGCATGACTCCTGGAAGCAGGGACACAACGGTGCCCTACAATTTTAAAAAGGTGTAAATGCCCGGTGGGGTCAGTCTCAACAGTCTGTACTTTCTCCAGACAGACCAAAGCAGCTCTGTTCCCAGTGCTTTATCATTGGGAGTTCCACATAAAGTTTTGCTTAGTAACAGCTTTCTGCTGCTGTTAAAAAAAATGAAGAAAGCACTAGATTAAATGCACCCCAAAACCCTTTCCAGACCCAACACACCATAGACCCTGATTGGTTATGCTCTGGAGTCTGACTGCCCAAGGTCAAAGTCTCGCTTCACATCTTCTGGGCTATAAGAACTAGGACAAAATATTCCACCTGCTTTAGCCTCAATTTGATCTTAAAATTGGGTAATAATTTTATCTACCACATAGTTATTGTCTTAAATTATTAAAAAAAACACACACATGGTTCCTAGCACAGTGCCTGACACATAGTAAATACTCAATACTTATTAAAAAATATAGAAATGTCTATAAAATAAATTCCTTTTGCCAGGTTAGATAGGGCATAGGTAAGTGATATAGTTACATCTGTACATACTATATAGATTTTAAACCATACAGCATTTTAAATATCAAATAAAAGTATTTAGTAGCTGCATTCTAAATACTTAGTAGTATTTAGTAGGCTCTATTCTAGTAAAGCCTAGCAGAATAACAATTTATTAGGTGGAAATTGTCATTTTTACAGGTCAAAAGAGGCTGAAGACAGGCAATTCCTTTTTTTTAAACCTAATATCCAAAATGCAGCAACTTTTGGAAAAAGATGGACCTTCCTGAGGTACAGGCTGGTAGGGGTGCGGCCAATGACTCCCTACCCCTGTCAATGCAGAACTAAGCTACTTATTTCTTGGCAATGACCTCACAGTGTCCACGGACTGCTGATTAGGCCAACTTTCATCGCTACTTCCAAACATGAGTTCCGTGATGAAGAACAGAGTTATATCAAGTCAGAATAACTTCCTGGTTCCATGTCTGTTGCAGCAAAACCAGTCAGCTTAATCCTTAGGATGCTTATTTGAAACCCAGAATAAGACAAAATGTGGATGAAGGTAGGCAATGGAGTGGCTACACTCGTACCTACAGGCCTCATGATTGTGTGAATTACAAAGCTTAGTACTGCTTGTCTTGGGGAAGAGTTAGAGACATGAAAATGAGAAGTCTACTGGTGTTTTCAGTGAGAATGTTGTTATCCCATACATTATACTTCAAGGTTTAATGGGATTACAATTTAGGCAATCTATTGTTATTTTCTCTCATTTTGCTTTTTCGCAGTTTGTATAACAACTAAAAAGAACATTCAGATAGAAATTTTGTAATGCCTGAGTCACATAGAGACTACTTATATATTCCTTTCATCTTGAGTTTTTCCTTCTCTAGAATTTTACCAGGTAAATATATGAGCACAGGGTTGATGTCTAAAAGGAGTCCTTTCCACTTAGCTTATGTGGTCCCTGGAAATGTCATAGAATCTTTGGACTCATTCCCATGGCAACAGGCAACTCTATCACCAAGGACACTGCCAGCTTTTCTTAAGGTTTGCTCTATATTTGAGATTCAAAGCTATCTGCTTTAATAATATTTATTTTGGGATGCATTATGATGCACCGTGACTGCAGAAATGACTTATTTGTTATACACACTTGAGATGGGAAGATAATCAATGCCTCTTCACTAAGGAAGCAAAATACGGATTATGTTTAAAGGGCTTTGCTATGCTGCATTATTGGAAGTTTTTGTATGGCTAGGCACTGGAATAAGCTAAAAGGATGGGGATAGATAGAAAATATCAAATTAGCATTGCTAACTGGAACACACACACATACACACGTGCACACACATACATACATGCACACCATCAACAGCAAAACAGTAGACATCATAGAATAATAAACGGCCACTGTGCATGCTCAAGCACTAAAGCAGAAGGGTTTATTTTCAGCCATCTTAACTGTGAAATTTGTTATAGAGATAAAAGCTGTATTCAGTGGTGTCTTGTCACCAAGTGTCTGTGCTGTTAGGGATATTAGCAAGGGTCACCGGGGTATGACTGTTTTTCTGCATCTGAGCCCTCATTCTTTTGTCCCATTTTTCTATGATGGGACATGAGGGGAGGAAATTATTGGTGACATCGGTAGATATGATCTATTAAAAGAAGCGTGTCTGGTGAAATGAAAACAAATTTGGAAGGCTACACAAGGGAGACTATGAAAAAAATTAGCAATGCCTCCCCCACTCACAGAGGATAGTTTGGGGTGGGACTTATATAGGTTTAGAAAGATCTCCAGGTGATTCCAATGTGTGACCAAGACTGATTAGCTTAATCACCTTAGAGATTATTAACATTTAACTTGGTAAATGTTTCTTTTTGCATCATATCACCCTGACATACGGGCCTATATTCCAGTTTTAATCAAGATACACTAGGTTATTTTAAATCTTTCAAGGTATCCTTATCCATATCATCTCACTAAATTCTCAGAATCATCTCATTCTGAGAGGAATGTACTACTTTTTGCCAGAAAAAGAAGCACGCATCGTGTAACTCAATGACACGGTCACATTTGTGGCATACAATCTGATTCTAAAGCTGGTATTTTACTATTCCACACTGTCTTCATCAATGTCTATCAGATTATATTCTCGGAACCTGAGGTTAGGTAAAAGGGGATGGCAGAAAGTGAAGGACAGGTTTGGGCATATTAAGGTTGACTGTTTATGTATTTGTTTCCTAAGGCTGCTGTACAAAGTACCCCAAATAGGGTGACTTAACACATTCTCTTGCAGTTCTGGAGGCCAGAAGTTTGAAATCAAGTCTCCTTGCAATCCTGGCATTCCTTGGCTTGTAGCTGACTCACTCTAGTCTCTGCTTCTGTCTTCATGTAGCCTTCTTTGCAGCTCTTCTATGTTTCTGCTGCAAACCTCTGTATTTTTTCTCTTATGGAGACACTTGTCATTGGATTTAGGGCCCATCATAATCTAGGATGGATATCTCATCTAGAGATTCTAAACTAATTACCCCTGCAAAGACTCTATTCCCAAATAAGGTCATAGTCTGAGGTTCCAGATGGCCATGAATTTGGGTGGGGGGGGACACTATTCAACCGTCTATACTCTGCAGTTGAAACTTGGATCTATTAGTCACTCCTCAGTGAGGAAAGCAGTGCTTCTGTCTTGTGAGATTTGTAGAGAATGGAAAAAAGGGGTGAGAATGGGCAACTGGAGTCAGCCTTTCTGGGAGCCCTGGAAAAACCCAGGTAGGTTCTACAGAACATTCCTAGGAGAACTTCTGAAGGATTACAAAACTATGGAAACCTTTTGCTCTCAAGGCAATTAGTCACTCATGTAGAGTGGCATAAGAAGGCTTGTTTTCCTATCTATGCTTGTTGGTTTAACAGGAATTACTGGGTACAGTATTTGCTTTTTTTTTTTTTTTTTTTTTACAAGCATTAAACAAAATTTGGGGGCACAGAGAAAAAGCCATGGACTCTGATCTGGAGGAGTTGACAACTTGGAGTGTGAGGTAACCTTGTCTCCTACCAGAGGAGCTAAACAGGCTTATGAGAATACCAGCTAGCTTGTCAGCTAATGACAAGAGTTCCTAATAAAAATAAATAATCCATGAAGGAAATGGGCGAAGACTTTGACCAGGCAAAGAGAACCAAAACCAATGTCAGGGTACCCTGGGGATATCACGCTGTACATTTGCAGAAAGTTCTTTCCACAAAGGATGGATCTGGGGCACATGGAGGGGAAGTGATGTCCCTTGTTCCCTGGAATGTAGCAAGCATTCAAAGGTGGTGGTGGGTGGGAAGAAATCTGTGACTATTCCCAGGAGGAGCTGCTTTATACAGACAGGTGTTTGCTGGGAGGTGATGGAGGTGGAGAAGGTGAAATTGCCTTGGTTAATTGGAAACACTGAGTCTTACACAGAACTTAATGTCCACTGAAACTTATAGAGTATACAAGGTAGAATTTCACCTGTTGTCAATCAAGGTTAGGTAACCCATTGAAGTATGTTTTCTAGAGAGTTTCATCAGCTTATGGGTGGTCTTGTAGGGCTAGAATGTGTACCAGTTGTGCCTGGGTCCAGTGATCTTTCTCCACTCTACTTGAAGAGAAGTGTGTGTGTAAACCATGATTCTTCCTCCTCAAAACCTCTTGCTTATTCAAGTTAAGCCAAAGTTTTGCTTTTAAGAGATTTTAGAAAGAAAGGCCATAACTTAAGAATACATTTTTTTTTTCCAGAAAAGCTTGTTCTTTTATTTCATTATTTGCAAGTAAAGCAAATACAAGACTTTAAAAGTCACTTGTAGCTAAGGAAACACCCTAAACTCACTACGTCTACCATGTTTCCCAAGGCGTCTCTCTTGGCCTTCCCGCTCTCTTATAATTCTCTACTTGGACTATACCCTGTGGCTTTCCTTGTGCCTATTCATTTGTGCACGTGTTCCTATTTGCCTATAATGGCATCCTGTTTTAAGATCCTTGTAGAGACTGAGACTAAATCAAATGAAACAGTTTAAGATAATGGTGTTAGTTCAAACAGTATAGGTTTTTCCACTGGTGCATTTAATTACCGTATTTGGATTCAGAGCTGGTGGTGAATACATTTTCTTCCTAATTAAAATACACCCAGGGAAAGTGACATTGAAAGGATTTGACCCAATTCACTTTGGAGATCTTCTGTTGAGAAACCTTAGAAGACTCTCGGTGTTGAATATTCAGGGCCAGAGGTACTATATCAGTAATTTGTTTCTTTGCGTTTTAGTCTATGGGAATATCTATAGATGTCAGGAAGTAGTACAGGTATCAGGATGTTTCTTCAGCTCCACAGCTTATGAATACACATGCAGGTCACGTTAAACAAAATAATCCATATTTTTATCCCTCTAACCCTCATAGCTGACATAGGACTTGCAGTCCCACTTAGATGAAAACCTCACCCAGTTATGGGCTGAGAGTCCTCAGGGAACATCTCACATGCTCACAAATACCTTTCTCATACTGTCTTCCATTCTTACCCCTCTCCAAGAATTTGTTTGAGAGCGAGAGGTGACATAGTGATTGGAACAGATAATGTCATGGTCACAATAGTATATATATAGCAGTGGTTACGTCAATTTGGTATGAATTTCTTTCTGGAAACCAGAACTTAGTTTGAGTTATATAGGATATGGTATAAGTACAGCTTTCTTCATCCAAAAATATTCTGGTTAATTTAAGAAATGTGTTATGTGTTGTAAGTCTCTAACTTCATGTATAAATTTCATAACCTCAGTATTTCGATATTTGATATTTCCACATTTAAAACATTACTAAAACAAAAATTAATTTTGCCTTAAAGTTAAAATAAGAAGAATATATTTAACCTTGTAGATGTCGGTAGTATCTGAAGCCAGGTTGAATCTTGTATTGGGAGGAAAGTAAGATGGCTGAAAATCAAGACATTGATTCTTAAATCACTATTTATCAGCTCTCCTTTTAAAGTTGTTAACAGGCTAGACACGGTGGCTTATGCCTGTAATTCCCACATTCTGGGAGGCTGAGGCAGGAGAATTGCTTGAGCCCAGGAGTTCAAGACTAGCCTGGGCAACAAAGTGAGACCTCTTCTCTACAAAAAAATAGAAAAAATCAGCCAGGAATAGTGGTACAAGCCTGTAGTCCCAGCTACTCAGGAGGCTGAGCTGGGAGGATTGCTGACGCCCAGGAGGTTGAGATTGCAGTGAACTGTGATCATGCCACTGTACTCCAGCCTGGGCAACAGAGTGAGACCCTGTCTCAGGAAAAAAAAAAAAAAAAAACGTTGTTAACAATCTTTTCCTTTATGCTACTCAAGGGATTTCTAGAATTGTGATGTTTACCTTGCATAATTTATTGTTACAAAGATATTTTTATTTATGTTTGACCTTTATCATGCTCTTCTGGAATAGAGAGAGCCACGGGTGTCACCCTCCTTTTCCATTTGAAGACCTGGAGGCTCAGGAAGGCACTTAAGTGTCTAAGATCATACAGCTTTTGTGTGGCGGAGCTGAACTTTGTAGCCAGGTCTCCCAGCTCTAGCCTTGGCACATTCCCTCATGTGGCCTTTAGTGGTGTGAGAACAAGTGTCCCTGTTCCTGTGTACTTGGCATCAGGGATTCTTTCTATGGCCATGGCTAGCCTGGGCTGCCCAGGAGAACACATGGCAGTCTCAGTTCATGGCTTTCTGGCTTGCAGTAAAGAAATAGACTTTTGAGAGCCTATGATGTGCCAAGCATCAAACAGTTCTCGAAGCTACCCTATAAAGGTAGATATAATCACCAGTTTTTACCGACAAATTTTAGATTCAAAGAGGTTTAACTTGCCAAGCACCTCATTTAGATGATGGGAAAGTCAGGATTTAAGTCCAGGTCATCTTGTTGTTTCTATTGTATCAATTGCCTTCTGATTATGTCTAGAAAGAACAGACAAGGAAGCAGGAAAAGAGTCATGGAAAAAAAATACTGTGCTCAAAATGAGGGGAGATGGGAGGTTCTTCATGCTTATATGAACTTCATTTAGTGAGGGTTAGATACTGGGCTAGTCTGATTACTAGGAAGAGATGTAACTGCTTAACTTGTGTGACTTGAGAATCCCTGGAGGACTCCTAAACAACCTGAAAATGTTTCTTTCACCAACATGCAGGAAACTATATCTTGTAGTCCTTTTTAAAAAATCAAAATGCTCCTGCAAGGATCATGTACATTAGGGTTAATTTGTTTAACTAGAGATTAATATAAGATTCAGTAGCTCTCTGCTGTATACTCTAAGATCCTCCAGGATGAAAAACACACAGCAGGTGTACTGGAAAGCAGTCGGTGAACAGGGGCTGATCTGGACAGAGTAGGCTGAAGAGGGTCCTCAAAGAGGAAGATGATCTGTAAGCTGGCAGGGACCAAAGCCCCACGTGAAGCTGTGAAAGTGACAAATGGAGAGGAGAGAAAGTTCCAGAGGCCCATTTTTGCCCATTTTTACCATGTATTCCACTCTACTGTTACTTACATTTGTCCCCTTCTTTCATTTCTATGGAAATTCTAGAAGTTTTCCTTCATCATTAAAAGCAAGGGTATTTTATTTTCGTAGACCAGCATTTCAAATATTCTGTGAATTCTGATTCATTATTTTTCCATACTCTGCAAACAGTACCATTCAACAGCAAAACATTATCACTTGATTAAGAAAAGCTTACTCCTGACAGTTCATTTTTGAGAAATACCAACTCATAGTCACTTGTCTCTGTTCGTGATCCTGCAGCACATTAACTTTTTTGCTCTCAGTATTTGGCAAAATTTTACTATTGCAGCAACTGTTCCCCGAAATTTTCCTGTTGTTCATCACAGACCTGACAGCCCACGTTCCTCCTGCTGCTCTTGCCGACACCCATTTTAAGCTTGGTGCACCATAAATAGGATCCTTGGCCCCTGCTGGCTGCCTCATTATCTTCATCTGATTTCTACTCCTTTACACCTATCAGGTTTTCTATAGCCAGTCAAGCATACCCATAATTAATAAGTAGTTTTCTACTTTCTCCTTCTGCATATAATATACAGTTTCTTCCTAACAGGTCAGGTATGTGGTTTTACTTTTTAATTTTTCCTTTTTAGCTAGCTCAGAAATCTGCCATCCAACATCATCACTCACAATGTGACAAGGCTTGGAAACCTTGGGCAGCACATGAAAGGGACAAAAGATAAATTAGCGAAGTTGATCTGTCTGTAATTAGAAGACTCAATTTCTTTTCTCTTGTCTTTTGTTTACAGCTAGTGAAAATGGTCAAGAGACCATATTTATATTTTGCACACTGATTTATTTTGGCATGTGTTTTTTAATGACAAATGAACATAGTATAATTATCTCAAGTCACCCTGACTCTACAGAGACCCTGTGATCCAGAAGACAGCATCTAGCCATTAGCTCCTTCAGGGTCCACCTTAGCTGCAGAAGGGTACTCAGTCTATGCTGACCCTTTCCTGGTCAGCCGCATGTAGTGAGTCAGTGTGGCAGGGGTACAAAGAACCAACTTCTGGATCTCACTTGGGATGTACTTGCCAGGGACACCTCAGAGTTCCCCTCCAAGTTGACCAAGGCTTTGCTGACCTTGGCCACAGTTTGATTATCCTTCTGCCACCCTCTTTCGGTCCTGTCCCTTTCCTTTCACAGGCTGGTTCCTCATAAATATCTTGCCCCCAACTCAGTATCAGTATCTGCTTCCAGATAATCCAACCTGTGACAGTGAATGACACTATTTATTTTAAATAAGTCTATGCTTTCTGGCTTCTTGGAGTCTCAAAAATAGAGGTACCCAGGTTTCTCTTAGAATTTCTGAGACGCTCCACCTGGGCCAGGTCAGGCAGTCAGGGTGGAAGGGGAGGCGTGGAAGGCAAGGATACAGGCTTGTTCCTGGGGAGGCCTGTGGCTCTGGCTCTGATGACTGCAAAACTCCTCTGTGAAGAGGCAGCTCATGTCTTCCTACCTAGCCCCACTCCAAGATCAGAGCATGCGGGATTAAAACATGGCAGGCTGTCACTTACTGTCTGGTGTCAGTGGTTAGACTTTCCATGGTGCAGCTCCTTCCTGTCATACAAGAGAAGGTAGAACATCATGGTGAAATGTGCAGGCATTGGACTCAATGCAGGTCTGGGCTTTTGATAGCTTTAATGAGAGACAATTAACATACAATAAGCCACATATTTAAAGGGTTTGACATGTATAGCATTTAAAAAACTGGTCTGTTTCCTGTGTGTGTGTGTGTGTGTGTGTCTATGTGTGTGTACACACACATACCATTATCACAATCAAGATAGCAAACATATCCATCATCTCTAGAATTTCCTCTTGACCATTTGCAATCCTTTCCTCTGCCTCTTTGCCCCAGCCCTCAACTCCAGGCAACAACTGATTTGCACTTTGTCATTATAAGTTTTCCTTTTCCCACAACTTTATATAATTGGAATCATTCAATATGTACTCTTCATTTTTGTCTGCCTCCTTTCACTCAGCATAATTATTTTGAGATTCATTTGTGCTGTTTCATGTATCAATTATTCATTCCTTTTTATTGCTGAGTAAAATTCCATTCTATAGATTTACCACAATTTCTTAATCCATTCACATATCGAAGAACATTTGGGTTGTTTCTGGTTGTTTTTTAGGGGGCAATTATGACTAAAGCTGCCATAAATATTTGTGTTCATTTCTTTAGGGACAGATCAACAATTTTTTTCTGTAAAGGGACAGATTATAAATATTTAGGCTTTGCTGGCCATATAGTTTCTGTTGCAACTCCTCATCACTTCCCCTGAAGTATAAAAAGAACCACAGTCATTATATAAATAAGTGTGGCTGTGTTCCAATACAACTTCATTTTCAAAAACGTGTGACTCTTGCTTTATGGTAAATACTTTCGAGTGGAATTGATGGGCCATATGGAAAGTGTATGTTTAATTTTATGAGAAACTGCCAAACTGTTTTCAAGAGCAGCTCTGTTTTGCAATCTCGCTAGCAACATATAAGAGTTCCAGTTGCTCCTCAACCTCGTCAACACTTGGTATGGGTAATTCTTTGTTGTGTATTTTTTATATTTAGCCCTTCTTATAGGTATACATTGGTCATTTTTGTGGTTTTAATTTACACTTTTTTTTTTTTTTTTTGAGACAGAGTCTTGCTCTGTCACCCAGGCTAGAGTACAGTGGTGCCATCTTGGCTCACTGCAAGCTCCGCCTCCTGGGTTCAAGCAATTCTCCTGCCTCAGCCTCCCAAGTAGCTGGGATTACAGGTGCCCGCCACTGTGCCTGGCTAATTTTCGTATTTTTAGTAGAGACGGGGTTTCACCATCTTGGCCAGTCTGGTCTCAAACTCCTGACCTCATGATCCACCCACTTTGGCCTCCCAAAGTGCTGGCAGATGTTTCATGTGCTTTTTGGCCATCAGTATATCTTTAGTGGAGTGTTTGCTCAAATTTTTGGTACATTTAAAAAAATTGGTCTGTTTCCTGTTTGTTGGGTTTTGAGAGTTCTTGAACCTGGGTTCAAGTCCTTCATCAGATATATGGTTTGCACATATTTTCTCCCAGTCACTAGCTTAGCTTTTCATTTCTTAACCTTTTTCAGAGCAAAAAAGTTCTAAATTGCTATTGTCTAATATGTCAACTCTTTTTCTATTATGGACTGTACTTTTGTTGTTATATCTAAAAACTCTGCCTGGCCAAATGTCACAAAGATTTTCTTCTATATTTTCTTCCAAATACTTAATACAATTTTATTAACTATAATCCTTATTTTGTACATTAGAGCTCTAGACTTATTTATCATACATATGTGTTACTTCATATCCTTTGATGAAATCTGCCTATTACCCCCTTCCCATGATAACCATTGTTTCTTTATCTTTGTATGTTTCATAATTTTTTTATAGATTACACACAAAAGTCAGGTTATGCAAGATTTTTCTTTCTGTGGCTGGCTTATTTCACTTAGCATAATGCCTTTCAGTTTTATCTATGTTATGGCAAATTGCAAGATCTTCTCTTTCAAGGCTGGGTAATACTCCATTGTACATATATGCCACATTTTATTTATCCACTCATCTGTTGATGATCACTTAGGTTGGTTCCATATCTTGGCCATTGTGAATGATGCTGGATTGAACACGGAAGTGCAGATATCTTTATGAGGTGGTTATATAATCTCCTTTGGGATATACACAGCAGAGGGATTGCTGGGTCATATGGTGGTTCTATTTTTAATTTCTTTGGGACCCTTCATATTGTTTCCATAATGGCTGTACCGATCTGTATTTCCACCAACAATATTCCAGGGTTTCTCTTTCTTTACACCCTCACCAACATTTGTTATTTCTTATCTTTTTGATAATAGCCATCCTAACAAGTGTGAGATGATACAGTGGTTTTTACTTGTATTTCCCTGATGATTAGTGATGTTGAGTACCTTATGTATCCGTTGACAACTTTTATATCTTCTTAGGAGAAATGTATGTTCAGGTCCTTTGCCCATTTTTTTAATCTTGTTGTTTTTTGTTTTTTTGTTGTTGAGTTGTAAGAGTTCTATACACAATTTGGATATTAACCCCTTATAAGATATGTGATTTGTGAATACTTTTTAGTTTGATGTAGTTTCATTTATTTATTTTTGCTTTTGTAGCTTGAGTTTTTGGTATGTTATCAAAAAAATCGTTGCTAAGGCCAGTGTCAAGGAGCTCTTCCCCTGTGTTCTTTTCTAGGATTTTTATGGTTTCAGGGCTTACATTTAGGTCTTTTATTCATTGTTGAGTTGATTTTTGTGTATGGTGTAAGATAAGGGTCCCTTTTTATTCTTTTGCATGTGGAGATTCAGTTTTCCCCACACAATTTATTGAATACACTATTCTTTTACCACTGTGTTCTCTTGGTACCCTTGTTGAAAACTGACTATTTATGTTGGATTTATTCTTGGGCTCTCTATTCTGTTTCATTAGTCTATGTTTCTGTTTTTATGCCAGTACCATACTGTTTCGATTAATGTAGCTTTATGATACAATTTTAAATCAGGAAGTATGATGCCTCTAACTTTTGTTTTTCTTTATTGCTTCGACTATTCAGGTTTTTTGTTGTTGTTGCTGGCAGACAGGGTCCTATACAAATTTTAGGATTGCTTTTTCTATTTCTATGAAGAATGCCATTGGAATTTTGAGAGAGATTATATTGAATCTGTATATTATGTTCAATAATATGAATATTTTAACAATATTCTTCTGATCCATAAACACAGAATCTCTTTCAATTTATTTTTATTTTCTTCAATTTATGTCATCAATGTTTTGTAGTTTTTAGTGTACAGATCTTTCACCTTCTTGGTTAAATTTATTCCTAAATTTATTTTTTAATACTTTCATAAATGGGGTCATTTTCTTGATTTCTTTTTCAACTAGGTCTAATTTGCACACAGAAATGCTACTGATTTTTATATGTTGATTTTTATACCCTGCAACACTCATGAGTCCATTTAGTAATTCTAAGAATTTTTTGTGAAATCTTTAGGGTTTCTATATATAGAAACATGTAGGATCATGCCATCTGCAAATAGAGATGATTTTATTCCTTCATTTTCAATTTGGGTGCTGTTTACTCGTTTTCTTGTCTAATTTCTCTCGCTAGCACTTCCAGTGCTGTGTTAACAGAAATGGTGAAAGTAGGCTTCCCTGACTTGTGCTGGTTCTTAGTTAAATATCTTTTAGTAGTTCCCTATTGGTTATGGTGTTAGCTGTGGGTTTTTAATGAATGCCTTTATTATGTTAAGAATCTCCCCTTCTATACCTAAACTGTTCAGTTTTTATCAAGAAAAAATGCTGAACTTTGTCAAACCTTTTTCTGCATTAAGTAAGATGATCATGTGGTTTTTATCTTTCACTCTATTAATGTGATGTATTACCTTGATTGATTGCATTTGGTAAACCAGCCTTGCATGCCAGGGATGAATCTTACCTGGTCACAATGTATAACTTTTTTCATGTGTTTTGAATTCAGTTTGCTAATATTTTATTGAGGTTTTTTGCATCAGCATTCATCAGAGATATTGGCCTGTAGTTTTCTTGAAGTATCTTTGTCTGGCTTAGGTATCAAAGTAATACCTAACTGTTTAGGTATTACTGGCCTTGTACATGTGTTTGGAAGTATTCCCTCTAGCTCTGTTGTTATGAAGAGTTTAAGAAGTATTAGTGATAATTCTTTTTAAAATGTTTGGTAGAATTCAGCTATATTCATCTTTGGTTTTGAAAGATATATTCAATGAGTAAAGAATTCCAGTTGGCTACTTTTTTTTCTTTTTGTACTTTCCAGATGATCCTCCACTGTTTTCTAGCTTGCATTGTTTCCCACAAGAAATATACTGCTACTCTTATCTTTGTTCCACTGTACATATCTTTTGAGATATGATACTTTTAAGATTTCTCTTTATCACTGGTTTTAAGAATTTGATTTTGATATGCCTTGGTGTAATTTTCCTCAAGTTTCTTGTACTTCAGATTTGTTCAGCTTGTTGGTATGATCTGGGGGGTTATACTTTTCATCAAATTTGGAAAAATTTTGACCATTATCTCTTAAAATATTTTCTGTCGCATTTTGCCCTTTAAGGACTCCAATTACATATATATATATTTAGCTGCTTGAAATTGTCCCACAGTTCATTGATGCTCTGTTCTTTTTTCAGTTTTTTTCCCTTGCTATTTCAATTTGCATGGTTTTTATTGCTATCTCTTCAAATTCACTAATATTTGTCCTGCATCGTCTAACTGCTATTAATGCCATCCATGAGGTTTTCATCTCAGACATCTCTAAAAGGTTCAAACTGGGTTTTTTTGGTATCTTCCATGTCTCTACTTAACAAGTTTAATCTTTCCTGTAATTTACTGGGCCTGTGGAATACAGTTACAATAACAGTTACAGTACATTTACAATAATAAAATAATACCATAATACTGTTTAATGGCTTTATCTACTAATTTTATTTTCTATATAATTTCTAGATCCATTGTGATTAATTGATTTTCTTCTTATTATGGGTTGTATATTTTTGCTTTTTTATCTGCCTGGCAAGTTTTGATTGGATGCCAGAAATTATATGTTATATCTTTTAATAATATATAAAATGCAATTTATATATTTTAATAATTACTGTTTAATGGCTTTATCTACTAATTTTATTTTCTATATAATTTCTGGATCCATTGTGATTAACTGATTTTCTTCTTATTATGTGTTGTATATTTTTCTTTTTTATCTGCCTGGCAAGTTTTCATTGGATGCCAGAAATTATATATTATATCTTTTAATAATATATAAAATGCAATTTATATATTTTCATAATTGTATATTATTTTTGTATTCCTTTAAATATTCTGCACAATTTATTCTGCAGTGCAGTTAAGCTTTTTAGAAAGAGTTAGATCTTTCTGTGCCTTGACCTCAAGCCTTGTTATAGTGTTTAGTTTAGGGTTAACTTTTTCCTACTACTTAAGCAAAAGACTTCTTAGTTTTCTAACCAATGCTCCATTAATGATGAGGTTTTCCACTCTGGCTTGGGAGCAGGAGCTATTCTTGATACTACGTGGTCTTTGGGCACTATTCTCTCCAATCCTTTCCAGTTACCACCCCACCCGCTACCCCAGCCAAGACCTCAGGTTGTTTCCTTAAATACGTGTTCTGATCATTACTCAATTGAATACTTGAGGGGGACCCTTAGAATTCTCTCTCTGTGTAGCTATGACCTTTCTAGTACCATGTCCTTTGAATTTAAGTCACCTTGTGCTCGTTAGATTCCCAACCTTGTATATCTTCAACACAAAGAGATCACTGGCTCTGCCTCGGTTCCTGCTCCCTACATCACAGTCTGGAAAAAACTTTCTTTAGGCAGTAATCTGGGGCACTCATGGGGCTCATCTCATTTATTCCCCATCTCTTATGTATCACTGTTCTTTGTTACCTGATGTGCAAAGTCATAGGAGATGTGCAATGTTTAATGTCAATGTTTCATACATATATGCATATTTTGGTTTTTTAGTTGTGTCACACAGTAAGATAAATCTGGTCTCTGTTACTTCATATTGGTCAGAAGTGCAAGTACAATATGTGGGCTCCATTCCTCTCCTATTTCATTTTCTTTTCTTTACTAACAAGTCTTGAATGCTGCCATAGTTTTAGAGATGGAACTGGAAGGACACTGTGGAAATAGCCTCTGGCCTATAGGCCCTGAGAATGTGTTTGGCTAATTTGTAAGACTCTAGTATGGCAAGGGCCAACCTTCTTGCAGTTCAAACCTTTCCCATTTGGCCTAATGCTGTGGGCTCTGACCTTGACCTTTATCTCTCCGGAGTCGCTGCCAGGCTATAATCCTATCCAAGACTGACATAGGTGTGCTTATGTTGCTGACAGAACTTAAGTGAGCAAGGTTCTATTTGGTTTCTCTGGAGGCCTCTCTCCCTGGCTTGCAGATGGCCACCTTCTTGCTGTGTCCTCACATGGCCTCCTCCCTTGTTAACTGTATAATGAACCATGTGGTGATTCTGCCACATACAGTGACTATGTATGCACATCCCTGGTGTCTCTCCTATGCCCGAGTCTCCTCTTCTCATAAATACACAAGTCAGATTGGATTGGAGCCCACCCTAATAACCTCATTTTAACCTACTGACCTCTTTGAAGGATCTGTCTCCTAATACAGTCACATTCTGAGGTGTGGGGGGTTAGGGCTTCAACATGTGAATTAGGGGGAGACGTAGTTCAGTCCACAACAACCAGAATGTTGATCTTTGTGATTCTGTATGATAGATACATGGGAGTTCATCATATATTTCTCTCTACTCTTGTTTTATGTTTGAAATTTTTCATAATGAAAGAGTTAAAAAATACTGCATGCTTGAGCTAACACATGGAAAAATTTTGCTGAAACAAATATTTCTTCATGAAAATGTTTTGTTTTATTTATTGTCCTCTTGTGACATGCTCAACACACTTGCATATACACACATTCACACCCACCAACACACATACACACTCCTACACATAGCATTGTAACCTTAAGCACTCTAAGTTCTTGGAGCACAATTACCTCTGTCCTATGTTTATTTACACATACCCACTTCTTTCATTGCTCTTATCATATTGGGCCATGGCTATCTTTCCAAGTATACTGTAAGAGCCCTGAGCAAAAATTGTGCCATTTTTCCTTGAATGTTTAAAACTTAGCACCATATCTAGCATGAAGCAAAAACTCAATAAATGTTAGTTGAAAGAATAAATAGAATGCAAGATTTACTCAATAATTACTGCTGATATTTACCTTATTCTCAGAGATAGCTTGATCTCTTGATTGGTCTTCCATCTCAATTAGCATTTGTCTCCTTCTACATAATTCACAACAGCAAAATAAATAGATCCATAAAAACAATTTTTTTAGGACTCAAATGTCAACTATTATTTCTATATTTATAGTACAGAAATTTAACATTTCTTAAGATTTTTTAAGCACCATATCTCAAGTACTATCAAAATTGGCTTTGACAACAATAACCACGATGGTAGTTAGCATTTATATATTGAAAAGAGATTACATATATTTTTCACATATTTCCCATTTGAGCACCATATCTCAAGTACTATCAAAATTGGCTTTGACAACAATAACCACGATGGTAGTTAGCATTTATATATTGAAAAGAGATTACATATATTTTTCACATATTTCCCATTTGAGCCCCTGGGAGGCAGGCAGTGTGGGTGATAGTATCTTCAACGCAGGGGTGAGGAAAGGAGCTCCTGGGCCAGCAACTTGTTTCTACTCCCCCAGGTGATGTTTGCAATGCCAAGTGCCATGGCTTCTGACTCCAACTCCAGTGAACTTCCCTGTGGATATGTTCCCTTCATGATGGAACAATCAATCATAACTCTCATATTATTTTGCTCTTTCTATATTACAAAAAGCTACGGTTGAATGATTATACCTCTGGAAATGACCCCTTTTAAATTGTTGTCAGTTTGTGTTAAATGTTACTGCTTCAAACTGGCACTTTCATCTATCAATATCAAAACCTACTTTCATGTTTAGCTGATTGTGTTTAATTTCTGAAATGCTGAGTCTTATGATGTTTTTAAATTTTTGGGAAGATTGAATTTATAAAATGGACACACAGGACAACTTTATGCTGTGTAGTATATTTTGCTTTTTAATGAAATAGGCACTTTTAATTATCATCTTTGTTAGGAATACTGCTTTCTCGGGTCTATTAATTATCTTGATATGAACTGAAATACTGTTCATTTCAGAGGAAGGCTGGGCTATAAATAAGGAAAATCTTTTCCATGAACTTTTTACCTTCAAATCTTTCCTCTGAAATATACTTTCATCATTTTAGTTCAAGAAACAATTTAAATGTACTCCAAGAGTTCAGAATGACTTTTCCCCATGGACTAGAATACCAAGTTCTCCTTTCTCAAATACCATGTGCGATAGGATGAGGTATTAGTAAAAAGAAAATAAAAACTGTTATTCTCCTTCTTGTGAACTATTTCCCTTCACACCCCACCCCCATCCCAGAAAAGAGAAATCTGAACTTGCTTCCTGGAGGCGGGCCTCCTTTCCCTCCTGCCATCCTTACCTGTCAGCCTTCTGGGTGGAGCAGTTTAAGGGTTTCTAGATCACTGATTCGGATTAGCCTGGATTGTCCCAAAGGTAAATGGCTGACGGTTATGTAAGGCAAGGGTGGACAAACCCAAGAGACAGAAAGTCATCTTCAGAAAAAGGGGGATGATGGGGACTGAGGGTTTCCATCAATGGCAGCACCAGGCCCAACTTGCATGCAGTGGACAGATAAGGGATGGCTGGACAATGGCTGTGGCACTGGACACCAAGTGCCTTGAGAGCATCAGTGAGGGTCTCTGTGGCCATGCCTGAGGTTGAGGAGACAGCTGTGGAAAGGGGTGCCTATAAGTGTACTCAGACAGCACACTCAAGGGATAGGGCCAGGCCAGGCACAGCACAGCCGTGTGGGATTGCAAAGAGAGTGGCAGCAAAAATGACAATCACCATGGACCACCAGTGTCCTGCTCTGTTTATATCCTATCCATTCACTCATTTATTGTTGGTCTGCCTCTCTGGCAAGTTTCTCATTATTTTTTGATTGTATAATGAATGATTCAGTGAGTTTTCCAGCTATTATTAAAACTCCTCAATTCTTATATGATAACAGAGAGGGCTCCAAAATATGTCTAGTTCAAAGTTCTTACCACCCTGTGATTCCTGTTGCTACAGTTTGGATCTGTGTCCCCACCCAAATCCTATGTTGAATTGTAATCCCCAATGTTGAAGGTAAGGGCCTGGTGGGAGGGAATTGGATCATGAGGTTGGTTTCTAATGGTTTAGCACCATCCCCCTAGTGCTGTTTTCATGATAGTGAGTTATTGTGACATCTTGTTGTTTAAAAGTATGTAGCACCTCCCCACTCTCTCTCGTGATCCTGCTCCACCTGTAAGATGCCTGGCTTTCCATTCACCTTCTGCCATGATTGCAAGTTTCCTGAGGCCTCACCAGAAGCTGAGCCAATTAAACCTCTTTTCTTTATAAATTACCCAGTCTCAGGTATTTCTTTATAGCAGTGTAAGAATGGACCGATACCCTTGTTTGTATGTCAAGCCTTAGCAGCACTCTCTCTCCTGTTGCAGTGGTGCAGGTCCTTTGAGTAGTCCTGGTACTCTTTTCATTATGTCACTTCAACACTTGAATTCCTCAGAAGATACTTGTGTGAAAAGAAATTTGTTCATATCTTCTAGATCTTTGTATCACTTGGAATGCTTTTGGTTATGCTTTGGTTATCTACTGCTGCATAAAAAACTGTAAAACTTAGTGTTTTAAAACAATTTGTTATATCTCTCATGATTCTATAATTTGATGGGGCTCAGCTGGGTGGTTCTTGCTTGGTATATTTTGTGTGGTTGCAGTGAGATGGCAGCTTGGGCTAGAGTCATCTAAAGACTTGACTGGGCTGGATATCCCAGATGGTCACTCATGTGACTAGCAGTTGATGTAGCTGCTGGTGACAAGGACTCCCTACTTGAACAAACTTCAGTCAGGCTTCTCCAAGCCGTCTTTTTGCCAGACCTCATCCTCGGCCTCTTGTTCTTGGTCTGCCCAGCCTAGTTTTATCAAGAATCCTGCCAAGTGAATTTAGCAAGAATCTTCTACCTTTACAGTTTATCAAGTTCACCTTATTAATTTTCCATCCACTGACTTCCTTATCCTGCCCATTAGCTATAAACCCCCAGTTACTACTGTTGTATTCAGAGTTCAGTTCCATCTCTCTTCCCTATTGCAGTAGTTTTGAATAAAGTCTTTCTTGCCTGCTTAACTTATTTGATGCAATTTGTCTTTGAAACTGGCTAGGAAGTCAGCTTGGGCTATCAGCTAGAGTACCCATGTGTTTCCTCTCCATGTGGCTTGGGCTTCTCACTGCATCACAGTCTAAGGGTAGTTGAATTTCTTACATTGCTGCTACTGTCTCTCAGAGGGAGCCTTTCAAGAAGACTGTATGGATGCCAGGCATGGTGGCTGACACCTGTAATCTCAACACTTTGGGAGGCTGAGGTGGGAGGATTGCTTGAGCCCAGGAGTTTGAGACCAGCCTGGGCAATATAGTGAGACTGCATCTCTACAAAAATAAATAAGCAAATAAAAAGAAGACTATATGGGAACTGCAAAGCTTCATATGACCCGAGCTCATAAGTCTCCCATTGTATTCTATTGATCAAGCAAGCCACTAGGGCCCACCTGGATTCAAGGGGAGAGGAATTGGACAATACTGCTCAATAAGAGAAGTAAATAATTTATGGACATCTTTAATCTACCATAGACTATAAGGAATAAAAGGAAAACACACCAAAAAGTGGCCTAAATAATAAGACTACTTACTATACTGCATACCTAGAAGTTTGAAGGTAGGGCAATTCTAAGTTTGCCTCAAATGTCAACAGAGACACTTTTATTTATGTTATCCTCTTTTGCTGATTCTCACAGTGACTGCTTGGTTCCAAGTAATCTTATGAAGACAAGAATATCCAGAGGTAGAAAAGGGGAAATATTCCTGTTTTTGCTTTTTTCGATTTTTAAGAATAATGAAAACCTTTCTAGAATCATCCCAGTTGATTTCCCCTCACTTATAACTGGACAGAATTATATTATACATTCATATTTAAACCAATTACCTAGCAAGAGAATAAAACAACCATGAATGGCTTGAATCAGTCATGATTCAGTCCCTGGGCTGAGGGTAACCTCAATAAGAGAACATAGCTACTCAGAGAAAAATGAACAAAATTAGGGCTTCAGCAGGAACAGGTCCCTGAGCAATGTAACAATGCCAAATGTCTCCTGAGGTTAGATACGAAGTACAGCCCATGAGGTCAAACCTTTGAAAATCCATTAGGAAGGTGTCTTTGTAGAGATCAACACACCATCTCTTACAAGTCTGACGAAGTGTTAGAATGGATTTCTGTTTCTGTTTCTATAATTTAGCACTAGATTAAGTACCTATGTTTAGATGCCTTATTCTACAAAAAATTAAATGTTTGAAGAGATTAGTTCAGCAAGATGTTTGTATTGTGAGAGGCATGTGGGTACCAAATGGCTAAGGGAACAATGGATGTATATCTCCCATTTGTGCATGGAAAACGATGTAGCAATTTCCCATTTATTCTCTTTCTTTCAAGTCTCCTCTCTTTACTCCTCCCCCACTCCCACCCCCACTCTCTCACTCCCTGTTGTGGAGCAGAAATAGGTGAATGTGTGAAAAGCTAAGTGTGCATACCACGGAACTCTACTGTCCACCATGTGGTTGTTAGATCCCTCTAGCGTCCCAGCCATCTTTCCTCTCTGGAGAGCCTGGGCTAACTATGCTCAAGGAAAGCTTTGGAAGCCCCTTTATTTCTCTCTCTTGATTCTGGCAAGCAGCCAGCTTTCCTTCTTCTCTGCCCTGCTCCAGTTCCTTTTAGCTCTTCAGAATCAAAAATAACCTGCACACTGAAGGTATCCCCAGCCCCCAAGTGGACCTCCAGCTGACAAAGTGGCCACTAGAGACCCTAAAACAGCTTCCCAGGGCTCTTAAGTCAGCTTTTCCACTCAACAAGGTTTTAGTAAACTTTTTATGGTGCCAGGCTCTCTGCTAGGTGGCAAGGACACTGTGGTAAACAAAACTTAGTCATAAATCACATTCCTTCTAAAAAACAAATGAGAGTTTAACCTAGTGCCACCTGTCTTTGTACCTCATGGAGCACATAGGAAAATTATATTTTGTGTTACACACCTGTACTTGTGCTATATCGTAGCCCTTATAGAGGGCTCTCTGTAGATTGCTATTCATCCAAGCTTACCAGCAAGATAAGAATTCATGAGTTCAGGAAACATTCAGAGAGACCTTTACAAAAATACTTGTCAAGCATAATTTCAACTGTTGTAAATTTGGAAATGACTCAATTTTGTCATCACTGAAAAAAAGTACAAACATCAATATCTTGTGGCACACCTGTTATCTATTTGCAGAACTTCTAGTTTAATGAATTCTTTCATTTTTCCCTAAAATCTGACCCATAGCCCTCTAAAAATTTTAGGGAAGGAGAAAGAAGGAATTCACCACCTCCAGGCTGGGCACTGTCCTGAAGCCCTCGTTGCCCTTCTCTACGGTGGTCTTTGGTGTTTGTCTTCATTATAAGTTGTTGACTTTCATTTCTTTTTTTGAATTTTTATTTTTTAGAGACAGGGTCTTGCTTTGTTGTCTAGCCTGGAGTACAGTGGCGTGATCATCGCTCACTGCAGCCTTGAACCTCTGGACTCAAGTGATCCTCCTGAATAGCTGGGACTACTGGCATATGCCACCATGCCCAGGTAATTTTTTAAATGTTTTGAAGAGATGGGTTTTTGCTATGTTGCCCAGGCTGATCTTGAACTCCTGGCCTGAAGTGATTCTTTCACCTCAGCCTCTGAAAGCGCTGGGATAACAGATAGGAGCCACAGAGCCCAGCCTACTTTCGGTTCTTTTAGTCTTCTAGCAGTAGGGACAATAAAGCTAGCTCAGGCACAGCCCAGGCCCTCCTTGTCCCTTACTCCTGTCTGCATACCACCTTCACCTCTGTTCTCTTCTCCATTGCCAGGCTGCCAGCCCTCACCTGTCTCTGCTGTATGGCAGTACCTACCCCCACTGCATCTGAGTCGAGTGGCAGTGACCTTTGTGGTGGGTACACTTTCTGGTGGGGAGCTGACCATGGTGTGGTTAATGTCTGTGTGAGTGGGAAGGAGTTAGGAGCCATCAGAATCTTTTATTTCCCATTTTCGTCCATGACAATAAAGATATTGGATGATATCACTGTTGTAAGCTAAGATAACTTCAAGGTTTTCTTCTTCCTTTCTGGTAGCACTTGCTTTTGGAAGTGAGAAAAAGGTCCAGATACTCCCTTCAGTCACTCATGGATGCTGCAGGCTGAGCAATAAATAACTTTCAGGGTTTCTCTTTGCCAGCTTCCCCAACATCTTCTGGCTTTCAGCACATTTACAGTTGTCTCTGGTCCAAGTTACTGGAAAGAGACCTCCTCAGCGTTCCAGGTTCTACGAGGAACTTATTTAAAAACCACACACATGTTGCTGCTGTGGTTTAGTCTATCATAATTTCTCATTATTCTTTTAATATAGTAATTCACAATAGTTTTCTAAGTGGTCCTCCAGCTCTCCTCAACCTCAACTCCCTGTCACCACCCCAAGCCATTAGCCAAAATTGGCTTCCAGAAAAGGAAATCTTATCAAATCACATCCCTACTTAAACTCCTTCATGAACTGTCCCTGCTAATAAAATAAAGGCTTCCTTCATTTGCATTCTCTGTGCAAATGCCTTATCAGACACCACCCTATCTCAAATAGCACCTACCCCTCACTCTGTGTCTCCTTACGTTGGTTAATTTTCATCCTGAGCACTTATCACTGATACAGGAGGGGGGCAGGGCAGTGCTGGGTAGAGAAGGGCAGGGTCCCTCATGAGGGCTCCACCCTCAGGTCTGTGCCCACAGACCTAAGTGAGGACAGGCACTCCTGCTTTCACGCCCAAATGTTGCATTTTTACAAGACCACTCTGGCCCACCACGTCCCCCATCCTGTGACTCTAAAACCCCCAAGACCCTAGTGGGCACACACATAAGCAACTGGACGTCGAGAAGAACACACAAGCAGAAGAAAACGCTGGCAGATGCTGGCAGGCCATCGACGGCAGAAAGAGGCAGACGCTGAGGAGAATTCGGTTGGAGGAGAGTCTAGTCACCGGGCGGTTGGAAGAGAGTCTAGTCCTGGGCGGCCCGACTCCATGGGAAGACCATCTTCCCACTCCATCCCGCTTCTGGCTTCCCCATCTACCTCTCTGAGAGCTGCCTTTACTCAATAAAACCTTGCACCCATCTTCCAAGCCCACATATGATCTGATTTTTCCAGTACACTAGAGCAAGAACCCCAGGATACAGAAAGCCCTCTGTCCTTGCGATAAGGCAGAGGGTCTAACTGAGCTGATTAACACAAGCCGCCTGCAGACGGCAAAACTGAAATAGCACACTGTAACACACGCCCACTGGGGCTTCCGGAGCTGTAAACACTCGACCCTAGATGCGCTGTGGGGTCAGAGCCCCATGACTTGCCCCTCTGCATGTTCCCCCTAGGGGTTTGAGCAGTGGGACGCAGAAGAAGCGAGCCACAGCCCCAACGCATGCCCTATGAGGGGGATAAGGGAAAACTTTTCCTGTTTCGTCACCACATGCCACAATATATACGTTTATTGTCTGTCACCTCCCCCCTAGGATGTAGGCCCCATAAAGGGTTTCTGTCTGCTTTATTCATGGCTGTGTGCTGGCATGTAGTAGGTGTTCAGTAAATAGTTGATTGTGAAATGTTGAATGAAAATATATTTTACAGTCAGTTCCCAGACCGCGTTCAGAGTCTCCAGCCCTGCTCCCCCACTCCCTCCCCGTACTACCTTCTTCACACATGGAATTTGCCACGTGCTTTCAGATCTCTATAATTTGGGATAATTTTTTCTCTTTGCCCGCTTGTTTTCTTTCCCACCTGCACAGACTACACCTTCTCTGTTCCTTTGGCACTTGGAACAGAGTTCTCTTTGGGCATGGAACACCGTAATTAGCTGTTTATTTGGAAGGTAGTAGAAAGTCCTGGATATGAGTATGGGAGCTAGACTCAGGTTGCTAAGGTTTGAATAATGACTTCATCATTTACTAACTGTGACTTTGGGCTAATTGCATAATCTCAGTTTCTCAGTGTACTTATAGATAATAATGAGAAGGATGATGGCAACTATTTATAGAGTAGAGCCCAACACATAGTAAGTCCTCAGTGAATGCTACCAGGGGTAGCAATGCTGTTGCTTTTTTCCATGTGTGTGAGTGGATCATGGGCAAAGATTTTTTTTTTCTTACGTCTAGCAATGTCTCTGTCCTCAAGGGTACCAATCAGTATTCTTTCTCTCCTCTTTCTTTCCCTTCATTTTTCTCTTTCTCCCCCTCTTTCATTCATCCACTATTATCTACGCAGGCACCATGTTAGATACCATTCATAGATACATAAAAAGATTTTTAGTACAATGTAAAAGGTATGGTAATAGAGGTAGAAACAGTTTGGTGCTTTGAGAGTTGTCTTTGTGGATGAAAATACTATGTGAGCTAAGGACTTGGTGTCTTGAAAGGCAAGTAGAATATACATTGAGGTCATTTCATTTAGAAAGTGATAATTATGTTATTTTGTAACGATAGTTTAAAAGGCATATTTAATGAGGGAATAAAAATATATACAAATAAAATTTCATTTTTATTATCTTTAGTTTGTAAACAAACCTAATGCCATTATAACTTAAGACCCACTAACTTTGAGTACATATTGGAATTTATTTCTGAATCTAGTTAAGGCTAACTTCAGGCAAGCTTTTCAGCAGCTGAAGGATAAAAAGAGGTTCTCTTTCTTCCTCCCCTCTTCTTTGTCCCTGTGCCATTTTTACTGTCTAAACTTGCGCTCAATTTATCCAAGTAGTTCTGTGATCTTTAGAAAATAGATTCTGAAGTCAGTCTCATAAATATTAAAATCTTTAATAATTCACATCTTTATTTTTCATATTTTTAATGAGTGGAAATAATTCTTTTTAAAGGTGTCTGCTATAGGTTGAATGTTTGTATTATCCCTGAAATTCATATGTTGAAATTCAAATCCCCAGTATGATGGTAATAGGCAGTAGGGCCTTCAGGAAGTGATTAAATCGTGAGGGTGGAGTCCTCATAAGTGATTAGTGCTCTTATAAAAATACAGGAGAAAGTATCTCTCTCTGCTTTCTGCCTTCTTTCTCTGCCATGTGAGGATACAATGAAAAGGTGGACATCTACAAACCAAGAAGCCAGTCCTCACCGAACACTGGATCTGCTGGCATCTTTATCTTGGACTTCCCAACCTCCAGAACTGAGAAATACATTTCTGTTATTTAAGTCTCCCAGGCTTAAACAACATTTTAAAACTAGCAGCTTGCTCTAAGACACTACCAGAAACAATTTATTTTAACTCAGGTCCTTGTGCATTTATATGTAGTAGAAAAAACACGGATAAGTTAAAATCTTTACTACATGTTAGCAATTTGATTTTGGGCAAATTAATAAATCTCTGAACATTGATGTCCTCATTTGAAAATTGGGGCTAATCATACTTACCTCATGGAATTAGCTTTTTGGAGAAGTAAATCTAGTCCTAAACATAATGTCCTTAACACAGTACCTGACTCAAAGGCAAGAAATTCATGAAAGCTTGCACCTTCAGTGCCTACGTAGAATTCACTGTAATAGTTCAGAATGGTGGTATCAGCTGTTTACTTTTTCCAGAATAGATACAGAGGTTTTATTAACCACTTCTTATCCCAGTCTCATCCAAACTGCTCCTCTTCCTAGCTGGCTTCATTAATATTTTCAGAAAAATCTGGAGACAAAACCTGGAGGGAAAGAGGGGGAACAAGTTCATAAAAAAACAAAGATTCTTCTAGTAAGAGATAAGCCCTAATTTTGTTCTGTGCACATCTATCATGTCCCTTGCTGGTAAATTTCTGGAAAATAGGTACCATATCTTAATTGGATTCCTCACTACATTTCACCTCATTTGAAAGTGAGACATACTAAAATAGTAACTACAATACATGGCCACACATAATGTTTTAGGGACCCTGGAGTGATAGGAGTATAGTGATAATGATATCTCACCAACATGGAAGTCACTTAAGCCTCTTAACTTTAGCAGTATTGGGAATACATGTGGAAAAATCAGAGCTGGAAGGAAGCCAAACTCAATGAAGTTCCAGGCTGTCTCCTCCTATTTCTTCCTTCCTTGCTTAGTAATTAGATTTTAGGAAGAGTGACAATGAGGACAAAATGGATGGAAGGGTGCCAGCAGAAAGGTTATTTTAGGGTCATGTCTATAGATTCAAATAAAGGTGAATGAGTGAAAATGAAATAAAGCTGCTAAGAGAAATGAAACATGTTTCCAGTCCCAGAGTTATCTCACACTCTTTCACAAGTTTCGAAGTCAGGAAGCTTGCTCTTATATGATCAAATCTCTCTGGTTTAATCAGCCAAAATATTTCAGTGTTTATCCTTCTCTCGGTGAATTGCTACAACTAGAAATTCTCAATTGTTCATTATAAAATAGGTAGTACAATGTCAATTATATAATATGGACTCAGTACATTTAGCAGGGTTATATGATGGAAATCTGCACAAATAATTACTGAAGTTTGATCAAAGCTCATACCTTTGCTGGAAAAAATAGCAGCTGGACAAGCAATGCCGAGGAGATAGCTTTGTATGGTCTATTGCATATGTAAGCTGATATGTATTAGCGGTGATTTCAGGTTTTTAGCTATTAGTAAGAATTTATTTGGAAAGAGAAAAGTCCATTCTCAGTTCCGTAGCATGAGGACCAAACATGCGCAACTAAAGAACTGAGACCCACTTTCTCAAAATTGACCATTGCTATGGTGACCACTTAGTTGTCCACTAAAACTATTTTTGCTTTTATACCAAGCCCGTGGCTGGACTACATTTCCTAGTCCTCCTTGCAATTAGGTGCATCCACGTGACTAAGATCTCACAGTGGAATGTGAGTGCAAGTGAAGATGCCTCCTTCACCTGGGCCTGAACACAGTGGGTGATTCTTCTCTAGCGTTCTTCTCCTCTATGCATTCCTCCATGTTCCTTTCTCCTCTATGATGGTCAGTTCTATGTGCCAACTTGGCTAGGCTATAGTCCTCAGTTAATTCAATAAAATGAGAATTGAGGTATTGATGTGAAGGTATTTTACTTATTTATTTATTATTTATTTATTTTAAATAGAGACAGAGTCTCACTATGTTGCCCATGCTGGTCTGGAATTCTTGGGCCAAGCAGTCCTCCTGCCTTGGCCTCAAAATATGTTGGGGTTACAAGTAAGAGCCACCACATCCAGCCTGTGAATGTATTTTACAGATACCTTCTGTAACTGTGATTGATATCTGAGTTGGATTTACATAAAAGATGTTATCCTTGGACTGGGACCAATCCAGTCAGTTGAAAGTGCTTAAGAGCAGGAGTGAGATTTCCTTGAGGAGGGAGAAATTCTATCTGTGAACTTTAATTTCTGTTGTAGAGTTTACTACAGCCTGCCCTTCCTAAGGTGCCTGCTCTATAGATTTGAGATTTTCCTAGCCAATATTCCTTGGATTCCTACCCAAAATCTCACAAGCCAATTCCCTGCAATAAATCTCTAGATATATGTATTAGTCTGTTCTCACACTGCTATAAAAAACTACCTGAGATTGAGTAATTTATAAAAAAAGAGATTTAATTGACTCACAGTTCTACAGGCTGTACAGGAAGCATGGCTGGGGGAGGCCTCAGAAAACTTACAACCATGGCGGAAGGGTGAAGGGGAAGCCAGAACATCTTCACCTGCTGGCAGGAGAGAGAGAGTGAAGGGGAAAGTGCTACACACTTTTAAACAACCATAGATCCTGAGAACTCACTCAATATCACAAGAACAGCAAAAGAGAAATTCACCCCCATGATCCAATTACCTCCCACCAGGTCCTTCCCCCAACACTAGGGATTACAATTCAACATCAGATTTGGGTGAGAATACAGAGCTAAAACATATTATTTCACCCCTGGCCCCTCTCAAATCTCATGTCCTTCTCATATTTCAAAATGGGTCTGGCCTTCCTCACAAGTCTCCAAAGTCTTAATTCATTTCAGTCTTTACTCAAAAGTCCAAGTCCAAAATCTCATCTGAGGCAAGGCAAGTCCCTTCCACCTATGAGCCTGTAAAATCAAAAACAAGTTAGTTACTTCCAAGATAAAATGGTGACACAGGCATTGGGTAAATTCTCCCATTCTAAAAGGGAGACATTGGCCAAAACAAAGTGGCTACAGGTCCCATGCAAGTCAAAAACCCAGCAGAATGGTCATTAAATCTTAAAGCTCCAAAATAATCTCCTTTGACTCCATGTCTCACATCCAGGGCATGCTGATGCAAGGAGTGGGTTCCTATAGCCTTGAGTAGCTCCTCCCCAGTGGCTCTGTGGGATACAGCCCCCACAGCTTCTTTCATGGGCTGGCATTGAGTGCATGAAGCTTTTTCAGATGCATGGTGCAACCTGTTGGTGGATCTATGATTCTGGGGTCTGGAGGACAGTGGCCCTCTACTTATAGCTCCACTAGGCAGTGCCCCAGCAGGGGACTCTGTGTGGGGACTCCAACCTCACATTCCCATCCACACTGTCCTAGTAGAGGTTCTGTATGTGAGCTGTGCAGACTTCTACATGGACATCCATTTGTTTCCATACATCTTCTGAAATCTAGGCCGAGGGTCCCAAAGCTCAACTCTTGTCTTCTGTGCACCTGTGGGCCCAACACCACATGGAAGCTACCAAGGCTTGGGGCTTGCACCTTCTGAAGCAACAGCCTCAGCTATAACTTGGCCCCTTTTAGCCACTGCTATAGCTGGAGCAGTTAAGACACAGGGAGCCATGTCCTGAGGCTGCACAGAGCAGCAGGGCCCTGGGCCCAGCCCACAAACCATTTTTCCCTCCTAGGTTTCCAGGCTTGTTATGGGAGGGGCTGCTGTGAAGATATCTGAAATGCCCTGGAAACATTTTCCCCATTATATTGGCTATTAACATTTGGCTCCTCTTCACTTATGCAAGTTTCTACAGCCAGCTAGAATTTCTTCCCAGAAAATGAGTTTTTCTTTTCTACCACATGGTCAGGATTCAAATTTTCCGAACTTTTATGCTCTGCTTCTTTTCAATGTAAGTTCCAATTTCAGACCATCTCTTCTTGAATGCATATGAGCATATGCTGTTAGAAGCAGCCAGGCTACATCTTGATCACTTTATTGTTTAAAAATTTCTTCCACGAGACACTTCCCAATCCTCTCTCTCAAGTTCAAAGTTCCACAGATCTCTAGGGCAGGGGCATAATGCTGCCAGTCTCTTTGTTATAGCATAGTAAGAGTGACCTTTGCTCCAATTCCCAATAAGTTCCTCATCTCCATCTGAGACCTCATCAGCCTGGACTTCACTGTCAATATCACTATCAGCATTTTGGTCAAAACCATTCAAAAAGTCTCTAGGAAGTTCCAAACTTTCCCACATCTTCCTGTCTTCTTTTGAACCCTCCAAACTCTTCCAAACTCTGCCCATTACCCAGTCCCAAAGTTGCTTTTACATTTTCAGTATATATATAGCAGTGTCCCTCTTCTCTGGTACCAATTTTTTGTATTCGTCTGTTCTCACACTGCTATAAAGAACTACCCGAGACTGGGTAATTTATAAAGAAAAGAGGTTTAATTGACACACAGTTCCACAGGCCGTACAGGAGGCCTCAGGAAAGTTACAATCATGGCAGAAGGGTGAAGAGGAAGCAAGCGTGTCTCCACATGGTGGCAGGGGAGACAGAGTGAAGGGGGAAGTGCAACACACTTTTAAACAACCAGATCTCTTGAGAACTCACTATCATGAGAACAGCAAGGGAAAAATACACCCCAATGTATCCAATCACCTCCCACCAGGTCCCTTCTTCAACACTGGGGATTAAAATACAACATGAGATTTGGGTGGGGACACAGAGCCAAACCATGTCAATATATGTCTATCCTACTGCTTCTGCTTTTCTGTTAGAAGCCGGGCTGATACATGCTCTATTCTCTTGTCTCTTCCATGTTCTCTTCTCCTTTTTCACTGGCTAGAAGCCATGGTGACCTAGTTTTGACCATGGTGCAATCCCTGGTCAGATGGTGGTGCAATCCCCAAGAGAGTGAAGGAGCTGTATGAGAAAACTACTCAGGTCCTTGAATGTCCATATGTACAATAGTTGCTCTGCCAACCTGGACAACCCACATTAGAACTGTAATGTGAGTAGGAAATACCTTTTTTGTTTTAAGCCACTTTACTTATGAATCTCTTTGTTACAGCTACGTATATCTTTTTCCTCTAATATAATTACTGTTTTGAAAGTACAATTGATTTTAGTGTTTCTATTTATAGATATTAATGTGACTGAGAACTCTGACATATCTTTATATGGAATATGCATGTAGGTTTTGTCTGTGGTCCAATCAAACTTAGTTTATCAATCACTTTAAAAGTATTGAGTCCTTACTTATACCAAACACCCTGAAAATACAATAGCATAAAAATTAAATGTTGTTGGCAGTTCCAAGATGGCTGAATAGGAACAGCTCCAGTCTACAGCTTCCTGCATGAGTGACACAGAAGATGGGTGATTTCTGTATTTCCAACTGAGGTACTGGGTTCATCTCAGGCTTGTCGGACAGTGGGGGCAGGACAGTGGGTGCAGCCCACTGAGCGTGAGCTGAAGCAGGGTAAGGCATCGCCTCACCTGGAAAGTGCAAGGGGTCAGGGAATTCCCTTTCCTACGCAAGGGAAGGGGTGACATACACCACCTGGAAAATTGGGTCACTCCCACCCTAATACGGCGCTTTTCCAATGGTCTTAGCAAATGGCTCACCAGGAGATTATATCCCGCACCTGGCTCAGAGGGATCCACGCCCACGGAGCCTCGCTCGTTGCTAGCACAGCAGTCTGAGATCAAACTGCAAGGTGGCAGCGAGGCTGGGGGAGGGGCGCCTGCCATTGCTAAGGCTTGAGTAGGTAAACAAAGTGGCCAGGAAGCTGGAACTGGGTGAAGCCCACCACAGCTCAAGGAGGCCTGCCTGCCTCTATAGACTCCACCTCTGGGGGCAGGGCATAGCTGAACAAAAGGAAGCAGAAACCTCTGCATACGTAAATGTCCCTGTCTGACAGCTTTGAAGAGAGTGGTGGTTCTCCCAGCATGGAGTTTGAGATCTGAGAACGGACAGACTGCCTCCTCAAGTGGGTCCCTGACCCCTGAGTAGCCTAACTGGGAGGCACCCCCAGTAGGGGCAGACTGACACCTCACATGGCTGGGTACCCCTCTGAGATGAAGCTTCCAGAGGAACGATCAGGCAGCAACATTTGCTGTTCAGCAGTATTCGCTGTTCTGCAGCCTCTGCTGCTGATACCCAGGCAAACAGGGTCTGGAGTGGACCTCCAGCAAACTCCAACAGACATGCAGCTGAAGGTCCTGACTGTTAGAAGGAAAACTAACAAACAGAAAGGACATCCACACCAAAACCCCATCTGTACATCACCATCATCAAATACCAAAGGTAGATAAAACCACAAAGATGGGGAAAAAACAGCAGAAAAGCTGAAAATTCTAAAAATCAGAGTGCCTCTCCCCCTCCAAAGGAATGCAGCTCCTCGCCAGCAATGGAACAATGCTGGATGGAGAATGACTTTGATGAGTTGAGAGAAGAAGGTTTCAGACGATCAAACTTCTCCGAGCTACAGGAGGAAGTTCAAACCCATCTCAAAGAAGCTAGAAACCTTGAAAAAAGATTGGACGAATGGCTAACTAGAATAACCAGTGTAGAGAAGTCCTTAAATGACCTGATGGAGCTGAAAACCATGGCACAAGAACTACGTGATGAATGCACAAGCTTCAGTAGCTGATTTGATCAACTGGAAGAAAGAGTATCAGTGATTGAAGATCAAATGAATGAAATGAAGTGAGAAGAGAAGTTTAGAGAAAACAGAGTAAAAAGAAACAAACAAAGCCTCCGAGAAATATGGGACTATTTGAAAAGACCAAATCTAAGTCTGATTGGTGTACCTGAAAATGACGAGGAGAATGGAACCAAGTTGGAAAACACTCTGCAGGCTATTATCCAGGAGAACTTCCCCAACCTAGCAAGGCAGGCCAACATTCAAATTCAGGAAATACAGAGAACACCACAAAGATACTCCTCGAGGAGAGCAACTCCAGGACACATAATTATCAGATTCACCAAAGTTGAAATGATGGAAAAAATGTTAAGGGCAGCCAGAGAGAAAGGTTGGGCTACCCACAAAGTGAAGCCCATCAGACTAACAGCGGATCTCTTGGCAGAAAGTCTACAAGCCAGAAGAGAGTGGGGGCCAATATTCAACATTCTTAAAGAGAAGAATTTTCAACCCAGAATTTCATATCCAGCCAAACTAAGCTTCATAAGTGAAGGAGAAATAAAATACTTTACAGACAAGCAAATGCTGAGAGATTTTGTCACCACCAGGCCTGCCCTAAAAGAGCTCCTGAAGGAAGCACTAAACATGGAAAGGAACAACCAGTACCAGCCACTGCAAAAACATGCCAAATTGTAAAGACTATCAATGCTAGGAAGAAACTGCATCAACTAATGAGCAAAATAACAAGCTAACATCGTAGTGACAAGATCAAATTCACACAACAATATTAACCTTAAGTGCAAATGGGCTAAATGCTCCAATTAAAAGACACAGACTGGCAAATTGGATAAAGAGTCAAGACCTATTAGTATGCTGTATTCAGGAGACACATCTCACGTGCAGAGACACACATAGGCTCAAAATAAAGGGATGGAGGAAGATCTACCAAGCAAATGGAAAACAAAAAAAGGCAGGGGTTGCAATCCTAGTCTCTGATAAAACAGACTTTAAACCAACAAAAATCAAAAGAAACAAAGAAGGCCATTACATAATGGTAAAGGGATCAATTCAACAAGAAGAGCTAACTATCCTAAATATATATGCACCTAATACAGGAGCACCCAGATTCATAAAGCAAGTCCTTAGAGACTTACAAAGAGACTTAGACTTCCACACAATAATACTGGGAGAATTTAACATCCCACTGTCAACATTAGACAGATCAATGAGACAGAAAGTTAACAAGGATATCCAGGAATTGAACTCAGCTCTGCACCAAGCAGACCTAATAGACATCTACAGAACTCTCCACCCCAAATCAACAGAATATACATTCTTCTCAGCACCACATCACACTTATTCCAAAATTGACCACATAGTTGGAAGTAAAGCATTCCTCAGCAAATGTAAAAGAACAGAAATTATAACAAACTGTCTCTCAGACCACAGTGCAATCAAACTAGAACTCAGGATTAAGAAACTCACTCAAAACCACTCAACTACATGGAAACTGAACAACCTGCTCCTGAATGACTACTGGGTACACAACTAAATGAAGGCAGAAATAAAGATGTTCTTTGAAACCAATGAGAACAAACACACAACATACCAGAATCTCTGGGACACATTCAAAGACGTGTGTAGTGGGAAATTTATAGCACTAAATGCCCACAAGAGAAAGCAGGAAAGATCTAAAATTGACATTCTAACATTACAACTAAAAGAACTAGAGAAGCAAGAACAAACACATTCAAAAGCTAGCAGAAGGCAAGAAATAACTAAGACCAGAGCAGAACTGAAGGAGATAGAGAGACACAAAAAACCCTTCAAAAAATCAATGAATCCAGGAGCTGGTTTTTTGAAAAGATCAACAAAATTGATAGACTGCTAGCAAGACTAATAAAGAAGAAAAGAGAGAAGAATCAAATAGACGCAATAAAAAATGACAAAGGGGATATCACCACTGATCCCACAGAAATACAAACTACCATAAGAGAATACTATAAACACCTCTGCACAAATAAACTAGAAAATCTAGAAGAAATGGATAAATTCCTGGACACATACACCCTCCCAAGACTAAACCAGGAAGAAGTTGAATCCCTGAATAGACCAATAACAGGCTCTGAAATTGAGGCAATAATTAATAGCCTACCAACCCAAAAACTTCCAGCACCAGATGGATTCACAGATGAATTCTACCAGAGGTACAAGGAGCAGCTGGTACCATTCCTTCTGAAACTATTCCAATCAATAGAAAATGAGGGAATCCTCCCTAACTCATTTTATGAGGCCAGCATCATCCTGATACCAAAGCCTGGCAGAGACACAACAAAAAAAGAGAATTTTAGACCAATATCCCTGATGAACATCGATGTGAAAATCCTCAATAAAATACTGGCAAACCGAATCCAGCAGCACATCAAAAAGCTTATCCACCATGACCAAGTGGGCTTCATCCCTGGGATGCAAGGCTGGTTCAACATAGGAAAATCAATAAATGTAATCCATCACATAAACAGAACCAAAGACAAAAACCACATGGTTATCTCAATAGATGGAGAAAAGGCCTTTGACAAAATTCAACAGCCCTTCATGCTAAAAACTCTCAATAAGTTAGGTATTGATGGGACGTATCTCAAAATAATAAGAGGTATTTATGACAAACCCACAGCCAATATCATACTGAATGGGCAAAAACTGGAAGCATTTCCTTTGAAAACTGGCACAAGACAGGGATGCCCTCTCTCACCACTGCTATTCAACATAGTGTTGGAAGTTCTGGCCAGGGCAATCAGGCAGGAGAAAGAAATAAAGGGTATTCAATTCGGAAAAGAAGAAGTCAAATTGTCCCTGTTTGCAGATAACATGATTGTATATTTAGAAAACCCCATCGTCTCAGCCCAAAATCTCCTTAAGCTGATGAGCAAATTCAGCAAAGTCTCAGGATACAAAATCAATGT
This sequence comes from Pongo pygmaeus, assembly GCF_028885625.2. Lineage (NCBI taxonomy): Eukaryota > Metazoa > Chordata > Mammalia > Primates > Hominidae > Pongo > Pongo pygmaeus. The sequence continues at coordinate 98,228,485 of NC_072384.2, forward strand.
ACAAAAATCACAAGCATTCTCATACACCAATAACAGACAAACAGAGAGCCAAATCATGAGCAACTCCAATTCACAATTGCTTCAAAGACAACAAAATACCTAGGAATCCAACTTACAAGGGATGTGAAGGACCTCTTCAAGGAGAACTACAAACCACTGCTTAACAAAATAAAAGAGGACACAAACAAATGGAAGAACATTCCATGCTCATGGATAGGAAGAATCAATATCATGAAAATGGTCATACTGTCCAAGGTAATTTATAGATTCAATGCCATCTCCATCAAGCTACCAATGACTTTCTTCACAGAATTGGAAAAAACTACTTTAAAGTTCATATGGAACCAAAATAGAGCCCGCATTGCCAAGTCAATCCTAAGCGAAAAGAACAAAGCTGGAGGCATCACACTACTTGACTTCAAACCATACTACAAGGCTACAGTAACCAAAACAGCATGGTACTGGTACCAAAACAGAGATATAGACCAATAGAACAGAATAGAGGCCTCAGAAATAATACCACACATCTACAATCATCTGATCTTTGACAAACCTGACAAAAACAAGAAATGGGGTAAGGATTTCCTATTTAATAAATGGTGCTGGGAAAACGGGCTAGCCATATGTAGAAAGCTGAAATTGGATCCCTTCCTTACACCTTATACAAAAATTAATTCAAGATGGATTAAAGACTTAAATGTTAGACCTAAAACCATAAAACCCTAGAAGAAAACCTAGGCAATACCGTTCAGGACATAGCATGGGCAAGGACTTCATGTCTCAAACACCAAAAGCAACGGCAACAAAAGCCAAAATAGACAAATGGGAACTAATTAAACTAAAGAGCTTCTGCACAGCAAAAGAAACTGCCACCAGGGTGAACAGGCAACCTACAGAATGGGAGAAAATTTTTGCAATCTATTCATCTGACAAAGGGCTAATATCCAGAATCTACAAAGAACTCAAACAAATTTACAGGAAACAAACAAACAAACAACCCTATCAAAAGGTGGGTGAAGGGTATGAACAGACACTTCTCAAAAGAAGACATTTATGCAGCCAAGTGACACATGAAAAAATGCTCATCATCACTGGCCATCAGAGAAATGCATATCAAAACCACAATGAGATACCATCTCACACCTGAAGTTAGAATGGCGATCATTAAAAAGTCAGGAAACAACAGGTGCTGGAGAGGATGTGGAGAAATAGGAACACTTTTACACTGTTGTTGGGACTGTAAACTAGTTCAACCATTGTGGAAGACAGTGTGGCGATTCCTCAAGGACCTGGAACTAGAAATACCATTTGACTCAGCCATCCCATTACTGGGTATATACCCAGAGGATTATAAACCATGCTGCTATAAAGACACATGCACCAGTATGTTTCTTGTGGCACTATTCACAATAGCAAAGTCTTGGAACCAACCTAAATGTCCATCAGTGATAGGCTGGATTAAGAAAATGTGGCACATATGCACCATGGAATACTATGCAGCCATAAAAAAGGATGAGTTCATGTCCTTTTTAGGGACATGGATGAAGCTGGAAACCATCATTCTCAGCAAACTATTGCAAGGACAAAAAACTAAACACCGCACATTCTCACTCATAGGTGGAAATTGAACAATGAGAACACTTGGACACAGGGCGGGGAACATCATACACTGGGGCCTGTCGTGGGGTGGGGGGAGGGGGAGGGATAACATTAGGAGATATACCTAATGTAAATGACGAATTAATCGGTGCAGCACACTAACATGGCACATGTATACATATGTAACAAACCTGCACTTAATGCACATGTACCCTACAACTTAGAGTATAAAAAAAATTAAATGTGATCACCACCATTACTCACATTAATAGGCAGTAGCAGAGAGAAGAACAAAGTTTATAATATGTTCCAGGAACAGAAAAATATTCAGCATGGTAGAGGATTGAGTATAAGAAAAAGTGGCACAGATGATGGGGCTAGAGAGATACACAAGGAATGGTTAATATAGGACTTTTTAAGCCTGGCTAAGGTGAATGAGCTTTATCCTCAGAATATCGAGGAGAATAGTAACATGATTATACTTACACTTTTCCAAGACAAATCTGATTGCACTATGGAGGACAAATTGGGGAAAGGCAAGAATATAAGCAGGGAAATCAGGAGTCTATTGCAGTAATCGAACCAGGTGATGATGCCTGGAATGAAATTGTCATAAGTGGGCATAGAGAAAAGTGGTTGGATTCCAGAGAGCTCTTGATAATTAGCCTTGTGTAACACAGAAGAGGAAGGACTCAATATTGACAGATGTCCCTTTTTAAAAATTAGGTGGATGAGGTAATAACTAAGAGAGATCAGAGCTATAGGAGAAGGTTAGGTGGGAGGTTGGTGGGGAAGAGGAAGATGATGAGCTTGTTTTGTGTCTGGTTGTATTTAACAAAGCGGTGGAAGCAATTAAATATGTGGGTCTCTATTAGTTAAGGTAAATGTTAGTTATTGAAACAGACAACCCTTTAGTACAGTAGTCCCCATCTTATCCATGAGAGATACATTCCAAGACCCCCAGTATCCACTGAAACTACAGTTAGTACGGAATTCTATATATACTATGTTTTTCCTATACATATATACCTATGATAAAGTTTAATTTATAAATGAGGCATGGTGAGAGATTAGCAACAATAGTAATAGAACAATTAATATACTGTTATAAAAGTTATATAAATGTGGTCTCTCTCTCTCTTTTTCCTTCTCTCTCTCTCTCCAAATAGCAAATTGTATTGTATTGTTGTACTGTGGGTAACTGAAGCCACAGAAAGCGAAACCGTGACTAAGGGGAGAACGCTGTGTTAAACTAAACACAATAAAAGCTTATTTCACACTCACTTCAAAGTCCAGTGTGGGTGGGAGTGGTAGAATAGGAATCTGCTCCATATGATAATTAAGACTCCTTTCATCTAGGACTTTTGTCCAGGTCTCTGAAATTCTTTTATTCACCTGGCAGAATGAGTATTGCCCATGGGAGGGTTTTATGGGCCAGCCCTAGAAGTAGCAATTTTACTTCCAGAGTAACATCACATAATCACTCTGAACAGCACAATGTTCAGAATGTATTTTTCACAATGGCTGAAAAATACATTCTAGCTTGTGCCTGAGAACTAAGATGAGAATATGGATACTGGTGAACATCAACAGTCTCCGGCATAGTTCCTGGAAGAACAGAGCAGAAGATGCACAGTTAGTAGTCACTTGGTTATAAATAATATGTAAAGTCATGAATGAAGAAGAGATTGCCAACATAAAATATGCAGAATGAGAAGGGGGTTTAAGGCAACAATGTTGAGAAATACTAACCTAAGGAATGAACAAAGGAAGAGAACTCACAAAGGAAACTGAAAAGAAAGGGCAGAGATGTAGGAGAGTAGTCACAGAATCGAAGGGAAGAGAGTATTTCCAGAAAGTGGAAATGATCCTCAAGGTGAAAGGATTCTATGAAGTGTAAGGTGTGGGTTAAGGAGGATATTCCTGCTTTGAGCAAGAACTATCAGGGTTGAAAACTATATTTCAGTAGGTAGAGGAATGTTTGGAAGATTATAGGATACAAGTAGTAAGACTATTAAACTCTTTCTAAAAGATACAAGCAGCAAACACAGGATATAATTTTTTAAAAATAATATACCACTCACAGAGTTAAATACTTAGTAATAAACCTAACAAAGGACAAAGGATTTTAGATTTTGTAACAGAATTTTTTTTGTTTACCATATAGGGAGTATATATATATTCACTGTACCGAAACCCAAAACCCAAAGTATTAAAAGAAATATAAAAATAGAATGTGTCTTTCTATATATTTATAAATTATATATATTTATAAATATCTATATTATAAATATTGTAAATATAGATATTTATAAATATCTATATGTCTACTTTTAACACCATGAGGGAATGACATTATACATTTTTTTACAAGCCATTTCTTCTACTTACAGCATTGCAGACATCTATGGCGGGAACTGCTTGTGGCATAGCCAAAGGCCATTTCTCCCCTTCACCCTTGATAAGGAATTCTGATTTGGTTCAGATACTCATCTCTCTACCACAGGAACATGTGCTTCACCAAGCTATTTGTGACAATTTTATTGTTTTTTCCAGGGACTGATTTAGGAATGAGTGTTTACAATGTCAGCGAGAGATGAAGGGACGTCAATTAGAAAGTGTAGAAAAGGTTTTCTTTCTCCTAAAATGTGACACAAGGCTAGGCATAGTGGTGTGTGCTTGTAATCCCTGCTACTTGGAAGCGAGGGAGAATTCTTTAACTCAGGAATTTGAGACCAGCCTGGGCAACATAGCAAGACCCCCATCTCTAAAATAAAAATAAAAAATTAAAAGTGACAACCCCTTTTCTGCTGGACAGCTATACTGGCATGCGACAACTGGAACTCTAGCAGCTACCTTGTAACATGAGGAGAGCCAGCCTCAGGACAGGCTGTTGTGCTGCTGTTGACACTGTGGAAACATGAATAGAAGCTGGATTTTTTTTTTTTTTTTTTTTTTGAGAGGGTCTCATTCTGCTGCCTAAGCTCTGGAGTGCAGTGGCATGATTACAACTTATAGCAGTCTTGACTGCCTGGGCTAAAGTGATCTTCCCAGCTCAGTCTCCTGAGGTGCTGGAACCACCAGCATGCACCACCATGTCTGGCTAATTTTTTTCTATTTCTTTTGTAGAGACGGGGTCTCACTTTGTTGCCCAGGCTGGTCCTAAATGATCTTCCTGCCTTGACCTCCCAAAGTGCTGGGATTACAAGCATGAACCACCATGCCTGGCCTGGAATTTTCTTTTCTTTTCTTTTCTTTTTTTTTTTTTTAAACTATAGCTCCTCTCCTTAGGAACTCCTTATATGAGAATTTTTTATTTTACATGTCTTATTGATTTGGGAATTTTTCTGTTATTTGCAGCCAAAACACTAACAATATAACATATTTTCATATCAATTCAGAGATTTAACTATTTGCTTTAATTGCTGTATGGTATTTCACTGTGTGAATGGCTCATTATCTATTCATCCACCCAATCTTTCACCCATTCAGCATATGCTATGGGCCAACCACTGGGGATAAAGCAGTGAACAAAACTGACTTTGTATCAACCCTCTTGGAGCTTTTTATTATTTATGTACTATATGCTAACCATGGGGAAAATGACATGTAGGACATAAAATGAACTATAATATTTATAATCCTTCTGTATTCCAATTTAACCTGACCTCTCTGCTTTTAACTATTTCTTGTGATACTGCTTCCACATTTTAAAATAAAATGCTTGAATTGTCACTTCTTGTTGTTGTTAATTGTAGACATAATTTGTTATATTTTATTAGTAGATGAGAATTTAGTATTTAGTATTTATGTAACTATCACTTCCAATTCTCTTCCACATATCTTCCCAATATAGTTACAACACAGTTGTTCCATAGCCAGTATTTATTTGAATTATTTTGGCCATTTAATATTAGTCTCTGCTAGTCAAATACTATAGTGTTATTCTCTTTTTTCATAACTCTTTTTCTGGACTTAACTGTTTCCATTTCTTCACATGTTTAGTTTTGAAAATATACTTATGTCTTATTTCTTTTGGGCTATTATGACAACATATCATAAACTGGATAGCTCATAAACTACAGAAATGTACTTCTCAGTTCTGGAGGCTGGGAAGTTTGAGATTCAGGCACCAGCAGATTCAGTTTCTGATGAAGATCTGCTTCTGGTTTATAAATGGTACATTCTAGCTCTGTCCTTACATGGTGGGCAGGGCTATTTAAGCTCTCTGAAACCTCTTTTATAAGAGTACTAATTCCATTCATGAGACTTCTGCCCTCATGATCCAATCACCTCCCAAATGCCCCACCCACCTACTAATACCATCCCATTGGTAATTGCTTTTGATATTAATTTTGGGGACACATAAGCATTCTGACCATAGCAACCTATTACTGATTAGGCCCCAAATTGGAACAGATTTGTCTGTCAATACTATATTTCAAATAGCATGTTTAAATAAAATCTATCAGTTCTCCCTCCCTCCTCTCCTGCTTGATCTCTTCCTTCCAAGTCATCACTTCTTCTCTCCATTCTATAATGCATGCTTTCACGACCTTTCTAGCAGGTAACATGAGATTTCTTTAACCATCATCTTAGAATTTCTCTCTGCTGATCACCTATGTTGAGTCTCCTATATACTATATCTTCTATTTTTTCCTTTATATATTTGTTTGATTTGCTGCATAGCTTGCTGGTAGTTTTCTGTAGAAGGTGCTTAGCAGTTTATTTTCTAGAAAATCTGTGCATATTTGAGAATATATTTATTCTACTTCTAAATTAAGCTTTTTATTCTGAGATAATTGTAGATCTGTGTCCAATTTTAAGGAATAAAACAAAGAGCCTGTGTACCCTTTACCCAGTTTCTCTCAATGGTAATATTTTGTAAAACCATAGTACAATATCACAACCAGGATATTGAAATAGTCAAGATACAGAACATTTCCATCACTACTAGGATCCTTTAACTAGGCCTTTATAACTACACTCACTTCCCTTCCCTAATGCTCAGACTAACCCCTAGCAACCACTAATCTGTTCCCCAGTTCTGTAATTTTCTTATTTCAAGAATGTTATAAACAAAGTCATAAAGTTGATACATTTTTAATGTTTTTTTCATTCAACATAATTCCCTTGAGATTTATGCAAGTTGTTTTGTGTACCATTTGTCTGTTCCTTTTTATGGCTGAGTAGTATTACATAGCATGGATGTTCCACAGTTTGTTTAACCATTCAACTGTTGAAAAATGTTTGAGTTGCTGATAGTTTTGGGCTACTATGAATAAAGCTGCTATGAAAATTCTTGTACAGATTCTTGTGTACATAATAAGTACAGAATAAGTTTTACATATTTCTGGGATAAATGCCTAAGAATACAAATGTTGGATTGTATGGTAGTTGCATGTTTAGTTTTACGAGAAACTATCAAACTATTTTCCAGAGTAATGTATCATTTTGTATTCCCACCAGTATCGTATGAATGATCTAGTTTTTCTACATTCTCACCAGCATTTGATTTTTCACACTTTTTGAAATTTAATTCACTCCAACAGGTATGTCGTGACATCTCATTGTAGTTTCAATTTGTATTTTATTGTGGTTTTAATTTGCATTTGGCACTTAATTTGTATTAATACAAATTAAATATCAATGCTGTTGGACATCTTTTCATGTGCTTGTTTGCCATCTGTATATATTCTTTGGTGAAATGTCTGTTCATATCTTTTGCCCATGCTCTAATTGAATTATTTTTTACTGTTGAGTTTTGACTAGTACATAGTTTAAAATTTTTATTTTGGCCATCTCTATTTCCATGAGATATTTCTTATTCTCTGAATTCCAAAAATAAATAAAAATGATCCTGATCTGTTTCCTAAATGGGATACAATGGCTTCTCTTATCTTTCTGAGATTATTAATTAATCATATAGATTTCTTAGAGACAGTTTTCTTCAGACATCTGCATTTATTTTATACCTGGGAAATTTCTTTCCTTTGTTTGTTTTATATCCTTTCTTCATTTTTCTATTGAGGCTTTCCTCAAACATCCTGGGAATTATGGTTCAGGCCTGCCTCTAATATTTGTGGGGCCCAGTACAAGATATAAATGTAAGCCTATATATCATATACCTAAATACTTGAAAATTATGATTCAAGGTAACAGACTGCAATTCTCCTATCTTGACAAGTATAATTCCAAACAATGATGATGATAATAATAATAATAATTAAAAATTTATGTAAAGCTAGCTTTTATAGGACTAGAAGTCATCAGAGCATCAAAGACAATTGAATTTAATTATTATAGCTCATTTCTGGGTGTTCTACAGATCTATAGATGTGTAGATGAGCAATGAAATAATTTATATATTATATTTATAAAATGTAATATGATATTATATAATATATAATATAATATCTATTTATAGAATATATTTAGATAATAATTTATATATTCTATAAATTATTTTTCTTGCCTCTAAGCGAATACACTAAATATGTCATAAGGAAGATTTTTACATAACTTGTCATTGACAATAACATTTTAATTGAAAATTTAAGTTAAAGTGAATGTAAAAGAAGTAAAAATTTTATTTTTCATGTATATTGTCAAAAAGTTCATTTTTATTCAAGATATTTAGAGGGCATGTTAAGGGTTATAGACCATTATACTAGCTTTGTGATAAGTCCAGAGTGACTGTGTTCTTTAATAAATTAAATTTTGTGCTAATGATATATGGGGATCTCTAAAATGGAGGGCTAGTGAAGGGGCTACTCCTGTCCAGGTCCAAGAGTGGTTCTGCTCTGGCTTTTCACTCATCACGGAACAGGGGATTGAGAAGACATTTTCCAGGATGTAACAGTGAGGCTCATCAACCTGTAGGGTTCTCTCTGTGGTGAACAGGCATGCATCCAGCCCTTTGTTAGATTTCCAGTTGTCAGTATTTGAGTGTGTTCTCTCTGAGTAGGTCACTTTCTCCAGAGGAGAAATCTCCAATCCCTTCTGGCTGCTGGAATTCTGGAGGCTGAATAGATGTTCAGACTCCTACACAATCCTCCCGAGCTCAGCCACACTTTATAAGTCTCATTCTCCGCTGATCCTGGTTACATTTCTTCAGTGCAAATGAAATTCTGGATCTCCTGTTAAATGTTTTAATTCTGTCATTCAATGGAATTTTTGATGCAAAGGAGATACATCTACTATGTTTACCTGGAAGTGATATCTTTTGGAATCTTCAATCCCCTGTAAAAGGCAGCGTATCTTAGTTAAGTAATGTTTGCTTGCAAGTGCTACAGCTCAATCATAACCAATTTAAACAAATTCTACTGCTAGTAGTAACAGGAAATTGTATTGGAAGGTGTCAGTCTGGCTTCCAGCAGGAAATAGAATTCACCCATATGGTTCAAATAAATATTAATGAGAAGAATGCTTACAGAGGTTCAGCAGTGCTGATTATAATTCTGAAAGACACAATCCAGAATGCCATAATCCCAATGTTGAAATCCTGAAAGACAAAAATCCCTAAACTCTAAAATCTCTAATGTCTAAAATTTTGAAAATCACAATTCTAAAATATTAAAATCCTGAATGTTGAAATCCTAAAAGCTGAATTCTGGGGAAGAGGTTAGTGCATTTTTGGTTGCCTGATAGTTGCATCATGTTAGTTGCATCATATTAGGTGGAACTATTACCCTGTTATTGTCTTTACTTGGAAATTAAGTACAGTTTAAGGAGATGCGTATGGGTGCTCAGTTGACAAGGGGTGAAATTTCAGACTTAATTTTAGGCATCAACTTGATTGGATTAAGGAATATCTTGGGACCCGGTAAAACATAATTTTTGGGTGTGTCTGTGAGGGTGTTCCCAGAGGAGATTACTGTGTGAATCTGAGTGGATTAGATGGGGAAGATATTGGAAATGTTTCCTGGCACCATGGAATCAGCTGGGGGCCAGGAGAGAACAAATTCAGAAGGCACAATTCTCTTTCTCTCAGAGCTGAGACAGACTTTTCTTCTGTTGCCTTGGACATCAGAACTCCAGGCTCACTGGCTTAATTATTATTGGTGTCGTGAAAGCAGAAAATTGCTTAATTGGAATTGCTGAGCAATAACCAGACTTTCGAATGGGCAGCATAGACTTACCAGATTTAAAGGCCACAACCACTCCCCAAATACAAGTGCAATGAGTGTTTTGAAGGTCATAGAAGTGAAAACACAGGCAGAAAATATAAGAAATTTCCCCTGCCAAATTATTCAATCATGTCCCTTCACACATAGTGCCATGCTTGCCTTCAAAAATCATTCTTCATTAGAGAATAAAAAGAATTTGACAGGATCAGCGACCTTCTGAACCAAAGACACTTGCTGACATAGAGGTTTTTCTAATATTAAAAAACACATTAAACAACTAACTATTTTTTGTGAGAATTTGTTGAAGAAGACTTTTTAATATGTAACACTAAATCTAACATAGAAAAACTAGTGCATGCTTCACTCTGACTAATGGATGGCAGTTTAAAAATGGTCCCTACTCGGCTGGGCAGGGTGGCTCACGCCTGAAATTTCAGCACTTTGGGCGGGTGGATCACTTGAGGTCAGGAGTTCGAAACCAGCCTGGCCAACATGGTGAAACCCTGTCTCTACTAAAAATACAAAAATTAGCCAGGTGTGGTGGTGCCCGCCTGTAATCCCAGCCACTCTGGAGGCTGAGGCAGTAGAATCGCTTAAATCTGGGAGGCGGAGGTTGCAGTGAGCCAAGATTGTGCCAGTGCACTACAGCCTGGGTGATAGAGCAAGACTTTGTCTCAAAAAAAAAACAAAAACAAAAACAAAAAAATGGTCCTTACTATATTTTTTGTCAACTATATGCAGTTCATGACCCTGTAGGATCCAAAAATTCTATAACTTATTTGCTTGTTCATGTATCAACAGAAAAAGAGAAGCAGTTTATAAACTCTTACTTGAAGAGTTGGTGAAATTTGCAGAAAAAAATGAATTTCAGAGAGTCCCCAAATGATAATGACAGATTTGGAATCAGGTGCAATCAAGGCTTCCAAAAGCAAATTTCAAAGTGTTACCAAAAAGTTGTTTTTTCTGTTTATTCCAATGAATTTGGCAGAAAATTCAGATGAGTGGATTGGCCACATGACACAGTAATGATGGAAACTTCAGTTTAAAAATGTGTCATTTTTCTGAATGAGCATTTCTTCCAGCTGATGACATTCTAAGAGCTTTTAATAAATTAAAGCCACATTTGCCCAAAGAAGCCAGTGAAGTTACTGACTGGTTTGAAAATAATTATGTGGCCAGGCACGGTGGCTCATGCCTGAAATCCCAGCACTTTGGGAGGCCGAGGTGGGTGGATCACGAGGTCAGGAGTTCGAGACCAGCCTGACCAATGTGGTGAAACCCTATCTCTACTAAAAAATCAAAAATTAGCTGGGCACGGTGGTGCACGCCTGTAATCCCAGCTACTCAGAAAGCAGGAGAATAACTTGAACCCTGGAGGCAGAGGTTGCAGTGAGCTGAGATCGTGCCACTGCCCTCCAGCCTGGGCAACAGAGCAAGACTCTGTCACACACACACACAAAAAAAAGACAAAAGAAAACAATTATGTGTATAGTAGGATAAAAAGACAGGTTATGCAATGGTGTTGCTGTTCCATCACCAGTATTGTTTCTGCCAAATTTGTGGTTTGTATATGAGTGCGTGCAAAATGAATTTCTGAGTACCCAAAATAACATAGAAGCATGGCACAGAAGCTGAAAAAATTCAATAAGGAATGCTCACATTGGTGTATATTGAATTGTAGAAGAATTTCAAAAAAGCAGAGCCATGTAGAAAATGAATGTGAATGGGCCGAGTGCGGTGGCTTACGCCTGTAATCCCAGCACTTTGGGAGGCCAAGGCAGGTGGATCACCTGAGGTCAGGAGTTTGAGACTAGCCTGACCAATATGGTGAAACCCCATCTCTACTAAAAATACAAAAATTAGCCAGGCATGGGAGTGGGTGCCTATAGTCTCAGCTACTCAGGAGGCTGAAACAGGAGAATTGCTTGAACCTGGGAGGCGGAGGTTGCAGTGAGCTGAGATCGTGCCACTGCACTCTAGCCTGGGCAACAGAGTAAGACTCCATCTCCAAAAAAAAAAAAAAAGAAAGAAAGAAAGAAAATGAATCTGAATGTATTCTCTGAGGAGAGCCACACTCTAAAAGGAAAAAAAGGCAGCTATTCATTGGGATGCAGGACTTCAAAACAGTTGACGTGAAAGTTGGCCAGCTCTTACAGATTCTCTCTGTGCGATTACCCATAATCTAGCCTGGTAATTCACTTTTTCTTATGTTAGATTTTCATTTTAGTTTTTGTTTTTTTGAGCGTTTTTTTTTTAAGTTTTTTCCATTATTTCAAATTGTCAGCATTATTTTTCAAAATTTGCTATGCCAGGTATTTCATCTTCACATCATTTTCAATATTGGAGGTATAAAATTATATATAGACTTTTAGAGAGTTCTAATTCATTTTATGCATTTTTTTTTTGCAAATGCGACTCCATGAAAGTGCATTATCACAAAGTTGACTTTGTGTGTAAGCATTGTGCATGTATGGGAAAACGTTGAAACTTCCTCAGTAAATGAAGAAATGTCTTTTTGCATATCTGTATTTGTGAAAGATAAAATGTCTCGAGATCTTGGCTCTTTGAGCTACTGGCGCAGTGGTGATGTGGTGATAACTTATCCAGGTTTTTGACTGTTCTCATCAAAAGACTGGAATTGTACATCACAGTATTTCATGTTACTGCAGTTATAAAGCTGGGTGCACACAATTACTAACCATAGTGATATATGTTTATATATTTTGCTTTTAGGCCTATTTCTTTATGAATGCAGTTTGCTCATAACTGTTTGACTGTCAGTATACTTATGTGTTTATGATTGCAAAAATATGTATGTTATTGCCAATTTTGTGCAAAGTGTCCTATGAAACTTTCTATTGTGTTTTTATGTTTTTCAACTAAATTTCCTTTTACGATATAAAAAATGTCTTTTAAATCATTAAAAAGATTTTTTTCCAGGATTATATTTTTGGGATTTTCATCTTTCAAGATTTTTTTTTTATTATTATACTTTAAGTTTTAGGATACATGTGCACAACGTGCAAGTTTGTTACATATGTATACGTGTGCCATGTTGGTGTGCTACACCCATTAACTCGTCATTTAGCATTAGATATATCTCCTAATGCTATCCCTCCCCCCTCCCCCTACCCCACAACAGTCCCCAGTGTGTGATGTTCCACTTCCTGTGTCCATGTGTTCTCATTGTTCAATTCCCACCTATGAATGAGAATATGCAGTGTTTGGTTTTTTGTCCTTGCAATAGTTTGCTGAGAATGATGGTTTCCAACTTCATCCATGTCACTACAAAGGACATGAACTCATCATTTTTTATGGCTGCATAGTATTCCATGGTGTATATGTGCCACATTTTCTTAATCCAGTCTATCATTGTTGGACATTTGTGTTGGCTGGGTGCAGTGGCTCACACCTGTAATCCCAGCACTTTGGGAGGCTGAGGCGGGTGGATCACGAGGTCAGGAGATCAAGACTGTCCTTGCTAACATGGTGAAACCCCTCTCTACTAAAAATACAAAAAATTAGCTGGGTGTGGTGGTGGGCGCCTGTAGTCTCAGCTACTCGGGAGGCTGTGGCAGGAGAATGGTGTGAACCTGGGAGGTGGAGACTGCAGTGAGCTGAGATAGCGCCACTGCACTCCAGCCTGGGCAACAGAGCGAGACTCCGTCTCAAAAAAAAAAAAAAAAATTTCAACATTGTGGATTATGGCATTCAGGATTGTGTGTTTTAGGATGAGAGCCCAAAACTAAAATGCAGATTTAAAGAAACAAGGGATGGTGAGGCAACCAAAGCCCAGCAAGAGTGTGAAATCATTACCTCCTCTAGGGCTAAAGGGAGGAGGGAGAAAATAATATTACTAGAGCCTGGTGAAAGTTAAAAGCTTTCTAGAGAGATAGCCTGATAGGGGTTGTTGTTGAAGAGGAATGCAGCTACTAGCAGAGAAGGCACTGAAGCATGAAGGAAGGGAGTAGGGAAGCAACACTCTGGTTTCTTTTTCTTCCACCATCTGATGACCTGCAAGTGCCTCGCATTGGCCAACTCCAAGGGAAGTCAGGTAGCAAGAGAACCAGAGTGATGCAGAGTACTTTGGTCAGCTCCCAGGGCAGGAAAGAGAGGGGACAGGGAAAATAGGTCTGGGGAAAGTGGAGATAAATGTAATATAACCAGTAAAGAAGAACAGAGTGCCTTGTAGATCAACAGAAGCTACCAGACTTCAGAAAGAGTGGTATCCCAGCCAGGTACAGAACCTTTAGCACTTCCTTGGACTTTACTGCTAATGCTTCGCACTGATGATGATTCAGTTCCTAATACTTTTAGTCCCCACGTTCTTAATTCAAATTCTTGATAGATTTTTATTGGCCACAAGTCAGCCAGTCTAGCCTCTTTTCTTTGTTTGATACTCCTCATAATCTAATTAGCTGTGACCAGAGGTTTAGATCATGTAGTATGGATATGGCTGTAAGAGTTTACTTCCCTGAGTAAGAAGGCAGTTTCAGACAGGGGACTGTGGCTGGGCAGGCACCCCCAAAAGTGTCAGCTTCTCAAATGTAAGTTGAGTAGTTATCCTACATTGCATGAAGTCATGAGCATATTATCAGCGCTCTCTCTTTAGGACAGAGGGTATGATGGTTAACTTTAGGCACTGTCAACTAATGGCCATGAATAAAAGAAAGTACTAAATATATGTGTGTAGCTGGTGAGAGGGTTACTGAGTGAGGCTGTACAGGCTGTGTGCAGCACAACTCCAGACACCACCATTCTGCAGCAATGTGAATCATGCTCCGCTAGAATTTTGCTGTTGCATCCTTGTTCTCAACTTCGCTGAAGGCTTATTCTACCATGAAATCACTTATTTAGCATTTAACAAATTTGTACCTGAAACTAGGGGGATTCTGGAATCAAGTGTTATCCTCTCCCAATGTCTACCACTCATGGAAAGTGACAAAGCCAAACAGAGGTTTCAGTAGCTTCACAGGGGGTGTATCCATGGACACCAAATGGCAACAAAACAGGGGTTTCAAAACTTAGCTATTTGCAAAAAGCACAATATTATTAAAATATCAATTGGGAGCTTTCTTAGGATAAAATGCTTTTTTAAATCTATTCACTACATACTGCATCTATGAAAGAAAGGAGATTTTTTAAATGATTGATAATTTTAGTCAAATTACTTGGGAAAGCCTGTTTTGACTTGTCAGACAGTCATACTAGGATTTAAAAAATGCTGTAAAGAAGTGGTCGCCAGACCGGCAGCATCAATTGGAAACTTCATAGACATGCAAATTCTCAGGCTGGCTACAGTTCGAGAAAGTTAGAGAACTGCCACATTGGAATCACCTGATGTACTGGTTGAACCAAAGATCGCTGCCCTCCCCACACTGCTACTAATTTAGTAGGCCTGCCATGGGGCATGGGAATATGCTACTATTGGAGAAAAAGTTTTCTTAAGAAACAGTTTCCACCCAAAGGTTCGTAAATGTATTAGGAGAAGATTTTTTTGGACTAGTGAAAGAGTATATGTCTCATGTAATCCTTGGGAGGACACTTTCCAGACAGTTGGATTGTCTATATCAAAATATAAAAAGTTTGGCAAGATTTCTCATTTCTAATGTTATTTGCTTTGGGATGGTAAAGTCTTAAGAAATCTTTTATAAAACATTAGCCCAGAAATAACTTCAAGAGCTTGAAGTTTGCTTCAAATTTTGGAAGAAAAATCAAGTCAGACCCTGTGTTTTACACATAAAACTAGTCATTACTGTAATTAACTGCACCTGAAAAGTGATTTTTGATGAGTATAAAAATCAAAATTGAGTTCATATTTCAGTGTTATTTGAGAATCTTCTACCTTTAAAATCAAACATAGCAGTATCCCTAGACAAAGAGGAAGTGAAAGAAGCTTCTGGATACATATCTTACAAAATTGTTTCCCAGTTTGTTGGTGTTTCTACGCTGCTCACAGACCCAGCAATTGCTATCTATGTGCATTAGAAGGCTGTGCAGTTACTAACACAGATGCACCATGCCGGTGAAATGACTCTTTGGAAAAAACATCAGTGATTCTATTAAGACACTGGGTATTACCATAGCACCCGTTACTGAACTGCTGTAGTGTCATAGTAGATGCAAGATTTATGTTTTGGAGCCATTGGAAGCAGTCATGACACACACTTTCCTCTCTTTCCTAATTTAATGACTGTCACCACATATGATTATCAGACATCACCACAGATTCCAGAATGTGGAAAGTCACTGGAGCTAGAGCAGAGGAGCCAAGCAGAAACACCTGCAAGGGATTTCAAAAGTGATTACAGTTCAGTTGCTGTATTTTCAGTGAGAGATACAGATGATGAAGCAAAGAAGCATCTGCCTTCCTTTCTTCTGGCTCTGTGCAACATTGTGACATGCACTCCCTGCATGGCTGCAATCAATCACTTCCTTGGAGCACAGCTGTAGTCATTCACATATGTGTTCATTCAACAGACACTTATGTCTGATAAATATTTACTAAGGAAGTATGATCAATGTCTGTTAGCAATAGTTTGGAGAGCAGATGTTGTTTTAGGAACTTGGTAGTCATTACATGGATGACAAGAGTATAACATATTTTTACACTAACACCTGACAATGATATGTTTTTCCTCAAGTTCATAAGGTGGCTTCATACACAGTGTTTTACATTCCCAGCTCCAATCCTGGGATTAGATCAGAAAGAAATTATCCCCACAGTGAGGCAATGGAAACCTCCATTGAGTGATTTGCCCAATGTCTGGAGCTAATAAGTAGTGGGGTGGGTGGACACTTACGCGTGGATTTTTAATTCTCAAGTTCTGTATTTAACAATTAAATAACAAAAGCAATGATGTTAGGGTTCGGTATTATCATTTTCCCTTTCTAGAATATTAAGGGTTAAACTTTTCCCTTTTTCCAGATGTAATTTAGCAAATGAAAACAGGTGGTTTTTTTTCCCCCCTCACAATTCCTTTCCCAAGGTACAGCTGACTACACCATTAAGGATGGAGGTAAGGCTAAGCTTGGTGGCTCACCTGTAACCCTAGCACTTTGGGAGGCCAAGGTGGGCGGATCACTTGTGGTCAGGAGTTTCAGACCAGCCTGGCCAACATAGTGAAACCCCATCTCTACTAAAAATATAAAACTGCCCCAGCCTGGGCAACAGAACAAGACTCTGTCTCAAAAAAAAAAAAAAAAAAAAGTGCCTAGCAGCCTAGCCATGGTGCCCAAAGTTCAGGTACATTACAAGTGTTGGGGCCTGAGGCCTAGGTGGTTGGAAAACTGTTGCCATTGAATGGAGGCTTCCTTTCATTGCCAGCACCAGTTCCAGCTGGTCCAATCCTGGTCCCTTCTGTAACATTAGCTTTAAGGGCTGGTCCCTCCTTCCTTAGATGGTGAAAATGACTGTTTCTAGCTGGAAAAAGAAAGCAAATGCCTTGTAAGAGTAGGGACATGGTGTATATATCCCATACATCATAATGGCTGCTGATTTTGCTGCAGGGGCAGGTGAGAAGCTTCCTTGAGATTCCTCAAATTCCACTGTTAGTTTCATATAAGCTAAAGTAAAACTACACAAACAAAAAAGTATATTCCATTTTAGCTAGGAGTATAAAGTAAAACAAAACATGATTCAAGGTTTCACTTGAGGTGCCTGCAAGTCTTACACCAAGGATGTGAGTATAAATAAAGTCATATTTGTGCCTACTGATGTAGATAGGCTATATTTCTAAGCATTTTGTGTATATAGCTGGTAGGCGATATCATTGCATGTTTAGTTTTAAAAAGCTTTATTTTTTACAATAAATTTACTAGCCATGAAACATGCTAGACACCAAAGTCTTATTTTTAGCAAAAGAAAAAAAAAAAAATCCAAAAGCCTGCTTACCCTGCTGCAGAGGGGCAGATTGCTCTTCTCAGGTCCTGACAAGTTATTCCCAAGGCTTCTTTTTCAAGATACACAATGGTGTTTATTTTGGTCAGGGCAGGGAACAGAAATTCTACTTAAGTTTTGGCAGAAATAAATTTATTATAGGGTAATCAGCTTACAGAATCATTGGGAAGGTTAAGGATTGAACCTTCAAAAATTGATTTAGGAACCCAAATGTGGCCAGGTGCTGTGGCTCAAGCTTGTAATCCCAGCACTTTGGGAAGCAGAGATGGGTGGATTGGTTGAGCCCAGGAGTGGGAGACCAGCCTGGGCAACATGGTGAAACCCCATCTCTACATAAAAATACAAAAATCAGCCAGGCATGGTGGTGTACACCTGTGGTCCCAGCTATTCAGGAGACGGAGGCAGAAGAAACACTTGAACATGGGAGGCGGAGGTTGCAGTGAGCTGAGTTCACCCACTGCACCTCAGCCTGGCTAACAAAGCCAAACCCTGTCTAGGAAACAAACAAACAAACACAAAAACCCCTAAAGGCCACCAAGAAGCTACTTGTATTGGGAAGTTGCTGGTGCCAGAATCAAGCTGCCCTGCCACAAACCAAAAGGCCCTTATGATTAAGAAGCCCCTACAGCAACACAAATACATCTGATAGAGTAGCATCAATACATTAACTTCTATTTTAACTTCTAGCTGCAAAAGAGTCTGGGAAATGCAATTGTTTGGCTTTCTAGCATAGAACTCAGTAATATGCATCCACCACACTTACCTACATTTTTTATTGTTTTTTGGGACAGAGTCTTGCTCTGTCACCCAGGCTGAAGTGCTGTGGTGCTATCTAGGCTCACTGCAACCTTCGCCTCCTGGGTTCAAGCAATTCTCCTGCCTCAGCCTCCTGAGTAGCTGGGATTATAGGAGCTTGCCATCACGCCCAGCTAATTTTTTGTATTTTCAGTAGAGATGGGGTTTTGCCATGTTGGTCAGGCCGGTCTCAGACTCCTGACTTCAGGTGATCCACCCCCCTTGGCTTCTCAAAGTGCTGGGATTACAAGCATGAGCCACCACACACAGCCCTTACCTACTTTTTTAACTTATTTACTTCCCTAAGGTGGACAACCAGATTGCTTGTTTTCTACTACCACAAAGCTCCAATGAAGATTATTCTAGACTGTGTGATGTTCTCTGGGATGGATACCCAGGGGGAGGGATAGTAGGGTCATAGGGTATATGCACACTTTTTTTTTGATTACGTACTGCCAGAATGTTACTCTCCAGAATATCTCTATTAGTCTAACTCCCAAAAGTTTAATGTAAAAATAATTTTGTATTTATACACACTATCATAAACTGATTAGTTTCTACTGTCAAGCATGAGTCAATTTATATTTAAAAGCCAACAGCAGGGTTTAAAAAAATTTCTTAAACATTATATCTAAAACAGTATAATAATAGAAGATAAATCAGTAGACAGAATACTTTATTAAAATTATTTTCATTTATAAAAATGGGTGGGTAGGCTGGGTGCCGTGGCTAGGCCTGTAATCTCAGCACTTTGGGAGTCTGAGGCAGGAGGATCCCTTAAGCCCAGAAGTTTGAGACCAGCCTGGGCAATGTAGTAAGACCCTGTTTCTAAAACCAAACCAAACCAAATAAAAAAAGTTAGCTGGATATGATGGTGCATACCTGTAATCCCAGCTACTTGGGAGGCTGAGGCAGAAGAATCAATTGAACCAGGGAGATGAAGGTTGCAGTGAGCCGATATTGTGCCATCGCACTCCAGCCTGGGCAATAGGGTGAGACTCCATCTCAAAAAATAAAAAATAAAAAATAAAAATAAAAAAGAAAATTTTAAAAATAAAAAAATAAAAATGAGCAGTAGCAGGGGCAGTAGAGAGAACACTGCAACCTCTTGCGTCAGAGAAAACAGTTCAAATCCTGCATGTGTGGGGCCAGGCAAGCTCCTTAACCTCTCTTTGAGTCTAATTTCTTTGAGCATCAGTAAGATGGTGGTAATGATAATAATGATATAATGTTTTTGAAAAATAGAAGTTAATGGATATGAAGCAATCAGGGCAATGCCTGGCACATAGCCCTTCTGCAGGAAATGTCGTTATTATTCTGATGAGCACCTATGGATTTGCCCCTGTGATTGCTCATCCACACCTCCCATCTGAATGAATTTTTGTAGCACACAGAGACCTAGACTGTCTATTCAAGTTTCCTCTGGCTGTCCCCACCCACCAGGGGCTGGAAGAGATATAAAGATAGGACAAAAATTTCCTTGTTGTTCTTGTTGCTGTCTTGTAGAACTCAGAATGTAAAGAAGACAGGAGAACACACACACACACACACACACACACACACACACACACTTTTTTTGTAACTTCAGGGATGACCACAGAGAATCACCTAGAGAGGGACGGCAGAGTTCAGAAGCAGCACTAGATGGTGCAGACCTCGTATCTGTATGTGGAGAGTGCAGACCTGAAGTGTCCCCAGCCTGTCCTGAACACTGACTCTTGCATAGGTGCAAGGTGGCCTCCCTCGGCTGTCTTTGACTGCTCTCTGTCTTTGAGGGCCCTTTGTCTGACTTCCCATAACAACCTACATTTCCTTTTAATAAGGCTTACCACACTGTGCTGTAATCTTCACTTTCATCTTATGAATGATTAAACAGATGTGTTCAGTTATTTGGCTACACTCAGGCTTGCTTTTGCTTTCTGGAAGGTTCTGAGAATTTCAGGTGGCATGTTTGCATGATTTATCAGTTTGGGTGAGTCAGGAGGGAGAAACCAGACAAGTTATTTGGACAGTGTGAATTTCATATAGAGAATTATGTGGAAAGATAACTGGAAAGGAAAAAAGAGAACACCTTTCCATCTCAGAGGCTACTGCCCTCCACTAAGGCCGGGGGCAAAAGGTACAGGTTGAAATTTCTGAAAAGCAGAAGTTTGGAGAAGGGACCTGTACAGGTAAAACTCAGGCAGGTGGAAAGAGCCTGGTCCGCTGCGGGGGTGCACTAAGGCTGGCTTTGCAAGTGTTAGAAAAACTGCAAACTGCATTGAGCTGCTGCTACTGCACAGAAGGGAACTGCCCTGCTTGGTGCAGTATACTGCACAGGTGACACAGAAACTACAAGAGTACAAAAATCAATAGGATCAAGGAGACAGTGCTTTCCTTCTCCCCCAGCAGCACTCTTCCTGTGCCCCCTTACTGACAAAACCTAACCGGGAGTCAGCCTGCAAAGCAGAAATGGGATTCACAGAGTCTCAGGTCCAATAGCCTGAAATAGTTTATAGAAGGGTCGGTTTGAAGCTGAGAAATAATAGCATCATAACTGACACACTTCCTAAAATACTTTATGCTGAATTTTAGAAAATTAGAGGGCATATTCAAATATCCATCAATCGATGAATGGATAAAAAATGTGGTACATATATACAGTGGATTATTATTCAGCCTTAAGAAGAAAATCCCACCACATGCTGTAACAGGGATTAAAACTGAGGACGTTATGCTAAGTGAAATCAGCCAGCTATGAAAAGACAAATGCTATATGATACTACTTATATGAGGCATCTAACATAGTCAAACACAGAGAGCCAAAAAGTAGAATAGTGGTTGCCAGGGGCTGGGGGGAGAGGAAAATAGGGAGTTGGCTTAATAAGTACAGTGATTCAGTTTTGCAAGATAAAAAAGTTCTGGAGATCTGTCATACAATAATATCAATGTTTTTAACACTCCTAAATATCACACTTAAAAACAGTTAAGATGGTCCATTATATGTTGTGTGTATATGTTTTTTTACCATAATTAAAAATTAAAAAAAATGTGGACCCATAGGCGCTAGCTATTATGTTTCTAAGGCATTTTAAGTCTCTTCACTAACTTCTCAGCCTGCTTTTCATAGGTCTCTGTACATTGCTTTGCAGAGAGTCCTTGATTATTATCCCATCTTTAACTTGATTATCCCATGCTTATGCTATGGAATAATCTTTGATCTCTGCTTCATTGTTACTTTATGACAAGTATTTACTTAATGCTTAATATTCAGAATCAAAATGATAAATACAAGCGACTACTTATGAGATATGGTTTCAAAATAAGATATAGTCATCTTGCAAAGAGTTCCCACTGTATGGCCACTGTTAAGATTCTATATCAAGGCCGGGTATGATGGCTCACGCCTATAATCCCAACACTTTAGGAGGCCAAAGCAGGAGGATCCCTTGAGCTCAGGAGTTTGGGACCAGCCTGGGCAACATAATGAGACTCCTGTTTCTACAAAACATAAAAAAATTAGCCAAGTGTGGTGGTGTGCAACTATAATCCCAGCTACTCCGGAGGCTGAGGTGGGAGAATAGCTTGGGCTCAGGAGACTGAGGTTGCAGTGAGCTGTGACTGTGCCACTGCACTCCAGCCTGGTGAAAGACTTGGGACCCTGTCTTTAAAAAAAAAAATTCCATATCAATAGAATGGTCCAAAGTAAAACAAATTGTTTAGGAGACCAGCAAAATCATTTTAATTAGGTTTATAGGACACAATGTTGAAATTTGTATGTAGTAGAGCCAGGGCTATGCTGTTCCATGGTCCATTCTCTTTGTTAAATTGCCTGCTGGAGCCAGTCTTTGCCATGTTGCCTCATAAACTTTTACAGTAAATATCCCATTATTGGACACGGAGTGGGGAGTGATAGAAGGGAATGTAATTGTTTTAGTTTTAAATTTACCCTTGTCTAAATTCGTCTTTCATATACAGTACAAGGAGAGCCTATAAGTCATGAAGGCATTCACCCTTCTCAAGGCTGGATTGCATTTAAACCATTCCAGAGAGATGAGGGAAGCACCCCTCAGGAGAGGGAAGAGGTAATTCCACAACCTGTCTTAGTAACTCATCTCATGTTTGACAAATCTTGCCACCAGGGTCTTTGTAGGTAGTCCATGTCTCATCTGCTGCAATTTCCTCCTCCCCCGACCCCCTTTTCTGGTTATATCATTAATGGATATTAAAACCAGCTGGACTCCTTCTTCTCTATGAGGCTTTTATAGATATAAAAATGATTCAGTTTGTCAACTACTTTGCTAAACAATACTTTCCCTCTAAGCTTGACCCATAAATTTTATTTTTCAGGTCCTTTAATTATCTTTTTGATACTTCTCTGAATCATTAGTAAGCTTACCATACTGTTATAAAATTGTGGGATTCAAGTTTTCGTGGAATGCTAGTATATTTCTAAACATTTTTGAGATTAGTAGAATTACTTATTCTTATATAATATTCATTACAAAAATCATTGTTAAATCACCTCCTTTCAACTAAGAAAATCAACTTCTCTTTGAGAGATTTTTAGTCTGTAAGGAAAATAGATGGCAATAATAGAAAATATATAATTATATGTTGGTAAAAATGAGAAACAGTTAGGATGAGCATGTATAACTATGAGAAACTCTCTCCATATCATAAATTTTAAATTATCCTCTTATTTTCTTAAATATATGATGGACAAAGTTAAAAACATCTTAAATCACATCATTTTGAGGTATCAGGATTCCACATTTTAGTGACCATCTTTTTGTGTTTCTCTTTATATTTATTTTCACACATTTATAATTTATCTTAAATGTGATTATGTCATTACTTTCATTGGTCATATTTTAAAACATTTTCTGTATATATACTTGTCTTCACCTACTCTCCCTTCTCCTCCAAGTAACTAATGTATTTACCCTTCCAGTCCTTTTCCTTGGATATATAATTATATTTGAGTATGTATTTAAAGGCTTAACATTGTTTATTTTAGAGAAAATTATATAGCCTTTTATGCATCTTGCTTTATCACTAAACAACTCTTTGTAGAAATTTCTGCCAGGCAACCTGTACACATTTAACTCATTTATTTTCATGGCTGCATTATAATATGAATGTAACACTATTAAATCAACCAGTGTCTCATGTGTTTGTAATGTTCTTAGTTTCTATATCAGGCTAGATCTTCAGAATGTGCTTCTATTGCCATGAATATGTCAGAACAGTAGAACACATCCTGGGCAACATAACGAGACTCCTGTTTCTACAAAACCATCAAATGGCTATGCCAATAAAATGAAAGTAAATGGATGGTATACCTTACACAAAAATCTAGAGAATTATGAAGGAAAGAAAAAAGGAAGGAATT
The DNA here is from genome assembly GCF_028885625.2 of Pongo pygmaeus. NCBI lineage: Eukaryota > Metazoa > Chordata > Mammalia > Primates > Hominidae > Pongo > Pongo pygmaeus. Next base: position 98,252,282 of record NC_072384.2, read on the forward strand.
AATAAAGATAAAAAGGGAAAATAATATATTAGAAAACAAAACAAAAAAAGGAGTACTAAAAATAAGTTCAGAATCTGGTTCTTTAGGAAAAATCAACAAAATAGACAAACCACTGTTCAAATTAATGAAGAAATAACAGAGGAAGCTCAAGAATACACAAATTAGAAATAAAAAAGTCCAGAGGAGAGAAAACTTTAAAAATTATGAGACTACTTTGCACTACACTCTGAAAATAAATTTGAAATGGGTAAATTTATGGTGTAATACAATTTGACAGTAGACATAGAAAGCCTAAATGGACCAATTAAGAGATAAGAAATAGAAAAGTCAAACAACACTCCACTATGAGGCCCAGATGGTTTCACACAGGAATTTACTACAACTTTAAAGATCAGTTAATCCTAGCAGTATTTAAACTATTCCAAAACATGGTTTAAAAATAAAGCTTCCAAATTCTTTTTATGAAGTAAATTGATCCCAAAACCTGACAAAATTTGCTCCAAAAAATAGAACTACAGGTCAATCTTACTGTCTTGTTCCTTTTGGACTGCTTTGACAAAATACCTTAGATTGGGTAAATTATAAACGAGAATTTATTGCTCACCATTGTGGAGGTTGAGAAGTGTGAAATCAAGGCACCGCAGATTTGGTGTATAGTGAGGGACAATTCCTCATAGAGGGCAACTTCTTGTGGTATCCTCACATAGCAGAAGCGGCAAGCAGGCAACCTCACGCCTCCTTTATAAGGCATGAATCCCATTCATGAAGTCTCCACTCTCATGACCTAATAATCTCCCAAAGCCCCCCCACCTCTTAATACCTCACTTTGGAGGTTAGTTTCATCACATGAATTTGGGGAGAACACTTACATTTGATCATAGCACTTATCGCCATCAATTAAAATATTCTAAATATTGTCAAAGAGAAGCCAACAACCAATTAATAAAATAATACATTATGACCAAATGAGTTGTTTTCGTGAAAAGCAAAGCTCATCATGAGAAAATCAGCTATTATGATCTATCATTTTAATACAAATAAGGAGAAAAATTATATGATTATCTCCATAGATGCAGAAAAATAATTTGACAAAATTAAACAACAGTTCAATAATATAGAATATGGTGGATACTTTCTAAACAAGATAACATATATATACCTCAGACTACTAAAGCCAGTTTTACTTAATGGACAAGCATTAGAGGACTTCCTGCTAAAATGAGAAACACAGCAAGGTTACACATCTCTACATTATGTTAGAGGTAGTAGGCAATGAATTTAAACAAGGCAAAGTAATTAGAGAAATAAGAATTAAAATGAAAAAACAAAGCTATATCTACTTGCACATAATATGATTATGTATCTGAATAGCCTCCAAAAATCAATGTGAAAGTATCATAAACAAAAATTTAGTAAAGTAGCAATTTATAAAATAATATAAAAATTAAATAAAAATAAGTATTACAGGTAAATATGTATTTAATGCTCAACAACAGTCATTTTGCGGTTGTCTCTCCAGATTCTAGAAAAACTCCTTTTCTAGAATTCTTAGGAAGTGTTGATGGGAACAATATTTACTCAATTCTTATATGTTCACAACAGTTTTTCTGTGGTTTTATATTGAAAGGTCAATATACCTAGATATGAAATACTTGGACCGGGCATGGTGGCTCATGTCTGAAATCTCAGCACTTTGGGAGGCCAAGGCAGGTGAATCACTTGAGATCAAGAGTTTGAGATCAGCCTGGCCAACATAGTGAAACCCTCTCTCTATTAATAATACAAAAATTAGCCAGGCGTAGTGGCAGGCGCCTGTAATTCCAGCTACTCAGGTGGCTGAAGCAGGAGAATCCCTTGAATCCGGGAGGTGGAGGTTGTAGTGAGCTGAGATCGTACCACTGCACTCTAGCCTGGGTGACAGAGTGAGACTCCATCTCAAAAAAAAAAAAAAAAACCAAAAAACAAACAAACAAAAACTACTTGGTTCATAGTTTCTTTTCTTGAGCCACTTTGATGTTATTCAATTTTCTTCTGGCATAAAACACAGCTGTTGTAAACTGTCTGGTCAATCTGATTTTTCCCCCTTATAAGTGACTTGGTCTGTTAGTCTGAATCCCCACATCCCCTATTCTTTTGGGTGATAGTTTTACTAGACAATGTTTTGATGTTTGACTGCCTGGTTTAATTTTTTTTTCCAGGTAGACAAAATGCCCTTTAAATATGTACCTTTCTTTTTATTTTAGGAAATTTTATTGAATTACAGATTTTTGTTGACTCCTATTATATGTATGCTGAGGCTTCTTTGCCTGTCTTCTATATTACTTTCAGATTCTCTTAATCTTTTCTGTCTTCATTTCCTTTTGGTTTTTAAAACTTTCTTCTTTCATCTCATATTTCTTTTATGGCACAATTATTTTCTCTTGTGTTCCTTCCAGTTTGTCTTAATTCCTGACTTATCTTATAATTAGTTCTAATTTTTCTGCTCTGTCAGTTCTCTCTTGCCCAAACATCTCATTCCTGAGATTTGAAAGTTATGATTTAGGTTGTACTTTTATAGCTTTTACTATTACCTTAAATTATTTTAACTTGTTTAAAATATTATATATTTATATTTGTACATACATTTCTGGATGACCTTGTTGCTTGCGGTAATATTTTTCTACTCTTTATTCACTTTTTCCTTATAATAACTTTATAGAGAATTCAATTACAATCATTCTGTTGCTAGTGTTTAGGTGAGATGTGTTTTCCTGAACTCCTCAGGAGGGGAGAAGTCAGTATAATTTGCTTAGCTTCACAAATCTAGTGCTGTCTTTTGTTATCAAGAACTGTTTAACATTTTTTAATCATGTACTCTCTGAGATCTATCTTCTCCACTGCCCCGCTTTTCCCCCCTCCCACTCTGCTGTTGCTGCATCCACTGTTGGGGTGTCCACCACTGGTTTAACTCCCTCATACTTTTAGCATGAACTGTGGACAAGAGGTCTCATTCTGCTGACTCAGCTGACCCAGCTCTTGGTGAAGCTGTAAGTTCCCCCAAGGTCTAGCTGTGACTTTCATTTGAAACTTGATTTGGGTGGTCAGTCCTCTAGCTCTCTGCTACAGGGTCATTTTTTTAGCCCTTCGTAGCCCTTTAGAGTTTGTTTTGACCTGCCCTTATTGCTTTTGGGATCTGAGTGTGTTTCCTGATGTATCACCCTCTCTGTCATATCTGTGTTTTAACTTTGGTTGAGGTCAGGTATAGAGCCCTTTCAGAAATAACTCCCTGTATCTAACTTGATCTCTATATTTCTACCATTTTTTTTCTTTTGGTGGGAATATTGCATCTTGCATCTTTTTCTACTCTCAATGTTCCAGATTCTAAAACTTTGAGTTCAATACATGTTTGGTCTTTCAAAAAGCCTAGTTCTTACAAGAGGAGGTCTGGCTTTCATGAATTAACTTTCCATGATTGCTTCAGCTAGGCATTTAATAATAATATTTAGAAATTCATCCATCTTATTTTTTCATGCTTCCTTCCCTCAACAGCAGCACAGATGAAAAGCTGTCGTTGTTATCGCTTAAATGCTTGGGGAGAGGGTAATGAACACAAATAAGTGTGTCCATGAAGACTGTAAAAGAAAATTGCCCCAAAGCTCATCTGGGACAGAAATTTTGTGTAATGTAATTCACAATCTCCTTCAAGGGAGGTGGGAAATAGCATTCCTGAAAAAATATTTAAGCAATTTCCTGAGGGATTCTAACGTGATCAAAACTTGTTTTGGGAATCCAGTCACTCACCTAGCCAGCTGATGTCTGTCGAGAATTTAATAACTTTTAACAAACCATTCTTTTTTTGTTGTTTTTTGAATCTAACAATGTGTTCTTTTTAACCAAAGGCAATTTTGTCCCCCAAGGAACATTTGGCAATGTCTGAGGGTATTATCTGATTGTCACAACTTGGGGTGTTGGTGTTACTGGAATTTAGTGGTAGAGGCCAGGGATGCTACCAAACATCCTGTACATCCTAACAATGAAGAATTATCAAGCCCAAAATGTCAATAATGCTGAGGTTGAGAAACACCCATAGAGTCATTGTCTATTCCTCTAAAATACCCTACTGAATCTTTGAATTGGTCTGCTAAGGCCTTTTCCCTTGAAGCAAGATTTAGTACAATTTTGATATATTTTCATAACTAATTTGTTTAAAGATTATTGTTTGTTTTTTAAGACAGAGGATAGGGAGAGAAACCTCAGTTAATCCCTAAATATATTATCCTACTATACTGGGTAGCTGTCAGGCCGCTGCGACCTGACTTGCTTTTCATGTGTGCATAATTCCCAGGCCTGGCAGGAAACCTCAGTCTTTTGCCTTAAACAAGGGCTTCTGGTGTCAGAGCTGATAATAAGCTGGTATTGACCTTACTGATGTTGACCACTGAGGTTAAGCCCAACAGCGTGTTGTTTAGTCCTGTCTCCTAATGTTTTAGTTTCTAATTCAGCATGGCTCACAACCCATCAACTTGTCTCCTGGTTGTTTGAGTGCTTGAATTTATTTTTTGTTCTTAAGCAACTGTTTCCAACAGCATTTCTCAGTTGCCTACCTCCCCTATCAGCAAGGGGAGTCTGCTTTACTGACACTTTTTCTTTTTGACTAAATGTTGTATTTGTAGAAACTAGCCTTCTTTCCCTCTTCTGCCACTAGGAAGGGGGGATATAGAGATCTGCTGGTGAGATGGGGAGGAAAAAAGTGGAGAAATACCAAGAGCACTCCCATCCTGCCTATGAGGGAATACGGAGCGCAGGAAAGACAGCGTGTGAGAGAGAATATAGCCTTCTCTCTGAGTTTTGACAAATACCTAGGAGAAGAATGTATGTACCAGATTTTCATTTTTGCAAGACAGATGGAGGTATTGGGAGTCAAGCATGAGTTCACAAAATGGAGAAAGCAAGAAGAAAAAGAAAATTCTACAGAACTGTTTGAAAGAGATTTAGTAGGTTTTTTTCCTCCTACATTTTCATGGAAAAGGGGCAAATTTTTAAAGATGCAATTTACTTAGTGGAGGCTTTTAGTGCCTAGAAACACGGATAATTGTCCTTTTTAAAAACATGAGAAAACATTAGCCAAACATTTATTTATTCAAGACTATAGGAAATTGATGTGGAAGCTGGGAAAAATGTATTTTTTAACAATATATTTTTTCTATAAAATAATGGCTTAAATGTACCTTTGCTTTGCTTGAAGAAAAGTGAGAACATTAGGAAAAGTATGAAATTCTAAAAATATACATTCCATTAGACATCATCTTCTACAATATTAAGACAAAATTAGGAAGATTTTTAGGTATTTGAGATTATTACCTTGTACTGTTGGCTCACATCTTGTAACGTTATTTTTTTCAGTAATAACAGACTGCTGATTATTTTCCAAGCACTCCCAACCACTAAGAGTGTAAATCTCAGCCTAAATGGCCTGTAATCGTCTAAGAATTCTTCCACGTGTCAACCAGCAGGCTCCCCTTCAATTCACCTCTGATGCTTGTGCTCACTCTTTGACTTACTTTCCTTCAAGTTTATTTTTTTTCCCTAGAAATAAATCCTTGGAGTTTCTTTCCAATTTGGGCTACCTTCTTAAGTCTTACTCAGTTGTCTGTTAAGATTTGTTTTTGTAAATTGGTAGACCTGGTTTAAACTTCCAAGTCAATTCTGAAGGTGTTACTATGTATGATGACAGTGGTAAGGAGTTGAAGGAGTTCAGGTTTCTATCATGTTCCCTAAAGTATTAAGTGGAGTGTGGTTTTTTAAAAAGAGATATTAAGATATTTGACTCCAAGCATGCAAAAAAAAAAAAAAAAGATAGTCACTTGACAAAAGTGGAAGAATAGCTATCTATCTCCCCTGCAATATGTATCCTGCCTGGCATTGGAGAGACAAGGATGAACAGGAGAACAGAATCCCTGCTTTACTGAGTAATACCAGGACAGTATAAAACAGGATGAAATGTGGTCTGATAGGGAAGTAGAGGGGGTGGCAGAACCATAGGAAAAGGACATGAACTTAGGGAACTGGGACTTTTTCCTGGGGGAAGAGACATTTAAATTGAAAATCAGATGACTCCCTTGTATAGTCCATTCCTATATTGCTATAAAGAAATATCGGAGACTGGGTAATTTATAAAGAAAAGAGGTTTAGTTGGCTCCCAGTTCTGCAGGCTGTACAGGAAGCATGATTTGGTACCTGCACAGCTTCTGGGGAGGCCTCAGGAAACTTACAATCACCATAGAAGGCAAAGTGGGAGCAAGGCGTCTCACATGGGGAGAGCAGGAACTAGAGGGAGGGGGAGATGCTACACACTTTTAAACAACCAGGTCTCAGGAGAACTCGCTATCCTGAGAACAGCACCAAGAGGGTGGTGCTAAGCCATTCATAAGAAACTACCCCAATGATCCAATCACCTCCCAGCTGGCCCCATGTCTAACACTGGGGATTACAATTCAGTGTGAGACTTGGTGAAGACACACATCCAAAGCATATCACCCCTTTTCAGTTCTCCACCAGTGAAATGAGGAAAATTATATAGCTAAGGTCCTATTGCTCAAAGTAGCACTTGGGCTAAAACCAGCAAATTTATCTGTGTTTTTTGTGTTTATGGGTATGTGCCTAAATTTTATTACAGATGTGTCTTGGGACTAAAAATTAACAAAGCCAAGACACTTGTGGAGAATTGGGGTAAATGATTTGCCCTTCTTGAACTTCACTCTGTGTTGGGGAAAGAGGTCTTAGGCTGCTGCCCAGCCATAGGCTAAATCGACCTGGCTGTCTTCAATTCTCCTTTTGAGTGGGTGATAGTTAAGCAAAATGTCTTTTTAAAAGTGTCTAGTGTTAACAGCTAGAAAATTCCATTTAGTCTTTGCTTTGAGGAAGAGAGGCGGAGTAGCTATGATACCATCCCCAGCAGGAGATTCATGTATGTGCATCAGGGAACACTTTCAGAAATAAATCCTTGGTGGACTTTGGCCTGGTCCTCACCGGGGATGGTCTCAAACCCTGGCTGCAATTGACAAGTAGGAACTGTGGATAATTTCTAGGCATGGGATCCTGGTATTGGTATTAAAACATGCTTCCCTGCTTAATTTAATGGGCAGTCAAGGTTAAGATACTTTGTACCAGGGAGTAGCATGCCAGGAAAATTGATTTTCAGTTCATCTAGTCTCCTAACCATTTAAGAGGCGTTTGGGAATGGGTTGGCATTGTTAGTAGTTACTTATATCTACTGTTCAAGCAAGCAAGTAGCCAGCATCTGCAGACAGTGCCACGTGGCTATAAAAACACTACGAGAATAGTGAAGGAGAGCCTTCCCGATGAGCCTACTGGATTCCACACAATCTCCCTGCTTTCCCGCAGTAACATGGTATATTCACACTGGAGAATTTGACTTTATTTCTCATGATGGATTACACCTACATGCCCTCCCAGGCAAGATGGACATGAACAACAATACGGAAGATTTTATGAAAGCAGAAAGCAGAGTGACTTGCTGACCAAATATTTGCAATTCCTTTTTTAATAATGTAATTCTTTAAAACAATTTGTAATCTTTAAAAAATAACTTTAGTAATATATATTCATTGAAAAAAAAATCAGAGAATAAAAACAATTAAATATAAGAAAATAAGACTATTATAACCCAGAAAAACAATAACATTCTTCTGTGTAGATGAACTTCTAGGAGTGTCTCTGTAAATGTACATGTAAATGTAAATGTCTCCAGGGTGGAGTATTTGCAAGGAAAAACAAACCTTCCTTTTGCCACTCCTAGCTGCTTCTCAGGAATAAAATATTAACATGTCATTGTGTTAACAGAACTGATTTTTTTACTCTCACAAAAGATTCTCTTTTCCAGGGATAAAAAAGTGGAAGTAAAATAATGGTTGAAGAAAAAGAATATTTCATTCTGCCACAGTTCTAATGGTTCAAATATTTGCTCCCTATGGAAGAGTAAAGTGTAATTGCAGGACATTTACACACATACCTCCAAGAACTTCTGTACCAGACCTTGACCTATTTGTGATCAGATCCATTCTTTCTTGGCTCTATAGGCAAAGGATGGGGACTGGAGTGACAGCTGCAGACAGTGCTTCCTGTTGTCCTCAATTTCTCCCTTATCTGGCTTATATCAGGGTTTGACCAATGGGACACCTTGGTGAGAGATTGGAGGGCTGCAGCAAGGAAGGAGCCAGGGTATTTTGACCACCACTCCCTGCCTTCAGCTTTGAGGGACATCTCTTCCAGCTTCTATGTGACAGGACCATCAGGGTCCTCACTTCAGACAACATCAGCCTTTGGTCTCTACTGTCACCAACTTTCCCTTTGTCCCCCCAGCCTAGGGTTGGGGTAGTAGCTTCTTGCTTTTGCTAATCTCTCATCTTCCTCTGATTTTTCAACTCTTTTATCTCCTGTGTATCCAATTCTCTGACTTAAATTCTCTCTATTTAAATGTTAGGGTGGTTCCTGTGTTTCTTGCTGGACCCAGATTGATATGGGTTCAAAGTGATATAAAAATAATTTTCTTTTTTTAATTTTTAGAGATGGGGTCTTGCTATGTTGCCCAGGCTGGAATGCAGTGGCTAGTCACAGGTGTGATCATAGCGCACCACAGCCTGGAGCTTCTAGGCTCAAGCACTCCTCCTGCCTCAGCCCCACAAGTAGCTGGGACTACAGGTGCTCACCACTGCATTGGGCAAGAAAATATTTTACTCTCACCTAGGAGATATCAAAACATAATGTTGAATTTCATCACAACTGGCTCTATCTGACTGAAATCGATTAAAGGCTATGAACTTTGGCCCTTCCTGGAACTAAGTGAAGCTCTGGTCAATGAGCTGTGGGTCTTTTTTACAGGCTAATGGAGCACTTTTATCATATCCAAAGGGGTAATTTTCAATGCCTACTTAGCATAACTGCTATGAACACATCTCCTTTTTAGCAATCTTAGTTCAGATTAAGCTGCAGAGAAAATGAGAACCAAAAGAAAAGGTAAATGAGAAATAAATAATAGTGGATCTCTTCAGTGGCCTTTTCATCATCCATATCCTCTCTCCTCCCTTTTGTTCAGGTGTTTGACCCTGCTTGCCTCAAAACTCCAGGGGTGGGCCTATACATAAGCTTATCCCCCTTGCTGGGGACTGGTTCAGGAATTGACATAGGACCCAGTTTGTGCCAATAAGCACTAAAGAGTGCTGTGCTAGAGATTATGAGAAAAGTGCATCTTTTCTTTTCTGGGAGAGTTTTTTGTTTTGTTTTGTTTTGTTTTGTTTTTTTCGAATCTTCCTCTGAATGTTGTTGGCAGCTGATGCATGGCCCAGAAGTGCTGCAGTCACTTCATAAGCGGGAAGCCACACACACCAGAGGGCAAAACAGCAGGGACCTGGAGCCAGAGCCACAGATGATATCAACTCTGAAACCTGCTTAGTATTCTAGACTTCCAGTTATTTAAGCCAAGGAACTCCCTTTGTTTTGAAGGCAGGTTGAATTAGGATGTTTGTTACCTGTAGTATAAAGTATCCTAATTTGTACAGAAAATTAGCAAAATAAGCACTAGAGGTAAGTGTTCTGAGTCTAATGGTTAAAAAACAAAGGAAGAAAAGAAAAAGGAAGAAGGAAAAAACACCTAAGTGATTATATGTGAGTCAATTTTAAAACTTTTTTTTTTTTAATTTTTTTTTTCTTTTATTATTATTATTATTATCATTATTATACTTTAGGTTTTATGGTACATGTGTGCAATGTGCAGGTAAGTTACATATGTATACATGTGCCATGCTGGTGCGCTGCACCCACCAACTTGTCATCTAGCATTAGGTATATCTCCCAATGCTCTCCCTCCCCCCTCCCCCCACCCCACAACAGTCCCCGAAGTGTGATGTTCCCCTTCCTGTGTCCATGTGTTCTCATTGTTCAATTCCCACCTATGAGTGAGAATATGCGGTGTTTGGTTTTTTGTTCTTGCGATAGTTTACTGAGAATGATGATTTCCAGTTTCATCCATGTCCCTACAAAGGACGTGAACTCATCATTTTTTATGGCTGCATAGTATTCCATGGTGTATATGTGCCACATTTTCTTAATCCAGTCTATCATTGTTGGACATTTGGGTTGGTTCCAAGTCTTTGCTATTGTGAATAATGCGGCAATAAACATACGTGTGCATGTGTCTTTATAGCAGCATGATTTGTACCTGAAAGTGACGGGGAGAATGGAAACAAGTTGGAAAACACTCTGCAGGATATTATCCAGGAGAACTTCCCCAATCTAGCAAGGCAGGCCAACATTCAGATTCAGGAAATACAGAGAACACCACAAAGATACTCCTCGAGAAGAGCAACTCCAAGACACATAATTGTCAGATTCACCAAAGTTGAAATGAAAGAAAAAATGTTAAGGGCAGCCAGAGAGAAAGGTCGGGTTACCATCAAAGGGAAGCCCATCAGACTAACAGCGGATCTCTCGGCAGAAACCCTACAAGCCAGAAGAGAGTGGGGGCCAATATTCAACATTCTTAAAGAAAAGAATTTTCAACCCAGAATTTCATATCCTGCCAAACTAAGCTTCATAAGTGAAGGAGAAATAAAATACTTTACAGACAAGCAAATGCTGAGAGATTTTGTCACCACCAGGCCTGCCCTAAAAGAGCTCCTGAAGGAAGCGCTAAACATGGAAAGGCACAACCGGTACCAGCCACTGCAAAATCATACCGAAATGTAAAGACCATCGAGACTAGGAAGAGACTGCATCAACTAACGAGCAAAATATCCAGCTAACATCATAATGACAGGATCAAATTCACACATAACAATATTAACTTTAAATGTAAATGGACTAAATGCTCCAATTAAAACTTTTTATATGTGGCCAATCACCTGACAAAAAGTCTAGAGACACATTATTTTTTAAACAAATATATTTTAAAAGAAGTTCTGACATGTTTGTTGATATTTTATGTTAGCAATTCCGATGAAAGTGAAATAGCTATGATATATGCTGTTTCATCAGTGAGATGAGAAGAATTTGCTGACTTGGAAAATAGTTTTAGAACACTGGAAAAATTTTTCCTCAACTTTTTTGTGCTCTTCATGATGTAATGGCTACACTGTATCACAACATCCTTTTAAATGTGATGTGCATGAATATTTTATCCATCATTTTGTTAAGTGTGGAGTGATAGCTGCAGACAGTGCTTCCTCTTGTCCCCTTCATCTGGCTTTTCTTAGGGTTTGATTGATGGAATACCTTGGTGAGCAACTGGAGGGCTGGAGGAGGGAAGAAGCCAGTGTATTTTGACCAACCCCTCTCTGCCTTGAGGGACATCTCTTCCAGTTTCCATGTGACAGGACCAGCTTCCATGTGACAGGACCATCCTCATTTCCTTCAGCTGACCTCAGCCTTTGGGCTCCACCATCCATGGGTCAAATCTGGCTGCCACCTCTTTTTGTAAATAAAGTTTTATAGAAACATAGCCATGATATTCATTTACATGTTGTCCATGGCTGCTTTTTCACTATGACAGTAACATTGAGTAGTTACGACAGAGACTGTATGGTCTGTAAAGCCTAAAATATTTGCTCTCTGAACTTCTATCAAAGATGTTGGCCAACCCCCAATTTAGATAATCAACAGAACAGTAATTCAAGCCCTGGTTTGTAGCATTTGCTGTTTTCTATGGTGTAAACCTGACCATCATGGCTGATTTCAAGCTATCAACATGATGTCACTGAATTCGAGGCTGGAAAGAGATGTATATTATTTTGTTGTATTTCCACCATACAGATATAATGGATATAAATCACCCCAAGAGTATAGACAATAGTAAAATGTAGTATAATTATTAGGAAGTGATGAATTTTGAGTATTCATCATCATTATTTGTAATATAATTTTATTATAAATTTATATAGTTTAATTTTTAATTATGGCTGTATTTGACAACTGACTTGCAAAATTCCTGAAAATTTAACAATTGAGTCTTGCAAGCTCCTATTAGCCAGCTCCAGCACACCTCTGTTTATGCTGCATGTTGTAGTATAAGCAACTTAGGTGAATGAAGTAGGTACTGGTGGTTGCCTTTCTATATTCATCATCTACCCCAGTCATGTATCCTGAAGATTGTAGGATGTTGACTCTCCTCTAATACTGGTAGCACAGAGATTTGCAGACAGTATTTCTCAACGAACATTTGTAGAAAATTTCTAGTGATTCCGGTACATAGCATACTTGCCCAAGTGTCTGAGTGATTCTATAAGCCAGAGGTCCACAAACCCCACAGCTGTGGACTGGTACCTGTCTGTGGCCTGTTAGGAATTGGGCCACACAGCAGAAGGTGAGCAAGGGGTGAGTGAGCATTACTGCCTGACCTCTGCCTCTTGTCAGATCAGCAGAGGCATGAGATTCTCGTAGGAGCATGAACCGTATTGTGAACCACGCATGCGAGGGATCTAGGTTGCATGCTCCTTATGAGAATCTAACTAATACCTAATGATCTGAGGTGGACCAGTTTCATCCAAAACCATCCCCCCCTCCCCACCCTGTCTGTAGAAAAATTATCTTCCATGAAACCAGTCCCTGGTGCCAAAAAGGTTGGGAACCACTGCTATAAGTTAACCGTTGTCTTCTGATTTATTATGTGTGTTACCTTGGCCATTGTAATTTTATGTGAGCCTAAGCATCAGATACTCTTTCACTAGTGAAAATCATAATAACTGCATTCATTTTCCCTTAAAAGAGTGAGGGAAAAATGCCTGAATTCATTTGAGATCCATTCATGACTAGAAACAAGTGAATTTAAAAGAGAATTGAGCTCCAAATGATCCAACGGCTAGATTTTTTTATACCTTGAATTGTGTTCAAGAGAACATAGGATGTGCTGTGGGATGCTGTAAGAATCAACACATCCATTCCTCAATATAGGCATGCTTTGAAACATCGTGTTGTATACGATAAAAGCATACAATATTATCTGTCAACTTAAAAAAATTAAATAACCTATCTAAAGGTTAATTCATGAACAATTTCTAAGGTAAATTTATGTAAATAGGCCATTCACAGTGTTTAGTATACTGAATTTAGGATTCCTAGTTAAGGCAGAAAGCACCTTCTAGAATATGTCACCTCTAAACCAGGTCAGTTGCTCTCAGGTTGAGAGTCTGAAGCCAGTTTCACTGGGCACAGTTTTCTGGTTCTTGTTGCTCATGTCTTTTCCCACACTCCACCTTCAGGTTGGGCTATGGTGGAATCTTTGAACACTGAAGTGGATGTGAGTTTCCATGGAACCCACTGGATTTGAAAATATCTTTGTGCATGGGGACGTAGACCTATCAAATGAAAATCTCTGGGAGTACAGTTAAAGAATCTGTACCCCCAGGTAGTTCTCATGAGCTGTCAGACTGAAAGCCACTGCAGGCTTGTTTTTTACAGACAGAAAACCAAGATTCAATAGTTTTAGTGACCTAATTGAGCCTACCTACCTAGTTAGTAGAACAATGAAAGCCAGTGGCCACATCTCCTGACTCCCAGGTTAGTGTCTTTCCACTGTCACCTGCCAGTGGCCCCTCCCTGCCAAGTTGTCCCTTCCTATGTGGACTGGCTGACACTGGTTAAATCTAGGGCTTTGGAGGAAATCAGGGAGACATTTCTCAACTCCAGCTTTGTCTGCCTTTAAAAGGCAGTCACTTTAGCATAGGCCTTACAATTTTCTAAGTGCTCTTTATTTTACTATTTCACCTCTAGGATTTAATACTTTTCTAAATGAAATGTTTATTATAAACATCCTTTTGCTGCCTCCTGAATAATTACAAACACTTTAGCTGCCTGCGAGCCATGCTTGTAGCAGCTGTAGCTCAACATGAGTTCCAAAGATTTGTTTCTAATTTAAAACAAGAATATTATGGTGAAGGTAATTAGCAAGAGACCTTCGGGCTACTGAAGTCACAGGTAGCTTGCTGCCACTGAAGACAGAAGTGACTGAGACCTGCAATTAATTATCCAAGTATTTCTCACCTGTATTCAAATCACCGAAGGGGAGGTGGTTGTTAAAATTCAGATTTCTGGGTCCTGACCCAGGCTTACTCCATTAGAACCTGCGATCCTTAAGGCCATGTGAACTTTTAAAAGCATCTTTGATCAAATATTAAGCAAACATCGTGAGCTTCTGTGTGACATTGAACAAAGACTTCTTTGGGTCTCACTGGTAAAATGATGGGTTTCACTTCTCTGATTTCATGAAACACATTAAAATTGATTTTTTTCTCACAGTGAGGGAAACTCACATGAAGGAGCCATGAGTAATAATTACGGCTTTAATTCTGCTGTTTGTTTAAAAATACATGCACGTACCCCTTTGTGCTGTAAGCATTCTAACACATGCTCTCCTCTTGCCATGCGTTTTTGGCAGTGACAGGCATTCATGGCAGGACTGCTATTTATGCACAGCCTCTTGGGTATCAAATGGAGCATCATTGAATCCAGATATGTTCTGGATGAGAGCATCCACCCTGCACTTGGTGCAGGAGCTGACGGAACAGCAGGAAGGCCTCATAGGACAAGTTAAAGATGGAGTGTGCTACCTAATGGGTGCTGTGAAGGCTGCGAAGGTTGCTCTCCAAGTAGTTACAGTGGATTGGCTCATCTTGGGGCAGGTGGCCTGCCTCAATTAAGGACACCAGGTGTAGACTTTTACAAAAGGCCTCTGCTGCCAAAGATGAATCAGACTGGTGACATGGGAAATAAACAACGTGAAGACTTTCACTCAGCTTGTGTTTACTGACCAATTTCTGCTCTTTTTTCCTACAGGAACTCCACAAATTATTTGGTGACCAAAACTTTGGTGGTTTCTACCAATACTTGAAGATCCAAAAGAGTAGAAACCTATCCACAAATTAATGTCATGGTAGCTAAAAAACATGAGTTGGACTACACAAGAACACAACATTATGTTCCCATTGTAACATTTCCAAATGGAGACATTTGCCTTTTTAATGTCTTTGGTGGGAGAATGCGGGTCATCTTGCCAAGCTCTCCTTTATAAGGCACTTAATTTTTATGTTTCACTGCTTGAGAACTGTACATCCTATTCTCCTACTCCTGCTTATTTCCTGAATGTTTTAGCAAAAACATCTTAACTCAAAAATGACAAAACCCCTTAGCCTGTCAATGGAAAATCAGTTGCCACAAGAAAAGCATGTGGTAGAGGCAGGCTAGAAAGAACTTGGACTGCTAAGTTGCTCTTAAATTACTGCCGGCTTGCACTCAGACTTTTCCAGACACAGCCTGTGGAAAAGACTCAGCCGTGCATATTTTCTGAGGAGCATTTCACAACACAATCTCCATATACCAAGACTGCCTCCATGCAGATCAAAGTCAAGTCCAGACCATAATGGGATTTTGCCCACCACCTCTCTCTGCTCCCATTAATACTCCTCACTTTGCTTTCACTAAGACTCTGAGAACTTGGGATTAAGTAAGAGGAAATGAATTCTGAGATCCTAAAGAAAAAGAACTTTCCAGGTAGGAAGAAATTTCTAAAGTAGTGTTAAAATTAGGAACAATTTCTAGCTAATAATCTCTAAAAGTAGGTGTGGTGGTTCCAATTGGATGGTTTCAACAACAGAAATTTATTTTCTCATAGTTTTAGAGGCTGGAAGTCAGAAGTCAAGGTGTCAGGTTTGGTTTCTCCTGAGCCTCTCTGCTTGCCTCACAGAAGGCCACTTTCTTGCCTTGTCATCAGGATTGTTACTCTGTGCACCCACCTATGGTGTCTGTGTGTGTGTGTGTCCTAATTTCCTCTTCTTATGAGGACACCAGTCAGATTGGATTATAGTCCATCCTATGACACCCTCGTGTTAACTTAGTTACCTTTTTAAGGGTTCTATTTCCAAATACCTTCATATTCTGAGGTACTGGGGGTTAGGGCTTCACCATAGGCATTACTGGGGTCACAATTTAGCCCATAACACCAAGTAACCCAGATTATTAGCAATTCATGAAGGAGATCAGCACAGGAATGATTTTAATTTTCTATCTAGTAATACTTATGAATTTGCTTTTGGTTTTGTTAACAAGGCAAAACTACAGGATTAGCTGGTATAAACGTGTTTAGAAACAAATGTTTTACTCTAGTTTCCATGGGCTGCATCTGTCGACAAATATCAACCTAACTCCTTTTATTCAGTGAGTTACCTCTTTCCGTCTTTCTTAATCACAGCAATTCCTGAGTGGCCCCTTTGAACCCAATCAGTGTTTTTTCACCTCACCTCAGCACTTCTTTTCTATGGTCACATCTTTGACCTCATGATTTTATGCTTCTGAAATCTTGAGTCCTAGCATCTACTAGTCTACTTGAGGCATCTTATTTAGCAATGCTTTGACACCATCCAGACCTTTAGCCCATTGGCCTTACCACTGTCTCATTATGAATCACCCTCACCCCCATCAATGTGTCTTCTCGTTCTTTCTTATCCAACTTAGATTCTAAGGTCTATCATTATAATTATCTTTAGCTTGTTTAGTCCTCTCTCCCTCCAGGGTTGGTAGAGTTACAATTGTGGTAAAAACCAAGTCTCTGCTTATTCCATGGCTTCTTTCCCATCAGCTGCAGAAAAATGCAACTTTTTGAGTGTGTTCACTTCTCAGTGATAGACAGAATAATGCCCCCACCAAGGATGCCCATGTCCTGATCCCCAGAACCTGTGAATGTGGGACTTTGCAGATGTGATTAAATTATGGCTCTTGAGATGGGGGAGATTATCCTGGATTATAGGGTGAGCCCAGTGTAATCACATGAATCCTTATAAGAGGGTGGTAGGAGGTTGAAGTTCAAAGTAGGAATTGTGAAGATAGAATCAGAGGTCAGAGAGAGGGAGAAATTTGAAGATGCTACCCTGGTGGCTTTGAAGACAGGAAAAGGAATTATGATCAAGGAATGTAGGAAGCTGGAAAAAGCATAGAAATGGCATCTCCCTTAGACTCTCCAGAGGGATGTGGCCCTGATTGTACCTTGATTTTAGCTCTACAAAACTGATTTCAGACTACTGACTTCTCAGACTGTAAAAGTTTCTGTTGTTTCAAGCCACAAGTATGCGGTAATGTGTTACAGCATCAATAAGAAGCCAATACATAGAACAAATCTTAGATGACCACTCACTGACCACCATCTGGCCATAGCCCTGTTCCTCCTAGTGTGCTTGTTTCCTACTGAAATAGTCATTCCCAAATGATTATTTCAAGGCTACCTACTTCACAAATCTCCTCTTATACCTCTCCCTACTTAGTATCTAACATTGCCTCATCTTTCATTGAGACTATAGAAACTTTCCAAAAAATATTATATACCCTTCAGCACCATTTTGACCTGCTGTGTCTGCTTTGTCTCCAGTTACAATAGTTTCCATCCCCCTGTAGAAAGCATATTCCTCTTCATGTGTTCTGGGCTCACTCTCTTCTTACCTTCTGAAGACATTTTCTCTCTTCCAGTATTGTTGTATATGTATGCCTTTATATGGGTAAAACAGGGCTTTTTCCTTTAGAATTAAAATCCACTTTGATATTTTAAAAAGTCTTCCCTTCACTTTGTATCTTCCTCCAATCTAATTTATATGTAAAAGGAATGTGGACTCATTTCCTTATAATGTAATTAACTTAAGTGTGAAACATTTTATTTTTCCTTTTGAGTTAGGTTTACAAGACAACTTAGATTTAAAACATATTTTTAAAAGTTAATTTATTTTGAAATACTTTTAAACTTTCAGAGAAGTTGCAAGAACAGCGTGAAAACTCTCATATAACCTTCATCTATATTCTCCAACTATTAACATTTTGCTACATTTGTTTAATCTCTCATCCATTATCATTTTTCTGGAACATTTGAAAACAAGTTTTAGACATAACTTCCAATATAGTTAAATACAACGGTGTAAATTTCTCCAAACAAGGACTCTCTCCTATTGTAGCAACCACAAAAAAAAGTGTCACGTAGACCTCCTGTTCCAGATCTTGACTGACAAGCCCAGGTAATTTAGTACCACATTCTTACTAGTCAAGGCTCACCCTGGCTGCTCCCAGCCTGTGACTGAACATGTTAGTGGTACGAGTGCAGGACACCAGATTCTTCTAATGGATGATTTCGAAGTCCTCCCATCCTGGCCAAATTTTTCTTAGAACTGTGATGCATCTATTTCTTGAGGATCCAAACTAAAGTGATGGTACTGGACATGGGGAGGTCCGATAAAATTGTCAATAAGATGGATATTTGGGGACTAGCTTACTCACTCCCATCGGGCAAAAAGGCACCACCCTGAATGATGTGTAGAGCATTGATTATTCCTGGTACATGGTGATGGTCAAGTTTCTAAAGGTTTCACTGGAGGTGATCTGAGAAAATGTCCCTGTGGAAGAGAATACCCTTGCAGGTGCCATAATTCAGGTAATTAAAAGATAGAGGGCAACAATGCCTATAAAGACAGTGGAGATAGCTGGTTATTCCTATGATTTATTGTTCCCAGGCAGAGGGATGAGAAACTGAGGTTAAGAAGTAGTTGACTGAGATTAGTAAGTAGATTAATAAGTGGTGTCCACAGAAGAGGTCTACGGAAACAAAAAGAATAAATTCTAAGTGGGAGCCAGAGGCATCCTTATAATCTAATTATAGAAGTTTCTTCTATAATCTTCTTTGTAAATAATAAGGATGTCTTTATCGTCTGCAGTGGAAGAATGCACACCGTTGAAGAGCAGACTCAGGATCTGAGTTGACATTCCTATCTGGAGAACAGATCAATCATGAGACCCCCAAGTGGAGACCTATGGAGACCAGTAACAAACGCAATCCCGACTAAAGTCAGGTTCACATTCTGCAGACCCGCCTAGTGGTGACATGCCCAGCCTCTCTAAATGTATAATTGGGATTGATATACTTGGCAGATGGAATAATACCCACATTGCAGCCTTTGGCTGTAAAAAATAGCATAGCGGAGAAAGTGAAGTTGAAACCTCTGAAACTGACCTGCCTACTTTGGCCAAGATGAAATTAAAAAAAAAAAAAATTCAGAGTGCCTGGCAGAGAGTTGTGTTGCTCATTGTGATCATTAGTCATATTGTCAATTATTTTAAAGTTCTACCATTTCAGAAATTTTGATAATCTAATATGAATCAGAAAGATGTATACTTTAAAGGAAGAATGAGATGGCTGAGTTTTATCTATAACTTATTCTATTTAACAGGGTTATGTTAGTGCTGCGGACCGAATTGTGTCCACCAAGAACTCATATGTTGAAGCCCTACCTCCCAGTGTGATGGTGTTTGGAGATGGGGCCTTTGGGACATAATTAGGCTTAGATGGGATCATGAGGGTAGACCTTCGTGTCACGATTAGTGGCCTTAGAAGAAGAGACACCAGAGAAGTACACACTCTCTCTCTTCACCCATGTGAGGACACAGTGAGAAAGGAGACAGCTGTCTACAAGCCAGGAAGAGAGCCCTCACTAGGAACTGAATCTATCAGTACCTTGATCTTGGACTTCCCAGCCTCCAGCACTGTGGGAAATATTCGTAGTTAAAGTCACCCAGTTAATGATATTTTGTATAGCAGCCCAAGCAGACTAATATAGTTAGAAACTGATACTGTATCAGCATGAATTCATCTAAGATGGCGATAAAGAAATATATTTGGGATTGTTTCTCATATAACAGATACAGTTCTTTCCAAATGACCCATCATTTAGAGGAGAGTGAAGAAGCAGTTCATTTTCCAATATGTTGATTACCCTGAAATCTATTTTACCACAGACAAAAGGGTGACTCCATAGTATTTAAAAGTAGGACAAGAAGAGATAACATTACCGAGACTGATCTTTAGACCAATGTGTGTGTCTTGGGAAAAGAAATGTAAATAAGAGTTGATGTAGAAAAAGAAATACTAAAGGTTTTAGAAAAGAAAAAGTTGAAGAAAAATTGGAAGATAAGAAGTTTTATTATTGTCTTGCAGAAAATCATTTAGAAAGGTCTTGAGAATAAACTCAAGAAGGTTCACAAGGGATGTGAGTTTAATGAAAAGAGACTATTTCTGTGTGATCAGATTATACTTGTTACTATTTCAGTGCAAATTCTGAAATGGAAAACTAGGAAAGCAATTCTATTTGAGACATCAAGTGTTGCAGATGGAGGCTGAATTGATCTCTAGGGGAATAACTACAGAAAATCATTCTGAAAAAAGGATTTATTTCCTCAGTGATAAGGTGTGTTGAGAGAGAGGATCATGCCTTTGACTAGGAATAGAAGCAGGAGTAAATACAAGAAAAAGATGCAGGAAATACTCATGTTATTTAAATCAAGACAATTGTGTTCAATTAACTGATTCAACACCCATTTATCATTGACCTTATGCCAAACATGGTACTAGGTAAAAGGAGATAAAATGACTAACTTAGGTGCTGTAAGTTACTTGACTGTGTATACTCCATTCTGGGAAAAAGCCTGAATTCACTGTTATTTTCAGACATGCCTAGGCACGTTTGAAATACTTGTAAAGAGAGCTGATCTGACATAGATTGGCATGAGTGATCAAATTGCTGAGGTTAACACTGATTACTGTTTTTTTTTTTCTCTGTCACCCAGCCTGGAGTGCAGTGGCACCATCTTGGCTCACTGCAACCTCTACCTTCCAGGTTCAAGTGACCTTCTGCCTCAGCCTCCCAAGTAGCTGGGACTACAGGCATGCACCACCACGCCCAACTAATTTTTGTATTTTGGGTAGAGATGGGGTTTCACCATGTTGGCTAGGGTTGTCTCGATCACCTGACCTCAAATGATCTGCCTGCCTTGGCCTCCCGAAGTGCTGTGATCACAGGTGTGAGCCACTGCACCTGGCCAACATTGATTATTTCTTAAGGGTACTGCTTCATGTGTTCAGGTAAATAAAACATACACAAAGTACCCTAATGCATTGACTACTCACATCCTTCTATATCACTAGTAGTCATGAAGAAACGGAGGATTTTCTTTACATTGGTGAATTATCAGAGATTATCTTATTTTCAGGTTGCTGGTGTTAGACACTGTTACGTTAAGAATCTCTGGCTGGGTGCGGTGGGTCATGCCTGTAATCCCAGCACTTTAGGAGGCTGAGGCGGGCGTACCACAAGGTCAGGAGTTCAAGACCATCCTGGCCAACATGGTGAAACCCTGTCTCTACTAAAAAAAATACAAAAATCAGCTGGACATGGTGGCATGTGCCTGTAATCCCAGCTACTCTGGAGGCTGACGCAGGATAATTGCTTGAGCCTGCGAGGTGGAGGTTGCAGTGAGCCAAGATCGCACCACTGCACTCCAGCCCAGGCTACAGAGCAAGACTCCATCTCAAAAAAATAAAAAAAATTAAAAAATAAATATCCAATTACTCCATCATAGGCTTTTATGTATATAATTCATTGGTGAAATTTAGTAACATATTTCAGGTGATTCATTAAACCAGTCCTCACTGAGCCCTTCTCTTTGCTGGTTACTGTGTTGAGTGTCAGGGATACAGAGATCCATGAGAGGTGCTATTCCTGGCAGAATCGGAGTCTAGTGGTAGTGACAGCCATGTGGACAGATAATTACTGGATAATATGACATGTACTTTTTAGAAATAAAAGTAGAAATGGAACTGCCAAGGAGGGAATGACCACTTTTGAGGATATCAGAAAAGGATTTACAGAGGATGATGTATTTTGGTTTTAAAAGACAAGTAATCCAGACAGGTTAATGGAACTACTGAGTTAGAAAAAAAATGAAACATCCAAAGAGCCCTGTGGTAGGATTTCTAGGAGTAGAGGAGGGGGAGGCTGATTTGAACACAATTGTCAAAGATAATCAGACCGAGGTCAGTATATCCAGATGAGCAGGTGAATATAGTGCTTGATTTTTAAAAAAGCATCTTTGCTAAAGATGAGCAAAGCCCATACTCAGAGCTGTCAAATCATGAGCATCTTTTTTTGAAGTATATTAGCCTATACAACTATTAGGAGTTACTGAAAATTTGATGTAAATTTTGGAAAATGGTTATAGTTAGTGACTTCTTTCTACCTTCCTAGTGACCTCTCTTGATTCTTACCTGATAGATCAATAAACACATTTAGGGAAAGAACATAAATTACATTATGAACATATGCTTAGATTCAGAAAGACAGAATTGCATCCACATTTCAAATCAAAGTAGGAGAAGGTGTACTTTTAAATCTGCTGTTTGGTTACCTTAAAGTTTAATAAGTGTTTATCAATTCTCATTGATGTATAAAATACATTCTAAGCAAATTCGGAGATACAGTCCCATTTTTAGTATGGAATACATTGAGGATCAAGTGTTTCAACTCTAAGATAAGAAGAGCAATAATGGGAACACAAAGTTCCCATTAGGCCACAAGGTCTAAGTAATCTAAGATAGGTTGGTGTTGGCCAGGAGTTAACTGCCAATGACTCTCAGGTTTTTAAAGTCTGAGTATATCTTAAGTTCTCCTTCAATTTTGAAGATAGTTGTGTTGGATATAAATTTTTTGGTCGATAGATTGTTTTTCTTTCAATCCTTTGCGTATCATCATCCCACTGCTTTCGGGCTTTAATACTTTTTGATCAGAAATAAGCTGTCAATTTTATTGGGAATCCTTTGTATATAATGAATCACTTTCTTGCTATTTCCAAAATCCTCTCTTTGCTGTTGTCTTTTGACAGTTTGAATATTGTTGAAAGAAAAACGTTAGACAGATTAAACTGAACACAGTTTAATTGAGCAACTAATGACTTGCGAATTGGGCAGCCAGTCAGAACCAGTAGTTCACAGAGCTCCACTTCAAAACATGGACAAGGAGTATTTATAGATAGGAAATGGAAGTGAGGTACAGAAACAGTTTGATTATTTATAGCTTGGCATTTGCCTTTTATCGACATGGTCTGATCAGTTGGCTGTCTGGGATTGGCTGAAGCTTGACTGCTGTTATTGGCTGAGACGCAGCCAGTTGTTACCAAAAATACATTTCTAAGTTAAGTCTTTATGTACTAAGTTAGGATGCAGTTCCTTATGTAGGGCCTAAAGGTATGAGGACAGCCTTGGGTCAAATTTAGCATAATTTAACTGTATAATATATCTAGGTGTGGCTGTCTTTGAGTGTATTCTATTTGAGAGTTGTTAAGCTTCTCAGATGTGCAGATTAATCGTTTTTATTGAATTTGGGATGTTTCAACCATTGTTTATTTAAATATTATTTATTCCTGTTTCTCTCTCTCTTCTCTTTTTGGGCTTTCCTTATGCATATACTGGTACATTTGATGGTGTCCCATAGATCTCTGAGGCTCTATACATTTTTCTTTACCCTTTTTCTTTTATATTCCTCAGACTGGATAATATTAACTAGTCTGTTTTAAAGTTTACTGGTTCTTTTTTCTGCCAGTTCAAATATGCTGTTGAGCTCCTCTAGTGAGTTTTTCATTTTAGTTATTATTGTATTTACTGTTTTTTATACCCATACACTTGGATATAATCCAATGGAAGTTTAGCACTGAAAAATGTACAACTGCTACTGAATGAGGTGACCTTTAGAATCCAGAGAACCAGATTCGTGATCCTAGGAAGTCTTACCAGGACAATCATGCTTAGCTCTAGAACAGGTAGGGCTGCTCCCCAGCCTACCTCCAGGCAGCTGACAGTGACTTGGTCCTCATTACCAGGAAAGCAACAGGAATTGTTTGTTTTTGTAGGTTTATTATAAATAGCCATGAGGCAAGAAATAGGTAAAAGGTTTTTACTCTCACCAAAGGCTAAGGGTTTGTGAAACTGCCTCTTCACAGGTAATTGACAGTGGGATATCCACTGTCTTCTTCAAGGACAGTCCTAACTCTACTTACTGGGTGTGGGTGTGACCTCACACTCTGGCCAATAAATTAATGACCTCAGAACATAATGGTACAAAATCAGCACATTTCTCAAAGTCTGGGTTGTCTCATGTGAAGTAGCACAGAAAGAACATTAACAGTGTGTTCCTGCTTGAAAGTCATTAGGTTTTGTCCAGTCTCTTTTGGGTCCTTTTTCTAATTTGATTCAAAGAAGGCTGTATACATGCTTTTCCCAGGTTTTCTGATTTTAGTTTCTCATCTCAGAGTTTCTGCTCAAAGGAAAATATAATCTCTTCACACAAATGAGGGATAATTTTTAGGCTTAGTATACTCTAAGTTCCAAAGGAAAAAGAAACATTTTTCTCTTCCTGACTGCCTGCCCCATAAAAAAAGCAACAATATCTGCAGAGACTCCATCCAGTTTATATCAGTGCACTGAGCTCATAGTTTCTCATTCTTAATGCCAGCTTCAGTGTTTATGGGCTTCAGAGTTACCCCAAAGACAATGGATTAATATTTATTTTTTATTTTTATAGCTAAGGGAGCCCATTCACTCATAATCAAAAACAAAGAAATAGCAAGTCTCATAAGAGAACTGAAGTTACTTATATCTTGCAAGATAAAATATTTTTACAGGTTTTAAATGTCAGTTTTTAGTTTTTTTCCAGCTTCTACCCATAATAATTTCAAAATTCTCGAGGATCTGATTTTAAAGAGGTCATCCTATTGCAAATGCACTATTTTCAAAAAGTGTTTCCAAACACACACAAACATAAGAAGCAGGGTGCCCCTTGGTTGTAAATAAAATATTGAGTGTGTGTTCTCCAAAATCACAAAGATAACTATTTGTGAAACAGTGACTTAATGGAGGAAAAAGATACTGCCATCTCTCCTATTCCTGTTTGGAGGCAATTCAGTATCCCCACAGTCATAAATTTCTGGCTGAGTGTTTGATATTATAAGGACTTAAAGACCTGACAGATGGAGACAGAAGTATGAACTACTGCAATACAAGGAAAGAGTCATATAAATTTTCCTTTAAAAAGAACAGGCAGAATCTGAAGTTGAACTTAGCAGGCTCAGTTACAATGAGCTTGGATGTCTAGTTAAGGACAGGCTGCCTGTGGACAAACAGGTGATGGTCCTTTTATAGTAATAAGCAGGGTTACCAGCACAAATTTGGCACAGCCCTGTCTACCATGACTCCATTTTCTCTACATCACTGTGGGACTTCTTGTCCTGAGTAGAGAGAAGCTCCAACAAAGGCATTTAGTAAAAACACAAAAACCCTAATTTTAGAATTGAGAGAGACTGGTTACATTCTTGCTTTACTCTGTAACCTATTCACATAAACGGAATGGAAAGTTTTGTTCTGATTCTATCAAAAGTGATAGAGTGCTTTGATTCTGGATTCATCTTCAAAATTCTTGCTGCCTTATCCATCATTTCTGTGACCTGTACTATAATTAGTTATGGCATGCTAATATCCTCAATCACAAAGTGGAAATTAATACCTGATATTTCTGCATATGAAGATCAAGTGGATAGAACACATACGTAAGTCTTATAGGAATTACTTTGTTTTCTATACTTCAGTTTTGTGAATTAAAGAAATAAAATACACAGATCAAAAATATTTGTGACCATAATTGTCATAATGAGGAGCCCATGGTAAGTACTTAATAAATATGTGTTGAATGAAGAAGTGGAATAAATGTCAAATCACTGCATATTCTAACCGTAATTATAATAAACCCAGAATTCAAATATGAAACTATTTGTCTTAAAAAAAACCACAGAGAATCTACCACCCATTAAACAACCTTGTTTTTTTTAATGAATCCTGAAAGATTAAATATCTCCCTTTTTTTTCTATGAAAAGGCTTCAGCAAATGAATCTCTTCAGGAATATTTAAAAGAGTTTACTTTCAGAACAATATACTCAATTTTCTAATATCAATGATGCTAGAAATCTTGTGACGAATGTAACTTAATAAATAAGGGGCTGTTGATTTCCCTAACAATTAGTTTACTTATGCCCTACAGGATATATTGGGTTTGTGTGTGTGTGTTGGGGGTGGTGGGCGGGGTTGTACTGGCAGTGGAAGTCAAAGGTGTTGATTTACTCCTTCCAGTAAAAACAAGCTGTTACTTTATTTTCTGAGCAGTGACAACTCCTGGTTCTGGGCACAGCTTTTGTAACTCATGAACAGCTAGTCAGAAGCAGTACATAAAGACCTAAAAAGAATAAAATGACTCTTGCCTGCCGCCACGTAAGACATGACTTAGCTTCTCATTTGCCTTCTGCAGTGATTGTGAGACCTCCCGAGCCATGTGGACCTGTGAGTCAAATAAATCTTTTTCCTTTATAAATTAAAACAAATAATAAAATGAAAAAATTTCATTTATGAATGCTGGACGTAGTGCTGGAAGATCATTTATGAATTTTATTTATGAAATATGAATTATGTAGTTCATAGGGGCCAGTTTTCAGTATCAATAGGATATTGAAAATATGATTAATTCCATATTTAATTTTCTTGAATAATTCACATTATTCATAATGTGAATAATCTCACATTATCTTCTTCCAGATGACAAAGAGGAATGATTAACTGGAGTAGATTAAGGTTTGGGAAGAAAGGCTGTTTTGTGATTTTTCAGGGCCTATGTTCCTCAATGATCTTTCCATTCCAGCCCCTTTGGGTCTGCAGCCCTTGTACACTGAAGCTCTTTTCTGCCACAGGGCCTTTGCACATGATATTCTTTTTACTCGGAATATTCTTCCTACCCCCATCACCTAGTTTACTGCTATTCTTCAGATCTTTTAGAAAATCCTTTAAAAATCCTAAGTGATTTCATATCACCATAATCCTCTTCTTATCATAGTTGTAATTTATATTTTGGATATTAATTAATGTCTTACTCTCCATTAGACTGTGTGTTCCACAAAGGCAGAGCACATTATCTCTGTCTGTTTTGACTCCCCATTTTATCCCCAGCACAGTACTTGAAATGAAGCCTTTACAAGATCCAAGGAGAAAATGATTAATTTTGCCTGGAAGCGAGGGAGAGATAAAGTAAGCATGAAGCCTGGCACAGATAGCATATCAGTTGAGCTTGGTAGGAGATAATATGCCAGATAAGGAAAGTATTCTAATCATAGGAACCACATGAATAAAGGAGTAGAAGCAAGTACAAGATGCATTCAGAAATCAGCATGGATGTAGAGAAGGGAATGAGTGGAGACAGGCTTACAAAGGCAGATTGGGACCAGATTGTTTCGAGCCTTGGGCTTGTTATGGAGTTTGGACATTTTCTAGGCAGTGCCATTTGAAGACTTAAGCAGTAGAATAACACAATCCCATCTGTGTTTCAGATATAACTCTAGCAGCAGTGTGGCAGGCAGTGAATCTAAAAATAGGATAATAAGTAATGTGCACATCACTTTTCCCCTATTTGCACAGTAACCCAATTTTTAGCCTTGACATATATCCTGTTTGTGCAGGGAAATTTCTAAGCCTAAAGAAGCAGCTCCTTGTCCTACCTTAAGAAAGTTTTATTAAAGCAAAAGGGA
Organism: Pongo pygmaeus; assembly: GCF_028885625.2. Classification (NCBI taxonomy): domain Eukaryota; kingdom Metazoa; phylum Chordata; class Mammalia; order Primates; family Hominidae; genus Pongo; species Pongo pygmaeus. The sequence goes on from NC_072384.2 coordinate 98,279,745, forward strand.
AAAGTGGCTATCAGCCATTGTATTGTGTCATGTGCCAATAAGTTCAAAAATGAAATCATTTAACAAAAATGATTTACTTAGTACACGGAACTGTAAAATTCAAGTACTGTTCAGACATTCTTAGAAACTGACCTTTAGGAAATATTGCAGGTAAATAGTTTAGGGGATCAATTCTGAATCTTCCAACAAAGTTCCAGGTCATCAGAAGAAGTCTACGAATTCTAAGACAGTGATCAGCAGTTTCCTAGAAATAACAAGCTATGGAAACCTATAATATTTCTTCATCTTACTAGACCTCTTGCAAATTACAACACTTATGTACCAGAGACATAACAATATTTATGAAGACCCTCTTATGCACCAGATGCTGTTCTGTTTAAACACGATTAGCTTATGTAATCTTCACAACTTTATGAGATGCTATTATCATCTCTATTTTACATATGAAAAAATAGAAATGTAGAGAGGGTAAATAACTTCTACCAAGTTTCATAGGTAATAAATGATATAAACTAGGCAGTCTAACTCCTAGTCCTCACTCTTAACAAGTCTAGCTCTATCTCACCATGCAGAACTATGCTTAGCTTGGAAAGTTCCCTCTTTTATATCATCAAACCATGTCCCATCCTTTATTCTTTACAACTAAAGAGAATATATTAATAAATCTAGGCTTATATTTGATTCTCTTTCACTATCTCACATAAAATCACATGGATTTTTGCTTAGTAAGATTTTGTAAACATCTGATCTTAATCGTGGTCGTTTAAAAAATTGGTTCGGGCTGGTCCTGACTCAGGAGGTAAGAAGTACTGGAAACAGAAGCTGTTAGAAATTCCGACTCAAAATGTGCCTACAGAGGCTGTAGCTCTAACACAGAACCGTAATTGTCCTCCCTCTTGGGTATTGTCTTAAAGTTTATTATATAACCCTTGAAAAATTAGTTTCTTAAAGAGTGCACAATTCAATTTTCTTTTCCTAGTGCTCTGTTCCTGGAATTTATGCTGTTAAAGAAAAACACAAATAAATATACATTTCCTTGTCTCACTTTCACATATCATTCATCTTGCAAAACCTCTACAGTAACAGATACATCTGAACTGCGTTTTGTATGATATTCTTGGTTTTGTATTTGAAAGTATTCTTACAAAGATTCTGACACCTCTTGGTGGGCTTGAGTAATGGAAAAAAATTTAGCATACTACATGGCATGAGCTATTTTGATATAATATAAACTCATGAATGAGAAGATTTGAAGCAGTTATATATTAATAACTTAAAAAAGATTCTCACATGGCAATACTTTTTTGATCATGGTAGCCTCCTGATTTTATGCATGCCTTAGTTAAGTGACTAAACATAGTCTGAAGAAATCAATAGGAACTATTAGAATATATTGTCTTTTTAAGTTGTAGACCTCAATTACATATTGGAGTAGGTTAAGATTTGAGAATAAATGCTGTTGAGTGATTCTTTAGGGTCAACCAACTATAGGCTCCTCAATGATTTTTCCATTCCAGCCTCTTTGGCTCTGCAGCCCTTGTATGCTGATGCTTTTTTCTGCCATGGGGTCATTGCACATGATACTCCTTTTTGTCAGAATACTCTTTCTGCCCCTCTTAGTTAAACTGGACTTATGTTTAAACACCATATTCCTCCCTGACTGTCTGTCTGCTCCCTAAATCAGTTGTGTGGCAGTTTCTATGGGGTTTGTAAACTCAAATACCTGCGGGGATCAGTCCATGATGTCTGATGAGCACAGCAGGACCAGAGATCCTTCTCTCCTCTTTCTTGAAACGGCAATACTCTCTGCTATCTTTAGTTTTTCTACTTTTAATAGAATAGAAAAATTTTTCTACTTTTCATGCTCTTTAATAGTCATCAGTACAGGAAAAAGTTTCTTTACTGTGAGGAAAATTATGGTGCAATTTGAAGAAATAAATGGCAGCTGACACGGCCTTTGGGTAGGGATCACCAGCCTTTAGGTTGGGACATTGGGTTGCACACTGCCTTCTGCTGGCCCGCTTCCTCTCTGCCAAGTCTGTCTTTAAGAGATTTATTTTCTCATTCTTAGCACTTAATTCTATATGTTAGAGTACTTTGAGTTGTATATAATGAAAATGTAATTAAACTGGCTTTAATAATGAAGGAGTTACATGGTTTATATAACTAGACTTTGCACTGCAGAGGTTTGATCCAGGCTGTCTCCACGTCTATGTTTCTTTTGGCTCTGTCCTTGATGTGTTGACTACATTCTTGTACTGACTTCTCCCAGGTAGTCAAATGGCTGTAGCAGCCTCGGGTGTCCCAGTGATACATTATATTGTCCAGAACAAGAGAGGGGTTCCCTTTTACCCTAGTCACCAAACAGAAATCCTGCACATTACACTGATGGAAATTGTCACTGTGGCCAGGCAGATGAGGATATAGTTATGAAACTTTGTGTCCATCCCTGGAGCTGAATTTTGGGCTAGTTCCTCTAAACCATGGCTCCTACTTAATTGGGAACAAATGAAAAGGATTCTGAGAAGTTCTAGGCTTCAAGGTTCTCCCAAGTCAAAATCTCAGAAAGAAGAAAACAGTCACTCAGGATCCATATATTCGATATCACAGTGTGACCCCCTACTTCGGGGATCCCCAAGTAGTTGATCCTACTTGGATCAACTGCAGTATGGAATATCATAATTGGGAAGCCAAGGATTGGATCATTTGCTCACTCTTGTGGCCAGATGTCAGGAAAGATCCTATAATTATAATTGACATTCCCATATCACATGGATCAGGAAAGAGCATTATCCTGGTGGAAAGAGGGAGCCTAATGGATAAGTACAATAGATGCTCATACTACCTTATATTTGAATTTTCTGCTCTTCAACAAGGAGCTAATATCTTCCAGCAATAATACCACATCCTCAGGTATTAATTTTTAAGAACCGAATCATAATGACACGCTAGTGTATTTTTAAAATACTGTGAGAACAACACATAGAACTTATGTCTAAATTTATCTAACAACTAATATTGTTTGGATATATTATACATTATGAGCTTGCTGAGTACAATCCATGAATTATTTTATGGTACACATGTTCCCTAACATGTATCCAGATTTTAGTTCTTAGCACAATGTCCCACACCACCCTTTTCTTCCCCTATAGCATAACAACTCATTAGAGAATCAAGAGAAAGAAGCTGGCCTCATTTCATTCCTTTAAGAATTTCTCTTTGCCTAGTAGGAAGGGTGAGCATCATGCAGGCTCTGGCCATTGGTTCACATTGACCAACCTCCAGAGATCCTTACTGAGTGGGTGTAGGGTGGAGGCCAGGCTTTTGAAAAGCTCCCCCAGGTAATCCTGATAATTAGTATTTTTGCAAACCTTTAAAAATGGATGCACTATTTTCTCCTCACCAAGATATTTATAGCCCAGTTCACAGGTGACATAGTGCTGGTCTCTTCAGCCTGGGAAGTTAGTGAGCCTTCTGTGGAAGACATTTAGAAAATTCCTTTTCGATGGAGTCTTGAGCTTCCTAACGTCACAAGGTGACCATTTCTGTTTCTGATGGAAATGGGTTTTACTAGCAGATAATGGAGATGGACTATTCTCTGACTGGGTTTATTCACATCTGTGTCGCCTTCCAAGACAAGATCTATGTGAAGAAGGAACACATGTGACTTTGGCTAAGTTCCTACCTATGCCTCCTTCTTGGTTTAGGAACCATGCTCATTTTCTTCCTGTGTTTCTAAAAAGAAGGCTGCTCTCCCATGTGTTCCCGATAGAGTAGTGGGATGTTATAATGGGGCCACCGTTTCTGTCCCTTGGAAAGCAACAAAGGGGTCAGAGCTACTCCCATCTCCTTACCTGGAACACTGCCAGGGTGGAACACTTGTCCACACAGGCTTGGCTACAAGCCGTGGGCAATTCCTCTGTCCTCTGCCCAACAAGAGTGATCAGGCCAATTCTAAATCTCAGGATTCCATAGAGCAGTGGTCTTGGCACCAGGGGTAGTTTTCATGGAAGACATTTTTTCTATGGCCTTGTGGGAGGAGGGGGTGGTGGAGATGGTTTCAGGATGATTATATTTCTCATTAGATTCTCACAAGGAGTGCCAACCTAGATCCCTCGCATGTACAGCTCACAATAGGATGTGTGTTTCTGTGAGAATCTAATGCCTCTGCTGATCTGACGGGAGGCAGAGCTCAGGCAGTAATGCTCACTTGCGTGCCACTCACATCATGCTGTGCAGCCTGGTTCCTAAGAGGCCATAACCGGTTGGGGACCCCTGCAATGGTTGAATGGATTCAGCCTTCCAGGAAAGGGCAGGGCTGAGGGAGAATGAGTAGGATTTAGATCAGCACTATCCAACAGAAATACAATGCAAGCCACAAATGTGAGCCACATAGGTAATTTTACATCTTCTAGTAACCACATTAAAAAAGTAAACAAATACAACTTGACATTGAATTTGATAGAGATTAAGAGGAAAATGCAGCGTTTTTTTTGACTGATCTCTTTTTTGATGACCTACAGTTTTTGCTTCACTTTGATCAAATAAAGGAAAAATAATCAAGAAAAGTCTGGTCTGATGAAGAAAGGAGGCAAATCTTTGTTTGGTAAATGCTGAGACAGAGCCCCAGTAGCCATCACATGGAGCGCAGAGAGGGAAATAGACTGTCCGTTATTCCTATTGCTTATACTGAAGGGCACTGTGGGATAATTCACTAGTGAATTGAAAGTACAAGGAAAAGAAGTGAGTTATTAATACATAGATCTGAAAGTTAAGCTTCACAAAGCATTGTCTTATAAATATGTCTAAAGTGTCAGAGATTAAATAGCAGTTGGAAGGTTATGTGTTTGTATTCTCAGGGAATGGTCAGATAAAAAATACTTGTCAACTCAAAGTGACATTGAAGATTCTTTTAAGGATTTAAATCTACACACACACAGAGCAGCAGCCTCCTTGCACAGTTACAATTAGAAATCACAGTCTTTGTGATATCCTTGTCACAGTTTTTTTGGTGATAAAATTAATGTCTAGGTTTGTGTAAATTAGGGTTCTCAGCAAAGATTTGCATGAATTAAATAGCTAACCTCAACTAAAATTGAAATATTTATCATGATAGTGATTCAAACATCTACAAATTGAAATACACTTAGTTTAGCAATGATGGCTACATTTCCAAGTGTAATCAAAAATGAACATGAACAATATCCCTTTACCCACATGAACAAAGGGTTGGCAAAACATGTTAGGTATTTCCTAAATCAAACTAAAATTTCCAAAGCTATCTGCCTTGTTCAGGGAGAACATGGAAATGCATCATGTTCAAGATTTATTGTAAAAGGTACTGTGAGATGAAAGGAAATTGAATGCTTAGCCTTCACATGATTAATTTTTTTTTGCATCTCTTTTAGTTGTCTTATAGGCTTTTGTAGATTGGGAAATGTAGAAGAATAATAAACCTATAATAAATGATAATTTAAAAAGAAAAAAATTTCCCTGAGTTATAAAGAGAAGAGAAAATAATAATAGTTAAAGAAATGGTACATTATGACTTTGAATTTTTCCCAATGGCCAATAACTAGAGTGCTAGTGACTGTGAATGGCATTTTACTTTTTTTAAAAAAATAAATAATTAAATTAAATTTATTTTTGCAAAGATGGAGTCTATCTCTGTTGCCAAGGCTGGTCTCAAGCTCCTGGACTCAGGGGACCCTCCTGCCTCAGCCTCCCAAGGTGTTGGGATTACAGGCATGAGCCACTGCATACGGCCAACATTTTTCTTTAAATAAACACCTATTTGGTATGAAACATCATCCTCTTTCAATGCTACAATTGAACTGTTCAGTTCATAACAGATGCAGACACTCCGAGGCACCCCCTCCATTTTCTGCCAACCCCTAGATTTGCTATGGCTGAGGTATTTGTGATCAGAAGGTGGATGTGCCTCTCTTATTCTATCCCAAGCTCTGGTACAGATGGTATGTCTGTAGTACACATAGTACTGGCTTTTATTCATGGAAAATATTTCACTTTTCTTTCTCACTCAAAATATTTACTGAGCACCTACTATGGGTCAGGAACCATGCTAGGTGCTGAAGGATACAAAGATGAATAAGATGAAATCCTATACTTGAGAAGTACACAGTCTACTTGAGGGTAAAACAGGTTGTAGCTACAATGTGAGGTGAGAAGTGTAATAGCAAAGGACTTTGGAAACGTTTTATACCAGTCAGCATCAACCATCGTTCTTATTGGAATACTTTAATTTCACAGTATCATGTTTCTTCGGTATTCCATTCTAAAACCCCATGTGAATTAAGTTGTTCTAGTTCAGCGGTCCCCAACCTTTTTGGCACCAGGGACTGGTTTTGTGGAAGACATTTTTTCCAGGGATGAGGGTGGGGGGCATGGTTTTGGGATGATTCAAGCACATTACATTTATTGTGCACTTTATTTCTACCATTATCACGTACTTACCATAATGTAGAATCAGTAGGGGCCCTGAGCTTGTTTCTTGGAACTAGATGTTCCCATATGGGTGTGATGGGAGACAGTGATAGATCATCAGGCATTAGATTATCAGAAGGAGCCACCTAGATCCCTCATAGCTCACAATAGGGTTCGAGCTCCTGTGAGAATCTAACACTGCTGCTGATCCGACAGAAGGGGGTGCTCAGGCAGCAATGCCTGATCACCTCCTGCTGTGTGGGACTCTTCCTAACAGGCCAACAATCAGTACTGGGGTCCATGTCCCGAGGCCTGGGGACCCCTGTGCTAGTTGGCAACTGAAAGAAGAAGATGGGACTTACAGGAGTTTGTACCCAGATGGGGAGAGGAATAATTTAGAGGCATTAGGCCTCATTGAGTGGAGCAGGCTTAGAACAGCTCTGTGTAGCCAAGTGGTGTTTTAAAATGTCTGAGAATTAGGGAGGATGATTAGGCAGGGTATTGAACAGAGGAAGAAGGGAAATGCCTATTTTTACAATTTTAATCAAAATTGGCCCTGAGTTGGTCCTTTTGCTTTGTTTTGCTCCCACATGCTCCTCAAACATAAACAAAAACTTAATAGAGTCAGGGAACAGGTCTTGTAGAGAGCAGTAGCTAAACACTCATTAACATGCACTGGGCCACTGCAATGATGAATAAGCTGTACTTGTGGCCTTTTAGGCTAAGAACAAGAGAAACCAGGACCCAGCTCATTACTCTGAACATTGATAACTAAAGGAAAATAATGAAGCATTCATCTCAGCTTTCTGGTATAAACTATTTTTTTCAGGATAATCAAATGGCATTGGATGATGAGGAAAAAGTTTTTTGTGCAGAAAAATTCTGGCTAATAAATGCAGAAGGAATAATAGAATTTGAAAAATATTATTTCGTAAGCTCTAATGAAATATCTGGTGCAGGTAATAGTTATTGAGATGGTGGTGGAGGCCGGGCGCAGTGGCTCATACCTGTAATCCCAGGACTTTGGGAGACCGAGGCAGGTAGATCACCTGAATTCAGGAGTTCGAGACCAGCCTAGCCAACATGGCGAAAATCCGTCTCTACCAAAAGTACAAAAATTAGCTGGGCGTGGTGGCATATGCCTGTGATCCCAGCTACTCAGGAGGCTGAGGCAGAAGAATTGCTTGAACCTGGGAGGCGGAGGTTGCATTGAGCCAAGATTGTGCCACTGCACTCCAGCCTGAGCAACAGAGTGAGACTCCCTCTAAAAAAAAAAAAGAAATGGTGGTGGAGAACTGAACTCTGATTAATCTTAAGCATTACTAAAAGTGAGAAACCAAACAAGAGGCGCTCCCAATATGATGCAGGGTGAAATACATGGCACCATCTATGAAGTAAAAATCATGTAAAAATCAAACCTGGCTGAGCACAGTAGTTCACACCTGTAATCCCAGCACTTTGGGAGGCTGAGGCAGAAGGTTCACTTGAGCCCAGGAGTTTGAGACCAGCCTGGGCAACATAGGGAGATCCCATCTCTACAAATAGTAATAATAAATAGCCAGGCATGGTGGTGCATGCCTGTGGTCCCAGCTATTCAGGAGGTTGAGGCAGGAGGATCACCTGAGCCTGGCAGGTTGAGGCAGCAGTGAGCTGAGATTGTATCACTGCACTTCAGTGCTCTGGGTGACAGAGTGAGACCTTGTCTCAAAAAACCTGTCTCAAAAAAAAAAAAAAAAATCAAACTTGAGTTTGATTAACATTAGTTAGAAATCTAACTATATAACATTAGTTAATTAGTTAACTAATTAACTAATTAGTTAGAAATCTAATTTCCAAATTAACATTAGTTAGAACTCTAACTTCCAAATCATAGGAAACAGTGGGGATAGAACAAGTTAAACAACATCTGGCAAAGGTGACCAGCCAAAACTAGGGTGGGGGACCTTTTCTATGTTGACTGACTCAGTTTCCAGTCTTAAATAGACTTTTCACAAAGGATGGAACATTTTGAGTAAATTAATGTTAGAAAAACTGACTATGCTTCTGTAAGTTTGTGTATTCTAAAAGTTGTTAGTGGTGGTACACTAATATACATTCCAAATTTTTAAAACCTGCAATTTTGTAAAATTGCAGAGTCTGAATTTGAAAGGTTAGAAAGATTAGTAGACAGATTCATTTGCTAATGGAGAAACCCATAGAGTTCTCTTCACAGACTTTTCTGATTTTTGTTTTGTCAGAAATCAGTGTAGTGACAAAGAAGAAACTTGATGCATATCTTTAGGAATGAATTGGTTATTCTGTCCAGTCTGCCAGATTAGTCTTCTGTTGATTTGCTGAACTACTATTTGTGGAGAGATTTCAGTGAGGTTAGAATTAAACCACTTTAAATCAATTTAAATGATATAAAGATTAGCAGTAACCACTTTGAAAATGCACCCCCTCCAAAAAAAATTATAACACATATTTTATTTATTTATTTTTATTTTATTTTATTTTTTTTTGAGGCAGAGTCTCACTCTGTCCCCAGGCTGGAGTGCAGTGGCGCAATCTTGGCTCAATGCAACCTCTGCCTCCTGTGTTCAAGCAATTCTCCTGCCTCAGCCTCCCAAGTAGCTGGGATTGCAGGCATGTACCACCACACCTGGCTAATTTTTGTATTCTTAGTAGAGACGGGGTTTTACCATGTTGGCCAGGCTGGACATATTTTATCTTGATATTGGAGATTACGATCCCTGTGGTCTATCACTTAGGATATGGTTCGGCTGTGGTGATTGAGAAATAATACTAGCTTAAATAGTAAGGTTTCTTTCTCTCCCAGAAACAGGGAGTCTGGAGTTAGGGAATTCAGGGCTGTTCTGGCATCTCCTTGGTCTCCTTCTTCCTGCCGCATTGTCTTAGTTGCATCTTAAACATTCTGTTTGTGCCAGCTGCAAGAAAGAAGGGAGATAGAGACCGGGCACAGTAGCTCACTCCTATAATCCTAGCACTTTGGGAGGCCGAGGCTGGCAGATCACTTGAGGTTAGGAGTTTGAGACCAGCTTGGCCAACATGGTGAAACCCTGTCTCTACTAAAAATACAAAAATTAGCCGGGTGTGGTGACTTGTGCCTGTACTCCCAGCTACTTTGGAGGCTGAGGAAGGAGAATTGTGTGACCCTAGCAGGTGGAGGTTGCAGTGAGCTGAAATGGTGCCACTGCACTCCAGCCTGAGGACAGAGTGAGACTCCATCTCAAAAAAAAAAAAAAGGAGAAAGGATGAAAGAACAAAATATTCCTTCTCCCATCTGAGTCAGTTCCCAAAAGCAGCCTTCCCAGATGTTCCACACAGGAGTTCAATTTATATCTCTGAACACTGAACTGCACGGGTATACCTAGGTGCAAAGAAAGGTGGAACTTCAGCCTTGTAGCTAAGTGTGTTGCTGAACCAAACAAAACTGGAGTTCTGATGCTAAGAAGGAAGGGGCATGTGGATTGGGGATCTCTGTCAATAAAGAAAACAGACATATAAGAGGAAATTAAAATTACTGTTTAAATAATTTCATTTCTGAAAAGTGCTACAAAGTAGAACATTCTATTAGAGAGATCTAATTTATACTAAATTTATATTTTGTGTGTGTGTGTTTTTTTTTTTTTTTTGAGAAGAAGTCTCACTCTGTCACCCAGGCTGGAGTGCAGTGGCGCCATCTTGGCTCACTGCAACCACTGCCTTCCAAGTTCAAGAGATTCTCCTGCCTCTGTCTCCTCAGTAGCTGGGATTACAGGTGCGTGCCACCATGCCCATCTAATTTTGTATTTTTAGTACAGACGGGGTTTCACCATGTTGGTCAGGTTCATCTCGAACTTTTGACTTCAAGTGACCCATCCGCTTCGTCCTTCCAAAGTGCTGGGATTACAGGCATGAGCCACCATGCTGGGCCTTGTGTTATTTTAAACAATATGCCAGAATCTGTGATTAAAAGGGTTTAAATCTGTTGCATGCACAATTTTAAAGGCTTTTGTGGAAAGCCCACTGGCCCTTGTTAACGTATACCATTTTATCTGTGTGTTACATCCTTCTTGATAACTTTATAGCTTATTATTTTGCTACAAGTTCTTGTGTGATTTACTGAAAAACATGTAGAACCTCCATTACTTCACCACTATTCCCTTTTCATCCCATCTCCATAATGCCTGTTAGGCCAGAACAATGACATTTGTAAATCAGAGGTTGTTTACTAGTTGAGTAACACTGCTATACTTTCTTGTCTAATAAATCATAATCGAGGTTGGCAAACTGGTAATTGTCTGGTCTGTGGCTTGGTTTATTGTCCATCTATTTCCTTCATAGGCCAGTTGTCTTAAGAAAGTGAAAACAGATAAGGAAGTCTGCATAGACTGCCAATCTTTGAAATCTTATGGGTATAGGACTCATTAACCTTATTTTGCAAAACTTTATTCATGATTGGGATAGCTCATGATTTTAACTGATCCAAGTCAGCTTCTCTAGAGATAAGTTCCTAGAGAACAGGACTATGCAGAGTTCTCCTGGCCCCAAATGTCACATATGACAGCAATGTGTTTTTTTGTTTTGTTTTGTTTCTTGAGACAGGATCTTACTTTGTCACCCAGGTTGGAGTGCAGTGGCATGATCATGGCTCACGGCAGCCACAACCACTCAGGGTCAAGCGATTCTCCATCTCAGCCTCTTGAGTAGCTGGGACCACAGGCATGTGCCAACCATGCCCAGATAATTTTAAAAAATTATTTGTAGAGAAGGGGTCTCACTATGTCTCCCAGGCTGGTTTTGAACTCCTGGGCTCAAAGTGATCCTCCTGCCTTAGCATTCCACAGTGCTGGGATTACAGGAAAGCGCCACTGTGTCTGGTACCAATGCATTTTGTAAAGTTTGATTCATTATGTCAAAAGATAAGTTATTCTTCTAAGCCAATCTCTCTTTTTTATTTATATATCACAGCTTTATTTGAAATAACTGACCAAAACTATAAACAGACCTCCACATAATATTGTAGTGAGCTTTTAAAACATGGGCTTTGGAGTCTGAGGATAAAGTGTCCTAAGTCCGCTCCCTTCTGACTTTCTGATACTAGGCAACTATAATTTCTCTGACCCTGATTGCTCACTGTCACTTCTAACTGGATCCTATTTTGATGACCAGACATTGCTATGTGCCAGTGATTGTATTAAGCAATGGGAAATAACTGTGAACAAGATTAAAGTAGTTTTGGCTTTTATCTAAGTTGAAACTGGGGTTGCAAATTCCATTGCTTTCTTAGGTCAGGCAGGTGACATAAATGCCTGAAGGGAGTGAGGATGGGGGAAATACAAAAATCAGGGAGAGATGGTGATTGTGGCTGAATTTGAGGCTGTTGCTCATCAAAAGGTATTCAGATTCAACAGTTTTGAAACCCTAGATAGTCCTAACACTACCCCTACTATGGGCGCATTGCTTTAGCAGTCTACTTTATGGTCCTATGTTAAGTACAGAAGGAATACAGGCAATTTTCATGTACTCCATAGGCACCTTCTCTGCTTGGGTGCTCTACCCTGGAAATTAAGAGGAAAATTATGAACGCCACTATGTTTGGATCCCAGTTTTGCCATTTGCTCAGCTGTAATCACCCAACAGGCTTTTTCTGTCTGCTGCACAGCCATCAATTCACTGAGACCAAGGCACTGCAGTAAAGAAAGAGTTTAATTGACTAGAGATCAGCCACATGGGAAAACAGGAGTTATCACTCAAATCAGTCTCCCCAAAGGCTTGAAGGTTAGAGTTTTTATGGACAGTTTGGTGGGCAGAGGGCTGGGTAATGGGTGCTGCTAATTGGTTAGGGATAAATCCATAGGGGTGTGGAAAATGGTCTTTGTGTGCTGAATCTGCCTCTGAGTGGGGCCACAGGACTAGACCAGTTGAGTCATGAGTCTCAAAGCTGGGTTGGATCCATCTGAAAAACATCTCAAAAAAAATTCTTAGATTCTATAATAGTAATGTTATCCATAGGAGCAATTGGGAAAGTCTCAAATCTTGTGACTTCTAGCTACATGACTCCTGAGCAGTAAGGGAGTATAGAAAGGACACCTATCTCTTAGCAGAATTCAGGTCCCTCCCATAATCCTAGTATTATGGCCTTCATTAGTCTCACTAAGGCAGTTTTAGCCCCTGAACAGGGAGAAGAGTACTTTTAGGGAGGGACTGTTATCTTCCTTGCTTCAAAGACAAACTATAAACTAAATTCCTCCCAAAGTTAGCTTGGTCTATGCCCAAGAATGACCAATGACAGCTTGGAGGTCAGAAGCAAAATGAAGTCAACTATGTCAAATTTTTCTTTGCAAATAATTTTGCAAAGGAGATTTCATAGCTGTGGCCACTTGCTCAACTAAATAACTTTGGGTAAGTTACTTCACCTCCATGTGCCTCAGTTTTCTCCTCTTCAAAACCGACTTCAAAAAGCAGTCAGTTTAGTGGCCTTGCAGCTAATTGGCTCAATAGTTAATGTATGTAAACCAGAGCAGTGCCTGGCACATAATCCACAGTTGGACACACATTTGTCTAAGTCAAATAATGAGATTCAGAGAATACAATTAAGTAGGGTTTATTGGAACTCAAAGCTTGAGGATGGCCACCCCAGAGCATAGATTCAAGTTGCCCTGAATTAATAGCAGTTACGAGTGGGTTTTTAAAGGAAAAAAGAAGAGGCAGTTCCTAAGTTGTCTACCAATAATTTATATTGAAACAATTTAAGCTATTGACTGGCTATACATTCTCTGTATCACAAATTCCAGGAACATAAAGATAATGGGTAAGGCAGCTAGTCAGGAACAAAATGCCTTTAAACAATTGCCTCCAGTATGAGTGTAGGGGTGGAGGTGACTGAATTCCCATGCTTATATCTCTCTAGGTCTGATAAATTTTGCATACCTCACATAGTTCAGACTGCTCTGAGCTATTTTTCTTTTCTCACACTCAATAAATAGAAGCTATTATTGTGGGAGTACATGGAAAAGGTCTCCTCAAGAAAGTTGTAAAGGGTGAGTTGGAGTTAGAAACAGTATGGTAGAAAGATTGAAACAAGAGAATGTCTGCTTTCTGGCTATACCAGAGAGGGCAAGTTTGATGAGAGTGACTAGATGTAAGTATAAATGAATTATTGAGACATTTTGGCTCTTTGGTAAGGTAACACTCTGATGGTTAATTTTATTTGTCAACTGGCTGGGCCATGGGGCCCAGCTCTTTGGTCAAATACTATTCTGGATATTTCTGGGAGGGTGTGTTTGGATGAAATTTACATGTAAATCTGTGGGCTTTGAGTAAAGCAGCTGCTCTCTTATATCCTGCATATATTACCCTCCAAATTAGGCCTCATCCAATCTGCAGAAGGCCTGAAAAGAACAAAAGGCTGACCTCTCCCCAGCAAGAGAAGGAAATTCTGCAGCAGACCACCTTTGGACTCAAACTGTGATTCTTTCCTGAGTCTCCAGCCTCCCAGCCTCCCCCATCAGATTTTGGACTCACCAAACCTTCACAATCATGTGAGCCATTTCATTAAATCCCTTTATGTACCCAGCTGGTTCTGCTTCTCTGGAGAATCCTGACTAATACAAATGCTTTGGAAGGCAGAATAATGGCTCCCTAAAGATATCCACATTTTAACCCTGGAACATGTTATATTACATCACAAAGGAGAATTAAGGTAGTGGCTGGTATTAAGGTTGTTTATCAGCTGACCTTAAAATAGGAAGCTGGGCCTATATTATCAGCGTGGGTCCAATAATCACAAGGGTTCTTTAAAGTAGAATAGGAGGCAGAAGAGTTTAGAATCACAAAGAGATCTGAGCAGAGATGCAAACTAAGAAATGGAAGGCATGGCTGGGCGTGGTGGCTCAGGCCTATAATCCCAGCACTTTGGGAGGCCGAGGCGGGTGGATAACCTGAGGTCAGGAGTTCAAGAACAGCCTGGCCAACATATAGTGAAACACCGTCTCTACTAAAAAAACGCAAAAATTAGCTGGGCATGGTGGTGCACACCTGTAGTCCCAGCTACTTGGGAAACTGAGGCAGGAGAATCACTTGAACTCGGGAGGTGGAGGTTGCGGTGAGCTGAGATTGTGCCACTCTACTCCAGCCTGGGTGACAGAGCGAGACTCCATCTCTCAAAAAACAAAACAAAACAGAACAAAAAAACAAAAAAACATAGAAATGGAAGGCAGGTGTAGTCAGTTCTCACACCCTTTCCCCCTCTCCCCTTTCCTCTGCTTCTTTCTGGTGTTGAGGCAGAAGAAATGGTAGACAAAGGCTGAGATCTCCTTGTGTGATGACTCAGTTGGCCTCTCCTCTGGCTAATACTGACTTCCTATTGGATGCATCTGTGAGGCAAGCATTGTCCAAAGGCAGACTTATGTGTGGTTCTTGAATAGAACCTATGGAAGGTCTTGCTTGAGATCTAAGCTCTTTGTCCTATTCCCTAATCCCCACCTTACATGTTCCATTCCATGACCTCTTGCTGTTGAGTTTTACTTAACCAGCAGTGAGACATCTTAGTTGGGCACTAGCAAGACTGCTCAAACGCAGCCACCTTCCTCTGGTCCACCTGCCCACAGGAAATGAATGGATTCTTCCCTTACCTCTCCGCTAACTCCCCCAATGCCCTAAAGTGGCAGTTTCAGCAGCATCAGATGATCTAGGGTTTTAGTGATGAGACAGCTTTCAGACAAGAGAGGGAATCGTCATTAGTCCTTGACTTGTGGAGTGAAGGCACCACCATTCTTTGAGAGTCATTCTCTTGGGCCTCCCTTGGATTTGGGGATAGTAACAACTCCCTTTACTCCCCTCAGAGTTAGCTTAGGGAAGGGATAGTCTATTTCTTTTGTTTTCTTCTTCTTCTTCTTTTTTTTTTTTTTGAGACAGAGTTTTGCTCTTGTTGTCCAGGCTGGAGTACAATGACGCAATCTCGGCTCACTGCAACCTCCACCTCCTGGATTCAAGCGATTCTTCTGACTCAGCCTCCTGAGTAGCTGGGACTACAGGTGCCTGCCACCATGCCTGATTAATTTTTTTGCATTTTTAGTAGAGGCTGGGTTTCACCATGTTGGCCAGGCTGGTCTTGAACTCCTGACCTCAGGTGACCCTCCTTGGCCTCCCAAAGTGCTGGGATTACAGGCATGAGCCACCGAGCCCGGCCGGGATTCCACAGACACTGCAGTCCTCTAAAATGCAAACTTTCTCTTTCCTCAGTCCTCTTATTATTAATACTTGGTTGTGGTGACAGTGGGGTTAAGGTTATATGCAGAAATGGCAATTTCTGTCAGCCCTGAGAGTAGGCAGAAAGCCCTAACAATGGGCAGTTCTCTGGGTCTCTGATCTTACAATGTGAGGTAGTCAGTTCTTTGGTGTTTTACAGTTTCCTAAAAACTGGGAAAAAATAATCTCACTCGGTATTTGACAACATTCGTAAAGCTACAGAGGTGGGATGAGATCAGACCCCTTTGGGTCTCCCTGTTCAGTTGAGGTGGGTATGAGGGAAGCCATCTTGTTGGCCACATAGAGGAGTTTGGTCTTTTTCTTAGGAGCGATGAAAAACTATTGAAGGATTTTAAACAAGGAAGTGATATAATCAAATGGTAGCATAATCCTAAAAATTTGTTTTCTCCCTTTATTTACTCCTTTATTCAATGATTCTGATATCCTGGTCTTTTGGTCTTCTTGCTTCAGGACTTTTGGTGGGGACAGGTGAGTGAAGAGGAAGCTGCTTCAATGACCACAGGCATGTCTAGATTTTGAAAAGCTAAGGTTGCAGGACAAATGATACTTGACTTTGAGTAGAGGAGAAGAGCCTGTAAGGGTACTAGTGGGGGAGAGAATAATTTCCCCAAGTCTGGGAAGGACCTGTGGTCGGTGGGTTCTGACCCTGCAGAGAGTTGATGAACGAATCTGTACTGGTGGTGAATGGATGAGAGGGGCTCTAGGCGAGGCTGGCTAATTGCGGGGGCTCCTCGCCTGTTCCTGGGCACAGGAACAGCGATTCCTCAACTTTGAGGGACAGGAAGGCTGACACTGGGTGTTTCAGTAGTGAGCCCCGTTGGCTAAAGGCCAAAGAAGCTTCCACCCTGAAGGGTCTTTGTGTGACCCCAAAAAAGAAGGCACGTTCGTGACTGAGATTGAATTTCTCCACAGTATGTCTGACTATGGGCTCAGAATGAAATTTACACACAGTTAAAGAAACATGGTATTTCCTGTTTATCTGCGTTTATGGCTATAAATTCATATGGGCAATGGTCAGATACACATTTTAGAAAGATAATTATGACTATAGCATGGGTTGGAGGAGAGCAAGATGAGATACAGGGACTCCTAAGTAATAATCCTATTGTGATCAAATTCTAATGGGACTTTTCAACTTATATTACTCAGCACTGAAAATAAGATTATATATTTGTCAAATAATATGTGTGAATGTCTTGGTGGAATGCCTAGCACATAAAAGTCACTTAAAACAATTATTTTCTTTAATAATTATTTCAGTAATCAACAATGAATATTCATCAGTATAACTAACAGAGTAATTACCCTAATAAATATAATGAATAAGTGTTGAGCATCTACTGTATGCTGGGCGCTGTGCTATGCAGTGGTGCCACGATAGTGAACAAAGGCAGAAGTAGTTCCCGCTCTCATGGAGTTTATGAGGAATTGCCACACCAAGCTTAGGAACAAGGAACTATAATATAATAAATACTATGAGCACACAGTGTGTTTCTTTTTGTTAGACTCTGGGTTCTCCTTGAATGCAAGGAATATTTCTTTCATTATCTGTGTAGCAGATACTGTTTCATGGGTCAGATGCCCAGGAGTATACAAGTAGAATTTAACTTAATTCTCTATAATGACCCAATCTCAATTTTGAGATGACATTATTCTTGGTACAGAAAACCCATTCTCTTCACTTCCAGGTAAACTTTTTTCCTTCAGTGATTTTTCTTATTCAAATTCAAGATGTTCTCAGTTTGGGTTTTCTCTTCCCTATTCTTCTCTTTCTCTTTTGTATCTGCATGTGGAGGGGACCTTGCTGTCCCTGCTTTGTTGTTAGGTAGGACCTCTAGACTGGGATGGTCCTACTGGTCTTCCTGGCATCTTCTGGCAATGCAAGTGGTCCATTATTTGTAGTGATCAGTGACAGCCCCCACTGGTACCTATTAAGGCAGCCCAGCCGAGCCCTTTGAGCTCGATTCACCCAATCCATGTGCCATTTGGGCTGTGTACTCTCACCGGAGTCTGTGACTTCTCACTAGTAATGTAAGATCCACACCTGCCTACTGCTTCTCAGAATCACACCTGCATTGTTCTTTGCTGCCAGGGGAACATTGAGTTGCCTCATCACACCCTATCATCAACACTTGGACTTCCCAGGTAGCTTACCAAGGCCCTAGCACTCCATGTAAACATCTCTCTCCCATTCAGGGTGGCACGGGGATTGCTGTGGGGCTTTCTGTCCTTGCAAACCCCCAGAGAGAAGTGTTCTGTTTCTAGGCCTTGCTGTTGTAGGGATCTTTTCCCCTGAAGTTCTCCATTCTCCAGATTTTACCCAGGAAGCAAGGTACAGGTGCCTTGGCGCTTATTGTCATAACTAAAGAAAGTTCTGTGGTGCTCTTCGTCCTCTGGGATTAAGCCAGAATGGGGCTGACCAGACACAGCCTATAAGCTGTTCTTTTCACCTATCTGAAGGTGCTGCTCACGAGTGTGAACAGACTGTGTCTTCAGAGGCGGGATGGCCTGGCTTTTCTCTACTCTCCTTCCAATCTTTTGTCATAGCAGGAACTCCGGGCCTAATATCCTTTATGGCCTAGCTTTTTAAGTTCCAGCATGCAGTATCTTGCAAATCACAAGTCTTGGCTTGCAACATCATTACCTCTCTGGTCAAGAGAAGGATCCACGTGGAGGAGGAAGACAGCATTGAAACATGGGTTGGGGGAACCACAGTGAGATCTTCACAGTGTAACCAGCTAACTCAGATCTTCTAGACCCAAACCATTAATAGGCCAAATGCATGCTAGACTTTATAATTACTTAAGCAAATGAAGAGATTAATAAGTCCACAAATCAATGAATTAATTACAACCCAGTAGAAGAATTGAAAATCTGGCTGCCAGCTGTCTCTCTTATTCTCAGGGTGCTGTGCGGTCAGCAGAAACAGTCTGAGTGGTCACAGTGCTTCTGGTGCTGATTAGAGCACTGCATTATATAGCCTTGGATTCTACTCAAAAGAATTCCTAGAGGACAGAAAGGGGCCAAAGCTGATTCTAGGGAAAACATTTGGTTAATATAACCCCTAGGAAATCAGCAATCTCCCCCTACCCACAGTCTTAAAGAGTGTTTTGGGATTGTCATAAAGATAGAACAAAAGCCAAGCTACTGGGAGTTTTCTCACAAGTGTGCATCACAGCTGCCAACTAAGCAGTGAGAAATGAGTCATTTGAGCCTGTCCTACCCTATTTGCTTCTGTCTAACAAAATTCTACTGACTTACTGTTGATTGTCTGTTTCAATTTTTTCCCCATATGTTTCTGAAGCATTCAGATGTGAAAGTGGAAAGTACTCTACTGGAATGAGATGCTGATGATAAAAAATTGGGGAGGAATTACAAATAGTTTAAGAGATGTTCTTAAAACGCAATTTGATCTTGATAAATGGGATACATGGGCTGAAATCAGTAAAAGGAAATTTAATAAAGTAGCTCACGTGAGGGAGGAGAAATAAAAACATAGCATTCTACTGGGCAAAATCTATTCGCCATAAAACTGCCAAGCAAGCTTTTGGGGATTTGGCTATTAGTGTAATGATTATGCATCATGTGAGTGTGTTAAAATAACAATAGGTATATTGTTTTACATCAATAGAAATATCACAAATAAAATAATTTTTAAAAGACCATTGTACCATGAATGAAACAATTAAGTTGCTGCTGTAATTGAAGCAAGAAGAATAGCAGATTTCAAAAATAGCCCCCAAACAACTCGTCTTGGTAGACTGAATATTCTCTGATGCTCAGAAAAAGGTAAGAGGAAATCTCATAATTGAGAATGGCATAACATCTCTCTACTGTCTACAGAAAATGCTGGAACTACCTTATTTGTAAAGACAGAAGAATTTTTCTCTTTAGCTTCTGTCTTTGTAGCAATATCTTTTCCTCTGCCTCAACTGTTATGTTGGAGATAGCTGTGTATTTTTACGGAAGCATTTTGTGACTGTCTTCAGATCATTACAGAACTAATCAACTAATTTCTCCCCTATACCTCCACCCTGGCCATCAAGCCTGAGTGCAAACACCTACACGAATCATAAATGTGATTCACAAAATCCTCCTGACGTTGATCTATTCATGGCTGTTTTTATTTTTTTACAGTGTAGTAATCATCTATAAATCCACTTCATGAAACACAATCTGGGAACCTGCAATGATCTTCATCTCAACCCCAGGTTCCAGGATCCACTCCATCTTGTCATCACCCTGCATCTCTGACATGAGATGACCATCACCCAAAATTCCGTGTTCATCAATTCCTTTTTCTGATTTTATATAATTTTATTGCATTTATTTAGAGTCTTAAAGGTTTATTTTTAACTTTATAAAGAGCATAATAAGGTATGTAATTGCTTGAGATTTACTTTTTAAATAAATTTCCAAGATTGATCCACATTTCTGTGTTACTACAGTTCATCCATCTTCTGTATAATATTCCACTGCATAAATATACCATAGTGTATTCATCTTCTCTTCTGTTGATGGATACTTGGTTTACTTCCAGGTTTTGGCTCCTGTGAACAATACTTCTATGAACATTCCAGTAGACTTATTCTACTAGAAAGTTTTTCTGGATCTTTTTTATAGTCTTTCAGTCTCTAGTGTCTCTTATACTAAATTCACTTGTCCCTATCCTTGTCTCATATTCCCTTGCCACTACTGTTAGATAACTATATTCTCCTTTCCAGACTCTTCTAAGAATGTTACATAACTGCCTTTACTGTCTCTACTTCCTCAGTTTGTATTCACTCTTCAACTCATTATCTTCTTCCAAACTACCTTTACTGAGATTATCAATTATTTCCAAATTGCCAAATCCAATGAACATTTTTCAGCAATCTTATTAGAGCTGCTAACCATATTTGATGCAGTTGAGCATTCCTTTTGTCTTAGTCCATTGTGTGTTGCTATAGCAGAATACCACAAACTGGGTAATTTATAAAGAAAATAAATTTATTTCTCATAGTTTTGAAGGCTGGGAAGTTTAATATCAAGGTGCTGGCATCTGGTGAGGGCCTTCTTGCTGTCTCATCCCATGGTGGGATGGTGGAAGGACATGAGAGCACTGGCATGAGAGGGTGAAGAAGAGAGCTGAACTCCTCATTTAATTAGGAAAACACTCCCATGATAACTAACCCACTTCCACAATAATAGTATTAATCCATTCATGAGGGCAGAACCCTCATGATCTAATCACCTCTTAAAGGTCTCACCTTGCAACACTGTTGCATTGGGGATTTAATTTCCAAACTATGTTTGGGCAATTTGAGCTCTTTCTTCTTCACTTACTACCTAATGATAAATAATGGAATTTACCAGAGGTCAGTTCTAGGTCTCTTTCTCTTTTCCCTTAATATTCTCCCGTAGTTATGCCTGTTGTCTCAGCAAAATTCTTAATAGCATATCCTTTTACTCTCAGAAGTGTCCTAGTTTGGATGGTAAATTATATACGCTCCTTACTTAGAGACCAATGGTTTCCAGCTCATCCATGACTTATTTATCAAATCTTCTACCAATCATCTTTCCCTAGCTATTTTACAGGAACCTCAAACTCAATATTTCTAAACTGAACTTTTGCTGTTTCTTTTAACACCCATTTCTCCCAAGTCTCCATCTCAGAAAAGGGTACCGCCACCACTTACTTGCTCAAGTGCTGAACCCTGGAGACTGTTTTTATGTGTGTGTATGTGTTTGTTTGTTGCTTGCTTGTTTGCTTTTAAATTTCCTATTTCTTAGCCCATCTGTCTCCAAAACCTGTCAATTCTAACTCCATCACTGGCACTAACTCCATTGTTCCCTTTTGCCTGGGAGCTGCAAAGGGCTCTTATCTGACTTCCTGGCCTCCACTCTTCTCCAGCTTTCTCACTTCCATCTCTTCTTCTACCCTGATATTTAAAAAACATGAATCAGATCATGTCACTACCTGCTTAAAACCTTTTGATTGTTTGCCATTGCAGTAAGAATATAATCACACTGCTTTTCTAGCCTCTGAGGCTCTCTGTGCTCCTCCCATGACTGCTGGTGTAGTCTCAGCTTGGGTCATCTGCTCTTTTTCACCCCACTCGAACTGCTCCATTCTTTCCTTGCAACTAGCTCTTCCCTGTCCTAGGGCCTTGGCACATGGAAACCTCTCCTAGACATTCCCACTTTTAACTCCAATAACACTTTTTATTCTTTACATCTCAACTTGAATATCATTTCTGCTGGAGTGTAGCATCATTGCGGGAGGGGGTGAGATTTAAAAATATTTTTTATTTTGAAGGAATGCATCTTATTTACTAAATTAGATAATGTAGGTAAGCAAAAAAAAAAAAAAATCATCCACAATCCCACCACTCAAAGAAAACAAAGTTAACACTTTGGTGTCTATTTTTCCAAGTGTTTTCTTTGTCTGCATCACATAAATATCAATTGCTTAAATGACTCCAAGTCCTGTAACTGGTGGGAGTCATTGTGTTCTGGGAATTTTACATGTAATTCACCCCAGGACCTCCTTTACATTGGAAAACTTTTTATTCCTCACCATATCCCCAGGGATTCTTGGAAATTGGGCAAACAGCTTTACTGGTCACATCTTGCTTCAATTGACTGCTTCTGCCTCTATCTTGACCTCCTTTGTGTCTAGGCTCTTGTGTCGATGCAGACGCGGAACACAGCTCCTAGTACTTGATCCTGAGATTCCCTTTGCCGGGAGTAGAGTCGGGGGCTGGAAAATGTTACGGAAGAACACAGCATGCCTGCAACACATCTCCATTTTCAAAATTCCTTTAGCTACTTCATCCTGAGGATGCCTTGCTATACAAGAGTGAAAGCCACCTGCTGCATCACTGGGCTGGGCAGTCTCTGTCTGTCTCTGTCTCTCTGTCTCTCTGTCTGTCTGTCTGTCTGTCTCTCTCTCTCAGCTAACGATTCTCTTCACTCAGCCCTCCTCCTGCTCCAGATCCTGTGACTGTCCTTGTAGGGAACAATTCAATGTTTGGTCTGTTTTGATGGTTCTTTCCAGACCATTTTCTGGAGCGTCTCGGTTGCTACACCCAAGCTTGCTTAGGCATCTTTCCTAAACAACAGGTATTTCAGGCTAGAGAGAAACCATGCCATTCCTCTGGTGGGCAGAAATAGTTCTGACTGGCTGTTGTTTTAAATAGTTTTTACCTTCTCTTCTTGGCATGTAAGAAATGCTTTTCTTCTCCTCCTAAATGGTATCCTACAATATATACTATTAGAAATCTGCTTTCTTTACTTAACAATTGATGGTGAACATCTTCTTTGTCAAAACATGTACAAATTTTAGATAGTGAGTAAAGTACAGAATTCCATAGACTGTGGTGGACAACATACCCTGAAGCGTTGTTAGAAATGCACATTCTCAGGCCCTGTGCCAGGCCTAATCCATGTTATTGCTACATATTGGTCCCCAGAACGTTCACACACACTTAAAAGTTTGAGGCACAGTGGAATACAGCATTTGCATGGCCTTAATAAGAACCAAATGCAATTATTATTGCTTTCATTGGAAAACCTGTAAAAGACAATTCTGGACATTTATATGGCCATTTAATTTGTGCTCTGAAGCAACTAGCTTTTCTTGTTCAATGTGACATTGATGCCAAACTGCAAAATGCTCCTTGGGTGAATAAATGGGTGTGAAAAAATATATATGTAAAGTGCTTTCCTAAAATATGATGTCTTCAATAGCTCTCCTATACTTTGGCTAAAGTAAACCATAAAGTCTATGATTTTCACATTATATTTTTATAGAAAGTAAAAATATCAGTTTAGTAGTTTTAAAAATCAGTATAGAATCGTCTCTTATCTTTTCAAATATTTAGTCTAAAATTTTAAATCAGATGGTTTTAAAAGCAATTTACATATATATATTTAAGACTAAAATAACTTTTGCTTTTGACTCATTAAGAACATAATTACTTAGTATGAGCTCTTTGAAGAGGAACTACTGTTACTCATAGCAAGGTGAAATATACTTAATGAGCTAGGCCTAGTTGAAAACTATGATATGGTTTAATTTGGAATTCCAAGTAAACACAGGAAAAATAAAATCCCACTTCTGGTCTCATATTGCAGAAGATTATAATGAAGTGAGCTGCTTTTTCCTTGAGAACAAATCAGAAATTAACTTCCCAATAATGTTATTTGTAACTTGTTTTGTTTTAGAGCTCTTAGAAACTATTAATTTCACTAGCGAGCTATTTGCTGTGCAGGCGTAGCCGTGTGAAAATACCAGTTTTTAAAACCCCTCGACTGAAAAGTCATTTAGCACATTTTTCTGCTCACAGTTGAAAAGTTTCAACTTCCAGCTTGCAAAATCATTAAGTGTGTGTATGCTTCCAATTAGTATCAAGATTTTCCCGATACATGGTCCAAGGTTACACAGTGGTCTACAGAGGATTTGTGGAGACCTCTTTGTCATCTCATTTTCTGCTGCCATTACATGCAAAGTTTGCAGAACTTCGGCTGCTGACCAAGATGCCAAAATTTCTGAACATTAATTCATTAGGAAGTAGCAATTCCATCTGAACAAAGAGAATACAGCATTTCAGATTTGTTTCCTTGGATATAACTTTCAGGAAGTCAGAGAGTTAAAAACCAGAAAGGCTTTGTTTAACAAATGGAAGCTATTTGTTCATGTGCCAGTGGGAATTGTTTTATAATGTTCCTTTCAGAACAGAACAGAATTAAATAACGCACTCTGAAATATTTCACCAAGTAATACACTTAAAAGTTTTCATAGGATATTCAAACCAAAGGCAAAGAAGTTGAAAACTTTGAAAAAAATTTAGAAGAATGTATAACTAGAATAACCAATACAGAGAAGTGCTTAAAGGAGCTAATGGAGCTGAAAACCAAGGCTCGAGAACTACGTGAAGAATGCAGAAGCCTCAGGAGCCGATGCGATCAAATGGAAGAAAGGGTATCAGCCCTGGAAGATGAAATGAATGAAATGAAGCGAGAAGGGAAGTTTAGAGAAAAAAGAATAAAAAGAAACGAGCAAAGCCTCCAAGAAATGTGGGACTATGTGAAAAGACCAAATCTACGTCTGATTGGTGTACCTGAAAGTGACGGGGAGAATGGAAACAAGTTGGAAAACACTCTGCAGGATATTATCCAGGAGAACTTCCCCAATCTAGCAAGGCAGGCCAACATTCAGATTCAGGAAATACAGAGAACGCCACAAAGATACTCCTCGAGAAGAGCAACTCCAAGACACATAATTGTCAGATTCACCAAAGTTGAAATGAAGGAAAAAATGTTAAGGGCAGCCAGAGAGAAAGGTCGGGTTACCATCAAAGGGAAGCCCATCAGACTAACAGCGGATCTCTCGGCAGAAACCCTACAAGCCAGAAGAGAGTGGGGGCCAATATTCAACATTCTTAAAGAAAAGAATTTTCAACCCAGAATTTCATATCCTGCCAAACTAAGCTTCATAAGTGAAGGAGAAATAAAATACTTTACAGACAAGCAAATGCTGAGAGATTTTGTCACCACCAGGCCTGCCCTAAAAGAGCTCCTGAAGGAAGCGCTAAACATGGAAAGGCACAACCGGTACCAGCCACTGCAAAATCATACCGAAATGTAAAGACCATCGAGACTAGGAAGAGACTGCATCAACTAATGAGAAAAATATCCAGCTAACATCATAATGACAGGATCAAATTCACACATAACAATATTAACTTTAAATGTAAATGGACTAAATGCTCCAATTAAAAGACACAGACTGGCAAATTGGATAAAGACTCAAGACCCATCAGTGTGCTGTATTCAGGAAACCCATCTCACGTGCAGAGACACACATAGGCTCAAAATAAAAGGATGGAGGAAGATCTACCAAGCAAATGGAAAACAAAAAAAGGCAGGGGTTGCAATCCTAGTCTCTGATAAAACAGACTTTAAACCAACAAAGATCAAAAGAGACAAAGAAGGCCATTACATAATGGTAAAGGGATTAATTCAACAAGAAGAGCTAACTATCCTAAATATATATGCACCCAATACAGGAGCACCCAGATTCATAAAGCAAGTCCTGAGTGACCTACAAAGAGACTTAGACTCCCACACATTAATAATGGGAGACTTTAACACCCCACTGTCAACATTAGACAGATCAACGAGACAGAAAGTCAACAAGGATACCCAGGAATTGAACTCAGCTCTGCACCAAGCAGACCTAATAGACATCTACAGAACTCTCCACCCCAAATCAACAGAATATACATTTTTTTCAGCACCACACCACACCTATTCCAAAATTGACCATATACTTGGAAGTAAAGATCTCCTCAATAAATGTAAAAGAACAGAAATTGTAACAAACTGTCTCTCAGATCACAGTGCAATCAAGCTAGAACTCAGGATTAAGAATCTCACTCAAAACCGCTCAACTACGTGGAAACTGAACAACCTGCTCCTGAATGACTACTGGGTACATAACGAAATGAAGGCAGAAATAAAGATGTTCTTTGAAACCAACGAGAACAAAGACACAACATACCAGAATCTCTGGGATGCATTCAAAGCAGTGTGTAGAGGGAAATTTATAGCACTAAATGCCCACAAGAGAAAGCAGGAAAGATCCAAAATTGACACCCTAACATCACAATTAAAAGAACTAGAAAAGCAAGAGCAAACACGTTCAAAAGCTAGCAGAAGGCAAGAAATAACTAAAATCAGAGCAGAACTGAAGGAAATAGAGACACAAAAAACCCTTCAAAAAATAAATGAATCCAGGAGCTGGTTTTTTGAAAGGATCAACAAAATTGATAGACCGCTAGCAAGATTAATAAAGAAAAAAAGAGAGAAGAATCAAATAGATGCAATAAAAAATGATAAAGGGGATATCACCACCGATCCCACAGAAATACAAACTACCATCAGAGAATATTACAAACACCTCTATGCAAATAAACTAGAAAATCTAGAAGAAATGGATAAATTCCTCAACACATACACCCTCCCAAGACTAAACCAGGAAGA
Source organism: Pongo pygmaeus (assembly GCF_028885625.2). Lineage (NCBI taxonomy): Eukaryota > Metazoa > Chordata > Mammalia > Primates > Hominidae > Pongo > Pongo pygmaeus. The sequence continues at coordinate 98,306,475 of NC_072384.2, forward strand.
AGTTGAATCTCTGAATAGACCAATAACAGGAGCTGAAATTGTGGCAATAATCAATAGCTTACCAACCAAAAAAAGTCCAGGACCAGATGGGTTCACAGCCGAATTCTACCAGAGGTACAAGGAGGAGCTGGTACCATTCCTTCTGAAACTATTCCAATCAATAGAAAAAGAGGGAATCCTCCCTAACTCATTTTATGAGGCCAGCATCATCCTGATACCAAAGCCTGGCAGAGACACAACAAAAAAAGAGAATTTTAGACCAATATCCTTGATGAACATTGATGCAAAAATCCTCAATAAGATACTGGCAAACAGAATCCAGCAGCACATCAAAAAGCTTATCCACCATGATCAAGTGGGCTTCATCCCTGGGATGCAAGGCTGGTTCAATATACGCAAATCAATAAATGTAATCCAGCATATAAACAGAACCAAAGACAAAAACCACATGATTATCTCAATAGATGCAGAAAAGGCCTTTGACAAAATTCAACAACCCTTCATGCTAAAAACTCTCAATAAATTAGGAATTGATGGGACGTATCTCAAAATAATAAGAGCTATTTATGACAAACCCACAGCCAATATCGTACTGAATGGGCAAAAACTGGAAGCATTCCCTTTGAAAACTGGCACAAGACAGGGATGCCCTCTCTCGCCACTTCTATTCAACATAGTGTTGGAAGTTCTGGCCAGGGCAATTAGGCAGGAGAAGGAAATCAAGGGTATTCAATTAGGAAAAGAGGAAGTCAAATTGTCCTTGTTTGCAGATGACATGATAGTATATCTAGAAAACCCCATTGTCTCAGCCCAAAATCTCCTTAAGCTGATAAGCAACTTCAGCAAAGTCTCAGGATACAAAATCAATGTGCAAAAATCACAAGCATTCTTATACATCAATAACAGACAAACAGAGAGCCAAATCATGAGTGAACTCCCATTCACAATTGCTTCAAAGAGAATAAAATACCTAGGAATCCAACTTACAAGGGATGTGAAAGACCTCTTCAATGAGAACTACAAACCACTGCTCAAGGAAATAAAAGAGGATACAAACAAATGGAAGAACATTCCATGCTCATGGGTAGGAAGAATCAATATCATGAAAATGGCCATCCTTCCCAAGGTAATTTACAGATTCAATGCCATCCCCATCAAGCTACCAATGACTTTCTTCACAGAATTGGGAAAAACTACTTTAAAGTTCATATGGAACCAAAAAAGAGCCCGCATCGCCAAGTCAATCCTAAGCCAAAAGAACAAAGCTGGAGGCATCACACTACCTGACTTCAAACTATACTACAAGGCTACAGTAACCAAAACAGCATGGTACTGGTACCAAAACAGAGATATAGATCAATGGAACAGAACAGAGCCGTCAGAAATAATGCCAAATATCTACAAGTATCTGATCTTTGACAAACCTGACAAAAACAAGAAATGGGGAAAGGATTCCCTATTTAATAAATGGTGCTGGGAAAACTGGCTAGCCATATGTAGAAAGCTGAAACTGGATCCCTTCCTTACACCTTATACAAAAATCAATTCAAGATGGATTAAAGACTTAAATGTTAGACCTAAAACCATAAAAACCCTAGAAGAAAACCTAGGCATTACCATTCAGGACATAGGCATGGGCAAGGACTTCATGTCTAAAACACCAAAAGCAATGGCAACAAAAGCCAAAATTGACAAATGGGATCTAATTAAACTAAAGAGCTTCTGCACAGCAAAGGAAACTACCATCAGAGTGAACAGGCAGCCTACAAAATGGGAGAAAATTTTCGCAACCTACTCATCTGACAAAGGGCTAATATCCAGAATCTACAATGAACTCCAACAAATTTACAAGAAAAAAACAAACAACCCCATCAAAAAGTGGGCAAAGGACATGAACAGACACTTCTCAAAAGAAGACATTTATGCAGCCAAAAAACACATGAAAAAATGCTCATCATCACTGGCCATCAGAGAAATGCAAATCAAAACCACAATGAGATACCATCTCACACCAGTTAGAATGGCAATCATTAAAAAGTCAGGAAACAACAGGTGCTGGAGAGGATGTGGAGAAATAGGAACACTTTTACACTGTTGGTGGGACTGTAAACTAGTTCAACCCTTGTGGAAGTCAGTGTGGCGATTCCTCAGGGATCTAGAACTAGAAATTCCATTCGACCCAGCTATCCCATTACTGGGTATATACCCAAAGGACTATAAATCATGCTGCTATAAAGACACATGCACACGTATGTTTATTGCTGCATTATTCACAATAGCAAAGACTTGGAACCAACCCAAATGTCCAGCAATGATAGACTGGATTAAGAAAATGTGGCACATATACACCATGGAATACTATGCAGCCATAAAAAATGATGAGTTCACGTCCTTTGTAGGGACATGGATGAAACTGGAAATCATCATTCTCAGTAAACTATCTCAAGAACAAAAAACCAAACACCGCATATTCTCACTCATAGATGGGAATTGAACAATGAGAACACATGGACACAGGAAGAGGAACATCACACTTTGGGGACTGTTGTGGGGTGGGGGGAGGGGGGAGGGATAGCATTGGGAGATATACCTAATGCTAGATGACAAGTTGGTGGGTGCAGCGCACCAGCATGGCACATGTATACATATGTAACTTACCTGCACATTGCGCACATGTACCATAAAACCTAAAGTATAATAATGATAATAATAATAATAATAAAAGAAAAAAAAAAAAGAGAAAAAAAAAAATAGTTTTCATAATTTGTAAAGGAAGGAGAGAAAAGCCAAAGTACAGGCTGAAAGTATTCCTTAAGTCAAGCTTTCATCTATAACATTAAAAAAGTCACTCCTAAGCAGATCACGAGGATAGAAAGAGGATAATCAAATATTGCACATAGGTATTAGATAAACGTAGTCATTTTACACTTTGGCCGCAGTCTGTAAGCATACTCTTGAAAAAAAAAATCCGCTTGTGTTTTTGTGTTATGATATATCAATCTGTCAAGCCTCCTTACCTGGGGCTTGGTATGGAAGCTGCTCTCACATCTTTACAATATATCCAGGAGCAGTTTGTACTGCAGAAATCCAAGGAACTTCCCATGAAATTAAACAGAAACGTGTCTAGAAAGACATTAGTATATTTCCAATGTTCAATCTAGAGAAAGGACATTTTGCACAAATAATAGTCAAAATTATAGTAATTACCATTTTTTCCAGCATGTGTATATCATGTAAGTCAAATAAAATGTCTGTCTACTTGCACTATACAAAATTGTATGAAGTAAAATTCACACAGAACAGTTAAGGTCGGTAATTTGTGGAAATAAAGTCTTCAGGAATATTTTAATGCATGTCAAAAGTTTAGAATTGGTGGGATTTGTGTTTTTATCTAATTTGTTTGTGAGTTTAAGGTATCATTTACATAAAAAATCTGGAAGTCTGAGCTAATAGCACATGTGGATTTACATGAAGACTTTCTCATTTTTTAGAGCATAGTACTGCAAAGCACTGGTGTGCATGCACCCACACACACACCCACACCCACACGCAGAACACTGATGAGTATTAGCTTTGTTTGTTGGTTGGTAACTGAATTGACTGAAAGTGGAACTCATTGGAATAAGAATGTCCATATCCCTGTTCAACCTACTTGCAGTGGTGGATGTAGAAGATGCTTCTTTCATGTAGTCATTACAGAATCCGTTATTAAAATGGCCTCACCAATGGGAAGAGGGTCTCCCTCTCCCTAGTCCAATCCTCCAGGTCCCTTTCACCTCAGCAGCTGCCACTGTCTTCCAATTGGTCTTTCCACTTCACTGTTGTTCCCCTCCAAACCATTCTTCGCATAACAGCCAGAGTGATATGTACCTTTTAAGGTCACTAGCATTTTTTATTGTGGTAAAATATACTTAACATGGCCGGGCGCGGTGGCTCACGCCTGTAATCCCAGCACTTTGGGAGGCCAAGGCAGGCAGATCACTTGAGGTCAGGAGTTCGAGACCAGCCTGGCCAACATGGTGAAACCCTGTCTCTACTGAAACCACAAAAAAATTAGCTGGGCATGGTGATGCGCACCTGCAGTCCCAGCTACTCGGGAGGCTGAGGCAGGAGAATCGCTGGAACCCAGGAGGCAGAGGTTGCAGTGAGCCGAGATCGCGCCACTGCACTTCAGCCTGATGACAGAGCGAGACTCCCTCTCAAAAACAAAGAAACCAAATAAATATATATATACACACATATATATACACACATATATACAAATATATATATACATATACAAATATATATACATATACATACATATACAAATATATATACATATATACATATACAAATATATATATACATATATATAACATAAAATGTATCATTTTAACTGTTTAAAGTGTGCAGTTCAGTACATGCATTATTGTGCACCCATCACCACCATCCACTCATCTCCAGAACTTTTTTATCTCCCCAAACTGAAACTCTGTAACCATTAAATAATGAACTCCCTATTTCCTCCCTCTCCCCAGCATCCGATGGCCATAATTCTACTTTCTCTTTCTGAATTTGACTACTCTAGTTACCTCATGTAAGTGGAATCATCCTATATTTGTTTCTTTTGTGTCTGGCTTATTTCACTTAGTGTGATATTTTTAAAGTTCATCCTTATTGTAGCATGCATCAGAATTTCCTTGCTTTTTAAGTCTGAAAAATGTCCCATATATGTATATACCACATTTTGTTTATCCATCCATCTATTAATGGACATTTAGATTGTTTTCATCTTTTGGCTATTATAAATAATGATGCTGTGAACATAGGTGTTCAAATACCTGTTTGAATCCCTGCTTTCAATTATTTTCGGTATATACTCAGAAGTAGAATCACTAAATCATATGGTAATTCTATTTTTAATATCTTGTGGAACTGCTATACTGTTTTTCACAGTAGCTGCACTATTTTACATTCCCTCTAACAATGCACAAAGATTCCAATTTCTCCACATCTTTGCCAACATGTGTTACTTTGTTTCAGGTTTTGTTTTTTTTTAATAACCATTCTAATGGGTGTGCAGGGTGATCTTTTAAGAACAGAAATTAAATAATGTCTCTTTCTGCTTAAATCTCTCCATGGCTTTTAATTACTCCTTACCATAGTCATCAGGCCTGAACATATCTAGCCCCTGCTTATTTTCCTAATCTCATCTGATGCCTTTCCCTTGCCATTCAATATATGCCCCAGCCACACTGGTGTCTGTTAACTTCCCAGGACACCCTAAACTCTTTCCCCTCTCAGGACTTGTACATTTACTCCTCCTCCTGCCAGAGCTGCCCTCACTCCGCATGAAAGGCTGCTGACCATCCTGTGGGTCTCTACCCTACCCGGGCTGCTGACCTCCTGTGGAAGGATGCCCCTCTACTTTTTTGATTCTCTCCCAGCACCTTGCTCATTTCCTTTGTAGCATCTATCACTATCTGTAGTGAGTTTCTTTCTTCACTTGTTTTCCTGCTTGCTTTCAAGGGGGAATGTAAGCTCCACGAGGAGACAGTGGCTGTCATTACTATTGCTGTCTCAGAGCCTCCTAGGTGCATAATGAATGCTTATCAGTTTGGAACTGAGTCACAATGAATTCATAGTCAAATTGCATAAAGGTCATGAAAATTTCTCATATATCTGTAACCTCTGCCTTCTACAAATATATGTTCAATTTTTCTAATTTATAAAAATAAAATCCTTCATAGACTAAATTTTTTGTCTAAAATCTTGTATCTTTTAAAATGCATATGTATTTAAGAGTAAATACATAGTTTAATATTTATGTTGCTAGACTCAAAATTGCTAAAGAAATTGTAGCTAGATTGGCTTCTCTCTAACAACTGGCAATTAAAATTACTTGTATTTTTAAAAAACTGTTTGGTATAATAGATAAAATAAATTTAAAAGGTAAAAAACCCCAAATATCATATAATTTAAGCACTTTTACCTCATCAAGAAAAAAATATGTAAGCTCTTTTATCTGACATCACGCCTGTTTTATTCCAGTGTTCCTGAATAAATTTAAAAAACACCAAATAATTTGCTAAACAGGTTTTAAAAGTAATTTAAAGAGTAGGTGGGAGGAACATTGAGAGGTTTTAATCTTTACTTATTTTAATTCCATGTTACTCATCTTGGGTAGGAGGCTAGAAGTACCAGCTTCAAGTTATAGAGTTCATAAATTAAAAGAGTAAGTGAATTGCCTGGGATTCATTGAACAAGAAATGTTTTCTATATGGATGATTTTAGAACTATCTCTTTGCACATTTATATGCTGGTATGTAGATGTGTGCCCACTTTATTCATCCTGCTTGGTGTTTTATGAAAAAATTCTCCCTTCTCACCTCCACTGTACCTATTCTCTTCTTCTATGACTTCTTTTGACAGACGGTCTAGCATCTGTTGTTTTGCTTTTTTTCTCACATTTTCTTTTTGTCTTTTTAGTTATATATGTCTTTTGTAAAAGATGCCTTTTACTGTTTCTAACTCAGTGGTTCTCAAACTGTATTGCGCATTTGAATCATCTTGGAGACATGTTACAAAATCAATTGCTGGGCTCTGACTCAGCAGTTCTAGAGTGGGGTCCAAGAAATTGCATTTGTGACAAATTACCTGGTGATTCTGAGGCTAATGGGATGGGGCCAACAATTTGAGAGACACGCCTCTATATCCTTGCTACTCAAAGCATGTCTGAGGATCAGTATCACATGTCTAACAAGCTCCCAGGTGATGTGGAAGCTACTACATACTTTGAGTAGCAAGAATCTAAAACAGTGGTTCTCAAATTCTGAATCTTTGATGAACAGCATCAGAATCACCTGAGAACATGTTAGAATGCATTTTCTCAGGCCCCATTTGAGACGTATGAAATCAGAATTTGCATTTTAACAAGACCCCCAGGGACTAGAACACACCATGAAGCTGAGAAGCCCCATTCTAGATCACCTGGTCTTTACTGTGCCGATTTTATTGTACAGTCCGGCCATTCTATTTTTATTTCAGATAAGATTTTAAATTTTATGTACTCTTTAAAAATGTTTGATTACTCATTTTCATCACAGTCTAATCTGTTTATGGATGCAATATCATCTCAAAACATCCTGAGGCTACTCCTTATACATTTGGGCTTTTTTCCATTTTCCACGTTATTTCTGTTCCTTCCAGTTTTCCTTATGCTGCTTATTAATCTTCTTCCTTGTATTTGTCAGCTGTCCTGTGGTAAAAAGTGATCCCAGAAACCACCATGGCTCATAAGAACAAAGGTGTATTTCTTGTTTGTTGTTTATGTTGGCTGAAAGTCAGTACCGGTTCCATTCCTGCTCCCTGTATCTTTTCATCCCAAGAGGCTAAACAAGGGGGCTTAAAATGGGCTATGCCTTTCTTGAGGAAGAAGCAAAAGAGCAGGAGGACTGATAGAAACACACAAGGGCTCTTAAAAGTTTTGCTGACTCATACCTGTAACCCCAACACTTTGGGAGACTAAGGCAGGCAGATTGCTTGAGTCCAGGAGTTTGGTACCAGCCAGGGCAACATGGCAAAACCCTGTCTCTACAAAACATACAAAAAATTACTTGGGTATGGTAGTGTGTGCCTGTAGTCCCAGCTACTCAGGAGGCTGAGGAGGGAGGATCACCTGAGCCTGGGAGGTAGAAGCTGCAGTGAGCTGTGATGTGCCACTGCACTCCAGCCTGGGTGACAGAGTGAGACTCTGTCTCAAAAAAAAAAAATAGTTTTGCTTGGATACGGGGTCCGTCATATCTGCTCACATGCTATTGCCAAAGCAAGTCTTAAGGTAAATCCAATATCAAGAGGATAGGAAGTACGCTTCTTCCACAGGAGGCTCTATAACTTACAGATAGATGAATAGACAATCAATAGAGCTATATAATCCCGTCAGAAGAAGGGGAAGTAAAAAATTGCAAACAGTAATACAATTTGCTTCCTGTTCTTTTATGACGTTGGTTTTCTTCAAAAATCTGATATGTATACATATACATACATATATACATATGTGTATATGTATATATGTATGTATCAGTGATAGATATTATATTATACTATGTAATGAAGCATATATACAGGCTGGGCACGGTAGCTCACACCTGAAATCCCAGCACTTTGGGAGACCGAGGTGGGAGGATCGCTTAAGCCCAGAAGTCTGAGACTAGCCTGGGCAACATAGTTAGACCTCATCTCTACAAAAAAAGAGTTTGCTGGGCATGGTGGTGTGCACCTGTGGTCCCAGCTACTTGGGATGCCGAGGCAGGAGGATCACTTGAGCTCAGGAGTTTGAGGCTGCAGTGTGCTGTGATAACACCACTGCATTCCAACCTATGTGACAAAAAGAGACCCTATCTCGGATAAATAAACATCAGCCCATACTGTTCATGTATAAATGTAACCAACCTGTGTTGGTTTGTATAGGCAGTTGGCATGGATTTCCTCTGAAACTGCAGGTCTGTTTTCCCTGCAGACTTCTTCCTAGAATGGGAGGGTAGTAGCTATTGTCACGAAAATTTGGTGTGTATTCTGATCATTGGGCTTCTTTCTATGCTGCCTGTGTGAGAAGCAGGCAGGTGTCACTTGCTAACAACTCCTGGAGTGGTTTATGCTCGTTATTCTGGCAGGCACTTCTCACTGAATTAGGAGTGGGCATATGGGAGGGAGAGTAGGAGGAGAACTGAACATTCTCAGATCAAAGAATATTGGTCTAAAGGCTTCTAAAATGTGATGAAACTTTGTTGTCATCGCAATCTACCACGGGGGTCTTGGTGAGGGCGTTAATGGTAGAGAGCCTTTCAGCCCAGGCTGGAGGCTTGGAGATTTTCCCAGCACAGTAGGAAGGCACTGGAGGGTCCTAACCAGGGGAGTCATGTGATCTGATGTATAAATCATTTCATTTTGGAAATGATGAAATATTTCATAGAAAAGAATATTTGTTATATTAATATAGCAAGATGAAGAATATTAATGAAATGAACACTCACAGGATATTCCAAACCAATTTAAGTAATATTTTATCAACCAGGGTCCAATCAGCTGACTGAAGCCCTACTAATTATTTGAACAAAGTGAATTTAATATGGAGAATTGCTAAGTACTTCTGCAGTTGTTAACTAGGTGGGGGAGGGTGAAGGGAAAGCACTAGAGGTGTCATAGAGGTCGCAACTGCAGGGAGCAGCTACACTCTGGGAGCTAGGAGAACAAAGGGAAGATGCTAGAATTATTAAAACTTGGAAGCTTAGGGGAGGAGCCCACAGAGATAAAATCTAGGTCTCTGAGGAGGGTGCACCACTTGGCTAGTGATGTTACCAGAACCTTAAATTTCCCTGAGAACCTCCCCTGAATGTTACTTCCTAGCCCACAGAATTAACCACTGTCCTGACTTTATCTCTGTCCATTTCTTTAGAGTTTTACCACATAATTATTTCCATGCATTTCTTTAGAATTTACCACATGCACATGTATGTATCCAGCATTACATTATTAAGCACTCCCTGTTTTTAACGATTAAGAATAGTATCTTCTAAATGTTTTCTTCTAAAAGTTGTATAGTTTTAGCTTTTCTTTCAGGTGCATGATCCATTTCCAATTAATTGCTTTCACTCTTGGGTGAGGTGAGTGTTGAGGTTCATTTTCTCCCCCATACCGAGACCCCAGCCTTGGCAGTCTCAGCACAGACACTCAGAATTGGACAACTGTCAGCAACTGCAGGAGATGGGTGCCCCTTGCTGGACGGCAGTGGGGAGGACCAGGAAGCCCACAGCAGCCCCACACAGCTCCTAATCCTGATTGGACACTGTGTATCCTAGTGTAGGCATAAGTTTCCTTACATTTTTTCATAGGCATTTCTGTTTGGTGGTTTGTGACAGTTAATTTTATGTGTCAACTTGGCTATGCCATGGTAGCCAGATATTTGGTCAAAAACTATTTTAGATATTACTGTGAAGGCACTTTTAAGATGAGATGAACATTTAAATCAGTAGACTTGGAGAAGAGCAGATCACCCTCCATAACATAGGTGGGCCTCATCTAATCAATTAAAGGCCTTGAGACAAAGAAAGACAGACCGCCCTGAGGAAGAGGGAATTCAGCCAGCAGGCTGCTTTCAGACTCAAGTTGCAAGCACAGCTCTTCCCTGGGTCTTTAGCTTACTAACCCACCCTTCAGATTTTTGACTTGCCAGCTTCCATAATCACGTGAGCCAAGTCTTTCCCATAACCACTCTGTATCTGTACACATCCTATTGGTTCTATTTCTTTGGCGAGTCTGACTAATACATGGTCTTTTTATTGGATTTTTGGAAATAGGACAACTTAATCTGCAAGGCTGTACTGAAATCTCTCTGTCAACACTTCAATGCATGGATTGAGACTTTTGTTTGGTTCCACATAGATGGTTGTGTCGAACTGGATGTGCAGAGGGGACAGTGGGACACTCTGCTGAGCACTTGGTCCAAGTTTCTGTGACCAAGAACAAAGAGGAGATGGATATTGGGGAGGCAACCAGTAGGCTACCACGGATGGAAAATAACCCACCAGGCTGGCCTTTTCCTACTCTGAACTTAATTATTTACCCAAAACAGGTCCAAGCAGTAGGTGCACTTCTATGTGTGGTGAGACAAAGTCTTTTCAAGGTTTAGTGTGTTTCTACAGTGGACCAGGCTCTAGAGGGCATATGTGGAAGCTGAATGGAGTAATTTTTGCTGCTAGAGGAAACATCTCTTCTCTCCCCCAGTCTTCCCGACCCCTTGCCTTTTCTCTCTATGGACACACATTGCATTAGTTCCTTGGCTTCAGAGGCATTTGTTCCATTTCTATGTGTGGGGTGGAGGAAAGGACAGGTCCTGGGTAGGATTCAGGGATCTCCCCTGGCCAGGAGGCTGGCAGTCACGCTGAGCTCTGCTGCCCTGGGCTCCATAAGAATGAAAGCAATGTCCTCTGATATTCATAAAATTTCCTCCATTTGTTTACTTAGAAGCCAAACATCCACAATTTATTATGTGAGGGTTGATCCCTGGACATAAAAGAATGATAGGATATGTTAAGTCCATGCTGTAAGACCTGACCAACAAGGTTGTGGCCCAGAAAATGCATGACACTCATTATATGCTTTGGAGGACAAAGGCTGAGCCACTTTTGTGGTCTGAATTCCGGACAATCAGTAGTTGAAGCTGAAGAGCAGAGACGATTAAGTCATCCTGTGGCTTAGTATTATGACCACTTGACAATCATTTAAAACCCTAAGCCCTGACTTTTTAAGTGCTCTCTAGAGTTAGAAAGTAAAAACAAAAAATTAGGACCCTTTTCACAGCTGAGAAAAAAGTAATTTAAAGCATACAATCAGGTAAATATTTACTTTTTGATGTTGCAGAACTGGAAAATGCATTCTCCAAGGATGTTGTCCAAATTAATCCTCCTCTTAGAGTTAATACCCTGAAAGGAAGAGACGTTTGTCCAGAGCTGATTCAGATCCCCAAAGTTTGTCTACTGATATGTATAATAAAATGACTTCCAAACTCCAAAGGAAGATGAGGAAGGCCTAATGTGTGCTTCAGATTAACTTGATAATATACTTGATTTACAAATGATCCCATCAAATCACTAGAATTTTCTAAAATATCCTTTTATGCTGTAACTCATTTCTTTTCCAAGGATGTTGTTAGAGAAGGTGCATTTGCAATATTTTAACAATTTAACCGAGGCCAACTTTATAAAACAGTCACATAAAGATATAAAATAATGTTTAGGCACATTATAATATTTAGCAACACAGGAAAATAAGGCTCGCCCTTAATGATATTCAAAAACAGACATTGCAAGGAGAAAAGCTTATGTTTTCTTTTTTTTCTATAAGTTTATAAGACATTGCAAGAAAAAAATGATTAATTCCATCTTCTTTTTTTTTTGAGACAGAGTCTTGCTCTGTCACCCAGGCTGGAGTGCAGTGGTGTGATCTCGGCTCACTGCAAGCTCCACCTCCCGGGTTTACGTCATTCTCCTGCCTCAGCCTCCCGAGTAGCTGGGACTACAGATGCCCGCCACCATGCCCAGCTAATTTTTTGTATTTTTTAGTGGAGATGGGGTTTCACCGTGTTAGCCAGGATGGTGTCGATTTCCTGATCTCGTGATCTGCCCACCTTGGCCTCCCAAAGTGCTGGGATTACAGGCGTGAGCCACTGTGCCCAGCCCTTCTTATTTTTTAATGAACCAGACACCAGTTAGGTGCAGGCTCAAGGCATTTTACCTGTACTGTTTAAGATAAAAGTCTTAAAAGCTCCAGTGGGCTAGGTAGGTTTCCCATTCATTTTGGTAACATTTGGGAAGAGAGGAGGCTCCACCTGCATGAGATGCGGCCAGAGGAAGACTCCTCAGGGAGATCAAAGGAAACACACAGTTGATCAAAGGAAACAAGCAGCTGATTTCTTCTTGCAAAGATAAAAGTGGCTTCGTAGACTAAGATTATGAGTATTGGGATATTTTTGAACTATAGGAATGCCACTGAGTCCTGGAAACCTGGAATCAGGACATACCAGATAAAATAGATAATGATATTAAGAAAAATACAGTTTTTCCTTCTATTTTCCCCTTCCTGTCTCTTTCTCTTTCCCCTCCCTCCTTTTCTTCCCTCCCTTCTCTCTCTTTCTCTCTCTCTCTACCTCTCTTCTTATGGTTTGCAGCCACAATAAAAAGTAAAATGAAACCTATTCATTTTAAATAACGAATTTATTTAACCCAATATACCCCAAATGTTATGTTAATTGGGATCAATATAAACATTATGAATGAGACATATTACAGTATTTTTGTTTTTTTTGGTACTAAGTTTTTAAATTGGTGTGTGTTTTGCACTTACAGCACATTTCAATTTGGACAAGACACATTTCAAGTGCTTAGCAGCTGCATGTGGCTTGTGGCCACTGTATTGGACAGTAAAGGTCTGAGGAAAGGAAAGAGTGGCATTAGCAAATATGTGCTTGATTCTAGTTTTGGGAGAAGTATTTTCAAGGCTGTCATAAGAAATATTGTTACGTGCCAGTTTATAAATGCCTTGATCTTGATTGCACATTTAGATATTTAATGATCTGAACCCTACATGGCAATGATGTATCAAACAAAATTTTCCTCAGGAGCCCACAAATGAGTTTGCCAGGCAAAATATTCCCAAAGTCTCTTGAAGGCTATGGACGGGCACAGGAACAACATGACCCTCCTTGGGGTTTAGCAGCCTGGAGCACACTCATGGGGCCCATTCTGATCATTGTGATAAAGTGAGACAGACATCAAGGGGCTCCAAGGGAATATTTACTAGAAATAACTGGCTAGGAAAAACCTTAAAAGACACAAAACAATGTAAAAATGGTAGTTAGGTAAGGTTAAGAAAAAAAAAAATACTGACACGTTAATGTGAGGAAATAGAGAAGATTTATATGGGATATAACTGTAGATGGCAAGTGACGTTTGGGGGAAATTTTTCTTTTTCTTTTCTTTTCTTTTCTTTTCTTCTCTCTCTCTGTTTTTCTTTCTTTCTTTTTCTTTTTTCTTTTTTAATACAGAGTCTTGCTCTGTAGCCAGGCTGGAATGCACTGGCTCCATCATGGCCCACTGCTGCCTTGTCTTTCTTCCTGGGCTCAAGTGATCCTCCCAGTTCAGCCTCCTGAATAGTTGGGACCACAGGCATGTGCCACCAAACTCGGCTAACTCTGAAAGTTTTTGTAGAGATGAGGGTCTCTCTGTGTTACCCAGGCTGGACTTGAACTCCTGGACTCAAGCAATCCTCCCACCTTGGCCTTCCAAAGCTCTGGAATTACAGGTGTGAGCCACCGTGCCTGGGCTGATTTTGCTTTTTAATTACATGTGTCCATACTGGGCGCGATGGCTCACACCTGTAATCCCAGCACTTTAGGAGGCCGAGGTGGGAGGATTGCTTGAGCTCCAGGAGTTTGAAACCAGCCTGGGCAATATGATGAGACCCAGGTCTCGGCAAAAAATACCAAATTTAGCCGAGCATGGTGGCCCATGCTTGCAGTTATAGCTACTTGGGAGGCTAAGGTGGAAGAGTCACTTGAGCCCAGGAGATGAGGCTGCAGTGAGCAGAAATCACACCACTGTACTCCAGTCTGGGCAACAGAGTGAGACCTATCTCAAAATAAATAAATTAAAAAAAAATAGTAAATGAATTAAATGTGTCCAATTTGGGGCCAAGAAGACATGCAAATTCCCATTTTTAAATTTCCTTCATTTTCAATAATTCTATGTGCTACTAGGATTTGCTGGGTGGTAGACATAAGAATGTGGGATTTGGGGTGTGACCTGACTGCCCGGTTGCATGATACTCTCTTCGGTCTGTCCCTGTAGAGCAGCCGGTATGGATTTATGAGGACATGGATCAGATTAATTTGTTCAAAAGCAAACAAACAGAAACATTTAGAAGAAACAGATGCTGTACTCAGGGCACTCAGCCCTACAGAGAAGTCTACAAGAACTCAGGATCAGGCCCTGCCAGGCTTTTCTGTCTTGTCCTGTCCAACTTCTGCCATTCGCCACCTCCAGCCTCTGGGTCCTCAAACACTCTGCACTTACTCCCACTTCAGGACCTTTGTATGTGCTTGTGGCAGGGTGATTAAGAGGGCTGACCTGGGAGCTGGACAAGCTGGGCTCTGCTGTTATGGGAATGCAAGAAAGCCCTCCGTGCCTCCATTTCCTCATTTGTAACATAGTGATAGTGACAGCGCCCCTGCCTCCTAGGATTGTAATGAAGAGTAAATGAATTAATGTGTGTGAGCACTTAAAACAGTGCCTTGCATTGAAAAGTAAAAAAAAATATAGCTGAGTAAATCATGTCAGATTACAAAAAAAAGTGAAAAAACTAAGTTTCTTGCAAACTCATGTAGCCATAAAATGTGATCTGTACTGATGAGGCCATTGGCGTGTTTCATCCCACTTCATGTGATAAATACATGTTTTCTGCGGCAGTATTCATAAGATTGATCATGAGTTGCTGTCCCAGATCCTGCTGTGGGTGTCATATACAACCTGGTATGTGCACTGTGTTCTCTGTCTAAAATCCCAAAATTCCAATTCTGAAACTCACCTTTCCCTAGGGGTTGTGTATAAGGGACGGTGGACATGTTTACCACTGTTCAAGATTCAGCTGACCATTCCTCTGTTTAGAGAGGCCTCCTGACTGTCCTACCTGGCTGGCTTTCTCTCTGCTGTGCCTTCTCTTCCATAATCCTGTTTGCTTTTCGTCATTGGACTTCTCATTATCTGCAATTATCTTACTTGTTTCATGGCTTTAATGGCCACTTACTTCCTAACAGGTCCAAAAGTCGTACTTCCAGCACAAACCTCTCCCCTGAACTCCAGATCAAATTTACAAACAACCCTCTGACGTCTCCACTTGGATGCCCGAAAGTTGAACTTCTGTTCCCTCTAACCTGCCCCTCCCAGGCTTTCTCTGTCAAGGTTACTAGAAGCTCCAGCCTTTCTGTTGTGTCAGCCAGAATCATTGGAGTCTTCCTTGTCTGCACCCTCTCTCTCCTACCCCACATGCATTTTTCTGGAATCCCATTGGTTTTGCCCTCTCTATCTGAGGCCTGTCTGTCTCTCGGCCTTCTGCCGTTTTTAGACTGGTGCACCTCATCAGAGCCTCTTGCCCGGATCCCTGCCATGGCCTCATAACCTTCCTGCCCCTTTTCGGTGCAGGATCAGTCTGTCCTCCAGGCTGGTCATCTGAGAGCCTGCCACCTCCCTCACAGCTCAGTCACAGGCCCGTCCCAGTGTGGCTTCCCTGGCAGCCGCCTTTACTCCCTGACCCCTTGCCCTACGCAGCCTGTCCTCTCCAGATTCACTGCCTCCATGCTGTCCTCCAGTCTTGCTGCCTCTCTCTCTGTCTAGAGTGTGCCTCCCTCTGGGCTTCCTCCCTAGTGTTTCAATGCTCATCCCCTACTCAGAGGGTCTTGCCTGATCACTCTATTAAAGCTGCAAATTTCCATTGCCTTCATGGTTCCTAGACCCTCTGCCGCTCAGTCTCCTCATCACAGGCCACACTTTTTAACTACTCTCGTGGACCCAGTCCATGCCCCTTCCTGGATTCGCTGGGCAGTGCTTCTCTGCTCAATGATGCTCTGGGAAGATCACCCAGCAGCCACCACATTCTGGTGGGCATAGAGGGGAGGGCTTGCCCTTTCCTGAAAGCAGGCTCCTTGAGCTCTGTCACCATCCTGGTGGGGTGGCAACGCGGCGTCCCTGCCTTGGGCAGGTGGGCCCTCTGCGAGAGCCACTTCCAATCCCCCATTCCATGCTCAGGCCCAACTGGACTGAGCACTGCTTTTAAGGAAGCTATAGCCAGTTTGACAACTCTTTCTGTGCCTCATCTTTTCTCTCTTTCCTGCTTCTCTGGAATTTCACTCTCAAAGAAGTGTTAGCCATAAGCTGTTGCCTCAGATTCTATCTTCTAGGGAAACTCCCCAAAGTGTAAATCTCATACTATGTACTTGGCTTCTCAACATTATCATCTATCTCCCCTCCTAGTATATAAGCTCCGTAGGGCTGTGTGTGTGTGTGTGTGTGTGTGTGTGTGTGTGTGTATTTCATTTAGGGCTGTATCCTCCAGGCTTAGAGCAGTGTCTGGCACATTGAAAGTTATCAATACATGCCAGTTAAATGGATGGGTGGTTATCAGAATGTTATCTGTCTCTCCCGCTGGAACTTAACTTCCATAAGGGCAGGATTGCTGCTATTTTTCTCCATATTTTTTCCCCAGAGACCACAATAGTTTAAAAAAAATTGTAAAAAGTCTTATCTCATGACAGATTAACACCACAGTAGTTTGTGGGACATGCTGGCTCTCAATATTTGAAACTAATACATAACAGAGGTGGGAGAAAGCAATACATAAAGATAATGTTGTTGAGGGAAGCATAGACATTGGAAACCAGGGAAATAGCCATGGAAGTTTCTGGAAAGGTCCAGGGACCAGGACAACTTAATCAGAAGGATCCAGTCAAGGTCATCCCACTTGAAAAGTAGCAGCTTCATTGGAAGTGTCATGGCATCTTTGGCATGTTATTACATAAACATTTCAATACTGAATTTTAATAATCTTTGGAAAAGAAGAACAAAATGTAGCCCCCTGTGGCCTGTGCCCCTTCCAGTGCATTGGCCCAGTGTGGCTGTTCCAGGCATCCCACCCAAGGGGCTGGACATCTCTCCTCCATGACCTTGGAAGGCCTGTATCTTACAGGAACACATGTCCCTAAGAGCACTACATGGATCTAGCCCCACTGCTGCAGCTAATTTGATTGCCCCTCGGTGTTTAGTTTGAGTTAGTTTTATATGAAGGTTTCCTTCTCTCCCCCTTTTCCGTTTATTCCAGTCAATAACACTTTCTTTAAAATAGAGAACCTGTATGCCTTGTACCGTTAGGATTTGGTGATATCTATCAATCAACGGCACCAATAGAAAACAGAGGATACCCTCAAACTGAGATTATTCCGAGACAGTTTGCACAGCAGGGGCTGTTCACACTGTGTGAGTGTGGGAGAGCAACGAAGACTGGTGCAGTCGCTGGAGCCAGTAGTTGGTGCTTCCCTGACAGCTGCAGGGCCCAGGGCAAGAGTACAGATGGAGGCCCATGGGCTCTGAGTCAGAATATTTCAAAGTTGTAACTCAAGCAAACACACTGTTGAATAAAATCTGTTCTGTTCTCTACCTCGACAAATGGGGCACTTATGTAATGACTTTGAAGGCCAGTCTGCACATAGAATTATCACATTCTCTAAGTTACAGACCATGCCACCAGAACAAGGAGGTGAGGGATAGACATCCTTCCCTCAGTTCTGCAAACACCTTTACAAGCTCATGGCCAGACACCCTAGGCCATGTGTCCAAACTCCACTCACAGTTCCACAAATAACTGCCCCACTGGCCCTTGGGTCTGGGGTCACAGCTTCCCACCCACTCTGAGACAGAACTGAGGATTAGACTTGAACAGACCCTGGAAGCTGGCTTGGGTCTATCTGAATGGGAAGCCTGAGTTCTGAGTACACAGTGTGTTCTACAAGTGGAGAGCTTAGTAAGGATTGGTCAGGACCCATGTGCCTGAGTCGGAGGACCACAGCGATAGTACCAGCAGTGCTAGTAGTACCAACTTTCCTTGCTAGGAATGGAGGGAGGAGGCAGGGCTGTAGACTGCTGCCTTTGAGCAGGGGTGACCTTCTTTCTAGAGGCAGTGTCATCTGCAGGTAACCTTGCAGCAAGGGAGCAAAGGGTCATAACCTCCCTGTGATACCAAAACTTCCTATTGGCTACACCCAGCCAGAATCCAGAGGGCTTGAGGGTTCTCATGATGGGGGTCTCCAGGCCAGAGAGCAGGCAGAGATGTCTGTGGTGTGAATTTGGAGGTGCAAAGTAAAGATACCAAGCACAGGATGCATCTGTGAAAAACACAGCCCTGGGTCCTGGACCTCACCCACAGTCAATGCTTTACCAATGCCAGTAAAAAAGAGTATGCCAGTGCCCATGGCCTTGATGTTGACTGGGCCTCAGAGAAAGTTCAAGGGGAGCCTGGAATCTGCTTACCCTTTGACCTTCAGGATTTTTAAGAGTTGAGCACTTGAAGCTACTGGGAGGAGACGAGAGGCACAAAGGTAATTAGCTACAGTGTTAATGGATGTTGTCACTTGCGTGAGTCCTTGAAATAGTTGTATATAGGACATTGTTTAAGATTACTGTATGACTTTTCATTATTTGTATGAGCACATTGCTAATTAACACAAGTAATCATTCATACAAATGGATATTTATTGTGCACCTGTTTTGTGCAAGGCACTGTGCTAAGTCTGGCGGGGACGTTCTGTGCCCCAGGAGCTTAGAATCTAGATTTGGCTTCCAGCTCTCTGATCCTTCCATTCTCTGAGATTCTCCCCTTTTCCCTTCCCAGCCACCCCATTTTCTTACTTCCTCTGGGATCTAAGAAAAAATGAAATAGAGCAGGAGATGGAACTAAAGAAAACTTCTCTTGGTAAGGTGGGCCAGCAAAGAGAGAATAGAAAGGAGATTTTTAAAAGTGGGAGGGTGGCCAGGTGCAGTGGCTCATGCCCATAATCCCAGCATTTTGGGGGGCTTAGGTGGGAGAATCACTGTAGCCCAGGAGTTTGAGACCAGCCTGGCTAACATGGCAAGACCCCATCTCTACAAATAAACCAAAAAAAAAAAACCCCAAAAATTAGCTGGGTGTGGTGGTGGGTGCTTTTAGTCTCAGGTACTTGGGGCTGAGGCAGGAGGATCCCTTGAGCCCAGGAGGTCAAGGGTGCAGTGAACTGTGATCACACCACTGCACTCCAGCCTAGCAACAGAGCGAGACCGTGTCTCATTCAGTCAATCAATCAATGAATAAAAATAAATAAATAAAAACGAAGGGAGCAAAGTGTCTCAGACTGTAGTACCCAGGGAAGCAGATGGAGCTCTGGAAGGAGGTGGAGAGAGGTGATGAAGAAGACCATGAATTAGTGAAAAAAAAAAAAAAAGAAAAAAAACAGGTAGGAGGAAAGGAAGGTCTCACCTTTTGAGCATGCATTCATTTTTTTAAATACCCATACACCGAATATCCTTTTCCTGGTTCACTGAAAAACATTGTTACTGAGCTCCTGCTCTGTATACTGGAGGTCTCCAGTGTGCACAGATGCATCTCCCACAGATGCATACTACCTAGTCTCTCTGTAAGATTATTTTGGTGGTCCCTGGAAGCAGTCTTGTTTTTTCAGGACTAAGGTGGAAGTAACTTAAAATTTGCATTAATCAAAATTAATGAAAGGAAATCCATGATGAACAAAAGATCAACAATTTATATAAAGGCAATATCAATATCCTAGGGCTGAAAAAACAGATCATTTATGTTCCTATCAATAGTGAAACTCATATAGATTTCTTATAATTAAAACAAAAGGAAGGCTATAGGGAAAGATACCAGCCAGGGCAGCCTTAATTATTCACAGTCTGCTCAGTTGTGCAGGCTCAGTTGAAACAGCTGGTCTGGGGTCTGTGGCCGCTTTAGGGATGATTCTGAGGTGGGTTCGTGCTGCCATCTAGTGGTCAGATTGCATTATACGCCGTCTTCACTTCTGGAGGCTCTCTTGGGGGAAAACGTGATTAAAAGTGAAAAGATCCAGGTCAAGGAGGTAGACAAATGTGAGAAATTCTCCGGATTGACAGGTTTTTGGATGTAACCAATTATTTGATATGCTGGTTTTTCTTGTTCTCTTAAAATAAGAATTGGATTCCTCTTATGTTTGAGGAACTGTGCTAGATGCTGGATATGGACTGGTGAATATGCATGACCATATCTTTGTCCTGGGAGAGCTCCTTGAAAGAGTCCAATTCATCCACCAGCCCATTTTATTAAAAACAAAGAACCCTGGAGAGAGTTGGAAAAAGTAAGTGATTGGTTTAAAGTCACATAATTAGTTAATTGGGGCGTCAGCCTTAGAATCCAGCTGTGTAAGCTTTTCATTCTATACTGTTGTCTTTCTCACCTTAACAGAAACTTGTCTTTAAGATGTTGAGCCAAGCATTTAAAGGTTACTCTTCCAAATCCTTCTTGAAAGTAGTTGTAGCATATTTCAGATACAGCTGCATTTCTGCTATTAACTCTCTAGTTTAAGTTATAGCAAGCAGTGCTGCTAAGAAACTTGCTGCATAAGTACCTAAGAGTCAAAGTGATACAAAATTGACAAGAGTCATCTTTGTTAAATGTAATTTACTTAACACTAGAAAAAGGGAAGTGATAACTTACCCTTCGTCCTTGTGCCAGCAAGGGTATCATTTTATTTTTTTAATAACTGAGCTGCTTCCCATTCCAAATTTCAATAAGACCCTGGCTCCAAGGGATCATCAATGATCCCTTCTCCTACTAATCTCTTGAAAGTAGCTTCATTTTTCTAGGTGCAGGGCACTATATGTTCACCAGCAATACTTCTTATATTGATTTTTTTTTTTTTGCGGGGGGACAGGGTCTTGTCTGTCACCCAGGCTGGAGTTCAGTGGCGTGATCTTGGCTCACTGCAACTTTCACTTCTCAGGTTCAAGCAATCCTCCCACCCAAGCCTTCTGAGTAGGTGGAACTACATGTGGTGCACCACAATGCTTAGCTATTTTTTTTTTTTTTTTGAGACGGAGTTTTGCTCTTGTTGCCCAGGCTGTAGTGCAATGGCCCGATCTCGGCTCACCACAACCTCCGCCTCCCAGATTCAAGCGATTCTCCTGCCTCAGCTTCCCAAGTAGCTGGAATTACAGGCATGTGCCACCATGCCTGGCTATTTTTTTGTATTTTTAGTAATGACAGGGTTTCTCTACGTTGGCCAGGCTGGTCTTGAACTCCTGACCTCAGGTGATCTGCCCGCCTCGGCCCCAAAAGTGCTGGGATTACAGGCGTGAGCCACCACGCCCAGCCTGCTCAGCTAATTTTTAAAATTTTTTGTAGAGACGAGGTCTGACTGTATTTCCCAGGCTATGTTGATGCTACTTGCTCAAGATAAAATAATAAAATCTAACAAGGCAAGATAAAAAATGTTGACTAAGTGCTAAGTGGCATACATATTTAATATGTACTGTATTTAATTTTTATTACGAAAGCTTTCAAACATACACAAATATAAAGTTTGCAGTGAACCCCAATATATCCATCACCCAACTTGCCGACATTAGCATCACTCATTTAGCAAGATTCTGCTGTATTGTTTTCTCTATCCTGTTTTTCTTCCTTTTTTTCTGAAGAATTTAAACAAATTACAGACACTTTACCCTTATTACACTATACTCTTAAATAAAAAATTAAAATTCGTCAAAAATGTGGTTCTTTGTTTATACATAGACAGTCATATGCTGTATAACGAGGTTTTGGTCAACAGTAGACTAAATATATGATGGCAGTCTTGCACAATTACTATGGAGCTGAAAAATTCCTATCAGCCGACATATTACTGCCATTGTAGCATCATAACTCAATGCATTACTCTTGTGTCTGTGGTGATGCTGGTGCAAACAAACCTACTGTGCTGCCAGTCATATAAAAATCTAGCACATACAATCGTGTATAGTAAATAGTCCTTGATAATGAAAATAAATGACTATGTTACCGGCTTATGTATTTACTATACTATACTTTTGATCATTATTTTGTAGTGTACTCCTTCTACTAATATAAAAAAATTAACTGTAAAACAGCATCAGGTGGGTCCTTCAGGGGGCATTCCAAAAGAAGGCATTGTTATCACAGATGACAGTTCTTGCATGTTATTGCCCCTGAAGACCTTCCAGTGGGAGAAGATGTGGAGGGGAAAGACAGTGATGCTGATGATCCTGACCCTGTGTAGGCCTAGGCTAATGTGTGTTTGAGTCTTAGTTTTTGATAAAAAATTTTGAAAAGTTAAAAGAATTAAAAATAGAAATGAGTTCATAAAATAAAAATAAAGAGAGAAAATATTTTTGTACACTTATACAATTCATTTCTGTTTTAGGCTAAGTATTATTATAACAGTCAGAAAATTTTAAAAATTAAAAGGTTTGTCAAGTAAAAATGTTACAGTAAGCTAAGGGTAATTTATTATTGAAGAAAGAAAACAATTTTAAAATAGATTTAGGGTAACCTAAGTGTACAGGGTTTATAAAGTCTACAGTAGGGTACAGTGATGTCCAAGGCCCTCACATTCACTCATCATTTACTCACTGACTCACCCAGAGTAACTGCCAACCTGCAAGCTTTATTTATGGTAAGCAACCTATACAGGCACACCATGTTTTATCTCTTATACAGTATTTTTACTGTACCTTTTCTATGGTTAGCTATGTTTAGATACACAAATACTTACTATTGTTTTACAATTGCCTACAGTATTCAGTACAGTAACAGGTTGTACAGGTTTGTAATCTACCAGCAACAAGTTATACCATATAGCCTAGGTGTGTTGTAGGCTACACCGTCTAGGCGTGTGTAAGTACACTATGATGTTCACACAATGATAAAAGTGCCTAATGACACATTTCTCAGAAAGTATGCCCACTGCTCAGTGATTCATGACTGTATATATATGCACACACACACGCACACACACACACATATATATATGAATTTCTAGATCTATATAGAAATTGGCTTATGCATGATTATGGAGGCTGAGAAGTCCAAAGACCATCAGTTGCAAGCTGGAAACCTGGGAGAGTCAAAGTATAGTTCAGTCTGGAAGCCAGCAGACTCAGGATACAAGATGAGCTCATTTTCAGTTTGAGTTGGAAGGCAGAAAAAGAACAATGTTCCAGCTCCAGAAGTCAGGCAGCTTGAGATCACCATATTTTGGGGGAGGTTCAGCCTTTTTGTTCTATTTAGGGCTTCAACAGGTTGGATGAGGGCCACCCCCACTGGGGAGGGCAGTCTTCTTTACTCAGTCTACTGATTCAATGTTAATCTCATCCAGAAACATCCTCACAGACATATAAAAAAAAATTTGACAAATGTCTAGACATCCTGTGGCCTAGTCAAGTTGACATATAAAATCACCTGTCACAGTGGTGTCTACCAGATTTGTCCTCTACAGGTGCTGTTTCCCTGGGGGAATGAATGAGGATTCCATGTGTGATATTCTGTGGCCGTGTCACTGTCCTGCTCCCTAACATTTTATCCATGGAGTCATTAGACTGCTAAAAGGTGCTAGAAAGTGCTTGGGTTAGTTGAAAAGAGATAAATAACTTCCTTCAATGTTAAGAACTTCCTACAGAGTCCAGTTCAAGGTCAAGATCCAGATTGGAAGTCTAAGTGTCAGAGAGCGATATGAATCTGACAGACAGTGACAGTCTTGAGCCAGGCAAGGGCAGGCATGTGGCTCTCCCGACTGGTGGCCCATGCTCATGGAAACCCAGATTTGAGGAAAAACTGTGGGAACTTTCAGGTTGCTCTTCAAACTCTCCCCAGAGCAAGGGTGCCAGGGCTCCTGAAGAGAAGGTAGGAGAGGGTGGTTACTTAGCTCAGCAGGAGTCTGAGATGGTGAATGTAGCCCTGGCTTCAGCTTGGAGAACTCTGGGACAGTTCCAGGGGAAAGGACTGTCACTCTGCTGCATAGTGACATCTTGTTTTGCAAATAAGTGCATTAAAGGGACTGGTTCTGGGCTTCCCATCTCTGTTACTCTATGTATAGAGCCTGGGAGGTGGGACAGATCTGTGGGAGGAGAACAGGGACCAGGAACCATCTCCTTGTCCTGTACTATTGGTCCTCAGAACTATAATGGACCCCAACAGAGTAACCCGCCTTTGCAGAGGAACGAACTGTCTGAGCACTAGAAACCTCTTTTTTTTTTTTTTGAAAGAAGCTTTTTTCCAGAATTCCTCCTCTCAAATAAACTTTGTTGTTGTTACTGCTGCTGTTTTAAGACACTATATAGGATTTTTAGCTAATCAGTGTCACTCATACATCACGTTACGGCCTTCCGAATGCCTATTTCATCTTAGGAGATTGACATATCCTTTTTTCCCGCTTACTACCTCACATCCACTACTGTACCTTCCAGTTGCCTCCAATTTTTCTGCATTTTATACATTTAAAAGAGAAATGTCACACCTTTTATTTTATCCTCACAATAACAAGGAGATATTGTTGCCAGTTTATTTTCTGTAAACTGAGGCAAAGGCAAGTAAAATAACTCATTGAAAATTCCAGAGCAACAGCCCAGGTTTCCTGAACATCTGTCTTGTGAGAGGCACCCACAGCTGTGTCTCTGAGGGGCATCTTCATATTTTGCAGACTAGAAACTTCCATTATTGTCCTTTACTTAGGCTCAACAGGACTCAAGTTACTTTTCTAAGCAATATCTTTTTCTTTTCTTTTTTTTTGAGACAGACTCTTGCTCTGTCGTCCAGGCTGGAGTTCAGTGTCATGATCTTGGCTCACTGCAACCTCCGCCTCCTCGGTTCAAGCAATTCTTATGTCTCAGCCTCCCAAGTAGCAGGGATCACAGTTTTGACCTGGGAAGTATTGGAAATAGAATACATATGAATAATTATTTTAGTATGCCAGTTGTTCTTAATGTAAAATATTTCGCTCCTTTTTTGAACCAGTTTGATTCTACAGGCAAAGAAGAACCAGATTATTGATTTCTCAAGTCATCCCTTTGTTAGTGTTTGCTGGAGTTACCTGGAAAAAACTTGCATTTAATTCCCTCTTTGCCATTTCCTTGAATGTCCAGTCATGCACCACCACACCTGGCTAATTTTTGTATATTTTTAATAGAGATGGAGTTCTGCCATGTTGGCCAGGCTGGTCTTGAACTCCTGGTCTCAAGCAATCCACCTGCCTCAGCCTCCCAAAGTGCTGGGATTGCAGGCCTAAGCCACCGCACCTGGCCAGCAATGTCTTTTTCATGTTGCCACATTGAAAAATTTGCTCAGCTCTGCCTTCTAGAAGGAACTACAAAAGTCGTTGCTATGTCCTTCCCTATTTATTGTTTTAAAAAGTTTTGACCTGGGAAGTATTGGAAATAGAATTAGGGGGAAGATCCATCCCAGGCTACCTTGTACATAAACTGATGTGCAAGAAGTTCAAGCTAATTTACGAGAAACTTTACCTAGGAGAAGGGAATGAAATGTATAAAAATAAGTTATACTTAAAAAAATAAGTAAAGATTACAACTTTGCATAGTTTTAGAATGAGCAAAGATAGATTGTTCTCCGTGAAATGGCCTTTTGAGTGTTGAAAGGTATACAAGATCACTTGTATACTGCTTCATTAATCTTAATTATTAATCAAATGACTAGCATTTTAAAAAAATAAGCAATTATACTAAATTTTAACATACTACTTACAGAATTTACTTTAAAAAGAAATTTCCCCCCAACATGTAAATAATACTTGTACATATGAACACTCTTAATTAAAATCACAAGTTTACGGCCGGGCACAGTGGCTCATGCCTGTAATCCTAGCACTTTGAGAGGCCAAGGTGGGTGGATCACTTGAGGTCAGGAGTTCAAGACCAGCCTGGTAAACATGGTGAAACCCCATCACTACTAAAAATACAAAATTAGCCAGGTGTGGTGGCGGGCACCTGTAATCACAGCTACTTGGGAGGCTGAGGCAGGAGAATTGCTTGAACCCGGGATGTGGAGGTTGGAAAGCCAAGATCACACCACTGCACTCCAGCCTGGGTAACAGAGCATGGCCCCATCTAAGGAAAAAAAAAATCACAAGTTTAACAGATCAGATTACCTTACAAAGATTAAAAATCTTTCAAAACAGACCAAACACAAACTAACCAGGGTTCTAAAAGTGCTCAACACACTTACCACTAGAACAATTAAGCAAATGGTTTTATCCTTATCTTGATTCTCACCACAATGTTTATCCTAATTTTCATTTATTCCTGAGGTTGCCTCCTTAGGCTTTCAGTAAGCAATACATTTACTAACCCAAAGTAAAAAGAGATGTGGCCTCAGACCGGTAGAAGTTACAAGATCTAGGCAGTCCAGTTCAAAACTCTTGGGTGGGTGTGAGACCTGCTTATTTAGTTCAGGAGCTTCGAGCCTGCGCACTGATCATTAGGCTGAGTGTATATTAATAATCAGGGCTTTCTTGTTATGTCTTCAGCCCTCATTGGGGATATAGGTTTTAATTTTTTGAAAGTAGATGTCTTCCCCAGAAATAAGGTATCCTTTCAGCTTCTCATGGTTCAGTACATAGCCATCGTCCTAACATTATGATTCACTGAGCTACCTTTTTTTTTTAGCATCATTAGACGTGTGTGTTCCTTATTAGTATATTATAAGAATTTGTGGGTTATCTAAAGGTTTTGGCTCCTAGGAGATGAGGAAGTCAGTCTGCTTTATGAGCTCTCCTCTTTGGACCCTCTTTCTGTTTTGTCATTTGCAGCACATTGTTGAGCCTTCTTTCTACTTCGTCATTTTGTGTGACCATCAGAGGTTAAATGTGGTTATTATACAAGACCAGAATACTGATCAACCCTTCCTGTTCTTGATAGAGTTCCTTCTATTTCTGTATTAGTTCAGCTCACTCCCAATTATTTTGTCCATTCTTCTTTTCTACTTACCCTGAACATATATATTACATACGTTCATATTATATATAATATGATATGTATAAATATATACGTATAAATGTATACGTTCATATTATATATAATACGAACTAATATAGCAGCAAAATTTGTGCATATAATTCATATATGCATATGTATGTACATTGGTATACATATAGGCATATATACATCCCTTACCTCATGAAATAATGACAAACAAAAATCCTGTTTTCATTCTTCTTTTGTATTATGTTTCCTTTTTTTTACTATTTCTTTTAGCTTTTCTCCTTTGACTTTGATTTTGAACTCAATCTTTCATAGATCAAATCATTCCAATTACCTAATACTATTTTTATTTTATACCTAACACTAATTTTATTTTTATTTAATTATAATGTAACAATAATAATTATTTAATATTTGAATTATCACAACTTTTCAATGAGAATTCCCTTAAGTCAGATCCTTTGATTTTTTAATCATTGTCCCTATATTTTTCACATTATCCTCGTTTTCTGGTACCTGCAGGATGTTCCCAACCCATCCTGAGTGTTTTCCTTTTGCTTACTAATTCTGAGTTCTTCCTCCCTCCCCTCCCCTTCTCAGCCATCAGTCTTGCTGGCACAGGCTCTCCGTGATCACACCTGGGGCCCTAGGCAGTCTCTCTCTGCAGCTGTCTGTTTAGACACCTCCAGGGCAGGATATGGAATGGCTTTGCCTGCAATTCCAGCAGATCCACCAATGTCACTTTCACTGGTGCCGTGAAAGCCTGCATCTTTTGCAAGACTTATATCAATTTGCAGTATGTGGCACTATACTGTTCAGTATTTCCAACAGCACACTATCTGGGGAAAAATTAATGAACAAAGCCTTGGCTTTATGTAGGAATGGACCCAGCCAGCACTCCTGGAGTGGGGACTAATTTTTATAAGTTGTCAGATTACTAGTAAACACTTAATGTTATGATGATTTTTGCTTTCCTAAACAATCTGGCATCTTCAGGAAGTCACACAATGAATGCTGGGTTAACAAAGGTCTATTATACTAAATAAATCTAGTGCGCTAAATTTCAAGACTTTCAACCTAACCCAGCACTTAAAATATAAGATTAATAATCAAGCAGAGTGGGCATTGGGAAGGCATGAGCCACATTCCTGGGATCTTCTTTCTGAGACTGGGTATGCCCAGGCTGTGAAAATAGGAAGGCTCATGACCTAGGGCTTTCCTCTTCACACCTCAGCTCTTCCTGCTGGTGCTCAGCCTTTACTGGAGAAGGTAACTCGGTTTTTTCATCTTTTGAAGAACATGAGCACCCAGTAAGATGTCAGCAATACGCATTATCAGGTTCTTTTTGCCTTCTGGTATTGGATCAGACCTGATGTGAGCTATTATACAGAGACCTTAGTGTAAGGACGCCTCCCTTGGTAGTAAGCGCTGGGCTTTGATGATCTGAAGAAAAACTGAGCTGCGTCCCAGTTCTAGAGTTCCTAGAGAGAGCACACTCCCTCTCTGGAGATTCTGTTTTTCCTGTAACTCATGGCAAAGTGGTCCCCTGTGGATTTTTTCTTTGCCAAGCTTCTCCCAACTCCACATCCCATTGGTTTTGCCCTAATTGTTACTTATTTAAGATAAAAGAAAATGTAATCCTTATGCACCATATTCCATAAATTTAACTAATAAAAATGTTGTTTTGTAAGAGCCTTTTGAAGTCCAAGTAAACTTTGGAATCATTTTTATGAGACTTTAAAAATCTTTCTTCTTAGGGGCAGGAAGTTACATTTTGCCAAGAATAAATGAACTCAAATAGCAAACGGATTGGGCTTGACATGAGGTGCCAAACCCACAGTGTTTCAGTGGCTTCTGAGCTGGGCCAAGTGCGTTTTCCCAGTCCTGAGAGTCAGGACTGGTATCTAAAGTTTCAGACTAACATGTTATTACTTATAAATAATTATTTTAGTATGCCAGTTGTTCTTAATGTAAAACGTTTGGCTCCATTTTTGAACCAACTTGATTCTATAGGCAAAGAAGAACCAGATTATTGATTTCTCAAGTCATCCCTTTGTTAGTGTTTGCTGGAGTTACCTGGAAAAAACTTGCATTTAATTCCCTCTTTGCCATTTCCTTGAATGTTCTTACCTTCTTCATTCATATTAATTTAAGATAATGTAATTTTTTTCCATGCCTACATTCTAAAACATTTTTAGGAGTGTTTCCAAAAAGAGAAGTGATGATAAAACAATATAAGTAATGTTGGAAGCCATGAAAAATTCATAGACACTTCAAAGAGAGGATCAGGTTGTGTCGTATGAGGGCTTATCATTCCCAAAGAAGCTTTTATTAAAAGATGAGCATGAAGCTGGGCGTGGTGGCTCACGCTTGTAATCTCAGCACTTTGGGAGGCTGAGGCGAGTGGATCACAAGGTCAAGAGATCGAGACCATCCTGGTTAACATGGTGAAACGCTGTCTCTACTAAAAATACAAAAAATTAGCCGGGCATGGTGGTGGGTGCCTGTAGTCCCTGCTACTCAGGAAGCTGAGGTAGGAGAATCGCTTGAGCCAAGATTGCGCCACTGCACTCCAGCCTGGTTGACAGAGCAAGACTCCATCTCAAAAAACAAAACAAACTAAACTAAAAACAAACACACAAAAAAAGATGAGTATGAAAATTAATTAATTAATAGCAAGTTCAGTTGTCATTTTAAGACAAGTTATTGATTTAAAAACAAAAATATTTCACCCTCCACCCTCTTCTCCACTTGCCGGCTGTTCGCTGCCCATCAACACAAGGTTTTCCCATTGTATCTTCTCGTTCACTGTCTCTTCCTGCTACCCCTGAACTTCTGTCACACATTCTATTTCAGTCTTGCTTATGGCTGCTGTTATCATCACCATTATTTTGTGCTACCACTTCCCAGGTTCTCCGTTACTCCAGATCTTTCTCTCAAAAACTCAGGCCTGATGGCCTCTGTTTTTCTTGAGTTCACTTCCTCTGTCAGTCCAGGATATCCTGTCTTCTTTCTTATCCCCTAATTCCAGCCCTACACACTCCCCAGGCACAGCCTTCCTGTGACCCTTGTCCCAGCCAGGCAGGCACAAGATCATTAACTTTAGATTTCCTGACCATTCCTCAAGGAAAGATGGAAGATCTTTTCCTTGGCTCCAGCTAGGGATGTGAACAGACACCTTCCCCACCTGCTGCAGCCCTCTCGCTAATAGGTAGTCAGGACGGCAGCTTGCACCTAGGCATCTGATGAATTCAATTCACTTCTCTCAAATAATCATTCTGCAAGGGCCTACTGTGTGCCAGGCACTGGGCCATGTGCTTGGTAGGCAAAGATGAATCAACTAGGGGCTGATTATTATCATAGGGTGCAATGCAGAGTAGCCTCCTGGAAGAGGCAGTGGCGAATTCTGCTGTGAGGGGTTGGCTGAGAAGGCTTTCAGACGCACCAATGTGTGTACTGGATTTGCATGAGAAGGACAAGCGAAGACAAGAGGAGACCATTCCAAGAAGAGGTAGCCACTTCTGTAAAGGTGTGGAGTAGTACACAATGGGGGTGTGGCTGAGGAAATACAAGTAATTATGTTTTAAAAGAATGACAGTGACAAAGCGGAGGCATAGTGACAGCCACCCAAAGGTTTAAGGGAGTCATGTGATTTGATTCCTCTGGCGAGAAAGGTGGTGGTTGCACTGGGGAGAAGGGTGTGGGGAGGACTGGAATAAGGCTGACCAGAGAGGACACTGTCATAGGCAAAGGGGGTCACAGGCTAGAGAGTGACAGTAGAGAGGGGAGGAGGAGCAGATTCAGTGTAATGAGGGGTGCATGACCCACAGTGACCTAGTACCTTGCAGTGAGGTTAGGGTGAGGCAAGCTCTTGTGGAATCAGAAAATCTCAGGCCATAGTTTCATTCAGGCCTGGAGAAGGTTGTAACATCTTAATCCTCAACTAATTCCTGCTTTGCCAGAACTCTATAACCTATTTATAAAAGTACCCTTGTCAAGGATACTTTTGACCTTGTTCTAGGAGAAATACACACATGCATCCATATATATGCATACAGAGTATGTGTAAGATATATATATGTAAATATAAATATATATAATATTTATAAAACATATGGATTATGTATGCCAGGGTTCTCCAGAGAAACAAAACCAAAAAGATGTGTGTGAGTGTGTGTGTTGTGTATGTGTGTGGAGAGAAAGAGAGTGTGCGTAAGAAATATTTATTATAAGGAATTGGCTCATGCCGTTATGAATATTGGCATTTTCAAAATCTGCTGTAGAATTCAGGCCTTCAACTGATTAAATAAGACTTATCCACATTATGGAGGTTAATCTGCTTTATTCAAAGTTTATTTAAAAAAAACCTTTGCAGCTACATTTAGACTGATGTTTGACCAAACAAATGGGCACTGTGGCCTAACCAGGTTGATACAAAATCACAGACACTTTGCTTTACCTTCTTCCTATGTTCCCCCACAAAAAGGTGAATTCTGAGTTTGTGTTTGTAATTTTGTACTTATCTGCAATTTTAGACTAACTCTCAGAGTCTGAAAGAATAAAGATGTTTTCTAAGAATAAAAGCATTATTTGTATATTTGCTTCTAACTCTATATTTAATATCTAAACTGCATTAATTCATTAAATGCATGTTTTTACTCATACCCTTTTCTTTAAGTATTTCTTATGTGCTATCCCCATTAACAATGGATACAGTAAGAAGTATCCCTGTTTTGCTGGTGATGATCTGACCAAGGTCCCTGGCTGGTGCATGCTTTGCTGTCAAACGTTCTTGTTCTACCTCACAGCAGCTTTTGCTGATTCCAGCTTAAAGTTGCTTCTCTTTGTTCTCAACAGTTGTCCATCTCGCTTACGACTTATGAGGTATTTATTTTGTCTTTGCATCTTTTGGAAACTTCTGAAATAGTCCTTATTTGTCAGTTTGCCAGTCCCTTGCCTAGGGGGTAAATTTTAATGAATTTACTTGGGGAATTTAATGATGCCTTTATTTTTAAATTTTTTAATTTTTCTTGAGACACAGGGTCTCACTTTGTTGCCCAGATTGGAGTGCAGTGGCACAATCATGACTCACTGCAGCCTTGACCTGGGCTTAAGCCATCCTCCCACCTTAGCCTCCCAAAGTGCTGTATTACAGGTATGAGCCACCACGCCTGGCCCTAATTATGCCTTCAGGAGAAATAAAGCCCAGGCCCCAGATGAACATGGTTATTTATCTGAATACAGTATAAATGTAAATTGGGTGGTTAGATTTTGATGAATGGTATTTGAACTAAATGTTAGTAATGAGAAATAGGGATAGGCCCAGATGATTTGTGATATAGATGTCAATTCATATTTTATGATATCTATACCAAACAAGGAAATAACCAAGGTGGATGCCTTATTAGATCAGAATTGGGGAAATTAACTTTAACACGCAATGTGACCTTTGTACTGTAATCACCAATGTACTAAGCTAATCTGCATGAAGTCATGTTTTGGCAATTTGCTTATATTTATTCATCTTTTTGGTGGAAATAGCAATGATGGTGTTAACAATTGGTATCTCAAACAAAACCGTACAGATATAGTCATGGCAGAGAACACGCTTTATGGTTTGTTTTGTAAAAATGTTTTACGTAATATTTTTCTGTGGAAATCTGAGTTAAAAATTTATTTTTAAAGGATACTTGAGGGACCTACATTTTAGAACTAAAATGCTGAAGGATCAACAAATAAATATGAATACCTATTAACTATAAAAGCAAGAGAAAAAACTTTTCTCTACAATAATCTACAGAAAAAAGCTCAAATATTCAGGAAGTCAAATGGGTATAGAAATGTTTACTTAAAATTTGAAATCTTATAATGTATATTTTAACCAAATAGTATTTTTATAATTGGTATAATTTATGTAGACAAAGGAGAGATTGATTTCTATCGAGTGCTCGCTTACAGTTTTGAGGGATTGAATTAGAGATGCCATGGGGTGAATGGCTCGCAAATTCCACGAAAAAAACCTATCCCAAAATGGACACAAGAGGGCGCCAAACATGCAGTAGCTGATGGAGATTTAACGGACGAAATACTCTGGCACTTAAAAATGAAGCCATGTTTATTTTATTCTGGGTAATATATTATGCACCTGCTTGTTTTATTTTTTAGACTGATTCGTGTCAAATGACTTTCCAGAAATATGACATGTGTACTGGATCCAGGCAGAACTAATCTTTCAATGTAGAAGTAGTACTATTTTGTAGAAACTATATTCCGTGATATAATGAAGTTTTACTTTATTGTACTCACTCTAAAGGGAATTAAGAGAATGTAACAAGATGGCACATACTTTTTCAAGCATTTTGTCTCTGTAATTCACTAGGAAACCGTTTTTGATTATGGGATATTTAACACACACACACACACACACACACACACACCCCCACCCACCCATACATACAAATTCCTTTGTTACGGGAAAAGAGTAGTGAGTTTTTGTCTAGAGGATTCAGGGACTAATTTAGGGCTGAGACTTCCAGAAAAAAGAGGACACAAAATGATACCTGAAGGAGCTAGAGTTTGCCGTGCATGAGGAAGAACTAAGGCATTTTGGTCCTATAAATGTTTGGCTTATATGTTATTTTGCTAGGGCTGCTATAACAAAATACTTTTGTCATCACAGAATAAGCCAAAATGGGTGGCTTAAACAATGCTATTTAAATAAATAGCATTTATCTTCCCACAGTTCTGGAGGCCAGAAGTGCAAGATCAAGGTGTCAGCAAGATTGGTTTCTCTTGAGGCTGCTCTCCGTGGCTTGTAGATGCCCATCTTCTTATGATACCCTCACGTGGTCTTTTCTCAGTGTGCACGGAATCCTGGCATGTCTTCACATGTCCAAATTTCCTCCTCTTATGAGGACACCAGGGAGATTGGATAAGGGCCTACCCTAAAGGCCTTATTTTAACTTAAACACTTCTTTAAAGGCTCTAACTCAGTGGTCTCCAACCTTTTTGGCACCAGGGACTGGTTCTGTGGCAGCAATTTTTTCCACAAACAGGGGTGGGGTGGGAGGGGATGGTTTGGGGATGATTCAAGCATATTACATTTATTGTACACTTTATTTCTATTATTACATTGTAATATATAAAGAAATAATTATACAACTCACCATAATGTAGAATCAGTGGGAGCCCTGAGCTTGTTTTCCTGCAAGTAGATGGTCCCATCTGGGGGGTGATGGGAGACAGTGACAGATCATCAGTCATTAGATTCTCAAAAGGAGCACGCAACCTGGATCCCTCACTTGCGCAGTTCACAATAGGGTTGGCACTCCTATGAGAATCTAATGCTGCTGCTGATCTGACAGGAGGACGAGCTCAGGCGGTAATGCAAACAATGGGGAGCTGCTGTAAATACAGATGACACTTTGCTAGCTGCTCACCTCCTGTTGTGCAGCTCGGTTCCTAACTGGCCACAGACTGGTACTGGTCTGTGGTGGGGAGGGGTGGGAAGTGGTTTAGGGACCCCTGCTTTATCTCCACATACAGTCTCATTCTTAAATAATGAAGGTTAGCGCTTCAACAGATACATTTTGGGGAGACACAATCCAATCCATAACATCTTGGTTCCTTGCTTGTGTAAGTTTAGAATGCTGGAGGGCAATGGTCTCTCTCTCTTTCTGAGTTTACTGACCAGCTTTCAGTGAAATAAGCTCTGTGCCCTGCACACATCAGGTACTCAATATACATTTGTTGAGTGGGTGAATTTCTGCCTGGAAAAGCGACACATTTTACTCTGCTTAGCCTTGCCTGATATCTTCAGCTGCCTGACAGGTAATAATTAACTGTTGAAAGAAAGGCATAAATACTTCCTTTTAAACATTGACATTATGTCCATCTGGTGAAAGAAAAGGATAGAAGCAAATAAAGAGAGTTCAGGAAATGCTAAAATTTCTTTGAAATAATTTCATTGAAAATTAACAAGTTGATTATTGTGAAAACAGATTCCAATTTACACATAATGTCCAATCATCTAGTTTTCCTGGCCTTTGATGAAACCCTTCCTACCTAGAGTGATCTGCTTTTTACCCCACCATAATGGTTATGGAGGGCTTCTTAGGTTAATTTGCCTTTCAGACTTCAACCGCTTAAAGATAATACATTTAACTCAATTATAAGCTGTCGTCTTGTTCACAGTGCAATTTCTTCTGCCCTGGCAGCCCTGCCCCAACACTTCTGCTGCTGTGCCCACCTCTCCTTTAGGGTGCAATAACTGAGTTCTTTACAATTGGACAACTTTTACGGGGTCTCCAAAACTCTAGCACAGAGGCCAGCAGGGGCAGTTAAAAATCAGAGTCTCCCATTTTCAGAATTGCTCTATTTCAGGATGAATTTCTGGCCACAAGAAGACAAAGTGAGATCTCCTGGGTTGACCAGCTGAAAGTGGGTCAGAAGGCTGGGCTCATGGGGGAGCTTCCACCTATACTGCCTTACAGGGGCCACTGGACACCAGGCACACGCTCACTTGTCTAGACTCCAAGGGCCCGGCTTAAGGGACAGGAGGAAGTGAGGGACCCTAAACTTTGTCTTCACTTGCTATAATGTTCCCTCCCTTGAAGCATATTTCTGTTTTTCCAAACAACTGATTAATTATTGATTGATTTCTAAATCTCACCTTCTTTAATTGGGAACTGTGGACTAAAATACAAGGCATTGAGTTGGATTTAATATAAATATCCCATCCTTCATGCATCTTCAACTTTCTCCTAACCCTTCAAAAAAAGATTGTTTCTTCCTCTTGTCTCTTGGACTTCCCTTTTTCAGGCTGCTGTGATAAAGTTCTTGATACTTTCTTTCTCAAAAGACTTTTAAAAAATCCTTTATGTTGGCAGGGAATTAACTCATGAATAAATGGATAATAATACCGGCTGACATTTTTGGAGCGTTGACTATTTGGCAGGCACTAAGCCGAGGGATTTGCTCGCATTATCTCACTTGATCCTCTCAACAGCTTTGTGATGAAGCCCACTTCACAAACGAAGAAACTAAAGCTGAGACAGTTAAGTAGCTCGTCCTAGGTCATGGGATTAGGAAGCAGAAATATTCAATTCTCAAGTTCAGGAGAAAGGAAGGAAAGTCCGTGACTCTGAAACACACACAAAGGTGGAAGGTCCAAAGCTGATGTTTACTACTTTCCCTTAACGAGGGTGTGTAATGCAGCCACTATGCCTAATACTCCGAAGGTATCAAAAGGGGCTGAGCTATAGACCTTGCCCTTGGGAACATTTTTAGTCTACTTCGGTGGTTCCCAAACTGTGCTACACATTGGACTGATATGAGGATCTGTGAATGTGTATACTAATGCCTGCTGGGCCCCCAGAAAGTCATATTTAAATAGTTTGTATGAGAGTGTGATGTGGGCATCAGGACTTTCAAAAGCTTTCCAAGCGATGCTAAGGTGCAAAGTCTGGGAACTGCTGGGCTAGCAGGAGAGTGACGCTGTCATACATTGATTGTGAAGCAGGAGGTATGTCCATGTGGCATTGTGTGGCTGGGTTATAATTTCCGCAGGAATTTTCATAATTCACTTGCCATTGAAGTCAGGTCCGCAGACCCTCAAATCTGCTCTTTTGTGTTTTCCTCACTTTGCTCTGGATAGCACATTACTTTGATTCACAAAGCCCTGGGCAACAATCAGTATTTCGGTTTCTTTTCTTCCTGCACAAGTTTCAAGAAAGAGCTTTGGTTCACCTGGGTTTCTGTGGTCTCATCCTGGCTGCTCCCCTTCTCTCCTCCGTTTCCCCTTACCATCTAGCTCGCTTCCCTGTTTCAGCTTTTGTTCTCCATTTTCACTCATTTTTTTGCTCACTGAAAATTTCTTGTCATTTACTACTCCTCATCTGTCACTCATCTATCTCCCTGATTAAAATTTGACAAGCTTAGTGCTTAAAAAAAAAGCAACTTTTTTTTGAAGGGAAAAAATCTCCAATGTCTTTAGTGCACTGATTTGATTAGGAAATTTACACACATTCTGCCCTCCTTTCTACAAACCCGTATTCCATTCACCTGTGTCATTTCCTGTGTCCCTGTTTGGAGCTGATCACCTAATTATTTTTCATTCAGTATCTGTTGATCACCCATCCTGTCCAAAGCACTGCTATTCCTCTTTCAATAGCAGTTTTAAACTTGTTACGGAGATGCAGAATTCCCCTTGCATGTTACCATTACTCCATTTGGTGTTTAACTGTACTGAACATATTGAAAGGTTGAAAGAGACATTACTATTTTGGTTATTTATCTGTTGCTGAATGTACATGAAAAGATGTAGCTTTTCTTCCAATGTTCATCAACAGCAGATAGTATTTTATGGCTATGAGATTTTTAAAGCAATTACAGCTATTTATTTACATTTTACTAATTGTTAAATTTTACCGATTTGGACAACGTTAGAAAAATACAGAGGAGGTTTAAAAGAAAGCCATGAGGAGATAGGGAAAAGAAATACTAGAGAGTACAGAATTAAAGTATGAAATTAATTCCAAATAAACATCACCAATAGAGCTGCAGAGATCAAATAGAACAAAAGGAGTAGAGAGACACATACTTAGAACTATATATAGAGAAAAAAATTCTTAGAACAAAGCAAGTAGGTAGGCATGGGCTAAGGTTAAGTAAAACACCAGAAATTGAAGATAAGAATGGACGAGTGAGAAAGAGAATTAACAGTTAGAAATAAAGAGTTTACTACTTACAAAGTTATATACGTCAAAGGAAAAGAAACACAGGAGTTAAGTTGTCCTGGTCCTAGTTATAAAGGCACAAACTCGCACTTGTTAATAAAGACCATTGTATTCGAAAACCTGGTTGAGGATTATTCATTCTCGGTAGAAAGAACTTTCAGCAGTTTGACAAAAGTAGAATAGAATGCAGGAGTTGCTTTTATAGAGCCAGAAGATGGCACTGTTGTCAATGTTTGCAGGCAGAGAATAATGAATTCTTGTTATTCAAGCTGGTTTCTGTACGGTTTAGCCCAATAGAATGCCCTCAAAGGAGGATTATGTGTAGATTTTTGTTCTATAGGTTTTATATAAAATACAGAAAAAGAAACCCAAACCAATTTGAAACTCAAGAAAAATGATGCATGATCAATGTTTTAGATCCATATACCTGTTACTTATGGTCAATATAGCTGCATCTTCATATGGGCATTCTATTTTGGTTAGGTTTTTAGTTTATTTTCCCCATAATGAGCAAAATCTATTTCTAGCTAATTAAGGGTAAGTGATGGATTAATTGTATTACATTTCTAAGTTAGTATTATTGGAAATCCATAGACATGATTGTGTTGCTATTGTTTTAGGATGTTAAAACTTCTGCTCTGGTTGTGTATTACCAACCATGTTTTCCAGCTGTGGTGGCTTATCTTACTATGATAGGATTTATGTATTTATTATCATGCTTCAGACAAAAAGATGTACAAGAAAAAACATTTTGATTTCATTTAGAGTAAATCTGAAACAAGGCAGGTCTCACTGTTGAAATTTCTTTATAGGAACACATTTCTTGGTTTGTTCTTTGCAAAATTTTGAAAAATTAAATAAGTATCAAAGAAGTTAGTCTTGAGGAATAATTCCTGGACCTCAAAAGGAGGCAACACTGCAACTCTCACCCTAAATCTTTCCTTTCCTTTAACTCTCTCTCTTTCTCTGTGTGTTGTTTGTGTGTGTGCTAGGGCTGTTGGTGAGGAGAAAAACTGGGGTGAGGTCAAGGTCAAGAGACAGAGTAGAAAGACAATTTTAGCTTTGGCTATTTTAATTTCATACTCAGCACTGAATTTAATCACTTTTTTATCAAATGGAATTCTAAAGCTATATTCTGAAGAATCACATTATGCTTAAAAAGAATATATTTGAATGTAATTTTGAAAAATTAACCAGTAATCAAAAAAATAAGAACACATTCTGCAATGCCTATTTAAAAACTTTTTAAGAACTGCATTTGGTGTTCTGTTACATTATTAATCCAGGTAAACTTCCTGCATTTATTCACACAGGTGGGTACATTTCATCACAACCACGTATGACTCAGACTTCTAAAAAGTAAAAACATGACATTTTTGGTTAATAATTATTTCAGCAACATTTCCCAAGCATCT